>NW_027184065.1:0-600000 GCF_041296385.1 Aphelocoma coerulescens | reverse complement strand
GTAATCCAATAGTATGGAGCTTGCTTATGCGTGCTTGGAGAATTAGGGTATAACTATGGGACTGACAATAGAATAAACGGAGTTCCATCATATCTCTATGAGAAGCGTGGTTCATCCTGGCAGATCTCTGGCTATTTCTGGCGTCCGACCAGGGACCGTTCCTCAGAGGAAGATATGCTCGCTGATCACTGAAAGAAGGGTGACGATGACGAGCGACAGAGACGCTGCAGGCAGAGAGTGTCAACCGCGAATCAAAGGACGTCGGTCAGGCCAGTAAGAAGGGTCGCTACCTTCCCTCCATGATACCCTGCTAGCATGGATTTAGAGTTTGCAGCAGCACAGGAATTACTCCTCAGTATCCTCACTAAGCGAGGGGAGGAGGTCAAGGAAAAGGATCTAAATAAGCTCGTTTTATGGGCGCGGGAGTATTACCGCCGGCCTGGTTCCTACGGTATATCACCGTGTCCTGCAGCCATAGGGAGGAGGAGAAGATCCAGCAGGCAGGAATTGTGCAGCAGGATTGATTTCTTTAATTATTTTACAAACTCTTTTATAGACTTTTTTCTTCATAGTCTAATTGGACAAGAGACCAGCCACCCCTTGGGGGTGATTGGCTAAAATCCTAAAACATCCATTGTCAAAATATTTTTCTACTGTACCATAAACAAGACTTTTCAAGGTTGCAGGTGGCTTGGTTGTTTACATTCCCTGCTACCTCTTCTGTGAGAGAGAAAAGTCTCTCATGGACTTAGAAAATAGAAAGAAAATCCTCGCTAACAGCATTTTTGTACCTACACGGGAGCATGGACATTTGCGAGTCCCCCCCTCCTCTTCGATGCAGCCAAGTGGAGGGAAGTAGGGGATCACCTGTGAGACTGTACAATCCAGGGAAAAGGGAAAGAAATGACAAACTTAGGGCCCACCTGGAGAACTGTTATAAATGCCTTGAAAAATATGCAAGCCGAGTCAAAAGTAGCTGCAGCTGCGGTGGAGGCAATTGCAACACCGGCTGGGGTTGTCACTCCTGCCCGAGCTATGCAGCGCAGGGGGCTGAGTGGACTGTTTAAAAGCCCAAGCGCGATAAAAGGGCAGAAAGCAGAGAAGCACTTTGAGACTGTCAGTGAGCTCCTGCGGGAGCAGGAGAAAGAGCTCTTGCAATCAGAGCCAAAAGAGGAAGTTACCGCCACCGCGCCTCAGAGCAAACTGAAGGCAAACGCGGAAGTTACAGTCAACCAGTCAATGGGCAGAGCAACGGGCGGTCCTTCTTGTCAAGCGCGCCTCTACCCTGCTTGCCCACCCCCTCCACCTCCGCTGCCAGCAGAGATTCATCCCGGACCACAGACTGCTTCTCTGCCACAGACTGTTTTTCGGCCAGAGCCACAGACTGTTCCTCTGCCAGATGATGACATACCAATGACAGAGGCGACAAATGAGCTACCTGCTCATCCCCCAGGATCTTGTGAGAACCCACAAGCATTGGAAAGATGGGCTCATCAAGTAGAAGAGGCAATGCATCAAATGAAACCACACTTTGATTGTGCTCTGTCTTCTATGGAAGAAAAGCTCCATCGGAAGCACGAGCCACAACAGGGTCCCACTGTGTCCCGAAAGGGTGTGGCCCAGACAGCCCTGCAACTACAGGAATGGGCTCAAGTAGAGCCCTCCACTCCACCTCCCGACTTTGATAACACACCACCTCCACCCTGTGTCACAGGCGCTTCCACTACTTCTCAATTGGGACAGAGGTGGTCTGGAATTATAAAAGGTGCTATCCTGGAGGGAGACTGGGAAGCGGCAGAGCAAATTGCCTGCCCCATCATATTCCAGAATGGTGAATGACGATATGAGCAGCATTGCTGGAAAATTTTACAACAAGCCAAGAAGTCTGTAACAGATCATGGAATAAAATCTGAGGCCACCCGCATGGCCTTGGATTGGATTTTTACAGCAGATACCAACTCTCCTATAGACAGCACTAACCTGGCAAGGTTTCTGTTGACACCTTCCCAGTTCCTTCACTGGGAGCGAGAGTGGAAAAGACTAGCACAGATGGAGGCCAATCGTCCGCAACAGCAGAATGAACCTCTATACGGTATTAACCCAGACATGTTGACCGGGTCTGGAGTATATGGACATTTACAAGTGCCGCTTCAATACCCGTTGCTCGTACATCATCTGTCAGCATAGCTTGCCCGCCAAGCCTTCAACGCAGTACCTGATTCCCGGCCTCAACCCAGCTTCGCCACCATCCAACAAGGCCATTCTGAAGGATACTCGCATTTCATCGATAGGCTTTGGCAAGCTCTGGCCAGCCAATCAGACATGACAGAGGACGCAAAGCAGAGTATGTTTAAGTTGTTGGTCTTTGAAGGAGCAAATCCAAATACGAAACGTGTCCTCACCACCCTTCCAAGGGGTGCGGAAGTAAGTGATATGCTCAAGCTAGCCAGTCGAGCAGTGCAACAACAACAAGGACAAGTTATGGCCAGTATGGTAGCAGAGGCCATAAAACCTGCTACGAAGCTCCTGGCCACTGCAGTTACAAAGATGGGCATTAAATCACAAGGAGAAGAGTCAGGAATTTGCTTTCACTGTGGCCAAAAAGGACATTTTCATCACATTTGCAAGGTGGCTGTATGGTGTGACCAATGCCAAAAGGATACCCATTCTACAACCGTATGCAAGAGGTCAAAAAACAGGAAATCCAGTGTGAGGCCTTACCACACTCCGACACAAGTAGTCGGTCAGGCATCAGTGTTCAAGACCTTCCCCCCCCCACCACCAGGGGAAGCCTGGGAGTCGATTTGGCAGCAGCAGTGAATATCACCTTAAAGGACAGCACTGTCCACAAAATTCCCACAGGTGTTTTTGGCCCTGTGGTAGAAGTGGACAGTTCATTTGGAGCATTGCTATCAGGGAGATCATCAACAGGACTTGCTGTACTAATAGTCTTACCAGGAGTCATTGATGCTGATTACACTGGAGAAATTATGATTTGCGCTTATACCTTGTTTCCCCCTCTTACCGTTAAAGCGGGACAACGGATTGTTGTCCGTTAAAGCGGACAACAAGCTCATGTTTATAGACAAGCCCGCAGGAGAAGAAATTCATACTCGTCCTTATCGCAAAGACCGTGGCTTTGGGTCCACCGGGGAAACAGTCATCAATTTTGTACAGCAAATGAAACTTTGGACCATGGTCACTATTACCATGTTAAATGACACCAAGGCACATCAAATTACTGCAATGATGGATACAGGCACTGATGTTACAAACATCAGCAGAGACAAGTGGTCTCGATGGTGGTCTCTGTGCCCTGCAATTGATGCAGTACAAGGTGTAGGGGGAGAAACCACCCCCATGCACAGTTTGCAAGCAATAAAATAAAGTTGCCAGAAGGGCAAGAAATTACTCTTTGCCCATATGTCATGACCCTTCCAGGGGGCTTGGGAGGTCTCATTGGACGAGACATCCTCAGCCAGATAGGGGCCACATTAAATGTGCCAACACCTTTTTAGGTGCAGCCACTGCAGAACAGCCATCTACCCCAAGAATTCCATGGAAAACTGATAAATTTGTATGGGTAGAGCAGTGGCCGTTAAATGAAGAGTGGCTCCAGATTGCTAAGCACCTGATACATGAACAATTGCAAGCAGGCCACATAAAGCCCTCCATCAGTCCATGGAATACACCCATCTTTGTAATTCCCAAAAAATCCGGAAGGTGGCGCCTTTTGCATGATCTACGAGCAGTAAATGAACAAATGTGGCCTATGGGCGCCCTCCAGCCTGGCATGCCATCTCCTACTATGTTGCCTCGAGACTGGGAAATTTTGGTTTTTGATCTTAAGGACTGGTTTTTCACTATTTCCTTACGATCCGAAGATACTGTGCACTTTGCTTTCACAGTGCCCTCTGTCAATAAAAGCGCCCCAACGGAAAGATATGAATGGATTGTCCTGCCTCAAGGCATGAAAAACTCTCCCACTATGTGTCAGTTATACGTGCATTGGGCATTGGAACCAGTTTGAGAGCACTTTTCTGCCACCATCATCTACCATTATATGGACGATATTCTGTTTTGTCGGCAACAACCCTTTACTGATGAAGATGTTTCTTACATCACTCAGTTGCTACAGAACAGAGATCTTATAGTGGCACCAGAAAAAGTGAAACAATCAAGCCCCTGGAAGTATTTTGGATGGGTGCTTACCTCTAGCTCTGTACACCCTCAAAAAGTTACTCTTGCCACTGATGTCACCAGCCTACACGATGCTCAGACCGTAACTGGTGACTTACAATGGGTCTGCAACATAACAGGGCTCCGGAATGATGAAATAGCTCCACTAATGCCCCTATTACACGGTACCTCTCCTCAATGCCCTGTCCAGCTTAGCGACGACCAGCGCTGCTGTTTGCAGCATCTTGGGAACAAGATAACAGGTGCCTTTGCTGATCACTGCTTCCCAGATGAACCCATAGGGGTGCTTGTATTTAACCAAGAGGCTTCCCCTTTTGCAATGCTCTGTCAGTGGCCGGCCTGGCAAAAGGAAAAGGGGGGAAATGACCCTGTTGATAACACAATCTGTAGTGCCAGGCTGCAGCGACAACAGCAACAAACACAAGCACCCGACAAAGCAACAACAAAGCGACTGAAAACTCCAGATGACAAATTTGCCCTATTGGAATGGGTGTTTACGTCGCACACACCTCCAATGAGCATTTGGGCCAGAACAGCGGCAATTGCCCACTTGATTTGCAAAGCCAGGACTAGGACTCTTAAAATTGGTGCTATGGAACCTGCATTCATAGCTTTACCTCTGAAAGCAGAGTCGAAAGAATGGATGTTACAACACTCTGAACCGCTACAAGTGGCGTTACTGGCCTACCCCGGAGATGTTATTGATCGGTACCCAAAGGATGCACGACTCCAAATGTTAGGAAAACAACTATGGCTTGAGACTGCAAAGGTGTCCAAGCGTCCTGTAGAGGGACGTACGGTATTTACTGATGCAGGCAAACAAAGTAGAAAAGCTGCCTGCATGTGGCTAGAGGGGACCACATGGAAGCATCACCTGGTGTATGGAACTGATCAGGACTCTTTACAGACACTTGAATTAGCTGCAGTAGCGTGGGCACTAATACAGTGGAGAACAGAACCATTGAATGTGGTATCCAATTCATTATACGTGGTGGATGTAGTGATGAGAATCAAGGATGCTTTGATTAAACCACCCAGCAACCCACAACTTGGACAGTTGTTCTTTGAAGTGTGGCAAGTATGATCGGACTGAGCCATGCAGTATACTGCACATCAGAAGTCACCTCTCTGACTGAGGATTAGGCGAAGGCAATACCTGAGCCAATGCCTTGGTTAGCCCACTATTGAAGGCACCTCAGGACTCTTTTGCAGCAGCCCATAACAGTCATGCTATGTTCCACCAATCCACAAAGGCCTTGCAAAGACAGTTCCGCGTTACCAACACTGATGCACACAGGATTGTGAGGGCCTGCCCACAGTGCAGCCAGCACGGCTCAAGTTTAGGCCTCGGAGTGAACCCAAGAGGGCTGCAGGCGTGCGAACTGTGGCAGATGGATGTCAAACGTGCCTGAATTCGGGCGTTTAAAATACATGCATGTCACTGTAGATCCCTTTTCTAAAATGATAATGGGCTACTGCACAGGCAGGAGAGAAGGCAATCCATGTGATTCGCCACCTAACTGCATGTTTTGCCATCATGGGTATACCAGACTCCTTAAAAACTGATCATGGGCCTGCTTACGTGGGGGATCGAGTGCGAAAGTTTTTACAGCTATGGGGTGTTAAAGCATAGTACCGGCATTCCTCATGTGTCTACAGGACAGGCTATTGAAGAACGGGCCCATCGGACAATCAAGGAGTATTTAGCTAAACAGAAGGGTACCGAGCAAACGGATCCTGTAATTAGGCTGCAACAGGTACTGTTCACTCTAAATTTTTTGAGTTTGGCAGGAGATGCCGAACAGCCCCCCCGTAGTCGCACGTATTAGGTTACAAGCCACCCCAGGGGTACAAATTTGTTATAAAGACCCATGGATGGGACAATGGGGGGGGGCAGCTCCATTGTTATTTAACGATCGAGGTTATAGCTGTGTTTCTACAGATACCGGACCAATATGGGTTCCTAGCAGATGGACCAAGCCTGCTCCCAGTCCCGCTGTCGACAAAAGCGGCTCCAGCGAGTGCATGAGCAACTGAGCCAGGACGTGGCATGTACAGCAGATGTTCCCAACCTTTGGGAAGTGAACCTTTGCTTGGTGGCCGACGACCTCACATTTGTACGACCACTCGGAGTCTGGGAACAGTCAGCAAGTGTGCATGCTAATCGCTGCAAAAATTGTTTATGCTGTTATAATAGCTTGTGCTTGCGCTTGTGCTGTGGGGGCTGTGGGGAAGAGCTTACTAGGGGAACTTGGAATGTAGATGAGCGAGGTAGTTTATGCGGAGAATGTTATCAAGTGCCTGAGACAAGAAGTTTTAGGCAGTGTGCATCTATTGTGTTTGGAATTCCACCACAACAGATAAGAGTTAGCTCATTCAGGGATCCACATGAGTTTGTATGAAGCTTGGAAGTGTGGGCAGGGAAGGAAGCCATCAGACGTCTGTAAGTGAGTAAAAAGACCACTGTAACCCAGGCATGGTGCCCTACATGGCTCCTCCTCTCAAGTACTTTCACCCTGAGTAAAGCTGTGATAACTTCAGTGTCAGAAAGAGAAAATGTGTGGGTAACATGGGCTCACCAGGCGAACCAGACAGACTTCTGTCTGGCCGTGGCATCGGCAGCAGATCCATTTCGCACGTCTAATTGGCATGCCATGGATCTCACTCGAGGACACATTTCAAAAATGGGTGACAGATATAGGGAAAATCAATGAAGAAGTGGAGCAACAAATGCAAAACAAAAGAAACTGGGGTGAGTGCTTAGGCTGTTGGTCTAGTTATTGGCACTCCTTGCAGCAAACCCGTATTATTGCCAATTTAACAAAAAATGCAAACTTGCCTCTTCAAGAGCTACAGCTTTATGGGTCCCTTCTTCCCAGTACTCTTGTTAACGTAACACCATGGACCAACTGTTCCAATGTGGTGCCTCCAATGCAATATGCCAATGGGTCTGGGGTTTTCTCCTATGGAGATCCTTGGGAGGACTGTGGGAGACAGACGAGTAGAAACTCCTGCAATTAAAGGAGGCTTTGATTTACAACCCTGGAAGAGACTAGGTCTGGCTTAATTGACAGAGATTTGTGGACTTTAAGCAAAAGGATTACAAACTTGTGTTCCTCTCATTATAAGTAAAATTGTACACTGGGTGTTTTGGGGAAGGGTTTTAAAATATAATAGTGTGATTTTATATAGCTTAAGTTAAGAATGTAGATGGTACAAGAGAGACAACTGTGTGTACGTGACATGAGAAGTTATTGGTCAAGACATAGCTGCAATGCAGTGAGGAGTGCCACAGGTGATAGGTCATTAATCTAAAACAAAATGTCGTTTTAAGTATCTATTGGATTAGAAAGTTATAAATTACGATGTAACCCTAAATCTTGTGACTAGTCGCCATTACTCGGAGGTGTTGTAAAATCTCACGCCTCGACTGATGCGTTTGTTATTTTAAACAATAAATTCGTGCAGTTGCATAGTCCCATCCCTTAAAGTTATTTTCCTCCGACAAGTGAAAGCGCGAGAAACGGACAGAGGACTACCAGGCACGACAGGGCATAGGCTCCTTTCCATGGAAACAGAATGTATCAGGACACTCCATCCAGGCTGGAACGTGCCGGCCACATTGGGAGGAGCTGAGTCTATTGACACAACTGGAGGAAAGATTTTACCTCCTGGAGTGTTTTTGATATGCAGAGATAGAGCATGGAATGGGATTCCACATAGTCTGATTGGGGGTCCTTCCTACCTGGGAAAGCTAACTATGTTTGCCCCTTCTATACGAGCACGGAAAAACATTACGGCATCGAAAAGTTGGAAAAGTAGGATGTGGAATAGATACCAGCGTAGTGTTTCCACATTTGATAAAGATTGTAATGATAAGGTAAACATTATGAGTTTGAGTGCGTTTATACCATTGGCTATTTTTAACCCAGGGGGTGCTGTAGCTCATGGCTATAACAATCTGAAAAAGTTGGCCTGTTGGTCAGAAAAGGAATTTAATAGGACTTCCCATATATTAAATGAGCTTTCAACTGATGTAGATAGCATTAGGCATGCTGTACTACAAAATCAAGCTGTGATTGATTTTTTATTGCTAGCTCGCGGCCATGGTTGCAAAGAGTTTGAAGGTATGTGTTGTATGAACCTATCAGACCATTCCCAGAGTATCCATCGACAGCTCTCAGAACTGCAAGATGCTTTTCAGAAGATACAGATCCATACAGACAGCTTCTCTGAGTGGCTGTCCTCACTCAGTCTGACAGGATGGTTAGGAAATCTGGTTCAAGAAGGATTACGTCTGCTAGCTACACTAGTAATTGTGGCAATAATAATTTGCTGTGTTTTGGGGTGCATATGGAAAGCTTTAGAGAAAGTTGTTCATCGAGCTTGGCTTGTGCAAGAAGAAAAAGGGGGAATTGTAGAGAAATGGCTGAGTGAACAGGGACATGTATACGTGCACAATCCAAGCTATATTAGTGAACTGTCCTTGACTAAGGAAAAAAGAGAGGAGCAATGCTGATGTGGCAAGCCAACAGGATGTTGGGGAGGGCGATGCTGACCACAGAGAGAGGAAGACTTATGTTAGTTAGTCGCGTGCATATTAATCTCTAACCAATCGCTTGCTATTAAAGGCCATGTGAACAGTAGCTGTAATCCAATAGTATGGAGCTTGCTTATGCGTGCTTGGGGAATTAGAGTATAACTATGGGACTGACAATAGAATAAAAGGAGTTCCATCATATCTCTATGAGAAGCGTGGTTCATCCTGGCAGATCTCTGGCTATTGAGTTCAGCTTTTTGTTATCTGAACTACAGCTCACCGAGCAGCTGCATGAGGAATTAATCGTCACTTAGTTCCCTTTGACACTGATCCCAGACTGCTGCCTTGAAAATGCCCACTCTTAGCCCTGCTGAACACCACAAGTTTCTCTCTTTCACATGGGGAGAAGCTCCCTCACCTGCTCCAAACCAGCACCAGTTATTTCTCACTGATGAGTGTGCACCCAGACTGAGCACTTACCTCTGAAAATTCAAGCTGTAAAATTCCCTGCTAAGTCTGCCAACACTGCCACTGTTATCAAGATGTATCAGCAATGAGCTGTCATTGAGAAGAAGCTACAGCAAAAGAAAGTGAGGATGGAATCAGGAAACAGAACGTGTTGCAAAGCACCCTAATGCAGTTTCTCTCTGCAGGATCCTTAAGGCATCTCTTGGTTTGGGCCTGAGCACGTGACAGCTCAGGCCCACTCCACTGGAGACAAACCTGAGCCTTTCTTCAAGATTCGCAGTTAGGAACCATATCGCACCTTACCCAACAAATGGGGACATCACACCCATGCTGCTCACTGTGATTGCTGCCTGCAAGGGTTTACCCCACTTCAGCTCTGAGATTTGCTTTCCATACTGGAAAGCCAGAGATACAGCCATGCATGGTGGGGGTGGCCCCCCAGAGCGCAAACACCAGCCACAACCTGCTCTGCAGTGGACATCTGGCTTGGCTGGCCAGCTCTGTGGAGAGGAGACTTCTCCCCGGGCTTCTCACCAAGAGTCATTTGAACACAGGTGGGGGGGAAAAACCAACAGCAGGCACAGCCCAGAGCTCCTCCGTGCCCATCAACAGTGACCATTGCCGGCTCCAGCAGTGACTCCAGCACACAGGCAGAGGGGCACAAAAAGGACAAACACAGATGTCACAACCTCAAACGAGGCTGAGGTCACCACATGCAGACAACAGTTGAAAAGAAGCAAAGACACAACAGCTGCCTTCAGCTGAAGGGACCTTAGGAATGAAATTGGATCAAGCAGGATGAATCTCCTATTACAGAAACATGTTTCTACCTGCTGCCTTTCTTGTTTCATTTATTCAAAAGGCAGCTTAACAAGTGCCTCAGTGCTGATGCAGGGAGGGGAAGAAGCAGCTCAGGAAGGCAATGAATTTTCTTTAAAAAGTTCATGAACTTCATTGTTATGAGTTCAGGCTTCGTAGCAAATTTTTCCCTTGGTCTGGGAAGGGGGATAGAGGTTTTGGAGGATTTTGGCTGTGGGGGTGGGCTTTTGCGTTCGGGGTTTTTCAGGAATTGTGGTGTGATGCCACGAGCGGTTGTGAACTCGGACCTGAGATTTCGCAGGGAGCGGACCTTTCGTTCCTTCCTCTCAGGGATCGGGAAGGTCGGCCACGTGGTGCTGCAGGAGCTTGTGTGCTCGGCCCCGGGACTCCGCTACGCTGCAACTCGGCACTACGATCGAACCTGCCTGCCTTCCCCCCTCCTGCCTGCTGCTGTTCAGCAGTGCCGAGATCGCCTGCTGCCCCTGAGTTTGCAAAAGGAGTGATTTCCCCGCTTCCTTCCCTGCCGATGCCAGCTGGGAGAGGATCACTGCCCTACCAGAATCAACAGCTCCTCCTGCCTGGGATCATAATCACACCCAAAGGAAAACACAGTACTCGGTGGGTTGGAATCTTCTGTTATTGTGTTGTTGTTTGTGCTGTCCTGATCTATTCTAGTAAAGACCTGTTATTCCTTTTCCCAGATGTTTGCCTGGAAGCCCTGTAATTTCAAAGGTACAATAATTTGGAGGGAGGGGGTCATCTTTCCATTCCATGAAGATTCCTGCCTTTCTTGGCAGACATCTGTCTTTTAAACCAGGACAGAGACACACCAGAACATACCGACATTCTATTCCTTGGTTCTATTTGATCTGACGATGGCAAAATGCTACCTGAGGCACCAGCAGCCCTGCAGTTCACACCCTGAAGAGGCAGAACGTGAGTGATGGATGCTCTTACGTGCTCAATTTTGGAATGCACAGACCCCTCACACTGCATCCAAGCCCAGGGAACACTCACCAAAGGCAATGTCACCAAAGTCGATCTCTTTGACGTCCAAGTGTAAATTCGGTCCATCAATGCACCCCCTGCAATAACAAGGACAGAGGAGGCAATGGCTTGGTTAAAGGGAATTGCAAAGCATCCGCCTGTCGTGGCTCAGGGGCAGAAAACCTGGTGTCAGGGGCACCATGGGTTTCAAACCAACACACCACCATTTGCTCAGCACAGTGTCCATGTGGACAGGAGGCAGCCAAAGCCAAGTGGTCAGCAGCCAACAGCCCCTGATGGGGCTTTGGGCACAGGGCAGGCAGGAAGTGCCCTGGAGTTGCTGCTGGTCCCACGAAGGACCCTGAACACACACCCAGACATGGCTCTGTGCCAGTTTCCCCATCTGAAATGTGATGGACTTCTGTAACCAGCCTTTCCAGCCACAGCTTCCCTGATTTGCCACTTCTTAGCTGTAACTGGTGTTTCCATGGAGCTTTCTCAGGACCCACACAGTAATTACAGACAGAGTTTTGAGACATGAAGCCAGAGGAGCCCCAAACATCTTCTGAAAAGAGCAGCAGCAATCCTACACAGTGAACAGATGAATCTTAAGAGGAAAGGACCAGCTTGTCCCCAGTGCATCAGCTGACACAGCCAAGAGCAATGGTTTAAACAACCAAACATGGGTGTCCTCAATCTACCACACCACCTCACCTGCCCTTGAACTCAGCAGACACAGGCTCCAAAAGTCACCAACACCCATTGAAATCAGCACTTGAAGCAACACTCACAAGTTTATTTCATGGTTGATGCCAATCAATGCCCACTCTAGCTTCTGGTTAAAAATCAAGCACCAGTGAACTGTGCCTTCTATTGTATTCACAGGACTGCCATTGGCTCTGCTCTACACATGTCAACAAGAGACGCCTTGCTCAAGGAGAAAGCTGCTTATGCAATAACAGCCCATGACCTGTTTGGGGGAGGGACAGAGGAGAATCAATTATTTGATGTTAAAAGGTTCCCTCTTGATTTCCAAAATAAAAACCCAGCACTTTTCCTCCAAAAACAAAGCCAGCAGAATTGTTTCTCTACTATGGGCAGACCTACTTACCACTTGTCTCTCGCTTAGTAATAACCTTCTTGTTCTCTTTCATCCATTTTCCCTTATCGATACAAGGTACAATCAACTGCAGATTGCTTTCATTTCTTTACTGCCTTAACCCAGTGCCCCCCAACAGCAGCAGCCTAGCTCCAAAGCTCCAGAGCAGCCAGCATCAGCTTTCCTGCTTACACTACATTATCCCACCCGCACATGGCTCAGGCTAGCAGGGACAAGCCCTCACACTGCTGTGGTTCTGAGACGTGAGCTCTGCCTCCCCTATTATCACCCCTTCTCCCTTTTGCTAGGCAAGGATTATCTCTTGCAATGGCACCAGCCCATGGAATGAAGGCCAAGTTCTTGTGACAGTCCCTGCTGCAGAGTTCCCTGTCCCACACCAGCCCTTTCCTGGCTGTGGAAAGGAGGTACCAGAGCACTCTCTGCACACGAGTTGGGAGCTCAGCCTGTCTCCATGCATGAGCATGAGAGCTGAGGTGAGGCTGCTGCTGCCCCATTAGGACCAATTATTATCAGAGGATTTTAAAATGCTGCTTCTGGCGCACAATCACCCAGGCTGGCCCATCTCCAAAGCCCTGGAGGCCTTGCTGGCTGTTATTCAGGTGGGACATGCCGGAGCAGCTACTGCCCAAAGCTGATCCATCCCACTGCCTGCCATGGTTCAAGGCAGAGGGAGATCCCTGCAGGGAGGAGTCACTCCAGCTCCTGGGTACCCACACAGGGCAGCAGGCATCCTCACACTAAGGCAATGTCAGGATCAGAGCAGAGATTATGACCTCAGGAAACACCTTTTTTCTCTGCTCCACCCCAAAATGAGGTAAGTGGGGGATGTCCCAGAGTCAGCTACAGATGTGCCCACCAAGCTCCCAGACTCCTTACTTGATTCTCAGTGCTGCAGGCATAGGAGATCCAGCCACACTGAACTCGAATTCTTCATCAAACATCCCCAACAGGGTGGCTTTTAAGGAGATCTGAATAGTCTGTCTCTCGTCTGGTGCAATGATGTCCTTCCTGGGCGCAAGCTCGAAGCAGTAGGCCACGTGTGCAGTTGGAGGCATGAAGGTGAAGTGAGCATCAGTAGGGCCCTTGTTAATCAGATCCACCTGCAGCAGCAAGAAAGCAAAATGGAACTACATGTGGAATCTTCCCTTCTTGGGAGTTATTTTCTAATGAAGCAACTGACACCTGGAAAGGGCAGAAGATGCTTTCTGCTGCTGAACGACAGAAGACAAAAAAATACAACAGGACAAGTTCTGCCTTTGGGTTTTCATGCAAAGCAATGGTAACTTCACATAACCAGAGTCACCCTGGGGTTATCCCAGAGCAGTCCGCCTCTGGTCAGCATCACCAAGCTCATTCAGACCTGGCCCTGGGAGCAACGTGAGGTGATTGCAGCTGCGTAGTGAATCACCACAGAGCTGCTGCTGCTGCCCCGGTTAGCACAGCTCCAACAGTACCATCTACTCATTCGCCTTTTCTCAGATCACGGAAACAATTCGTTGATAAACAATGAGGCACCAGCATGAAACTGTATAGACCATCACCACCTTTTCCTTCCACAGCCAAGCTTTTGAAAGTGTCTGGCATGATGTAGTACCTCATTTCCTACCTATTTCAGTTGCTCTCTTTGGTTTTTTTGTTTTTTTGTTTTGCAAACTTGACAATATTGGGGTGGAGGCAAATAGGTAGAAAATTCCTTTACTTTATTTCCAGGAACACTTTTTCTAAAGCCAGAGATGCACCAAGGCTGAAGTGTGGTGAGGGACTGTTCAGCAAGAGAAAGCACTCCCAAGCCCCCTTGACCAGTGCTGAGCCAGGAGAGTGGATGGCTTTCCTCCGACTGCCAGGAATAGGCAGGAGGCACTGGACTGTTTTCAATGGACTCGAACTCAAATGCAGCCAGTTTGTTCCAGCTGCTTTTGGACAGCCTGAGCACAAAGCTGATTTGTGTCTGGGACTGGAACAAAAGCCTCTGCACATGCAGCTTTTTGACCCAGTGTTGCTTTCATGGGGCAAGGCTTTCCCCAGCTGATGGCCAAGGAAGGCTGCCAAAAAGCAGGGTTTGGGGCTTCATGAACAGCAGACATGCCTTCCTGACCCCTCCAGATTTGAGCAGTACATCAAATATTCCCTGCTCACAACTGCCCAAGTTGCCAGGAATTCCACAGGTCCACCAGGCTCGCTGCTGCCTCAGGAGGCATCAGGATCCACCCCAACCCTGCTACTCACCTCTATGAGCGTGGGGTGTGTTGACATATATGTTCCCAAGGTTCAGTGTATGATAGCTGACTTCAACCCAGGGTCCTTTGCCTTCCCATCTGAGCTTCAAGGGCAGCCTGGTCTCACAGCCTGTGGAAGGATGTCCATTTCAGTACAATAATTCTCTCTGTTATCCTGTATTTTCCAGGCTGCCTCAATGGTAGTCCCTGACTCTGAGCTGGATGCAACCAGCTCCTGATGCTCCAAGAGAAGATATGGACCCTTTTCTTCCCTCAGGAGATATCCCTTAGGGCTGACTTCCAATTTCTAACCCATTCCTTGGGCTGGTTTCTAATTTAGCCACCAGTTTGCTGAGTTTAAAACATCTCTGATGTCCTGTAGTGACAGGACAAGGAGTAATGGGTACAGACTGAAAAAAAGGAAATTTAGGTTAGATACTAGGAAGAAATTTTTACTGTGAGGGTGGTGAGACACTAGAACAGGCTGCCCAGGGACTTTGTGGAGGTTCCAGCCCCAAAAGTGTTCAAAGCCAGGCTGGATGGGGCTTGGAGCTACCTGGTCTAGTGGCAGATAGCCCTGCCCATGGCAGGAGGCTTGGGACTAGGGGATCTTTAAAGTCCATTCCATCCTTAACATACTTAACGTGATTCTATGGGTTCCTTCCCATGCACTTAGAGGAGCTTTGAAATCCATCCAGTGAAGGCACAAAGCTCATAAAGAGTTTGGCAATTGCTACCTGGCACATTGGGTTTTGTAGGTGGCCCAGCAGCACAGGACTCTGTTGCCAAAGCCCTCAACTTCTGACACTCAGCACTGTGTTCTATTTCCACAGACTGAGAGCTGTAAGGTGACAATTCCCACACAGGAGAGAAGCAGGTGCTGGCCAAGGGTGGTCCTTCCACAAACACCCGAGGCTCTGCGGGCCTCAGCCACCTCTGGTCTGGTGATGTCTGGGCAGTGGGAGGTGATCCAGGGTCAGGGAGCACATTTCTAACTCAGCTCCCACTGCCTGATGATGGATCCATGTAAAATGGACCCATCCTGGAGGTCAGTGGTCTAGAAGGACTTAGTGCTCATTCACTAAAGCTCTTCTGCTCTGTAGCTCTTTGGCCTTTGAGGAAATGCTGGCAAAGCCATGGCATGAAAGCTTCTCCCTGCACTGCCTGGGTTGTTCTGGGATCAGTAATCCAGACACAGGTGCTCTGAGCCCTGGCCTTGCACAGGAGACTCCCTGGAAGCTGCAGGGACAGTGGGGATGTGCCAGCACTGCCCCGCTGACCACGGACTCTTCCCAGCAGTTACGTGGGAGCCCAACAGGCTCGGGCTTGCACCATGGCTTCACTGTGGGCGAGAGGAGCAGGGGAAAGGAGCTGTACCTGATATGTTGCAGTAAGCCACACTTTGATACTCTAGCACTTCTTGGGGTTTAAAGGTCACCTTGACTTTGGCCGAACAATTTGGCCCGATCTCTCCCTCCTAAAACAAGAAAGAGACAGCAAACCACTTATATTATAATATCACGTTTCTTGTTTTTACCCACAGTCCTGTAAACCTTTATTTAGAGCATCAATGTTGAGGCAGGAGTGAACAACACAAGGAGCCCGCGGAAACCAAACCAAGCTCAACACACCGCTGGGAGCTCTTAATGCTCAGCCGATGAGCTCCCACTCTCCACAATATTCCTACTGCTCTTAACACAAGCTCTTGGTGATTTCACGCTGCTGTCAGCTACAGTGGTGTGTAACTGCCATTGTGCACTGGCAGCTCTTGGCCTTAGATGGGCCACAGGAGTAACCAAGAAGAGAACACGATCTCCTTTGTTAAAAATGGGCTCAGGATTGAGCTTTAAAATAAACTTATTAACAAGAAATAAAAGACAGTAAGAGACCACTTGTGGCTAGTTGCCTCACACAAGACAAAGGGAGCAGCACTGAAAGCTTGACGCAGGCCGGGGCAAATAAAAGGCTCCTCTCCCAGCCTCAGGTGACACATTTTATCCCCCTAGTGCCCGCCTCCCGGCTGCCCCTTTCCCCGCCCAGCCAGAGCATCCTGCTTGCCTATCCCATGTCTAGAGTCCTTTGGTTGGCTCCTTGTCCTTTGGCTGTTGTCTGGGGTCTTCTGACTGCTCCGGGGTACATCCAGTAAAAGTCCTTCTTTTCCACCCTTATGTAGATAACGGCTGAAGCCCTCCCTTTTGATTACCTCATAGGTTCGGGGGACCTCCCTCTTTGGTTACCTCATAGAGGTTCTGGAACATTCTCCTGTTCCCCATTTTGTACCACAATCCCTATAATGATTTTTATTAACAATAAATATAATTAACACGGTAACTAATGACTTTTAACCTTGAATAAATTACAACAATTAAAACCTGATCAATGCACAATTGCTCAACTGTGGAAACCCTCAACCAACTCATTAACAACTTTCTTTATCCCCTAATTACCAATTTTTATTTCAACAATTAACCAACAACTTTGTGAAAGCCAACTTTTCCTAACTCTGATCCTAACACCTTCCTTGGAAATAAAAATATTAGTTTAACCTGTTTTGAAAGAAAGCAGAGGTGGTTGGGGTTATTCTAGGGTTTACTCCAAGATGAGAAGGGATTTTGCACTGTGCAGACATTAGGCATTCATCATCTCTCACTGTGCCAGTACTCAGAATCAGGGCTCTGGCTGATGGCAGGAGGTGGGGCTTTGTTTGCATAAACAGAAAAGGAAAAGGTTTTCTGTCCCTGTGTGCAGCAGAACCCAAAAAGCCCATTTGAACCTGCCAGCCTTGTGTCCAGGCTCGCAGATGACACTGGAAGGGAGACTCAGAAACTTAGTGCAAGTCGTGGTTATACGAAGGGATTGGCATTTCTATGATTAACCTTGGGCTGAATTTGGCCTCCTTTTCCCAGTGAACCATTGCATGCTTCAGGTCAATATGTGAACTGGCAGTGCTCCAGCACCCCTGCTAAACCCCACACACCACGGGGTAGCCCCTACCTACAATAACTGGTCCCTGTGGACACGGCAAGGACAGGCCTTGGCTTTTTCAGGCTCCCACCCCTGCCTTGAGCCCGCAGGGCAGAAATGCTTTTAGTAGTGAGCTCTCTAGCCTCATCAGAAAATGGATGTCTTCCCTGTCAGCACATCAAGCCAGCTGAGGATCTGCTGAGTGACCACATGGGGGGGGAGGTGACGGGAAGGGGGGAGGGAGGAGGAAGAGGAGATGAGGTTCTCAGCTATTACTCAGCAGTGGCTCAATGAAAAAAATTTCATCGGAGAACAGTATGGAGTCTTGTTGCACCTTTGCCATCTCCTCATCGACCATGTCGCTCAGGATGGCAGTGCGATCTTCACGAGTGCCCAGCTCCTCCATTACTTTTTTCTCCTCCAGTAAATTTTCCAGCCAGACCCCTTTCTCCAGACTAAGCAAATGATAGAGCCTGCAGCCGCAGGGAGAGACGAACCCAGCAGATCATTTAATAAGCCACATATTTGCAGAGATCAGTGTAAGTGCAGGAGAGCAAAGCACCTGGAGAGTAGCAGCAGCAGCTCCTCAGCAAGGGGCTGACTCCGACCCACGGGGTCCCAAATGGATCAGAGGATCACTTGTTGTTCACTGGCATGGCATGCAGTTTTACTCCACACTTACAAGCTCAGGAGAGGTTTCGAAAGCCAGCAGCCCTCAAGAGAACCTTCTGGCTCAAAACCTCTGCCACAGCTGAGGGGAATCCACCAGCCACCCCAAATGGCTTTTCCATAAGCTAAGCTACTCAGGGGAGGCAGATCAAGATCAAGGAGTATCCATTGCAGGACTTCTCTGGGAAGAGGAAACTAAGCTGGGTTGCAGCTACAGGTCACCAGCATCACTCTTTGTTTCTTTCATTTTCAACCTGCCCTGTTCCCTATTCTGCCTTCCATGAGAGCATCCCAGAGCACTTCCAAAGGCAATTGATGAATTCAGACATTGCATCCCTTCAGTGACATTCAAGGTTTTATATGCATGAAAACAGAGGCCCTGAGAAGGGAAGGGACTTTTGTTGTGCAGGAGGGAGACAGCAAACTCCTGGAGAGACTTTTTCATGATCCAGGGCTTTTTGGGTCCCATCCCAGTGCATGTTCATAGAATGTGCTGAGAGGGAAAGGATCGTGCACTGTCTCCTCTCATAAAAATGTCCTCTCTGCTCTGAGATCTCACAGCAGGACAGTAGCCTTGGAGCTAAAACCATCCCTAAGACTGGAAGTAAGGAAGAACAAAACGTCATGGTCAAAGTCTAGGACACAAAATGGCATGAAAACAAATGTAATTGGAAAAAAACCCACAAAACCAAAACCAGGCTGAAGTTAACTGTGGGGAAACCTAGTTGCTTCTGAGGGGAAAGTGGATCACTTGGGGTCCAGGCTGAGGCAGGCAAGTGGGAAAAAATGGAAATAAACAGTCCAGGGAAGTAGCCAGAGAATGTCAGGGGGTTTTCTTTTAACACACAGAGCTTGCATGGAAGTCAGATACTGTGTAAGTAGATAGAGAACAGTAGAAAACCAAGAAGCCCAGGGCACTAAAGGACCCTCTTGCCATCCATTCAAGCTTGGCAAGGGTCGATCGCCTGGTCCTTGGCAGACAATTTAAAATGGCGCTGGGGAGTGGGAGTGACCCAGACCGCAGCAAACAGGGGCTTGCTATGGCAGTTTTGGCACGGCAGTTTTGGCACGCAGTTTGTCGGTTTTTGCGTGGCCATTCACGCAAGCAGGCTGAACAGAAAGGGTGCAGCCACCTACCCTCCTGGTAGTGGCTCGTGTCTTTTTGCTGGTTCTGAGGAGCTTGCATTTCCCCCTCTCCCCAGGAATGGCTTACAAATTATCAAAAGCCATTGCTGCTGCTGCCAGCAAGAGTGTACTAACCCAAACAGAACCCCCAGGAAGGATGCAGCTGTGCAGGCCCCTGGCTGCAGGGGGGGTCTGAGCCTGGCATTAGTGCCAGAGGACAGCGCACAAGACACCTGTGTGTGGTGTGAGCAGGTGGATGATCTGTTCTGTCCGGTGGCAGAGCTTAAGGAAGAAGTGGAAAGGCTGAGGGAGTATTAGGGAGAGGGAAAGGGAAAAAGGCTGGTGGAGTTATACCCTTCCAACCCTGAGAGAAGCTCAGCAGCAGTCAGAGGAGCCCTGCCCTTCCTGCCACCAGGCAGAAGGAGAAGACCTAGGAGATGGTGGGGAATGGAAATGGGTCCCTTCTGGGGAGGTAATAAAATTCCATCCTGACCCCCATCACCTACCCAGATGCCCTGACAGAAGAGGTACGAGGCCCTGGATCCAGAGGGTCAGGCAGATGACACTAAAGAAAAAATTCTGTCTGGAGAGTCTTTCAGTTACACTTTGTCTGTCAGACAAATCACAATCTCAAGTGTTAAGAAGAGTAGCTGCAGTATGTGACTCCCTTCTAAGAGGAGCTGAGGGCCCTGTATGTTGACCGGATACATTCCACAGGGAAGTCTGCTGCCTCCCTGGGATACAGGTAGTAGATATCACCAGAAGATTCCCTAATAACTAAATGAACTAAATCAGCTCTCTGATTATTACTCTGTTGGTTGTCCAGGCTGGCAGTGATGAGGCTGACAGGAAAGGCACCAGGGTAATTAAAAAGAACTTCAAGGTTCTGAGTCAACTGGTTGATGGGGCAGGAGCACAGGTGGTGTTCTCAGTTCTTTCAGGAGCAGGGATGAATGATGAAAGGAACAAGAAAACATCATCAATAGGTGGTTTAAGGACTGGTACCATCGGTGAAATTTTGGGTTTTTTGATCGGGGGCAACTTTTACGGCACCTGGCCTGCTAGAGCCCCTGAGCTGGCAGGTCTGATTGAGAGGGCTTTGAACTAGATTTGAAGGGAAAGGGGATGAAACCACACTCTCCAGAGAGGAGCCTAAGGGCGGTATGCCAGAGTTAGGGGTGAAGTCAGCAGCCCAGCTGAAGTGCACGTACACTAATGCACGCATTAGTGACACACGTAACAAACAGGAGAAGCTGGAAGTCATGGTAGAGCAGAAAAGCTATGATGTAGTCGCCATCGTGGAAACATGGTGGGACGACTTGCATGACTGGAGTGCTGCAGTGGATGGCTACAAGCTCTTCAGAAGAGATGGGAGAGGGAGAAGAGGTGGAGGGGTGGCTCTGTATATTAGGGAGGCTCTTGACGCCATGGAACTTGAGATTAATGATGATAAAGTTGAGTGCCTGTGCGTGAGAATCAGAGGAAGGACAACAAGGCTGACATCCCAGGGGGGGAGTCTGTTATAGAACACCCAACCAGGACCAAGAGGTGGATGTGTTATTCTACAAGCAGCTGAAGGATGTTTCAAGATTGCCAGCACTTGTTCTTGTAGGTGACTTTAACCTGACAGATGTCTGCTGGGAACTCAACACAGCAGAGAAGAGGCAATCTAGGAGGTTCTTAGAGTATATGGAGGAGAGATTCTTATCACAGCCGGTGAGTGATCCTACAAGGGGTGGAGCTCTGCTGGACCTGCTGTTCCTAAACAGAGAAGGGCTGGTGGGAGATGTGGTCGGAGGCCATCTGGGGTACAGTGACTGTGAAATAATAGAGTTCTCAATATTCAGTGAAACAAGGAGAGGCATCAACTAAACTTCTCCTCTGGACTTCTGGAGGGCAGACTTCGGCCTGTTCAAGAGGCTGATTTGGAGAGTACCTTGGGAAACAGCCTTTAAAAACAAAGGGGTCCAGGAAGGATAGACATTCTTCAAGAAAGAAGTCTTGAAGGCACAGGAACAGACTGTCCCAATGTGCTGAAAGACGAGCTGATGGGGAAGACAACCAGCCCAGATAGGCAAGGAGCTTTTGAAGGATCTAAGGGAAAAAAAGAGGGTGTATGACCTTTGGAAAGAGGGGCAGGCAACTCAGGAAATGTTTAAGGATGTTGCCAGGTCACGTAGGAAGAAAATTAGAGAGGCAAAAGCCCAATTAGAACTTGAGGAAATCCAGTCATTGAGATCAACCTTTCCTCCCCAAAACGCCATCCTTGGCTGGAGTATAAATGGAACTGGAATGCAAAGTGCTGAGCTCCTGAAGCCCAGGGACACACACCCTAATTTCAGAGATGGTTTACTTGACCTAAACCATTCAAAAGCACCAACAAACCCCTAAGGCCATACATTAGTTTTAGTCTTGGGCCACGTATTTCACTGAAATGCATCTTTCAAACCCACCTCATCTTCTTTTGATTCTCTTCTTCCTCATTAGGATAAGTCCTCCACTGGAAATGGGCTGTGGTGTCACTCCTGTTTTCGATGACCATGGTTGTGTGGCACAACATGGTGATGTAAGACTTCTCAAGCTCCACGGAGTATGTGCTCAACCCAACGTTGAGATCTATAGCTTCTCCATGAAGTTCTGTCTGGATAGTTTCATCTGGAACAAAGCAAAGAGGAGTCTTTGCTCAGCTCAGGCACTGATGGAAGCACAAGGAACAGAGCAAGCCACAGGTGACAGAAGAAAGTGTCACAGCTTTTAGCTGAATAAGCAGTTCTATGGATCAGTACATTTATCACATCCTGACAGCTCTGTGTGTACAGAGTGAGGATGTCCTGGGCACCTCTTTAAACGCTTTATTTCCGAGTGTGTTTGTAGAGATTTGGCCCCAAGGTGACAGTATTTACAGTGGGATTTGTCAGATGTGCTCAGGTGACCCATGCTGATCACTGGGAATTCTGCATCAAAGTCCTTCAGGTGACGCTGAGGAGCCCTGTTCAGTCCTGGCTTGCCCAGGGTCTTCCCTGGGCGTCCTGCGAGACTCCTGTCTCTCCTGATCCCTTGTTGCTGACAAGAAAATATGCTTGGGGGCATGTGGGCAGAAAAGGAAGGCCCAGAGGAACAAGTGAAGTGACAGCCCACAGCAGGAGGGGACACGAGCAAGGAAACACAAGCCAGTGCTCTGCAATATGACAAACAACTACAAAATGAACACCATGAAAATCATCATCTCTCTGTCCAAATGCACAGCCACATCAGTCTTGAAATATTTGATATTGTTCTCATCTCAAAAACCAAGCTGGAGCATTTCAAATTAAATAAAAAAGGGACAAAGGAAAGATTAATAAGTAGAGAGCAGCTTCTATATGAAGACTGAATGGGATTCCTCAGTCTGGAAATCAAATGGGAGATAGATGGGAGAGGTTTGCAACAGCATGAGTGGCCTGGGGAATGGGGATGAGGAAAAATTTGTCTTGATTTGTTATCAAATAGGAACTCGAGGGCCTGAAAATGTTATGAGACAGAAATTACACACGTGTAGAGGGCAACATAGAAAAAGCATCCGTGACAAGACAATGGAGAAGCAGCATACAGGACAGAAGCGTGCAAGAAATACGTTGCATTGGAGTGAGTCTGATGGACACCTCACACACGGCACTGCCCAGGAATAAAATAAAACTTCACCCAGATATAGCCACACAGTAGTGGAGAATCAAGGGTCTGACCGTCAGCAATCCCATCAGAGAATGGTTTGTGAAAAGCACAGAGAGGGTTAAGAACTATCTGCATGCACAATTTGACACTGACTGCCTCAGGAATTTCTTTTTTCCTGCTGCCTATAAACCTCATCTCAAGAGATGCAAATGTTAGGGCACTACCTGCCCTGTGAGATTACAGCCTAGGAATCAGACAGGGAAAAGGAGCTCCTCCTTGAAGACCAAGGAATAATTACTGTTGAATTTGCAGTGTGGTTCTTTGATTTCTTCTACCTTGAAGAAAGGTTTCTTCTACCTGATTTAGCCTAAAAAGGGCACATTTTATCAGCATTTCAATGAAAGCTGTTTTAAGAAAAGGAGCAATCAACACTCTGAAAGAGTACAAATGCACATTAGAGGACTACAGTGGCATGGAAACAAGACCCAAAAGGAGGATGCCATTTACAATCTGAAGGATCCAGTCCCAGTTAAATGAAGCACCATTACCAGGAGCACATCAAGGAAACAGAACAGAAGGTTTCTGTGTATTTACCAGCAATGCAGTCTGGGACTCTGGGTTGTCATCCAGGCTGGTTAACTGTTTGCTTGGCCCCCCAGACAAACTCTGTGCAATGTGTTGGAAATAATTATGCAAATATGTTGGTGCACTTTGATTTAACAGGAGCAATTAAGATTGGTCACCAGGTAAACAGCTCTTGCCTGATAGACACAAGACTCCGTGCTTTGATGCACAGGGACAGGTCAGGTGAAATGTGCTTCTGCCCAGCAGCTGCTGGGCTTTGTGCTCCTGCAGAGCGTCACTGAGGAAATAAAAGTTCCTGGCCTTGGTGCTTTGCTAGTGGTCAATCTGTCACCTTAAAAGTGTGTTCTGGGGAGTTTGGTGATGAATGCATCACACACAAAAATAAGGAGAACATCTGGCAAGCTGAACTTTATTCATGTCAGTAGTGACAGCTGATGAAGGTGCTTCAGGTTCTGCTCATTAAGGACGTATTGCTGCAATTATGGGCCTGGCCTGTTCCCATTACCAGTAGTGAGAGCATCACTACTGGCTGATGGAGAAGCCTTGGGCCAGAAATGTTTATGTGCTGGACCTGAGACTTTGGAGAGAGGGGAGGAAAGACAAGGCCCCACCAGCCCCAGAGCTGGATTACTGTACGTGTTTCTGCATCTGCCCCAGGGGTGGTGCCAGGACTGCTGCAGGTCTCTGCTGAGGCTAGGGGGGATCAGTGCCTGGTGTGGGCAAGGCACAGGATTTTTTTCTTATTCTTTTTCCAGAGATTGCACCAGAACAGAGAAGCTGCAAGTTAAGGGAATCTCTGGCCACACTTCAGCGCTGCCTTCCATCCCATCCCTTTCCCACTCCTGTCCCATGTCTACATACTCCTGCCCTCAGTTAGCAGGATGGGAAATAACACTCCTGGGGGTGACTTCAGGGGTTGCCTGAGAAAGAAGGTATCTTCTCATTTCCAAATTTTCAGAAGAGGATCCATCCAAGCTCAGAACTCAGCTGTCAGGACTGAAAAACTGAGTGCAAATCAACCCCTGCATCTCCTACATCCCAACCTAGGCTGTACCCACCAGACTCCTCTGTTACTGCTGTAGCAGTCGTCTCTCACATATAGACTTGGCTCCCCAAGACCCAAGGACACAAGCTCTGCAGTTAAACTTAACTCCTCTGAATTTCAGCCAACATCACTAAGCTCTTCCCTGAGCCCACACATACGAAGAGCTGTGAAGGAGACATCCCTGTCACTGTAATAACCAAATGAAAACCACTGCCAAGAGATGGGGCTGGCAGGCTACATTTCGGCCTTTTATCTGTTCATTGTGAGCTGTTCCTTGAGATAGTTCTCATCCTGTTAGATCTACCCTTTCCATGAATCACTACTGCACCTGACAGGCAGAAAAGGTAAGGTATGAAGGGGGTTCTAATGGCTTGCTTTCTTCGGCTTTTTAACTAGATCCATTTGGATGTTTGTTTTCTTGTATGGCATCCAAAGACACATCCAGATCTCCCACGGGCACCTTGCAAGCCCCAGACACTGGTCTTGCTTTGAGCAGTGTGTTTGCTCAAATGATTTCCAGAGGTCCCTTCCAGCAAAAGTTATTCTATATTTTTTTCTTCTAAATCAGCCCAATTGCTTTTCACATATTCTCTAAATGTGTCATATTTCCTACACACCTGTGCATATACCTATGGGCACGTGCTATACTGACAGGCATTAGAGGAGCTCGACCTTTATGAAAGTTCCCAATGAAGAATTCATGAAATTATGGCAAACATTTAACACAAAACAAAATTGAAAAACAGAGCAGAAACACAGGAACTTCAGAGTATTTACAAAGAAATCTCAATGAAAGGGGGCCCGACCTTATTCAGAGATTTAAATCATCTGTTCGAAATTTTAAACTGGCTTTCAAAGGTTCATCATGGAACAGAAGAGGTGACTGATGCCCTCAGCTGACAAGGGAAATCAGATCAGCTTTAAGTAACAGGAACTGCACAGGCTGCCCACAACATAGCTCATGTTGGGCATCAAATGTGGGGACTGCTGGAATGCCACATGCCTGTGTCTTCCCAGAGAATTTGGTTACCTACTCCTGTCTATTTGGCTGACAGTGCTGAGTAACCATTTCAGAAGCTGCTTGTGCTCAGGAGGGTGCAAGCCAGCTACTAACATGTTCCAGCACCCTCCAGGAAACCTGGGACAGAGAAAGCTCAAAGGTTGCATCCTGCTAAGAACACTGGAAACAAGAGCAGATGCCACCCATCCTGCTCACTTCCAGCCAGGGCTTCAGGGCAGCAGCTCCGATGCTCTGCTTCCTTTTGTTACTCTTTCCCAACTCTGTTTTCACCCAAAGGTGTGTTGCATAAGAATGGATGAGCTGCCTCACCTCTTGGTGCTCATCTCCTAATGAGCTTCCAGGTTTCCAGTGTTTTCCAGCAGAGTCTTCTCACTGCTGCATTTGACTATACAGACTGGGAAGTCCAGCTGGTCAGGGAAGTCCAGGATAGGTCGGCCACCAATGGCCTGAATTGGCACAACTATCCTTTCCTTTCCACTGGTGCAGGAGAGCTCATGGGAATAATCCTGCAGGAAAAGAAACTGGCTCAGCACAGGGCATTTAGTGCCATCTCCATGGCAGAAGAAAAACCATTTCCTATAACCCTTCAAGGGCATCAATTTACCACTTCCACCCCCAAAATCAACATTAAGTCCTACTAATATGTCGCATTTTAAAGGCACCAGTGCACTTTGCAAAACCTGTCTCGGTGGCATTAAGCTCTTGTGTCATACAGAGAACTGCCCTACGCCACCATAATTTTTACTCTAAATTTTAATGATGTTAAATAATTCCTAAGTCTCTTCAAAGGTACATGGAGCTAGGGAACACAGGACATTCCTCTTTAGGTTTCTATATTCCTGCTGTTTGAGAATAGGACAAAGTGTTAAACTGACTCTAAGCAGCAAAAGGAAGATGAGAAAACAGCTGCACCCAAAGAGATCCTGCACCTCTGGCCTGGCGTAGAAACATCAGTTGTCTCAGAGCTTTCCTCTAACTTTGCCTGTCCAACCAAATCAGGAGAAGAACAGTGCTAAGAGGTAGCAGGATGCTGTTGGAAAGAGCCTCTCTTTGTTTCCCTGCAAGGCATCCTCCCTTCCACGCCATGTCCTAAACCCTTCTGTATGAACGAGTCCCAGATCACAGCATCAACCCTTCAAATCACAGCACTGAGATCAGACTTGCCAGGGCCTCAGCACTGCTGTTCAAACCTCCAAGGAAAAGCACGTCTGGCACAGAATGGGTGCTAGTTGACAGAGCAACCACAGTGACAGGCATGAAGACAGAGCCACAGCAGTGTCACTGCCACAGGCTCTGGGGTCACAGGTCTGTCTGCCTGCAGGTTGTACCTGCCCTACACGAGCTCTTTCAGGCAGGTGTCTAAGTCACCTGCAGCTCACCAACCTTCTGCTGACTAAGGGCACCTAGAGATCAGTGTGCCTGTGCCAGGCTGGCTCCCTGCCACAGGCATGGCACATCCTCTGCCCTGGCCCTGCAGTAGTATCATGGTCAGTATCATGCATCTGGGACAGCACAGCTGCAAGGCTGGAGAACAGAGGGTGTGAAAAAGCACTGTCTGTGCTCCAGTCCAGGGTGAGGCAGGGAAGCTGTTGCCAGTTGGGAAGGAGGAAAGCTCTCTGACCTTTTTGTTCCTCTGGTATTCTCCACAATAATTAAACCCCTTCCACTGTGCCTAGAGATGGCTGAACACATATCAACACTCCTCTGTCATTTTCATACTGTTCCCTGTGCATCTGCCCTTGGGAATGCTCAGCCATGTGCAGGGAGGGGAAGCAGAGCCTGCCAGGCCTGCATGCAGTGCCTGACAGCACATGCCAAGGTGTGACTGGCTGCAGGCTGCCTGCCCAGGGCCTGAAGCGAATGGAACGGGCTGTACCCAGAGTGCAATGGAAACCATGGCTTTGGAGGTAACGCTCCTCCAGTCTCACCTTGTTCTCGTCAGGGGTGAAGTGGATACGCACAATGTGATGCGCGCCTGCCGGCACTCTATGGTACGCATCTGTATGCATACGATATTGCTGCTAACAAGAATTTCTCTTGCTATTTTCTAAGTCGTGGGATACTTTTCTCTCTCAGAGAAGATATTCACAGAGTTTGTAAACCATGAACATCTGCGACCTTGAAAAAGCTTTGTTTATAGTACAGTAGAAAAATATTTTGACAATGGATGTTTTAGGATTCTAGCCAATCACCCCCAAGGGGTGGCTGACCCTTTGTCCAATTAGACTATGAAGAAAAAAGTCTATAAAAGAGTTTGTAAAATAATTAAAGAAATCAATCCTGCTGCATAATTCCTGCCTGCTGGATCTTCTCTCCTCCTCCCTGCAGCTGCGGGGTACTATCGGGGGAAATATTGAGGAAGATTGTGGGAAAGGGAATATTGTGGAAGATTGGCTACGTAAAAAAGGGCACATAAAACCCCTGCGGTTTGATCGCACGCATCTTGTGTAACAAATGAAGTTGCAAAAAGCTACAGTTTTCCTGCTTAACAACTGGGCTTCCATTGAGTTCTTATTGCTGAGCTAAGTGTTTTATTGCAGAGTTAACAAGGTTAGTCTTTGGCAGTAAAACAATAAAATACTGTTGGTTAGAAAAGACAAAGAAGAAAGAGAATTGCTGACCACAGAAGAGGAGCTAGGAGGGGTTAAGAAGTCAGCTAAGACTACGTGAACCACATAGAATGCGCCTTTACGAATATTCATAAACCTATTATCGATAGTATATAAGAAACTTTAGTATGATTAATAAATGGAATCCTGCTGATCCCTCATATTTGAGTGTCCAGGCCTTCCCTCCGTCGTGACAGGGTACGGTAATATTTACTGCACTAATATTTGGTGTACGCCGACGTGATCTGCACGTTGCGAAGTGTCCTGCTGCTGCAAGCCAAGCCGAATTTCTCTAGAGCTACACTTTTCCCCCCCCCCGGGACCGGGAGGTCCGACAGGACTGAGAAAATGGTGAAGAGCGGCTCATAAACCGATGCTGTGGTAACGGTCTGGAAAGGTGTTTTCAGTATAATGCACACCTCCATTCCTGAAAACTCACTTTGTGAGTTATTAGACTGGGCTGCCCTGCATGGCATTCCCATGGACAGAGACACTGCCCTGGACTTTGGGCTGTGGCAGGAACTCGGCTGTGCTATATGGCACGAGCTCTCGTTTGGGGACCTGGCAGTGTTGGAATTATTCCAGACTTGGCGTTCAATGTTTATTCTGCTGACAGACCTTAACTGTGGCAGCAGAGCTGGCTTGCCTGTCTTGGTGGAGAGTGAAGGAGAGATATCTGACGTGGACCCCACTGACCGGGCTCCAGGGGCGCGTGGTGGTGGATATGAAAAATCCTCTCCGGGTCCACGGGCGGAGCCTGCCCTGGAGCCTGCACCGGGTCACCCTGCACAGTCACAGGGCTCCACGCCCCCCAAGGACTCCGCGCCAACAGATGAACTGGTGGGGGTATTGGGGCAGCAAGAGGGCGTGCAGCCCACCTTGCCGTTTGGCTTAGCGGTGGCCACGGCTTATCCAGGGCTGCGGGTCAGCGGTCTAGCCTCTTGGACCCCCATGGCAGCTTCTAGCCAGTCTGCGCATGCGTCTACTGCGCTGAGAATGCCTGGATGTACCTTCTTGCCCCGCGTAGCCCTGGGCAATGTTGCGCATGCGTCTGCTGCACCGAGAATGCCCGGGTGCGGCCCATCACCCTCCGTAGTGCCAGACTGTTCTGCGCAGTCGCAGACCCAAGCAGTCGACCTTCTATTATGTCATTTGCCTTTGTTGACGGAACTGCCGCATATATCACGACAGCTATTGGAACTGCTCAGCTTGCAAAAGCACCTGCTGCAGATGCCAGAGGCACCCCGCTGTGTGGGGTGCGCTGGGCCCGTGCCACCCGCGGGAGACGCGGTACTGAACATAGAGGAAGCCCTCAAGTTCACAATGGGCCAGCAGCTAACCATTTTTGTCTCACATACAGTGTCAGCAGTGCTCATACAGAAAGGAAATCACTGGTTAACCCCATCTCGCTTTCTCAAACACCAAGCGGTCCTAACAGAATCGGAGGACGTGAGTATCCAAGTAACTAACATCTTCAATCCAGCAGCTTACCTCCAGGGCAAGGCCGCTGAGGAGCCTGTACAGCATGACTGCACTGAAACCATGGAGGCAGTTTACTCTAGCCACCCAGACTTGAAGGACTCTCCACTAGAAAATGCAGACAACTGGTTCACTGATGAAAGCAGCTATGTCAAGAATGGTAAGCAGTTTGCTGGCTATGCAATTACAAGCACAGATGCTGTCATTGAAGCAGATCTGTTACCTGTGCGGACATAGCTCATAAGGCTGAAATAACAGCCCTAAATGGAGCCTTAGTATCAGCTGAAGGAAAACCTATCAACACTTGGACTGGTTCAAAGTATGCTTTTGGAGTAGTACATGCTCCCAGGGCTATTTGAAAAAAAATAAGTTTATTGACCCCACAGAAGAAACAAATCAAGCATGCTATTGAAATTTTACACTTGCTGGAAGCACTGTCAAAACCTTCAAAAGTGACTATAATGCATTGTAAAAGACACTCCCAAGGTAACACCATCCCTGAACTGACAAATGCTATGGCAGACAAAACAGCAAAGGCAGTGGCTAGTAAGGTTCAAGTTCAAGCCCTAGCTTGAATCCCTTCTAGCATCCTTAGGAATAAAAAACCCCCACCATACAACACTGATGATTTAAATTGGATACAGGAAGAAATGTGACAAGTAAGAACAGACAGGTGGGCTAAAATAAAAGATCTCATAGTCATACCCAGAAAACTGTTAAAATTATTTATCCAAAGCAAACATTCTAAAACACATTAGGGAGTTGACGCCTTACATAACCACTGAGAAGAAAAAGTAATAGCACTGAAATTAAAGGAGACAAAGGAGGAAAAACAACCCTAATATACCACTGTTAGGCTAAACACAGAGACTATCCCTAAAAGAATTTTACCAAGAGATGTGTGGCAAATTGACTTCTCTGAATTCCCTAGAAAAGGGACATACAAGTACTTCTTAGTCCTCACAAATACTTTTTCAGGTTGGCCAGAAGCTTTCCCTTGTAGAACAAATAAGGCTAGAGAAATTATTAAAGCTTTAGTACAAGAAATTCTTCCACAATTTGGGGTACCGAGGGAAATGAATTCTGATAGGAGATCACACTTTGTAGCCTAGGTAGTGCAAGGAGTGAGTCATCTACTAAGTATTCAGTGGCAACTACATACACCATATAGGCCACAAGCAAGTAGACAAGCAAAAAGGATGAGTCTCTTAATAAAGCAACAATGAGCCAAAATTTGTCAAAAAACTAATTTCTATTGGTATCAGGCTCTGCCCATGGCTTTGCTAAGAATTTACGTCCAGAATTACAATCAATATGCGCTACAGTTGTTCATTGTCAACCACCACCACCTGATAAACCCTTCCATAATATGAATCCAAAAGACTGGGTTTATATTAAGTCTCTTTCCGGAAATCCACTCCAGGAAAAACGGGAAGGACCTTACAATTTGGGACAAAACGCGAACGCTGCATCAGATTACATTAGATAACGCTTCTTGCAAGTTTAAAGAGATAGAAGATAAACTCACAGCATGGTTACCCAACTTATCCTGGCTTAAACAATTGTTTGTAATAGCTATATGTCTCGTGACGTTCTTATTTACTGATTGTATTAGTAGTTATTGTTATATGATATTAGGTGCTTAGTAACTCAATGCGTATACACAATGGCAAAAGCACAAACATAGAAACAAGATAGAGAACAGTACTTACATTCAAGACATGCAAGGTTTGTAAAGAATTACAAACGATCAAGGAAAAGGGAGGATTGAGAAGGGGGATGATCCATAGTTAACTCATGTAAGCACGAATAAACTATAAAGAGACAGCAAATGTTAATCACAAAACCTAAGCAGCAGGATTCGCCTTAATCTTGTCAAGATAAGAGGAACAGGATCTTTTGAAAACTGGCACAGAGATCGCTGCATCAGCCACCGAAGAACTGCGCATGCTCCAGAAAGAAAGGTAAAAAGGGCATTGTGACAAAGACTACTGATCTTCATCAGAAAGACCCTCGAGGAAGAAGAGGAGCCTTCCTCAGTGCGCCCATCAGCGTACACAGCGCATGCATGGCACGTATGCTAATGATATTAATGACTTCCGAGAAGTAATTTCTAGAACCACTCCTATCCCAAGAATTGTGATGAATGTTCATAAATTTTACACATAATGCTGGACTGTATGGAGTGCTCTGTGTGTGTGAGTGTTAGGAGGAGTGATCCCCCACGCATCCAGCGCCAAATAAAGCAAATACCTGCTTCTCTGACTCTGTCTCTGAAGCTTCTCTAGGCCTGGTTTTGGGCCATTCAGAATAGGTTAATACATATTACAACTACTCCTGAAGCTGTTGCGTAGGCAGATTTAAGAGGAAAGAATTTCATCTTCATCACTTTCCTTCTTTCTTGTTTTGACAGAATTAGGAACTTGTAAAAAATCTGATATCACTGATGCTCACCACTCCTCCAATTAGACTACGCTCACTTACACTGTGCTGAGGACAATGAAGTACAGAGCTTTGGATATCTTCCGCTTCTGCCCTAGGAATTGCTTCCAGTGCTGTACCTTTGCTCCAGCTGTGAAACCAAACCAACAGAACCAAGGACGTTCTCTCTGAATGGACCAAGAATTCCCACACAGTTCTAAGCCTACCCCATTTCTCTTGAAGGCTACAACGGCAGTCAAGGCAGTGAACACTGCTCTTCACTGGGCCATTCCTCTGAAAAAAACATGCACCACCTCTCAACCTAAACCGTTAAGCCTCCTGCTGATGCTGACTGACAAAGCGTCCAACTGCACTTAGATTCCAACAGCTACTTCCAATGACCTGTCAACAGAGCTTTGCAGACTTGCAACAGAGCAACAAACTAAAGGGGCTATGTTTCATGGCTGTTTTTCAAACATCATTGACTTATGTCTCTATGCTGGGCTAAGTGAAGGTGGCCCGTCCACCTTGATCAAAGTCAGTAGAATTTTGGCCCAATTTGCTGTTATGCAACACATCATGACACGATCTCTTGGTGTTGATGCAAAATTCCCACTGAAGTGCATGTCGTTACATGACTTAAGGCTACCTACTCACCGAGTGTCCACTCCACTGCCACACCCATTTTCTGGCCACCTTGAAATGACTGAGCTGTCTTACTTTTTCAAACATTCCTCAGGGGTACGTGACCACCATGGCCTCCTTTCTGAAGTTTAGGAACCTAATTTAAAAGTAGCACTAGCAGTACCAGTTTATCCAAAATCCATTTGCTCCATCAACAAACTCCGAGCAAGCGCTGAGAATTAGTTTCAAGACTTCTACAAATATTTACAGGAAGCTTTTTGTTTGCTTGTTTGTTTTTAAAGCAGATGGAGTAGTGCGATGTTTCCCTGAGGCTACCAGGGCTGCGAGGCAGGCAGGCAGAGCCCTGGCATGGGTGGCACAGGGGACCCCGGGCGCTGACGGCTGCCACCAGCGCAGGCCAGCTCGGAACTGGCAGGCAGGGCTGCACCCCGCGTCTGCCACAACAGCTGCAGCTTCTGCAGCCTGAAACACAGCTGGCTCAGGGGTTCAAATCAAGAGCCAAAATCGTTTGCTGCTCAATTTGGGGCAGAGAAAGGTCATCACTTCTAGCATGGCGTAAGCCTGCCACTACATTTCTGTGAAGGAAAATCACCTTGTTGGAGTGAAACTCCTGGGTAAAATACTGAAGCGCTTTCAGATTCATATTATCCTACATTTCTGTGACCTTCTTTTATACCTGCGTTGTTTCATACTGCTGGTTTTGGGCACAAGTTCTGTGTACACTATTCTGGAAATTTAAAAAATCAGAAACAACATCCACCCCTCCCCCACCACTGCCCCTTCCCCAGCTACAACCCTAACAAAACCAACCTGCAGAATGTGCAGGATTTCAAATGAGAACAAGCATAGATGGGACATCAAAAGATGGATCCTCCTTAGACATTTGTGCATGCAGTGCCCTGCAATCAACTCCTAAATTCTACTTCTCGTACACCAAATATTTGTCTTCGGAACTCCTTGTTCTCCATTCCAACCCTTCTGAGAGGGTAATCGAGGAGATACTCTACATATTTTAAGCACATGTTGCACTAGTCAATTAAATCCAATGCGCAGCATTACTTGACTGAGGCGGTGACAAGGTCAATTAAGACCTCTTCATATCTTAATTTGGAGCTCTTCCAACAGCTTGAAAAGTGAAGCCTTGGACTGTTGGGGTGACCCAGCCCACTGCAGGGCTGAAGCTGGGTAATGCCAATCAATCCCAGCCCCTCCCCTGGATCGAGTTCCCCCAAGACTCAGACTCAGCGGGCGGCTCAGAAGCCTAAGCCACACCCGGGTACAAGCCACCTCCCCCGGTTGGGGAAAAATTTCGGTTACTCGGTCGTTCATTGGTTCTGTTATACCTCCCGCCTCTCGGTTTACCACAGTGGTTCTTGTTTCATTGTATCCTCCCCCTGGCTTGTAACTCATGGTTGTTTTCCCCTTTCACCGCGGTTTTCAAATTCCCTATAAAACTGAGGACAAGCCTTCGAGGAGCGGATTCCCATCAATCCGACCTCATCCTCATCCTATCGCATTAAACCTGTTAGAAGCCAGACCTGAACAGCCTCTCTCTTCCTTTGTCTCTGAGCTAACGTGAGCCGACATCATCGGCTCCTGCTGTGTTTCCCGCTGCAAAGAAGCCAGCTAGTTAGCCCAGCAAGCAGCTCTTTTCCTGATCCCGAAGTCGCTTCAGCGACGCGTGGAGGTAACGCAGCTGGACTGTCTCTGACCAGGGGCAAGCCAGAGTCAGTGCCTCGAGCATCAAACGCTACGTTATTGGACATTGAAGGTTCAGACTAAGGAGAATCCAAAATGTGGACAGCATCTCCCTTCTGCTGGAAGCCTTGAAGTTCACCACTGCAGTCTGCAGCCTACACAGATCATGTGAGTACTGCAAAAGTTCTCCAAGGAAGAGCAAGAACGAGGCTAATGCATGCACACAAACGCTGATCAAAAGCACTTGATGCTCTTGGACAAAAATAGGGAACCTTCACTTTTGGAAAGACAAGGTGACTATGGTTGTCTCTACAGTACTAGTGGGAAAAAATCCCTGAAGTTTTGCAAAACCTCTTTTCAGGGGTTTGTTAACTTCATTTTTGTTAAGAATTGGGGAACACAGGGAGACCTGTCACTTTTTTTGCAGAATGCCATAGAAACTGCTACACTCACTTCAACAACAGTCCAAGTAACCTTCTCTGCAAATACTGACCATTTGCAGTTCTGGTTGATACAAAACCCCATTACCTAAGAAAGGAACAACTCGGCAAGCAGTTTGCATAGATGAACAACTTAGCACGACTGCGGCTGATGACATGCCCTGACCTTTTTTGCCTTCAGCTATGGGTGCCGTACCCTCCTACCCTCACACATGCCACTCAAAGCTCCTTGCGTGGAGCTCTCGCACCACCTATGACAGCAACTGTGCCAAGCCGCCACCCTTCTTCAGCACCATTGCACCTACCGCAAGGTAGCTGAATCGGAGGGCAGGAAAAAGACATCGACAATGGAGGGGAGTTGCTCCCTCTCACAGCTAAGCTCCAAGTCCAGTGTCCCTTATGTCCTTCCTAGGACGGGCGGGAAAACGCCTCGGCGGAGCACAGCGCTGGCCGGGAGCGGCCAGCACGGCACCGAGCACGCTCCCCACTCCCTCCCGCCCGCGCCGCTGCGGAGACCCCGGGTTCGCCGGAATCAGCCACGTGCTGCACGGAGTGCAGCCCGGCAAAGGCGGCCACCCCGCGTCGCCCTGGGAAGGCCGGCCCTCTCCACCGGCACAGGCAGTGCCAGCAGCCTCTCGCTGTGGCCGCCGCTGGCCAAAAGCCTCGCCACGCACCGCCCGGCCGGCCCCGCCGCTCCGCGGGGTCACACGGCACCTGCCGTGGGCGGCCGCCGAGCGATAGGAAACAGAAGCGCTCACCGCCACGCCGCTCGCCGCCCCGCCCGGGCGCTCCTCTCCTCGCGCTACCACGATGGCGCCGGCCCGCCCCGCCTTCCCCGTCGCCTGCGGCGCAACGCGGCTGCTCCGAGCCACGCAGCACGCGTGCGGCCGGGCCCTGCCGAGCTGCCAGCGGAGCCGGGCCACGGCCCGGGCGGGAGAGCTTCCGGCGAGGCTGGGCGGGCGGCGAGCGCGGCCGAGCGTGAGCGCGCCAGGCGGGGGACGGGTGGCGGCGCGATGGAGAGCTAGATGGAGGCGGCAGCACCGCGCGGCATAAAATAGCTGATCGTCCGGCAGCCGCCCGCTCCGCAGCCCCTCGGCTGCTGTCGAGAAGGGCCCCGGCCCTGGCCGCGCCGGTGGCGAGGCGGCTCCGCAGCCCACGGGCAGCCCTGGCGGGGCAGGGGAGCACTGCGGGCAGCCCCGGGGCCGCGCAGCCGTCTGTAACGCGCGGTGGGAGCCGCTGGCAACTATTTTACACCTCCCGGGTGGCTGGAGAGGAGCACGGAGACCACGCGGCAGGTCGCTGCCGTTAGGGAAAATTAATCCACGATGCCTGAGGTTTATATCCGAAAAGGAGACAGAGGAGTCCTGCAACATTCTTCGACTACAGGGAGAGTCCATGGGGCTTTTCCCATGGCATCTGTCAAACGGTTGTGGGATGCAGCCCCCTTTTGATGCCAAGTTCCTGGGCACAACGCCCTCTTTTCCCCACTGGCTGAGGTATTCGGGAGATACAGACTTCCGGAACTGTCTACTCTATGCGCCCCCTCTCTAATATGCACCCCCCTCTTGGCACCGAAAAGAACGAAAAAGAAACCATTCCTAATGCTCTTAAGTCTTTGTTGCCTTGCTCTAGGTTCAGGAATTTAACACGGCCTTGATTAATCAACAGTCTCTGATGATTAGTAACAGTTCTAGAGAACCCATCGTTTCTTCTGTTACTTCACTAGCCATAACTTCCTAGCCTTGTCTACAGGCCGATTCACACGGTCTGTTTGTAAAGACTCATCCATCTCATTCCTTTTAATCCCTCCTCTTTTTATTTGCTCTGTATTTGTCTTTACAAACCTTAATTACCATGGATTTAATTTTTTCTTCTGGAGTCTTCTTGGGTTTTGCTATTATTTGCAGTGACATTCTTTTCTGTCCTTTTGTAGTCATTTCTGGATCAGGTAGGCATGGCTGCTAGCGGCATCCCCTTGAGCACCTGCTGAAAGAGCTGCAGCCAGCATGGTGTCACGCATGGTAAAAAGATGAGAATTGCTATAGCATATCTATAGCATATAAGAGGAGAAATCGTATTCATTTAGCCCATAGCTGGCCAGTTAACTATGAAAACATGTCCCATTACCATCCTTTCAACATTTGGACAGGTCCACGAGCTGACATTATTTCCTTTGTTATTTGTTTGACCACTTTTCCGCTGTCATTTGCTTGCAAACAGCAGCTTGAGTCGTTTAATTTCCCACAAACTCCTCCTTCTTCTGCCAACAGATAATCTAATACCATCTGTCTCGGTTTGAAAGACAGGTGTGTGCTAAGGAAGGCAGAAGCCCCCCTTGAAGTGGCAGATACAACCCCTTTTCCTCTGAGTTATTATGATTTTGAAATCAAGGGTCTTTGGCAAAGATGTGGGAAATAGGAATAACAGTTCTTTACTAGATAGATAGATAGATAGATAGATAACCAGTAGAACAAAACAACAACAACTATGACAGTAACACCAATCCCAAACCCAGTCCCAGCCTTCTCGGCTGTCAGGCCCTTTCCCCTCGGGTGCAGTTCCGCTCGCAGCCGGCAGGGATCGCTGGCGGCTCCTGGTGAGCAGGGCAGGTGCGATGGTTCCCCCGCGGCTGCAGGGGGCGCTCCGGAGCGAGCTCGGGGAACACGCGGCAATGGGGCCCTGGGATCCCGGGGAAGGGTGGAACAAAGGAGCTTCACAAACCGCTGGGCAGCCGATCCTGGACTCCCGGAACAGCAGGCTGGAATGGCAGGCCGGAGCGGCAGGCACAAACACAAATCCCGGGTGGCAGACGAGATGTATCCAAAAGGGGAACCCCCCGGGCTCCAGGCAGGCAGGGTGAGCATGGCTACAGCGTAGCGAAGGCTCGAAACAGCAGCGGGGCAGGGCGGCCACAGCCCCAGCCTCCAGCAGGGCAGGGAAAGCAGCCTTGGGATCCCGGTGTTGTTTCCAGCAGAAAGGAAAGACGCCGAAAACGGGAACCAGCAGCTCTTCTCTCTGCGGCTTCTCTCTCCAGACGCTGAGAGCGAACTCCCAACACGCCCAGGTGAAACAAAGAGTAGCCAGGCCCACCCCACCCCCAAAACGGGCTGCTCTTCTGCTTTTGTCTTTCTTAAGTATAGTCATTTCTCCCCTAGCAACATGCATATGGGAGAAAATTCCTCTAACAGAAAAAAAAACTAGGACAAAATTAAAAACCCCACCACCATCCAATGTTGAATTACCGCTTTCCTCATTTAAGTGGGTTGGTCAGCAAAAAGGTCAAGAGCTGTGGCTGGCTGGTTGGTAATTATTTCCGAGACAGCTTGTAACCTAATTATCTCATTCAAATGATAAGTGAGTTCCCAGGCATCTGGGATTAATTCCTTAGGTTTCCAAGGGACTGGTCCATCGTGTTGGGTAACTTGTTCTGGTGGCCATTCATCATTTCCCCGTTTTGGGGTGCTCCCTCCAGCCAGGGCTGCATCAGCTGACTGCTTTTCTCTAATTAAATCATCACAGATTTTGATTCCTAAGCGATTTCCCAGAACTTGTAGAAGCAAAAAGAACAACAGTCTACTAAATATACCACATCCCTGACCAGTTTGGAGGTAACCTGAGCTAAGCATGGCCACAAATCCAATACTGTCCTTTCAAAGCCCGTGTTCCATTAGCAAAGGGGCCTTCCTACCCATGGTCATCAATTGGTGGCTCAAAATACAGCAGGATTCCCGGGCCTAACGGTCCTCCAACAAGAGTTGCCCCACCATAAGGGTCACAGCATTTGCATTTCCAAGCTCCTGCACAGGGTTCCCACCTACATTTACATCTGCAAGCTGCTTGGTTGGATTTGGAGCAGAACTCACTAAAAGGCTTTGAGTTCCAATCCGGTGTGGCCATTCCCACTGATAATCACAAACAACATGTCTTCTACTTGTGGAATTTTTGTGGGGACTGCTCAAAAACAGGTGGTCAAAAAAACCCCTTGTCCCTCCCCATTGCTTTACAGGCTTCCAAATATTTTTGGTAAGTGTGGTAAGAACACCTTACGCAGCTACTGTTAGTGAGCCGAACAGGTATTTGATTGCATTTGCCTTGATATTTGGAACAATTGGAAGGAGGGCAGTTGGGGGGCCAAACCCAACTGTTTAAACCCAGAGGGAAAGTCAATTGACAAATGCCTTTTCCTACATAGACACACCCTGTCCTGTTTAGGCCTGTTGGAGAAGAATGAAGTGGCCATGAACTTCCTTCTTTGGCCCCAAATCCCATCCCACTGTGGCCCTCACATTGACCCACCATTTAGGTTCAGCTGGGCTAGCCAACTATGGCCACTCTTCAGATCCTCCTGGCCCTCCACAGAGCCAGCAATTGCTAAGGTTAAAAACTTTTGCTACTTCTTCTCCTAAGGCTGCAAATTGATTCTCCCACTCCTGGCCTAAACTCAGCTGACCATATCAAAGTAGAATTAGTAAGGAAAATGTTTTAATAGTGTCATCTAATTAGCTAGTCTAATTTTCCCGTTGTCTTCTGCAGCACCTGTGGCAATTGAAGACACAGAAACCACTTAACGTAACAAAATGGCCACAAGTATTAGCCCCCAAGTGAGTGGAGATTCTAGAGGAGGGATGCCTATACAGTCTATTTCAGCAGACGGTCTGAAGGTAGGACTGCGGGGCTTCTTCCGATGTCGAAGCACTGCCTACTGCTCCGGCCCACTCCTGCAGAGTGGCAGTCACGGCCTCCCGGCCTTCTCCTCCAGCTGAGATGTGCAAATCTCTGAGGCTTCAGAGACCTTGACCCGAGAGGGACGGGTTCACCTGTGTTCAGCTTACTTGACGGCTGTTTCTGTCGTCAGTGACACTTGGAATGGGCCACACCATTTCACCAGCACTGGCGCTTCTTTCTACTCCTTAACTAGGACTCAATCTCCTGGTTGGATGTTACAAGCAACAAAGTCCAAAGGCCGGACTTGTGCCGGCTGAGCTTCCTGTTGAAGGGGTTTCACAAGAAGCAGGATCCTGGCCACAGATGGTTTTAAATATACATCACTTGCCTATACCCCCCCCCCACTAGGTGGAGACTTACCAGGGTAATTGCAAACAACGATTGAAAGGGAGATAACTGAATCTCTCTTCTGGCTTGGGCCCTCATTCTCACCAAAGCCAATGTCGAGAGCCCTACCCATGGCATCTTGGTTTCTATTACCAGCTTCAAAAGGTGTTTATTTCTCTCTTCATTGTTTTCTACCCGAGCCGAGCTCTGGGGGTGCCAGGGCCTATGGAGGTTCCATTGTGTTCCTAAAGAAGCCAAAACCCCTTGAAGGATCTTTCCTGCAAAATGAGTTCCCCTATCTGAGTCTATTGCTTCTACAATGCTGTATCTTGGAATGATTTGTTCCAAAAATGCCTTAAGAACTGATCCTGTCATTACTGAAGTAGTTGGAAATACTTCTGGCCACCTTGCTAGCTGACATACGATTACCAGAAGATATTAAGCCTTGCCACTTGGGGCATCTCCGGAAAATCCACCTGGCATCTTTGGAAGGGCCATGCAGCCCAAGGCCTCCCTCCCCTAGCAAGTTACTTTGTAACTTGGCTGTTGGCTTTAGCACAGATCAAGCAACCTTCAACAGCTCCTTTTGCCAGTCTAAAAAGACCCCCAGCAACATACATCATGAGATAGGCTTCTGCCAATCCTCAGGAAGTGCAAGGACTCTCTTAATGGAGTTGCTTTAATATTGGTAGGGCCAAAGGTTCTGGTATCTCTTGTTTGCCATCCCTTGGAAACCAATTCTTGCCTTTTTTCTCTGCCACACGACTTTTAACTGTATGTCAAACTGCTGTGGTAGAAAAGACAGCTTCCTGGGCAGTGATGGAGTCACTGGGAGCAAAGGGGGCATCTTGGAGAGTTCTGGCAGAAGTGTGGCTTTCTGAGTTTCTTCATCCACCAAAAAGGAGACAGAGGAGTCCTGTAACATTCTTCAACTCCAGGGAGAGGCCATGGGGCTTTTGCCATGGAGTCTCTCAAATGATTGCGGGATGCAGCCCCCTTCTGATGCTAAGTTCCTGGCAACAGCACCCTCTGAGGTACTCGGGAATTACAGACTTCCAGAACTGCCTACTCTATGCCCCCCTCTAATATGCACTCCCCTTTTGGAATGGAAAAGGAAGAAAACCAAACTATTCCTAATGCTGGGAAGTCTTTGCTGCCTTGCTCTAGGTTCAGGAATTTAGCAGGGCCTTGGCTGAGCAACAGTCTCTGTTGATTTGTAACAGTTTCTAGAACGAATACTTTCTTCTGTTACTTCCCTCCCTGTAAATTCCTAGCCTTGTCTAAGGAGAGATTCACACGGTCTCTTTGTAAAGACACATCTATCTTACTCCTTTCACTCCCACACCTTCCTTGCGGTGGAACGGCTCTCCCCGGCACAGCACCTGGCACAAAACCCCCGTATACGCACACACACACCTGCACTTACCCTGCACTCCACTGCACACACACACACACACACACACGCCCCTCCCGCACACTAACACCCCCTCCACATCCCCACCATGCTACTTGCAGTGGCCCCGCCCCTGCCATCCCCACCGGCTGGCAGCACCCACTCCTCGCATGCTTCCCCATGCCTTGCATTTCCTTGCTGCCCCCTCTGTAGCCTTCCCTCAACCTGCCTTTTCTCCCCTGCCTTGCACTGACTTGCTCACCCATCCCCCACCTGACTTCCTTTCACATTCGTCTAGGTCTGGCCTCATCTTTCCTTTTCCTTCTAGGACCCTCATTGCCTTGCCTCGCCTCGCAAAGCCACCACTTGCCTTGCCTTGCCCTTGAACCCCTCCCTTGCCTTGCATGACCTTGCTCACCCCTCCCCCACCTGGAATTCAACACCCCTTTTCAATGACATTTCTGGGCCTTGCCCTGCCCTTTCTGCTCCTCCGAGGAATCTCAAAGCTCTCAAGCATCTCCGGTGTTTCAGGATCCCATGAGAGGAAGACCAGGGGAGGACGCATGTTGCCACACTCATCTCTGTGGGCAGCCTTTGTCTGGGAGCAATCCTTGCATGCCTTGAACCTTGGAGGGGCAATTCACATTTTGCCCTTGAGCTCGGGGACCAGAAAGAGAGTTCTTTTGCATACAAGGGAAAGCAGGTAGCTCAAGTCTTTTAGGTACAGAGGAGAGATGACCCACGCGGGATCAAGGCCACACAGAGCACTTGGTCCTGGCCACTTTTGTGCACCAGCAGTCCTTGAATGTACTTCTCACCTGCCTTGCCTGGCCTTGCCTTGGCAACACAACACTTGCCTTGCCTTGCCCTGCTAGCCCTCTGGAGCCTTGCATTCCTTTGCACGGCCATGCCCAGCACATGACCTGCCTACTGTTTTCCTCCAGGGCCTTGGCTTGCTGAGCCCTTCCTGTTTCTGCCTGGCCCTCCCATCAGTGGCCCTTCCTTCCGACAGCCAGCCTTGCCTCTAACTTCTGGGCCTTCTCTTGCCTACCACTCCATTTGCTTTCCCCCCACTGCTCTGGCCTTGCCTACCTCTCCCTTGACTTGCCCACAATTGCCTGCACTCGGTTTGCAGCGCCTTGCCTGCATGGAAGGCAAGGGAAAGAGTGGTAGGCCGGGCAAAGCAAAGCCAGCAAGTTGTAGGCAGTGCGAGGCAAGGCAGACGTAGGCAAAGGAAGCAGAGCAAGGGTACCTTAAGAAGAACTAGACAAGGCAAGGCCAAGAGACTTGGAGTGCCTTTCCTTGGGAAGGCAAGGACATAGTGCCAGTGTTGCTGGAGCAGATGTTAAGGTACTGTGGGGAGGAATAGTCCAGCAAGACATTTCTCTTCTGGCCCCTGTGCGTGTGGGGGCAATTGTTGGACATATTCAATACTGGAGGTGGATCAGTCACTGGATGTGTTGTATTTTGGAGGAGGGGATGCCGTTTCTTTGGAGATGGGCTTGTAGTTGCTCTCTTTGGCAAGGAAGGCAGGTTTGGATGTGCACATCAGGTACTCCTAGGGATTTTAAAGGCTTTTCCCAACAGGCAGAGCTCTCCCTGGGTTCGAGCTGTTGAGCTGTCAGTGGGAATGCAAAGGCCAAGCTCTTAAGCTATTTGTCCTGGTGCCTTCAGTGTGTGAGCAGTCCCTGGTGCCGTTGCCTTTGGATCCTGACTCTGGGAGAGGGAAGGCTTAGGATGGTACCTAGAGCTGAGAAGGAGAGTGCTGAGAACAGCGTGTGTGCTGCTAGTTTGAGGGGTGCAGGTGAAGTTGTAGGCAGCAAGATCTTCCTCAGCTGGCACTGTTTTGAGCCCTGTTTTTGCCAGATGGTTTCAAGTTGGTGGGCGGAATCTGCGAGAGGGAAAAGATTTGTTTGGGCCAAAGAGGTGTGGTGTAAAGAAGAGTGTGCTCTTGGAAGGGGAAGATGAGGGCAATCTTTTTGTCCTGACACCGTTGATTTGAGTGCAGGGCCGTTTGCAAGTTGCCTCTGTCTGCCCTTGGGGTGGTTTCGAGCTGGGCCAGGTGCTTGGCCTTCTTTTGCAAGTCTGCAGCGCCATCGTGTGGTTGTTTCCATGAGCGCTGACAGTGCCCGGCAAAAAGCGCTTGGCTGGCGCGGCCCCAGTCGTGTGGAAGCAGTTGGTGGAAGAGCTCTGCTGTGCATCCTGCCTCTTGGAGACATAAAAGGATGTAACCCTGCGCGTAGCGGGGAAGCAAGACGAATCTTTTCATTGTTGGCTGAGCAGTTTCTACGCGGCAAAAGTAAAGGCACTTTCAGCACGGCCTCTTTCTTTCAGAACCTTTTCTGTGCCATCATGAACATGCTCAACATGCCACTCGCACCCGCTGAACTGCATCAAAGGCCCTGGAGATAGGCACTTTCCTTCAAGCTCTCTGTAGCATCGTACCCTCCACCTCTGGCGGATCCCAAAGCCCTTCCAAACATCCAGCAGCTGCACGCAGAGAACAAGTGCTAGAACAAGGCGTTGGCCTTCCTAGTCCTTTTAAAGTCTGTGAACTAGGCGAAACATTCCAGTGAGCAGCACTTTCCTTCGCAACTATATCTAGAGCATCATCACATTCTCTCCAAGTGGGTAAGTCCACCCTTGCAGCGCAGCGTTTGCAGCCACAGTTCGGACTGAGAGATAGGCCAGGTGAGAAAGCATTTCTTGACTATCTCTCTTCTCTGGAAGACTTGATACTCGCAGCGCGACCACGTCCACACACCTTCAGTGTGGCCAGGTTCAAGCAGCTAGAGCTCCCAGAGATGGGAGAGTCAGGAGAGAAGACGTTCCAAAAGTACCGTGTGCTTACAGCAGCATTAAAACTGTGCATAGCAGTCTGCAGCACTGTAGACTGCGGCTTCTCCGACAGACGAGCCATCCCATTGTTGCCTCTCGCAGCCTGCTTGCTAGCTGCTCTCCTGAAGAAAAGAACTAGAAGAAAAAGCCAATGCTGGGCTGCACCTTCCCCTTGCCTTACGTAAAGCCACCTAAACTCCCCGCTGTACTCTCTACTTCCCCTCTCCTTGGAAGCGACCACTGTGTTTGCTGCATCTCAAAGCCTAAAGTTAGGCGCCAGTGTTTCCAAGGATGGTTGGAAGAGGGATAAGTAGTAGCACAAGTAAGTAGTTGTCGTTGAACTTCCTCCTTCTCAGTGCTAACGTGAATTGGGCAGGCAGGCGAGTGCCAGCCACGCTCCTTTCTCAGTTTGTACGCTGCGGACACCAGCCCGGTGCTCTGCGCCTTCGTTCGGCCTCTTAAGTACCCATGTCGCGCTTTCATTGTGCCGGAGTCGAAGCGTCGTCTACTTCTCGCCCAGAGAGCACGGTGCCGGCAGCGAAATGCCCCAGCCGACTGCTTCTGCCCACACGTGCCTGGTCTATGCACTTTCCCTCGAAGCGACATACAGCAGCACTTTCGGTCTTTTCTTGTCGTCCAAATGTAAAGGGAAAGATTCTCTGCTATGTCCCGCCCAGAGAACAGTTTTAGGTCAACAAGCACGCCAGTGTTTGCACCACATTCAAGTGGTAGCCGTCTTTCCTTTACAGGCTGCAGAACGCCGTCAGATCATGGTGCTCTCTGCACCTGCCTTCTCAGTTCCAATACCGCCGCGCACAATACAGCCTTGCAGGAAGCAAAGACGCGTATAGTCATGTCGCTCAGAAGAACGTGTAAAGACGAAAAGATGTTCTTCCTTTCTCCTCCTTGTCGCCCAGATTGTGGTGCTGTATTAAAAGCCTTGGCCAGCGAAAGGCTGATCCAGCAAGTGTTTCTCACCTGATGCATTTCGCTGAGGGAGAGCTGAGGAAAATCCTTGCACAGCACACTGCGGATGCGTGCAGTACACATGCTGAAGAGAGCCACAGCTAAAAGCAATCGCTGGGCTTCAGTTCTGTCCAGACCGCAGAAGGCGAAGAACGAAGCAGCTGGGCACCGCGTTAACGTACTCAGTGGACCAAATTTCAAATGTCCAGCCAAAAGCTGCTTCATAAGCAGATTCAGCTGAGAATGCTCTGGCTGCTTCACAAAGTAAGGCGCAGCCGTTTCCATTCATCACACTACCTGGCCAGAAGCAGTATCCTACACCTTCAATGCTGCAGCGTCCATGCAGCTGGAGCACACACAGTAGGACGCGTCGAGATAGAAGGCGTTCTTCAAGTACCCCCCTCCTCCAAGCAGCCTTGAAACTGAGCACAACACAATGCGGCTCGGGAGCTTCCTTCTCAGATAGACGTGCCGTTACGTTATTCACTCTCGCAGCTCCGTTGCCCACTTGCAGCAGCTGCTACCAAAGCAAAATGCTCCAGAAGTAAAAAGCACTGCCGGGCTGTACTTTCGCCTTGCCGCACGTGAAGCACCATAAACTGTCCGCTGTACTCTTTATTTCCCTTCTCCGCCGCATCTACCACTGTCATCTCTGCATCTCGAAGCATAAAGCTCGGCACAATTCCTCCCAGGGAAAGCTGGAAGAGAAATAGGTAGCAGCACAAGTAGCTGCAAGTGGAACTTTTGTTTTCAACTGCTAACGTGAATCCGAAAAGAAGCGAGCGGCAGCCACGCTTCTTCTTGCAGCCTGTGCGATGCGCACACCAGCTCGGTGCTCTGCGCCCTCATTCGTATGCTCTTCGTACCATGTCGCGCTTTTCATTCTGCCGGAGTCGAAGCGTCGTCTACTTCTCGCCCGGAGAGCACGGTGCCGGAAGAGAAATGCCCCAGCCGACCGCCCTTCCGAAACACACCAGGGCTATGCACTTTTCTCGCAGCGACATACAGCAGCACTTTCGGTCTTTTCTTGTCGTCCAAATGTAAGGGGAAAGATTCTCAGCAATGTCGGGCACAGAGAACCGTTTTAGGTCAACAAGCACGCCCAGAGCTTGCCCGCGACTCGTGGAAACTTGTGTTTGCACACATTCCAGTGGCAGCCCTCTTTCCTTTACAGCCTGCAGAGCGCCGTCAGATCGCGGTGCTCTCTGCACCTGCCTTCTCCCTTCCAAGTACCACTGCGCACAATATAGCCTTGCAGGAAGCAAAGGCGCGGATAGTCGTCTCGCAGAGAAGAACGTGCAAAGACGAAAAGATGTTCTTCCTTTCTCCTCCTTGTCGCCCAGATTGTGGGGCTGTACTGAAAGCCATGGCCAGTGAAAGGCTAATCCAGCAAGTGTTTCTCACCTGATGCATTTCGCTGAGGGAGAGCTGAGGAAAATCCTTGCACAGCACACTGCGGATGCGTGCAGTACACATGCTGAAGAGCGGCAAAACTCAAAGCCATCGCTGGGCTTCAGTTCTGTCCAGACCGCAGAAGGCGAAGAACGAAGCAGCTGGGCACCGCGTTAACGTACTCAGTGGACCGAATTTCAAATGTCCAGCCAAAAGCTGCTTCATAAGCAGATTCAGCTGAGAATGCTCTGGCTGCTTCACAAAGTAAGGCGCAGCCGTTTCCATTCATCACACTACCTGGCCAGAAGCAGTATCCTACACCTTCAATGCTGCAGCGTCCATGCAGCTGGAGCACACGCAGTAGGACGCATCGAGATAGAAGGCGTTCTTCAAGTACCCCCCTCCTCCAAGCAGCCTTGAAACTGAGCACAACACACTGCGGCTCGGGAGCTTCCTTCTCAGATAGACGTGCCGTTACGTTATTCACTCTCGCAGCTCCGTTGCCCACTTGCAGCAGCTGCTAACAAAGCAAAATGCTCCAGAAGTAAAAAGCACTGCCGGGCTGTACTTTCGCCTTGCCGCACGTGAAGCACCATAAACTGTCCGCTGTACTCTTTATTTCCCTTCTCCGCCACATCTACCACTGTTATCTCTGCATCTCGAAGCATAAAGCTCGGCACAATTCCTCCCAGGGAAAGCTGGAAGAGAAATAGGTAGCAGCACAAGTAGCTGCAAGTGGAACTTTTGTTTTCAACTGCTAACATGAATCCGAAAAGAAGCGAGCGGCAGCCACGCTTCTTCTTGCAGCCTGTGCGATGCGCACACCAGCTCGGTGCTCTGCGCCCTCATTCGTATGCTCTTCGTACCATGTCGCGCTTTTCATTCTGCCGGAGTCGAAGCGTCGTCTACTTCTCGCCTGAGAGCACGGTGCCGGCAGAGAAACACTCCGGGCTTCTGCCTCTGCCGAAACACACCTGGGCTATCCCTCTCAGCGTTAAGTAGCACAAAATGCTGTCTGCCTTATGGTCTTTATCTTAAGGGAAAGATTCTCGGCTTCGGCTCGCACAGAGAACTTTGCTGGGACAATACATGTGTTTTATTATCCTTTCTCGCAAGAAGACTATGGTGCTTCTTTGGAACTGTTGGCCAGTGTAAGGCTAATCCAGCAAGTGCTTCTCTCCTGACACATTTCTCTGAGCGAGAGCTTCGGCGGACAGTTGGGCTCTGCGAAGCAGAAAGTCTGTGCTTGCACGTAGCGCTGAGGAGAATCTGTGCACAGCGCGCTCTGGATGCGTGCAGTACACACACTAAAGAGAGCCAAAGCTCAATGTCTCAGTTCTGTCCAGCGCCGGAAATTGAGAAGAACGCAGCCCCAGAGCTCTGGGCTGGAGTGTGCGATGGTTATGAGCTGTGCCGCTCTTCTGCGTGTCTACTGCACGCATCCATAGTGTACAGTGCAAGGATTTTCCTCAGCTCTCGCTCAACGAAATGCATTAGAAGGGAAGCACATGCTAGATTAGCCATTCGTTAGCCCACGCTTTCAGTAGAGCACCACAATCTGGGCGACGAGGAAGAGCAAAGAAGAACATCTTTTCGTCTTTGCACGATCTTCTCTGCGAGACATCTCTCCACGTCTTTGCTCCCTGCAAGGCTGTAAGGTGCGCGGTGGTACTTAGAACTGAGAAGGCAGGTGCAGAGAGCACCGCGATCTGACGGCGCTCTGCAGGCTTAAAGAAAAGAAAGCTACCACTTGAATGTGGTTCAAATACCAATTTCCACGCGTCGCGGGTAAGCTCCGGGTAAGCTTGGTGACCTAAAACTGGGCGCTGAGTGAGACGTAGCCGAGAATCTTTCCCTTTACATTCCGGCTCCAATGCAAACAGAATGCGATGCTACTTAGCGCTGCGAAGGAAAGTGCATAGCCCTGGTGTGTTTGGGAAGGATCAGCAGCCTGGAGCGTTTTTCTGGAGCCTTTCTCCGCTGGCACCGTGCTCTCTGGGCGAGAAGTAGACGACGCTTCGACTCCGGCAGAATGAAAGCGCGACATGGTACGAAGAGCATTAAAGAATGAGGGCAGAGCACCGAGCTGGTGTGTGCATCGCACAGGCTGCAAGAGGAAGCCCAGCTGTTACTCGCTTGTTTCCGGATTCACGTTAGCGTTTTAAAACAGAAAGTTCCACTTGCAGCTACTTGTGCTGCTACCTATTTCTCTTCCAGCTTTCCCTGGGAGGAATTGTGCCGAGCTTTATGCTTCGAGATGCAGAGATAACAGTGGTAGATGCGGCGGAGAATGGAAATACAGAGCACAGCGGACAGTTTGTGGTGCTTTACGTGAGGCAAGGGAAAGTGCAGCCCGGCAGTGCTTTTTACTTCTGGAGCATTTTGCTTTGGTAGCAGCTGCTGCAAGTGGGCAACGGAGCTGCGAGAGTGAATAACGTGACGGCACGTCTATCTGAGAAGGAAGCTCCCGAGCCGCAGTGTGTTGTGCCCAGTTTCAAGGCTGCTTGGAGGAGGGGGGTACTTGAAGAACGCCTTCTATCTCGACGCGTCCTACTGCGTGTGCTCCAGCTGCATGGACTCTGCAGCATTGAAGGTGTAGGATACTGCTTCTGGCCAGGTAGTGTGATGAATGGAAACGGCTGCGCCTTACTTTGTGAAGCAGCCAGAGCATTCTCAGCTGAATCTGCTTATGAAGCAGCTTTTGGCTGGACATTTGAAATTCGGTCCACTGAGTACGTTAACGCGGTGCCCAGTTGCTTCGTTCTTTGCCTTCTGCCGTCTGGACGAAACTGAAGCCCAGCGATGGCTTTGCGTTTTGGCGCTCTTCAGCGCGAACACTGCACGCATCCACAGTGTGCTGTGCACGGATTTTCCTCAGCTCGACATACAATCATTTTCTTGCTGTTTCCAGAGTCTAAACTCTTCGTGAAACTCTCGCTCAGCGAGATGCGGCAGGAATGAGGCACTTGCTGGATGAGCTTTTCGCTAGCCAAGACTTTCAATACAGCACCACAATTCAGGCAAGAAGCAGGAGAAAGGAAGATCATCCTTTCGTCCTTCCACGTTCTTCTCTGCGAGATGACTATCCGTGTCTTTGCTTCCTGCAAGGCTTTAAGGGGCGCGGTGGTACTTAGAACTGAGAAGGCAGGTGCAGAGAGCACCGCGGTCTGACGGTGCTCTGCAGGCTGTAAAGGAAAGACGGCAACCACTTGAATGTGGTGCAAACACAAGTTTCCACGCGTCGCGGGTAAGCTCCGGGTAAGCTTGTTGACCTAAAACTGTGCCAGACAGAGCTGAGACTCTTTCCCTTTGCATTTGGACGACAAGAAAAGACCGAAAGTGCTGCTGTATGTCGCTGCGAGGGAAAGTGCATAGACCAGGCGTGTGTCGGCAGAAGCAGTCGGCTGGGGCATTTCGCTGCCGGCACCGTGCTCTCTGGGCGAGAAGCAGACCACGCTTCGACTCCGGCTGAATGAAAGAGCGACATGGGTACTAAAGAGGCCGAACGAAGGCGCATAGCACCGGGCTGGTGTCCGCAGCGTACAAACTGAGAAAGGAGCGTTGCTGGCACTCGCCTGCCTGCCCAATTCACGTTAGCACTGAGAAGGAGGAAGTTCAACGACAACTACTTCCTTGTGCTACTACTTATCCCTCTTCCAACCATCCCCAAAACCACTGGCGCTTAACTTTAGGCTTCGAGATGCAGCAAACACAGTGGTCGCTTCCAAGGAGAGGGGAAATAGAGAGTGCAGCGGGGAGTTTAGGTGGCTTTACGTAAGGCAAGGGGAAGGTGCAGCCCAGCATTGGCTTTTTCTTCTAGTTCTTTTCTTCAGGAGAGCAGCTAGCAAGCAGGCTGCGAGAGGCAACAATGGGATGGCTCGTCTGTCGGAGAAGCCGCAGTCTACAGTGCTGCAGACTGCTGTGCACAGTTTTAATGCTGCTGTAAGTACACGGTACTTTTGGAACGTCTTCTCTCCTGACTCTCCCATCTCTGGGAGCTCTAGCTGCTTGAACCTGGCCACACTGAAGGTGTGTGGACGTGGTCGCGCTGCGAGTATCAAGTCTTCCAGAGAAGAGGGATAGTCAAGAAATGCTTTCTCACCTGGCCTATCTCTCAGTCCGAACTGTGGCTGCAAACGCTGCGCTGCAAGGGTGGACTTACCCACTTGGAGAGAATGTGATGATGCTCTAGATATAGTTGCGAAGGAAAGTGCTGCTCACTGGAATGTTTCGCCTAGTTCACAGACTTTAAAAGGACTAGGAAGGCCAACGCCTTGTTCTAGCACTTGTTCTCTGCGTGCAGCTGCTGGATGTTTGGAAGGGCTTTGGGATCCGCCAGAGGTGGAGGGTACGATGCTACAGAGAGCTTGAAGGAAAGTGCCTATCTCCAGAGCCTTTGATGCAGTTCAGCGGGTGCGAGTGGCATGTTGAGCATGTTCATGATGGCACAGAAAAGGTTCTGAAAGAAAGAGGCCGTGCTGAAAGTGCCTTTACTTTTGCCGCTTGGAAACTGCTCAGCCAACAATGAAAAGATTCGTCTTGCTTCCCCGCTACGCGCAGGGTTACATCCTTTTATGTCTCCAAGAGGCAGGATGCACAGCGGAGCTCTTCCACCAACTGCTTCCACACGACTGGGGCCGCGCCAGCCAAGAGCTTTTTGCCGGGCACTGTCAGCGCTCATGGAAACAACCACACGATGGCGCTGCAGACTTGCAAAAGAAGGCCAAGCACCTGGCCCAGCTCGAAACCACCCCAAGGGCAGACAGAGGCAACTTGCAAACGGCCCTGCACTCAAATCAACGGTGTCAGGACAAAAAGATTGCCCTCATCTTCCCCTTCCAAGAGCACACTCTTCTTTACACCACACCTCTTTGGCCCAAACAAATCTTTTCCCTCTCGCAGATTCCGCCCACCAGCTTGAAACCATCTGGCAAAAACAGGGCTCAAAACAGTGCCAGCTGAGGAAGATCTTGCTGCCTACAACTTCACCTGCACCCCTCAAACTAGCAGCACACACGCTGTTCTCAGCACTCTCCTTCTCAGCTCTAGGTACCATCCTAAGCCTTCCCTCTCCCAGAGTCAGGATCCAAAGGCAACGGCACCAGGGACTGCTCACACACTGAAGGCACCAGGACAAATAGCTTAAGAGCTTGGCCTTTGCATTCCCGCTGACAGCTCAACAGCTCGAACCCAGAGAGAGCTCTGCCTGTTGGGAAAAGCCTTTAAAATCCCTAGGAGTACCTGATGTGCACATCCAAACCTGCCTTCCTTGCCAAAGAGAGCAACTACAAGCCCATCTCCAAAGAAACAGCATCCCCTCCTCCAAAATACAACACATCCAGCGACTGATCCGCCTCCAGTATTGAATATGTCCAACAATTGCCCCCACACGCACAGGGGCCAGAAGAGAAATGTCTTGCTGGACTATTCCCCCCCCACGGTACCTTAACATCTGCTCCAGCAACACTGGCACTATGTCCTTGCCTTCCCAAGGAAAGGCTCTCCGAGTCTCTTGGCCTTGCCTTGTCTAGTTCTTCTTAAGGTACCCTTGCTCTGCTTCCTTTGCCTGCGTCTGCCTTGCCTCGCACTGCCTACAACTTGCTGGCTTTGCTTTGCCCGGCCTTCCACTCTTTCCCTTGCCTTCCATGCAGGCAAGGCGCTGCAAACCGAGTGCAGGCAATTGTGGGCAAGTCAAGGGAGAGGTAGGCAAGGCCAGAGCAGTGAGGGGAAAGCAAATGGAGTGGTAGGCAAGAGAAGGCCCAGAAGTTAGAGGCAAGGCTGGCTGTAGGAAGGAAGGGCCACTGATGGGAAGGCCAGGCAGAAACAGGAAGGGCTCAGCAAGCCAAGGCCCTGGAGGAAAACAGTAGGCAGGTCATGTGCGGGGCAGGGCCCTGCAAAGGAATGCAAGGCTACAGAGGGCTAACAGGGCAAGGCAAGGCAACTGTTGTGTTGCCAAGGCAAGGCCAGGCAAGGCAGGTGAGAAGTACATTCAAGGACTGCTGGTACACAAAAGTGGCCAGGACCAAGTGCTCTGTGTGGCCTTGATCCCGCGTGGGTCATCTCTCCTCTGTACCTAAAAGACTTGAGCTACCTGCTTTCCCTTGTATGCAAAAGAACTCTCTTTCTGGTCCCCGAGCTCAAGGGCAAAATGTGAATTGCCCCTCCAAGGTTCAAGACATGCAAGGATTGCTCCCAGACAAAGGCTTCCCACAGAGATGAGTGTGGCAACATGCGTCCTCCCCTGGTCTTCCTCTCATGGGATCCTGAAACACCGGAGATGCTTGAGAGCTTTGAGATTCCTCGGAGGAGCAGAAAGGGCAGGGCAAGGCCCAGAAATGTCATTGAAAAGGGGTGTTGAATTCCAGGTGGGGGAGGGGTGAGCAAGGTCATGCAAGGCAAGGGAGGGGTTCAAGAGCAAGGCAAGGCAAGTGGTGGCTTTGCGAGGTGAGGCAAGGCAATGAGGGTCCTAGAAGGAAAAGGAAAGATGAGGCCAGACCTAGACGAATGTGAAAGGAAGTCAGGTGGGGGATGGGTGAGCAAGTCAGTGCAAGGCAGGGGAGAAAAGGCAGGTTGAGGGAAGGCTACAGAGGGGGCAGCAAGGAAATGCAAGGCATGGGGAAGCATGCGAGGAGTGGGTGCTGCCAGCCGGCGGGGATGGCAGGGGCGGGGCCACTGCAAGTAGCATGGTGGGGATGTGGAGGGGGTGTTAGTGTGCGGGAGGTGTGTGTGTGTGTGTGTGTGTGTGTGTGCAGGGGAGTGCAGGGTAAGTGCAGGTGTGTGTGTGCGTATACGGGGGTTTTGTGCCAGGTGCTGTGCCGGGGAGAGCCATTCCACCGCAAGGAAGGTGTGGGAGTGAAAGGAGTAAGATAGATGTGTCTTTACAAAGAGACCGTGTGAATCTCTCCTTAGACAAGGCTAGGAATTTACAGGGAGGGAAGTAACAGAAGAAAGTATTCGTTCTAGAAACTGTTACTAATCAACAGAGACTGTTGCTCAGCCAAGGCCCTGCTAAATTCCTGAACCTAGAGCAAGGCAGCAAAGACTTCCCAGCATTAGGAATAGTTTGGTTTTCTTCCTTTTCCATTCCAAAAGGGGAGTGCATATTAGAGGGGGGCATAGAGTAGGCAGTTCCGGAAGTCTGTAATTCCCGAGTACCTCAGAGGGTGCTGTTGCCAGGAACTTAGCATCAGAAGGGGGCTGCATCCCGCAATCATTTGAGAGACTCCATGGCAAAAGCCCCATGGCCTCTCCCTGGAGTTGAAGAATGTTACAGGACTCCTCTGTCTCCTTTTTGGTGGATGAAGAAACTCAGAAAGCCACACTTCTGCCAGAACTCTCCAAGATGCCCCCTTTGCTCCCCGTGACTCCATCACTGCCCAGGAAGCTGTCTTTTCTACCACAGCAGTTTGACATACAGTTAAAAGTCGTGTGGCAGAGAAAAAAGGCAAGAATTGGTTTCCAAGGGATGGCAAACAAGAGATACCAGAACCTTTGGCCCTACCAATATTAAAGCAACTCCATTAAGAGAGTCCTTGCACTTCCTGAGGATTGGCAGAAGCCTATCTCATGATGTATGTTGCTGGGGGTCTTTTTAGACTGGCAAAAGGAGCTGTTGAAGGTTGCTTGATCTGTGCTAAAGCCAACAGCCAAGTTACAAAGTAACTTGCTAGGGGAGGGAGGCCTTGGGCTGCATGGCCCTTCCAAAGATGCCAGGTGGATTTTCCGGAGATGCCCCAAGTGGCAAGGCTTAATATCTTCTGGTAATCGTATGTCAGCTAGCAAGGTGGCCAGAAGTATTTCCAACTACTTCAGTAATGACAGGATCAGTTCTTAAGGCATTTTTGGAACAAATCATTCCAAGATACAGCATTGTAGAAGCAATAGACTCAGATAGGGGAACTCATTTTGCAGGAAAGGTCTTTCAAGGGGTTTTGGCTTCTTTAGGAACACAATGGAACCTCCATAGGCCCTGGCACCCCCAGAGCTCGGCTCGGGTAGAAAACAATGAAGAGAGAAATAAACACCTTTTGAAGCTGGTAATAGAAACCAAGATGCCATGGGTAGGGCTTTGGACATTGGCTTTGGTGAGAATGAGCGCCCAAGCCAGAAGAGAGATTCAGTTATCTCCCTTTCAATCGTTGTTTGCAATTGCCCTGGTAAGTCTCCACCTAGTGGGGGGGTAGAGGCAAGTGATGTATATTTAAAACCATCTGTGGCCAGGATCCTGCTTCTTGTGAAACCCCTTCAACAGGAAGCTCAGCCGGCACAAGTCCGGCCTTTGGACTTTGTTGCTTGTAACATCCAACCAGGAGATTGAGTCCTAGTTAAGGAGTAGAAAGAAGCGCCAGTGCTGGTGAAATGGTGTGGCCCATTCCAAGTGTCACTGACGACAGAAAACAGCCGTCAAGTAAGCTGAACACAGGTGAACCCGTCCCTCTCGGGTCAAGGTCTCTGAAGCCTCGGAGATTTGCACATCTCAGCTGGAGGAGAAGGCCGGGAGGCCGTGACTGCCACTCTGCAGGAGTGGGCCGGAGCAGTAGGCAGTGCTTCGACATCGGAAGAAGCCCCGCAGTCCTACCTTCAGACCGTCTGCTGAAATAGACTGTATAGGCATCCCTCCTCTAGAATCTCCACTCACTTGGGGGCTAATACTTGTGGCCATTTTGTTACGTTAAGTGGTTTCTGTGTCTTCAATTGCCACAGGTGCTGCAGAAGACAACGGGAAAATTAGACTAGCTAATTAGATGACACTATTAAAACATTTTCCTTACTAATTCTACTTTGATATGGTCAGCTGAGTTTAGGCCAGGAGTGGGAGAATCAATTTGCAGCCTTAGGAGAAGAAGTAGCAAAAGTTTTTAACCTTAGCAATTGCTGGCTCTGTGGAGGGCCAGGAGGATCTGAAGAGTGGCCATAGTTGGCTAGCCCAGCTGAACCTAAATGGTGGGTCAATGTGAGGGCCACAGTGGGATGGGATTTGGGGCCAAAGAAGGAAGTTCATGGCCACTTCATTCTTCTCCAACAGGCACTTATTGCCTAAATAGGATAGGGCATGTCTATGTAGGAAAAGGCAATTGTCAATTGACTTTCCCTCTGGGTTTGAACAACTGGGTTTGGACCCCCAATTGCCCTCCTTCCAATTGTTCCAAATATCAAGGCAAATGCAATCAAATACCTGTTCGGCTCACTAACAGTAGCTGCGTAAGGCGTTCTTATCACACTTGCCAAAAATATTTGGAAGCCTGTAAAGCAATGGGGAGGGACAAGGGGTTTTTTTGACCACCTGTTTTTGAGCAGTCCCCACAAAAATTCCGCAAGTAGAAGACATGTTGTTTGTGATTATCAGTGGGAATGGCCACACCGGATTGGAACTCAAAGCCTTTTAGTGAGTTCTGCTCCAAATCCAACCAAGCAGCTTGCAGATGTAAATGTAGGTGGGAACCCTGTGCGGGAGCTTGGAAATGCAAATGCTGGGACCCTTATGGTGGGGCAACTCTTGTTGGGGGACCGTTAGGCCCGGGAATCCTGCTGTATTTTGAGCCACCAATTGATGACCATGGGTAGGTTCCTTTGCTAATGGAACACGGGCTTTGAAAGGACAGTATTGGATTTGTGGCCATGCTTAGCTCAGGTTACCTCCAAACTGGTCAGGGATATGGTATATTTAGTAGACTGTTGTTCTTTTTGCTACTACAAGTTCTGGGAAATCGCTTAGGAATCAAAATCTGTGATGATTTAATTAGAGAAAAGCAGTCAGCTGATGCAGCCCTGGCTGGAGGGAGCACCCCAAAACGGGGAAATGATGAACGGCCAACAGAACAAGTTACCCAACACGATGGACCAGCCCCTTGGAAACCTAAGGAATTAATCCCAGATGCCTGGGAACCCACTTATCATTTGAAGGAGATAATTAGGTTACAAGCTGTCTCGGAAATAATTACCAACCAGCCAGCCACAGCGCTTGACCTTTTTGCTGACCAACCCACTTAAATGAGGAAAGCGGTATTTCAACATTGGATGGTATTAGATTATCTGTTGGCAGAAGAAGGAGGAGTTTGTGGGAAATTAAATGACTCGAGCTGCTGTTTGCAAGCAGATGACAGAGGAAAAGTGGTCAAACAAATAACAAAGGAAATAACGTCAGCTCGTGGACCTGTCCAAATGTTGAAAGGATGGGAATGGGACATATTTTCATAGTTAACTGGCCAGCTATGGGCTAAATGAATACGATTCCTCCTCTTATATGCTATAGCAATTCTCATCTTTTTACCATGCGTGACACCATGCTGGCTGCAGCTCTTTCAGCAGGTGCTCAAGGGGATGCCGCTAGCAGCCATGCCTACCTGATCCAGAAATGACTACAAAAGGACAGAAAAGGATGTCACTGCAAATAATAGCAAAACCCAAGAAGACTCCAGAAGAAAAAATTAAATCCATGGTAATTAAGGTTTGTAAAGACAAATACAGAGCAAATAAAAAGAGGAGGGATTAAAAGGAATGAGATGGATGAGTCTTTACAAAGAGACCGTGTGAATCGGCCTGTAGACAAGGCTAGGAAGTTATGGCTAGTGAAGTAACAGAAGAAACTAGGAGTTCTCTAGAACTGTTACTAATCATCAGAGACTGTTGATTAATCAAGGCCATGTTAAATTCCTGAACCTAGAGCAAGGCAACAAAGACTTAAGAGCATTAGGAATGGGGTTCTTTTCTTTCTTCTCGATGCCAAGAGGGGGGTGCATATTAGAGGGGGGCGCATAGAGTAGGCAGTTCCGGAAGTCTGTATCTCCCGAATACCTCAGCCAGTGGGGAAAAGGAAGAGGGTGCTGTGGCCGGGAACTTGGCATCAAAAGGGGGCTGCATCCCGCAACCGTTTGACAGACGCCATGGGAAAAGCCCCATGGACTCTCCCTGTAGTCGAAGAATGTTGCAGGACTCCTCTGTCTCCTTTTCGGATATAAACCTCAGGCATCGTGGATTAATTTTCCCTAACGGCAGCGACCTGCCGCGTGGTCTCCGTGCTCCTCTCCAGCCCCCCGGGACGTGTAAAATAGTTCCCAGCGGCTCCCACCGCGCGTTGCAGACGGCTGCGCGGCCCCGGGGCTGCCCGCAGTGCTCCCCTGCCCCGCCAGGGCTGCCCGCGGGCTGCGGAGCCGCCTCGCCACCGGCGCGGCCAGGGCCGGGGCCCTTCTCGACAGCAGCCGAGGGGCTGCGGAGCGGGCGGCTGCCGGACGATCAGCTATTTTATGCCGCGCGGTGCTGCCGCCTCCATCTAGCTCTCCATCGCGCCGCCGCCCGCCGCCCGCCTGGCGCGCTCACGCTCGGCCGCGCTCGCCGCCCGCCCAGCCTCGCCGGAAGCTCTCCCGCCCGGGCTGTGCCCCGGCTCCGCCGGCAGCTCGGCAGGGCCCGGCCGCACGCGTGCTGCGTGGCTCGGAGCAGCCGCGTTGCGCCGCAGGCGACGGGGAAGGCGGGGCGGGCCGGCGCCATCGTGGTAGCGCGAGGAGAGGAGCGCCCGGGCGGGGCGGCGAGCGGCGCGGCGGTGAGCGCTTCTGCTTCCTGTCGCTCGGCGGCCGCCCACGGCAGGTGCCGTGTGACCCCGCGGAGCGGCGGGGCCGGCCGGGCGGTGCGCGGCGAGGCTTTCGGCCAGCGGCGGCCACAGCGAGAGGCTGCTGGCACTGCCCGTGCCGGTGGAGAGAGCGGGGATCCGAGGCCGGCCTTCCCCGGGCGACGAGGGGAGGCCGCCTTTGCCGCGCTGCCCTCCGTGCAGCATGTGGCCGATTCCGGCGAACCCGGGGTCTCCGCAGCGGCGCGGGCGGGAGGGAGTGGGGAGCGCGCTCGGTGCCGTGCCGGCCGCTCCCGGCCAGCGCTGCGCTGCGCCGAGGCGTTTTCCCGCCCGTCCTGGGAAGGACATAAGCGACACCGTAGTTGGAGCTTAGCTGTCAGGGGGTACAACTTCTCTCTGTGAAAAACGAAGTTCACTCTCCTGTGAGAATTTAAAGGGGTTTAATATAAAGACAATAAGAGACACATCAAACAAAGCAACGGGGTAACAGCCAGTTGCCTTGGCGCTCTGCCAAGAGCACACCTGATGCCAGAGGTCAGTCCTTTTTATACCATTTTTACTGTCTGTTCTTTATTCATATTAAAACTTTTCCTGGAGCTGTTCTGCATGGCCACTCCTTGGTTCCGCCTTTTTAGAGCGTGCCTAGTCTTCTGCCTTGTGGTTTTATTTCTCTTGATTCTTGGGGTTGGGCCCGCTAGGCAAGAGTCGATGGTAGGGTGGATTTCTTAATTCTCCAGACAGACAGGGCTGATTGCAGCTTTGGGCCTCTTCGTCTCTCCGGGCAGAGTGGTGATAAAATCTCCCGGACTCTCCTGGCCGCCCGTTCTCCGGGCGGAGTAGCCTTTGGGCCCTTTTGCTCCCTCGACAAAGTGTTGATTAGCAGCTTTTCGGGCCTCATCCTCTGTTTGTTTGGAGGTTATCTTACGTGCTCACACTTGCTAACATTCTTGCTAAAAAGAGAGAAAACTACATCCACACAGCAAAAAGCATTTCTAACATTATATAATATCTACTTTATACTTTGCGAGAAGCTAATATAATATATGTTTATAACAATCCCCCCTTTTCTATTTTATAAATCATTTGGCTTGAGCAATAATTCTTTTTTCTTGGCTTCTAATGTCTGTTCGTTCTTTTCACAGATCAATTTGGCTTCTTCAAGAGGGTCTTTTATATCACTTTGTCTTTTTAATACCATAATTTTTTGTGCTGTTCCAGACATAGCCAACTTTGGGTCAGTAGGCATTGCCACAACTTGCATGCCTTGAACTATGCTGGTGATTAGCCGAATAAAGCAGGGGATCAAGCAAGGGAGAAATATTAGACTAGCTGTAGCACATAAGAGGAAGAAACCTAGCTTCTTCCACCATTCTTTCCCCAATATGCCATCCCACCAGTTAGCAGACATCATTGATTCCCATTTTTGGACTGGTACATGGGCTATTTTTCTGATTTGGTTGGCCATATCTAGAACGGCATCCCCATTGTCATCAATTTTTAAACAACAGTCCGATGTATTGAACTTCCTGCACACACCGCCTTCTTCGGCCAGTAAATAGTCTAAAGCCAGCCTATTTTGATGTATTGCAGCTCTGGTTTGGCGTTGCTGGCTGACTATTAATTCCATAGCCCCAGCTGTTTCATTGGTTATGATTTCTACAAGAGCTTGGAGTCTGATGATACGATTCAGCATGTAAATTGGGGTCTGATATCCCCAGCTTCCATCTTGTGCTTAGGTAGCTGGCCCATCTGTTTCTAATATTCGTTCAGGGGGCCATTCCTCATCTTTCCATTTTTGGAATCCTCCAATTAAATCTCTTTTCTTTCTTTTGAAGTCTTCATAGAGAGGTATACCTAATTGATCTCCCATGGTTCTGGGAAAAGGAAAAACCCTGGTTGAATGATTCTTAGTGTACAACTCCCTTTCCAATGTGAAGGGAGTCTTGGGGATGCCCTTTTCCCACATATCCAAAAGAAGCCATCTGGTGCTTTCCAATAATCACCTTCTTGTTGATTTATATTCTCCCCAAATTTGGCTATTTCTGGGATTCCAAAATAAGGATTTTTCCTCGTGTCATTACACTGAAAGAGTCCAACTTCATGATCATATACACAGTCTTTTCCTTTTTTCTGGGCTCAATACCAAGTTGGTTTTTCTGGGACCCACCACCTTGAAGTTTTGTTACTCACTTTATAGCTTTTACAGGGAGTGTTTCCTACTTCATTAAGAAAGTTTATCCCAGTTCGCCAGAGGCATTCTTCCCCTATCACTGTTGAACTTAAAATCCACCCCTCAGGTCCGTTCCCCCCTCTTATATTTGTCCGGTTCCATTTAAGGAGTTCTACCGGGCCTACGCTGCTACCTTTCCGTGGCCATTCTTCTGTCATTAAAGCTCCTCCACAGACCCAACAGTTGGTTATGTTAAGTTCTTTACCTATCCTCTCCCCCAATTCCACAAACAGGTTTTTTCCTAACCTTGGGGTTTTTTCCTCTTTGTTGTTTGAGCTTTGCATACAGGTCCTGGCGTGGTGAGGTGAATATAGGGCGAGGTTGCTGTGCTGGCTTTGTATCTTTACTTACCACTTGCTCTTTTACCAAATCTTGGACTGTTCCCCTGGTGGCAGCTGTGGAGCAAATCTATTTTTCTCCTTTTGGACAATTGCTTCTTAGTCTGTTTCCACTTGTTCCTAAATTTTCTGTAATCCAATATTTTTCTCCTTTATGCATGCAAATACCTAATTTGGATGAGTCATAACAGTGACTGTTGGTATGGGTATGAGTAATAAGAAAGAAGCCCCGGTGTCTTTCCATGTAGAGCTTTCGATAGCATTTGTAACATGGTCTTGCCGGTGTCCCAAAAGGGACCAGGAGAAGTGACAAAAGAAGGAATAACAGAGGTCCGGCATGGCTTATACTCCCACCTCCCTTGCCTATGAGGTTGCAACCCATAGCAGGTGTATTGGATCTTCTCGGTGGCGAGTACAGTGGCCGACCCGGTCTTGCCCTCTATTTCCTTGTCACTTCCTTTGTAGCTTTTAGGCAAATTTCTTTTGGCACCTTTTTAACTGTAGTATCTTATCGTATCTTAGGTGTTTCCCATTCAACAGGCACTAGTAATTCCCATCTGCAGAGCAAAGTTATTGCTTTTGTTGCTTATGATTTTGTCTGGATAGGGGGTCGATTTTGTGCTTGACACCCTTTACAACTAGGGTGTCGACGGTGTGAAATGCCAATTTCCCTCTAGATTAATTACTTATATTTGACGTGGTTGGCATGCCCCGTGTTAGAATGATTCAAACAGGGTATATGATGTGGCACTGATGGAAGTTGTGATTCTCCCCCTTCTTAATACAAATCACAGGCTAGAATCAGAACATGAGAGTTCCCTGTTTGATCCAGTCCCAACCCTTCCTGTTTGAAGTGAGAATATTCTTCTCCACGATGTCCCAGAATTTGTCCAGGGGCCACTGATATAAATTTGGCTTTTACTTCTCAGTTAGGTGTGATTCTTTGCATATCCCTTGGATTATTTAGATTGTTCTAGCTCATTGTCTCCGTTTAAGAATCAATTTGGTATCACCTGGTTTGGATATTACAGTCCACTCTTCAGGTTCTTTTACAGGTCCTTTGATTCTGCTGGCATGGATCTACCCTCGTTCCTTGGTCTGGATTGCGGCCTCAGTCATCAGCAGTACCTGAAAAGGACCCTCCCATTGTGGAGTCAAAGATTGTTCTTTCCATGTTTTTACTAGTACCCATTCCCCTGAATGGATATTATGAATTTTGAACTCCAAAGCTGTGGTTTGAGGGATCATTCCTTTCAGCCGCAAATTTTCAAGTGTTCTGGCAATTGCGGTGACATATTTTTTGACACTTACTTCTCCTACTTCATAAGTGGCTGTTTCATGTTGAGCAGTAAGGAAGGGTAATCCGAACATCATCTCATAAGGAGACACTCCCAGGTCTGACCTGGGCTGTGTTCGGCCTCTCAACAGAGCCAAAGGTAAGCATTTTACCCATGACATTTGAGTTTCAATCATTAATTTTGTTAAAGTTTTTTTCAAAGTCTGGTTCACTCTTTCTACTTGGCCTGAACTTTGTGGGTGCCAGGGGGTATGTAATTCCCATTTTATTCCCAAGGCTTGAGTTATTTGTTGTAAGACTTTGGATGTAAAATGTGTTCTTCTATCTGAGTTTATTTTATTAACCATTCCATATCTGGGAATAATTTGTTCCAGAAGGGTTTTGCATACTATGTTAGCTGTAGCTCTAGTAGCAGGAACTGCTTCTACCCAACAAGTTAGGTGGTCTGCTATTACTAATAGGAACTTCCATCTCTGTACTTGAGGAAGTTTAGTGAAATCTACTTGGATACTTTGGAATGGTCGCAGAGCTAACTCGTGGCCTCCTAATGTTGTTTTTCTCATTATTTTCCTAGTCACTCTTTGGCAAGTTCTACAGTTCCCAGTTATTTGTTTTGCTACCCCAAAGATTCCAATACACCCATAATTTTTTAGAAAATGATCACACAAGCTAGCTTGAGTACCCCAATGAGTTTTTTGATGCATATCTTCTAATATTCTCTTAGTGAGTGGCTTATTAAGTAACTGTCTCCCATCAGGAAGTTTCCGTTTTCCAGATTGATCTTGTTCTCCCCCTATCTTAAATAATTCTTTTTCTTCTTCTTTACTAAATTTGGGGATTTCCAATTCTCCCCTTTCTGGGGTCAGGATTAACAGAATTGGTTCAGTCCCATTTTCTGCTGCATCTTTGGCTTCTTGGTCTGCTAGGTTATTCCCTCTTATTTCTGGGGTCATCCCTTCTTGGTGTCCTTTGATATGCACTACGGCTATTTCTTCAGGCAATTTTAATGCTTCCAACACTTCTGAAATCAGGCCTTCATGTATCAGTTCTTTCCCCTTTGAATTTAGTAAACCCCTTTCTTCCCAGATCTTTCCAAAGGTATGTACTTTGAATCAGTATAGACGGTCCCCTTTTTGTGTGCTAAATGCTCCAGTGCTCTCTTTAGAGCGTATAATTCACAAGACTGCGCCGACCAATTTGAAGGTAGTTTTCCTGTTTCGATGGCCTGCATATTTATCCCATCGACTAAGGCATATCTTGACATTCTTTTTCCTTGCAAGCATCTGGATGAACCATCCACATATATTCTTTCCTCTTCTAAGAGGGCTTGTTCAGCTAGATCTTCTCGAACTTTTGTTTGGTATTGAGTAATTTCTAAGCAATCATGTGCCAGGTCATCTTTTGGTTCTCCATACAGGAATTGGGCCGGATTGAGGCTTTTGCTTGCTTCTATAGTTAGATCATTACTGTCAATCAGAATTGCTTCATATTTTAATAGCCTGGAGTCTGTTAACCATTTTTCAGCTTTTTGATTTAGCACATTTCGGACCGCATGGGGTGTGTATACAATCAGTTTACTTCCAAAGGTGAGCTTACGGCTCTCCTCCACCAAAATAGCGGTAGCTGCTATGGCTTGAATGCATACTGGCCAGCCACGGCTTACTGGGTCCAATAGTTTAGCTAAATAAGCTATTGGTCTTCTCACCCCTCCCCATTCCCGGACTAATACACCATGAGCTACTCCATTTTCTGCATTCACATATAAATGAAAGGGTTTTTCTAGTGAGGGTAAGCTTAGGGCTGGTACCGAGGCTAGTTTCAACTTCAGTTTTTCTAATTTATTATCATCATCATCTTTGGTCCATTGTATATTGTCTCCCCCTGTTAATTTTTCATATAAAAATTTTACTGCTTGTGTATATCTTTCAATCCATAATCTGCAATATCCCAGTAGCCCCAGCAGTCTCCTAACCTCCTTTTTTGAAGAGGGAGGAGGGAGGGATAAAATCCCTGTAATTGTTTCAGGACTTAGTTGTCAGCTACCTTTGCTTATCAGGTGGCCGAGATATTTTACTTCTGATTCCACAAACTGTAATTTCCTTTTTGATGCCTTTAGTCCCTTTTTCCCAAGAAAATTTAGAAGCTTTATGGTAGCTCCTTTAACTTTCATTTCATCTTCTCCTGATATTAGAAGGTCATCTCCATATTGGATAAATTGTATTCCTGGGGGAGTGGGGAAGGTTTGTAGTATTTCTCCCAAGGCTTGCCCAAATAAATTTGGGGCCTCACAATAGCCCTGTGGCAGTTTAGTCCACCTCAACTGGTTCTTTTTCCCTGTGTTTGGATCTTCCCATTCAAAGGCAAAAATATTTCGGCTTTCCTCTGCCAGTGGGCAGGCCCAAAAGGCATTTTTAAGATCTACCACACTAAACCACTGATGTTGAGGTGGAATTTTGCTTAAAAGAGTGCAGGGATTAGGAACCATAGGGTAGCAGGCCCGTGTTCTTTTGTTTACTTCTCTTAAATCTTGCACTAATTTATAATTTCCATCAGATTTCTTTACTGGGAGAATAGGGCTATTATGAGGGGATTTACAAGGTTCTAGTGTCCCATCCTTTATTAATTCTTCTATCACTGGTTTTAAGCCTTTTCTCCCTTCTAAAGATATAGGGTACTGATGTACACAAATGGGACCTTCTTCTTTTTCAATTGTGACCCTTATGGGGTCAAGATCTAGTCCACCCCTATTCCCTTCCCTAGCCCAAACCTCTCTGTTAATTTTGCTTTCATCTTCTTGGCTAAGTTTAAACACTTTGGCCGTCATTTTCCCTTCTTCTGGTATGACTCCAATCCCCAGTTGGATTTGTAAATCCCTTCCCAATAAATTGCTGCCAGCCTCAGGAGCTAACAAAGCATCCCCTATCCCTATTTTTGTTTCCCCTTCAATAACCACATCTTTAATGACAGGGACCTTAAATCCTTCCCCCTTTGCTCCTGTTACTTTTACCATATCATTACTTACATCCCACCCTTTTGGAATATTCATCACACAAGTCTTTTCTGCCCCAGTGTCAACTATAAATTCCAATACTTCCTCTTCGGGGCCTACTTTTAAAGTTATCAAAGGCTCCAGATGGTATTTATCCCCCCAAAAATAGAGCCCATGATTTCCCTATTTTTCTTCTGTGCGTGTCTCTTGAAATCTTTTCAGATCCCTCCTCAGGTGGGGGCATTCTCTTTGATAATGCCCTTCTTCCTTGCAATAGAAACAGGCATCCCTGGGTTGTTCTTGGAATCTTGATTGTGCTGAGGTTTTATTTTTCTCTTTTCCACCATTTCTGAATCTGGAATGTTTAGGAGTGTTACCTGAGGGCTTTAGATTTTTTTTGGAAGGTACTCTCTCCCATAGTGGCTATCATGATCTTTGCTCCCACTTTGGCTTTTTCTTCATCCCTCCGGACATATATATCTTTTGAGCTTCCCTTACTAGGTCTTGTAATGGTTTCTCATACCAATCTTCTATTTTTTCCAATTTTTTTCTAATATCTGGCCAGGCATGAGTGACAAAGTGAACTCTTAGCAGGGCTTGCCCTGCTAGGGACTCCGGGTCTCTCCCAGAATATTGTTTCATATTCTTTCGGAGCCTCTCCAGCCACTCAGTCAGGGTTTCTTCCTTCCCTTGCTGCCCCTCAAAGGCCTTTCTGACATTTTGTCCTCAGAGTGCCCCCTCTTTTATTCCCTTGATTATCAAATTACAATAATCATTCATATGTCCCCTCCCAGCTTCATCATTTTGGTTCCAGTTAGGAGGTGTAATGGGCATTTTCTGATCCCCGGGTGGACCTTGTTGGTTTTCTTTTCCCCAAATTTTTATTCCAGCAATTCTAATCATTTCTCTTTCTTCTTGGGAGAATATTATTTTCATTATTGATTGCATTTCTTCCCAAGTGAAAATGTTGGGACCTAAGAACTGGTCCAACATTTCAGCTGTACCTATGGGGTCTTCTAATAATCCTTTAATTTCTTTTTTGAAATTCCTAACCTCTGTAGAGGTTAGAGGAGCACTCACAAAGCCGCTTCCCCCTCCTCCCGTAGGTACTTCTCTTAACGGAAAGAAATGAATTTCTCGGCTTCCCTCTGTTTGTTTAGCAATGGAGGGCTTGTTGGGCTGCCTCGGAGCCTTAATGGCACCTCCTGTATTCTGGTATGGTGCTCCTTCGTTAAGAAGAGGGTTGATTTGGGAAGAAAGCACCGAACTCCCCTGGGGAGGAGGGGCAGATTCAAAGTCTGGCGCTGAAGCTGAATATTCTGTGGTGCAGAGGGTGGGGGTGGGGTATGGCAGTGAAGCCAGATATTCCGGAGCACAGGAGGCGGGCACCGGGGCTAAAGCCGGGTTTCTCAAGGCAGGAGAGGTAGGGGCTGAAGCCGGGACGTGTGACCTTTCCCTTGATGCAATTGAGGGTGCTGGGATTCCCGAGATATATGGGAAGGGTGGGATCCCCGGCATGGGCGGGGGCAGGGCTCCCCCCCAGCTCCATTGGGGCGGGAGGGCTGCCGGGGGAAAGGCCCCCGGTGCGGGCGGAGGGGGGGCTGGCGGGGGAAGCCCCGGAGCCAGGGGGAGGAGGGCAGCTTCTGGTGCTGGCGGCGGAGGCAATACTTCTAAAGGGTCTCAGCCTTTTTTCTCTTCTGTTTGCTTTTCCTCTGCGGTTTCTGATATTTTGAAGACTTTGGTTCCCAGAGGTTTTGTAATTCCTGTCCAGCAAGAAGCATATTCTCTCTCCTCAGGGTGAGATGGCTCTTTTGAATTTACAAATACATTTAGAGCCTGGCAAATCCATGCCTCATCAGACCCGTATTTTGGCCAGTACACATGATCAGATCTGATTTCCTTTTTTACCCACTCTTTCATGCAGAATTGAATCATTTTTACTTTCTCTTTTCCTTTTGTAGAAGGATCAGTTTCCCAGTTTGCGAGTTTGACCCCGAGGGGACTGTCTCGGGGTATATCCTCTGGCACCCTTTTATAATTTGAACTTAATTTACTAGGTTGTTGTCCCATTTTCCCAGGAGTTCTCTATTACTCAAAATACCAATTTATCCCCCCCTTTGAAATACTAATTCATTCCTTTAAAACACCAATCTTCACTGCTGTAAAATACTACCCACCCTTTCACAGTACAAAAAACACCAAAAAATTTATTAGAGCCCACCTTCCCCAAAAACAAAGTTAACTTCGAATTACACAGTTTTTCATTCACACATTCACTCTTTTTTAATATTTGTTCACTCACTCATTCCTACTCACAACAGAATAATAAGGTACCTCTTTCAAGTCACTTGTTAGTATCCACCCATGGGTATGATATAATCCTTAGGATTCTGGGTGCTCTTGGATTTCCCTCAACCCAGCATTGCTAGCATCCAAACCCCAACCTCTCTTGGGGTACTTTTAGGCCCTGGGTGCTCTTGGAGTTTTCCTCAACCCAGCATATGGGGGGGTAGCTCCCACTTTGCAACCCCTTCTCTGGGACCCCGTCCCAGTCACCCCCGGAGATTCTTTCACTCCGCTTATCTCTCGCTTTGTCTCCTCGCTGGCCGCTGTTCTCGTGAACAAGACGGAACGGCAGCACTCAGAGACTGCCACACTCGCTTCGCAGATCTGGGGGCAACCAGCCCACGTCTCATTCACACACGCTCATCTCCCGTAACCACCCCCTTTTTCTTTGGACAATACTTCCCAGTCCTGTTTCTTTTCCAGTGTCTGTGGGATTTTTGTCGAGAGCGCTCTCTTTCATTTGCTTTATTTTTGTGTCTTTCTTGTCCTCCGGGTGTTGCCCTGCTGCCACCAAATCAGGCCAGAGGATGCTAAGCAAAGGTCCTGCCAACTTGGGCGGGAGGCGCCTTACCCTTGCTTCTTGAATCCTCCCACGCTTTTCAGAGGCGAGGTGTAGCTCCGGGACGAGCCCTTAATTGTGAAAAACGAGGTTCACTCTCCTGTGAGAATTTAAAGGGTTTAATATAAAGACAATAAGAGACACATCAAATAAAGCAACGGGGTAATGGCCGGGTGCCTTGGTGCTCTGCCAAGAGCACACCTGATGCCAGAGGTGAGTCTTTTTTATACCATTTTTACTGTCTGTTCTTTATTCATATTAAAACTTTTCCTGGAGCTGTTCTGCACGGCCACTCCTTGGTTCCGCCTTTTTAGAGCATGCGTAGTCTTCTGCCTTGTGGTTTTATTTCTCTTGATTCTTGGGGTTGGGCCCGCTAGGCAAGAGTCGATGGTAGGGTGGATTTCTTAATTCTCCAGACAGACAGGGCTGATTGCAGCTTTGGGCCTCTTCGTCTCTCCGGGCAGAGTGGTGATAACGGCTCTTGGACTCTCCTGGCCGCCTGTTCTCCGGGCGGAGTAGCCTTTGGGCCCTTTTGCTCCCTAGACAAAGTGTTGATTAGCAGCTTTTCGGGCCTCATCCTCTGTTCGTTTGGAGGTTATCTTACGTGCTCACACTTGTTAACATTCTTGCTAAAAAGAGAGAAAACTACATCCACACAGCAAAAAGCATTTCTAACATTATATAATATCTACTTTATACTTTGCGAGAAGCCAATATAATATATGTTTATAACACCTCCATTGGCGACCTCCTTTTCCCTCTGATTCAGCTACCTTGTGGTAGGTGCGATGGTGCTGAAGAAGGGTGGCGGCTTGGCACAGTTGCTGTCACAGGTGGATCTTTGAGTGGCATGTGTGAGGGTAGGAGGGTACGGCACCCATAGCTGAAGGCAAAAAAGGTCAGGGCATGTCATCAGCCGCAGTCGTGCTAAGTTGTTCATCTATGCAAACTGCTTGCCGAGTTGTTCCTTTCTTAGGTAATGGGGGCTTGTATCAACCAGAACTGCAAATGGTCAGTATTTGCAGAGAAGGTTACTTGGACTGTTGTTGAAGTGAGTGTAGCAGTTTCTATGGCATTCTGCAAAAAAAGTGACAGGTCTCCCTGTGTTCCCCAGTTCTTAACAAAGATGAAGTTAACAAACCCCTGAAAAGAGGTTTTGCAAAACTTCAGGGATATTTTCCTACTAGTACTGTAGAGACAACCACAGTCACCTTGTCTTTCCAAAAGTGAAGGTTCCCTATTTTTGTCCAAGAGCATCAAGTGCTTTTGATCAGCGTTTGTGTGCATGCATTAGCCTCGTTCTTGCTCTTCCTTGGAGAACTTTTACAATACTCACATGATCTGTGTAGGCTGCAGACTGCAGTGGTGAACTTCAAGGCTTCCAGCAGAAGGGAGATGCTGTCCACGTTTTGGATTCTCCTTAGCCTGAACCTTCAATGTCCAATAACGCAGCGTTTGGTGCTCGAGGCACTGACTCTGGCGTGCCCCTGGTCAGAGACAGTCCAGCTGCGTTACCTCCACGCGTCGCTGAAGCGACTTCGGGATCAGGAAAAGAGCTTGCTGGGCTAGCTAGCTGGCTTCTTTGCAGAGGGAAACACGGCAGGAGCCGTTGATGTCGGCTCACGTTAGCTCAGAGACAAAGGAAGAGAGGGGCTGTTCAGGTCTGGCTTCTAACAGGTTTAATGCGATAGGATGAGGATGAGGTCGGATTGATGGGAATCCGCTCCTCGGAGCCTTGTCCTCAGTTTTATAGGGAATTTGAAAACCCCCTGTAACTATTCCTGAAAAGACCTGCCTTGCTAAATTAGTGCCTTTTAAGTCTTGTGTCCCCAGGATAGAACAACAAACTCACAAAGATAACGGCAGTGGATCTACAGGACTTCTGCAGGCCTTCTGGACTGCAGACATCTCTGACCAAAGGCCACAGATGACGTGTACCCTGATCCTGCCGAACGCCCGTCCGCCCTGGACTCAGCTTCAAGGTTTGATTGATACTGGTGCTGATGTAACTATCATCTCCTTCTCTGCGTGGCCTCCCTCATGGCCTTTACCCCCAGTGGGATCGGCCATCACAGGATGAGGATGAACCACACAGAGCTATTGAAGCGAACGGCCTGTGACGGTGAAGGACTCAGAGGGGCACACAGCTACAATTAGGCCTTATGTTACTACCACTTCCCTTAACCTTTGGGGACGGGATGTGTTGGCAGCCTGGGGCATACGGATCGGGACAAATTTTTAGCAGGGGTCACTGTGCGCAAAGGTGCACAGTATCCTACACTGCCTTTGCAGTGGTTGATTAACACACCAATCCGAGTCAGACTCTGCTTAGTTAGTTGAATTAAGGGCTGTTATCATGGCTTTTCAACGATTCTCACAGGAACCTTTGAATTTGGTTACTGAAGCCGACTAGCAAAAGCTTGTATACAATTAATCACCTTACGGTACCACAAAATTCAAAGAATCCTGTTCTTCTGAATCACTTTCTCTCATTGCAATCTGCAGGCAAGAGACAACTGCCCTGGGCAAAAGTCTGGGTGTGGAATTTACTCACTAACCAGTGGGAAGGCCTGCGGGAACTTATGGTTTGGGGTCGTGGCTATGCTTGCGTTTCTACAGATACTGGGGTACGGTGGCTAGCTGCAAAATGTGTTCGCCCTGCCCTACGGCACCAGAGGCAGAACAGGCAACCTCCAAATGATGACCAGAACACCAACCATCCAAGTGGCCACCAGAATGTAGATCATCAGCCATCAGACTCTTCTGATGATGACCAAGATGTTGACCATCAGGCAGATGGTCCTTCTACAAGCAGAGACTGGGATGGTCCTTCCACAAGCAGAGACTGAACTTTAAATTTCTTGTTATGGAGTCAGATCGTTAAAGCCTTAAGGACATATTTAGAATTAATAACTGATGTAAATTTCTATTTAGGATTAATAGTGGAGTTGTTATCTTATCAAACAAAAAGGGGGAATTGTAGATACCAAAATGCTGCTAGCGAGGATTTTCTTGCTATTTTCTAAGTCTGTGAGAGACTTTTCTCTCTCACAGAAGAGGTAGCAGAGTATGTAAACAACCAAGCCACCTGCAACCTTGAAAAGTCTGGTTTATGGTCTAGTAGAAAAATATTTTGACAATGGATGGTTTAGGATTTTAGCCAATCACCCCAAGGGGGGGGGCTGATCCTTTGTCCAATTAGACTATGAAGAAAAAAGTCTGTAAAAGAGTTTGTGAAATAATTAAATGAATAAATCTTGGTGCACAATTCCTGCCTGCTGGATCTTCTCTCCTCCTCCTCCCTATGGCTGCGGGACACAGTGATACACCCTAGGGCCCAGGCCTGCGGTAATAGACCACAATTACAAGTGAACTGCAACACAAGCAGCTAACACATTCCTCCTGTGATAAATGAGTGAACGATAAATTTTGTCTTTCGCATCTATCACTTTAACATTTAGAAGTGAGAATGTACTATGTAGAAATAGTGTTAAGGTAAAATATAGGTAAGTAAAAACAAGACTAGAGTAAATTGTAACTTCGAATGAGTGGTAACATGTTGGGAAACGTAGGAAGAAACACATGATAATAAATGTCCTTTCAGTTGAGAAATTACAGAGGTGGAAACCAAGACATCTTCAAGAAACAAAGAAGATAAACCGCATGCATCCCAGGAAGTCTGTTATCTCATCAAAACTCACACCTCCCAAAGAACCCATCAACTACAAATTAGGTTGGAGACTGAGGAGGCACCGGAGGGGGGTGCCTGCCTTCAATTCTGGAGCTACTCAGAGGACCGAGGTGGCAGTGTGCTGGCGTGTGCTGGCGCAAGGGGGCAGAGACGGAGGGGGGAAAGTTGAGTGAAGTGTAAATGACTTTCTGGGCTTAAGGACTATGTTTAAAGAAGTACTAAAGTTCACAGTAAAATGAATGGAGCCACGCCTCTAGCAATATTGCTAAGTGCTCCTGCACTGTGATATGCCTTTGTTCTACTAATAAATGCTCAATATTATGCTGCTGAAAATTCCGCTTGGGAATTCATCTTTCTCACTTCTTCCCTTAAAATCAGTTCTAAGAATTTAGTGTGAAATACATTTAGGCTTGGTCCACATTATTTTTAGTTCAAATAAACACATCTAAATTTTTTCCATCTTTCCCATTAAAGGATTTTGGTTTTGGCTCATTCTTTCAGCATTTTGCCAGCAATCTGCTCAATGCTCTTTCCTTAGGAATGAAAGCTGTAGCCTGATATTACAAAGTGTTTGGTGAAACCTTTACCATGACTCTCAAGTCGCAACATGCCAGATAATCACTGGTTTTCAAAGCTGCTTGAAGATAGAAGGAAAGCGTCAAAGGTTTATGCATGAATCAGCGTCCCCTTGTCACAACGTCATGCTGCAGTGATCCTTGCAGAGCTCTAAGACTGGATTTAAAGGAGAAAAGCTCAATACTGGCTCCTGAGCCAGCAGGATGAAACATCCAAGATTGTACATATATTACTTCTGTGCTAAAACTACTGTATGAAAACGTCTTACCATTATGGCAGTTTTATAGTACTCCATAGGAGACATCTCTTTAAATGACTCTAATATCCTTTCAGTGCTAAAATTGAGAAGGGGGTTGATCCATAGTTAACTCATGTAAACACGAGTGAACTACTAAGAGACAGCAAATGTTAATCACAAAACCTAAGCAGCAGGATTCGCCTTAATCTTGTCAAGATAAGAGGAACAGGATCTTTTGAAAACCGGCACAGAGATCGCTGCATCAGCCACCGAAGAACTGCGCATGCTCCAGAAAGAAAGGTAAAAAGTGCATTGTGACAAAGACTACTGATCTTCATCAGAAAGACCCTCGAGGAAGAAGAGGAGCCTTCCTCAGTGCGCCCATCAGCGTACACAGCGCATGCATGGCACGTATGCTAATGATATTAATGACTTCCGAGAAGTAATTTCTAGAACCACTCCTATCCCAAGAATTGTGATGAATGTTCATAAATTTTACACATAATGCTGGACTGTATGGAGTGCTCTGTGTGTGTGTGTTAGGAGGAGTGATCCCCCATGCACCCAGCGCCGAATAAAGCAAATACCCGCTTCTCTGACTCTGAAGCATCTCTAGGCCTGGTTTTGGGCAATTCAAAATAGGTGAATACACATTACAACTACAGCTGAAGTTGTTGCGTAGGCAGATTGAAGAGGAAAGGATTTCATCTTCATCACTCTCCTTCTTTCTTGTTTTGACAGAATTAAGAACTTGTAAAAAATCTGATATCACTGATGCTCACCACTCTTCCAATTAGACTACGCTCACTTAGGCAACGAAGTCCAGAGCTTCGGATATCTCCCGCTTCTGCCCTAGGAATTGCTTCCAGTGCTGTACCTTTGCTCCAGCTGCGAAACCAAACCAGCAGAACCAAGGAAGTTCTCTCTGAATGAACCATTGCTCTTGAAGGCTACAACGGTAGTCATGGCAGTGAACACTGCTCTTCACTGGGCCATTCCTCTGAAAAAAAACCATGCACCACCTCTCAACCTAAACCGTTAAGCCTCCTGCTGATGCTGACTGACAAAGCGTCCAACTGCACTTAGATTCCAACAGCTACTTCCAATGACCTGTCAACAGAGCTTTGCAGACTTGCAACAGAGCAACAAACTAAAGGGGCTATGTTTCATGGCTGTTTTTCAAACATCATTGACTTATGTCCCTTTGCCAGCTTAAGTGAAGGTGGCCCATCCACCTTGGTCAAAATCAGCAGAATTTTGGCCCAATTTGTTGTTACGCAACACATCATGACACAATCTCTTGGTGTTGATGCAAAATTCCCACTGAAGTGCATGTCGTTACATGACTTAAGGCTACCTACTCACAGAGTGTCCACTCCACTGCCACACCCATTTTCTGGCCACCTTGAAATGACTGAGCTGTCTTACTGTTCCCAACATTCCTCAGGGGTACGTGACCACCATAGCCTCCCTTCTGAAGTTTAGGAACCTAAGTAGTACTAGCAATAGCAGTTTATCCAAAATCCATTTGCTCCATCAACAAACTCCGAGCAAGCGCTGAGAATTAGTTTCAAGACTTCTACATATATTTACAGGGAGCTTTTTGTTTGCTTGTTTGTTTTTAAAGCAGATGGAGTAGTGCGATGTTTCCCTGAGGCTACCAGGGCTGCGAGGCAGGCAGGCAGAGCCCTGGCATGGGTGGCACAGGGGACCCCGGGCGCTGACGGCTGCCACCAGCGCAGGCCAGCTCGGAACTGGCAGGCAGGGCTGCACCCCGCGTCTGCCACAACAGCTGCAGCTTCTGCAGCCTGAAACACAGCTGGCTCAGGGGTTCAAATTAAGAGCCAAAACCTTTTGCTGCTCAATTTGGGGCAGAGAAAGGTCATCACTTCTAGCATGGCATAAGCCTGCCACTACATTTCTGTGAAGGAAAATCACCTTGTTAGAGTGAAACTCCTGAGTAAAATACTGAAGCGCTTTCAGATTCGTATTATCTGACATTTCTGTGACCTTCTTTTATACCTGCATTGTTTCCTACTGCTGGTTTTGGGCACAAGTTCTGTGTACACTATTCTGGAAACAAAAAAATAACCCAAAACCAACACCCACTCCTCCCCCACCATCACTCCTTCCCCAGCCCCAAGCCTAACAAAACCAGCCTGCAGAATGTGCAGGATTTCAAATGAGAACAAGCATAGATGGGACATCAAAAGATGGATTCTCCTTAGACATTTGTGCATGCAGTGCTCTGCAATCAACTCCTAAATTCTACTCCTCGTACACCAAATATTTGTCTTGGGAACTCCTTGTTCTCCATTCCAACCCTTCTGAGAGGGTAATCGAGGAGTTACTCTACATATTTTAAGCACATGTTGCACTAGTCAAATCCAATGCACAGCATTACTTGACTAACTGAGGCGGTGGCAAGGTCAATTAAGACCTGTTCATGTCTTAATTTGGAGCTCTTCCAACTGCTTGAAAAGTGAAGCCTTGGACGTTGAAGGTTCAGACTAAGGAGAATCCAAAATGTGGATAGCATCTCCCTTCTGCTGGAAGCCTTGAAGTTCACCACTGCAGTCTGCAGCCTACACAGATCATGTGAGTATTGTAAAAGTTCTCCAAGGAAGAGCAAGAACGAGGCTAATGCATGCACACAAACGCTGATCAAAAGCACTTGATGCTCTTGGACAAAAATAGGGAACCTTCACTTTTGGAAAGACAAGGTGACTATGGTTGTCTCTACAGTACTAGTAGGAAAATATCCCTGAAGTTTTGCAAAACCTCTTTTCAGGGGTTTGTTAACTTCATCTTTGTTAAGAACTGGGGAACACAGGGAGACCTGTCACTTTTTTTGCAGAATGCCATAGAAACTGCTACACTCACTTCAACAACAGTCCAAGTAACCTTCTCTGCAAATACTGACCATTTGCAGTTCTGGTTGATACAAAACCCCATTACCTAAGAAAGGAACAACTCGGCAAGCAGTTTGCAAAGATGAACAACTTAGCACGACTGCGGCTGATGACATGCCCTGACCTTTTTTGCCTTCAGCTATGGGTGCCGTACCCTCCTACCCTCACACATGCCACTCAAAGCTCCTTGCGTGGAGCTCTCGCACCACCTATGACAGCAACTGTGCCAAGCCGCCACCCTTCTTCAGCACCATCGCACCTACCACAAGGTAGCTGAATCAGAGGGAAAAGGAGGTCGCCAATGGAGGGAAGTTGTACCCCCTGACAGCTAAGCTCCAACTACGGTGTCGCTTATGTCCTTCCCAGGACGGGCGGGAAAACGCCTCGGCGCAGCGCAGCGCTGGCCGGGAGCGGCCGGCACGGCACCGAGCGCGCTCCCCACTCCCTCCCGCCCGCGCCGCTGCGGAGACCCCGGGTTCGCCGGAATCGGCCACATGCTGCACGGAGGGCAGCGCGGCAAAGGCGGCCTCCCCTCGTCGCCCGGGGAAGGCCGGCCTCGGATCCCCGCTCTCTCCACCGGCACGGGCAGTGCCAGCCAGCCTCTCGCTGTGGCCGCCGCTGGCCGAAAGCCTCGCCGCGCACCGCCCGGCCGGCCCCGCCGCTCCGCGGGGTCACACGGCACCTGCCGTGGGCGGCCGCCGAGCGACAGGAAGCAGAAGCGCTCACCGCCGCGCCGCTCGCCGCCCCGCCCGGGCGCTCCTCTCCTCGCGCTACCACGATGGCGCCGGCCCGCCCCGCCTTCCCCGTCGCCTGCGGCGCAACGCGGCTGCTCCGAGCCACGCAGCACGCGTGCGGCCGGGCCCTGCCGAGCTGCCGGCGGAGCCGGGGCACAGCCCGGGCGGGAGAGCTTCCGGCGAGGCTGGGCGGGCGGCGAGCGCGGCCGAGCGTGAGCGCGCCAGGCGGGCGGCGGGCGGCGGCGCGATGGAGAGCTAGATGGAGGCGGCAGCACCGCGCGGCATAAAATAGCTGATCGTCCGGCAGCCGCCCGCTCCGCAGCCCCTCGGCTGCTGTCGAGAAGGGCCCCGGCCCTGGCCGCGCCGGTGGCGAGGCGGCTCCGCAGCCCGCGGGCAGCCCTGGCGGGGCAGGGGAGCACTGCGGGCAGCCCCGGGGCCGCGCAGCCGTCTGCAACGCGCGGTGGGAGCCGCTGGGAACTATTTTACACGTCCCGGGGGGCTGGAGAGGAGCACGGAGACCACGCGGCAGGTCGCTGCCGTTAGGGAAAATTAATCCACGATGCCTGAGGTTTATATCCGAAAAGGAGACAGAGGAGTCCTGCAACATTCTTCGACTACAGGGAGAGTCCATGGGGCTTTTCCCATGGCGTCTGTCAAACGGTTGCGGGATGCAGCCCCCTTTTGATGCCAAGTTCCCGGCCACAGCACCCTCTTCCTTTTCCCCACTGGCTGAGGTATTCGGGAGATACAGACTTCCGGAACTGCCTACTCTATGCGCCCCCCTCTAATATGCACCCCCCTCTTGGCATCGAGAAGAAAGAAAAGAACCCCATTCCTAATGCTCTTAAGTCTTTGTTGCCTTGCTCTAGGTTCAGGAATTTAACACGGCCTTGATTAATCAACAGTCTCTGATGATTAGTAACAGTTCTAGAGAACTCCTAGTTTCTTCTGTTACTTCACTAGCCATAACTTCCTAGCCTTGTCTACAGGCCGATTCACACGGTCTCTTTGTAAAGACTCATCCATCTCATTCCTTTTAATCCCTCCTCTTTTTATTTGCTCTGTATTTGTCTTTACAAACCTTAATTACCATGGATTTAATTTTTTCTTCTGGAGTCTTCTTGGGTTTTGCTATTATTTGCAGTGACATCCTTTTCTGTCCTTTTGTAGTCATTTCTGGATCAGGTAGGCATGGCTGCTAGCGGCATCCCCTTGAGCACCTGCTGAAAGAGCTGCAGCCAGCATGGTGTCACACATGGTAAAAAGATGAGAGTTGCTATAGCATATAAGAGGAGGAATCGTATTCATTTAGCCCAGAGCTGGCCAGTTAACCATGAAAACATGTCCCATCCCCATCCTTTCAACATTTGGACAGGTCCACGAGCTGACGTTATTTCCTTTGTTATTTGTTTGACCACTTTTCTGCTGTCATCTGCTTGCAAACAGCAGCTCGAGTCATTTAATTTCCCACAAACTCCTCCTTCTTCTGCCAACAGATAATCTAATACCATCCAATGTTGAAATACCGCTTTCCTCATTTAAGTGGGTTGGTCAGCAAAAAGGTCAAGCGCTGTGGCTGGCTGGTTGGTAATTATTTCCGAGACAGCTTGTAACCTAATTATCTCCTTCAAATGATAAGTGGGTTCCCAGGCATCTGGGATTAATTCCTTAGGTTTCCAAGGGGCTGGTCCATCGTGTTGGGTAACTTGTTCTGTTGGCCGTTCATCATTTCCCCGTTTTGGGGTGCTCCCTCCAGCCAGGGCTGCATCAGCTGACTGCTTTTCTCTAATTAAATCATCACAGATTTTGATTCCTAAGCGATTTCCCAGAACTTGTAGTAGCAAAAAGAACAACAGTCTACTAAATATACCATATCCCTGACCAGTTTGGAGGTAACCTGAGCTAAGCATGTTGGCCACAAATCCAATACTGTCCTTTCAAAGCCCGTGTTCCATTAGCAAAGGAACCTACCCATGGTCATCAATTGGTGGCTCAAAATACAGCAGGATTCCCGGGCCTAACGGTCCTCCAACAAGAGTTGCCCCACCATAAGGGTCCCAGCATTTGCATTTCCAAGCTCCCGCACAGGGTTCCCACCTACATTTACATCTGCAAGCTGCTTGGTTGGATTTGGAGCAGAACTCACTAAAAGGCTTTGAGTTCCAATCCGGTGTGGCCATTCCCACTGATAATCACAAACAACATGTCTTCTACTTGTGGAATTTTTGTGGGGACTGCTCAAAAACAGGTGGTCAAAAAAACCCCTTGTCCCTCCCCATTGCTTTACAGGCTTCCAAATATTTTTGGTAAGTGTGATAAGAACGCCTTACGCAGCTACTGTTAGTGAGCCGAACAGGTATTTGATTGCATTTGCCTTGATATTTGGAACAATTGGAAGGAGGGCAATTGGGGGTCCAAACCCAGTTGTTCAAGCCCAGAGGGAAAGTCAATTGACAATTGCCTTTTCCTACATAGACACGCCCTATCCTATTTAGGCAATAAGTGCCTGTTGGAGAAGAATGAAGTGGCCATGAACTTCCTTCTTTGGCCCCAAATCCCATCCCACTGTGGCCCTCACATTGACCCACCATTTAGGTTCAGCTGGGCTAGCCAACTATGGCCACTCTTCAGATCCTCCTGGCCCTCCACAGAGCCAGCAATTGCTAAGGTTAAAAACTTTTGCTACTTCTTCTCCTAAGGCTGCAAATTGATTCTCCCACTCCTGGCCTAAACTCAGCTGACCATATCAAAGTAAAATTAGTAAGGAAAATGTTTTAATAGTGTCATCTAATTAGCTAGTCTAATTTTCCCGTTGTCTTCTGCAGCACCTATGCCAATTGAAGACACAGAAACCACTTAACGTAACAAAATGGCCACAAGTATTAGCCCCCAAGTGAGTGGAGATTCTAGAGGAGGGATGCCTATACAGTCTATTTCAGCAGACGGTCTGAAGGTAGGACTGCGGGGCTTCTTCCGATGTCGAAGCACTGCCTACTGCTCCGGCCCACTCCTGCAGAGTGTCAGTCACGGCCTCCCGGCCTTCTCCTCCAGCTGAGATGTGCAAATCTCTGAGGCTTCAGAGACCTTGACCCGAGAGTGACGGGTTCACCTGTGTTCAGCTTACTTGACGGCTGTTTCTGTCGTCAGTGACACTTGGAATGGGCCACACCATTTCACCAGCACTGGCGCTTCTTTCTACTCCTTAACTAGGATTCAATCTCCTGGTTGGATGTTAAAAGCAGCAAAGTCCAAAGGCCGGGCTTGCGCCAGCTGAGCTTCCTGTTGAAGGGGTTTCACAAGAAGCAGGATCCTGGCCACAGATGGTTTTAAAAATGCATCACTTGCCTCTACCCCCCCACTAGGTGGAGACTTACCAGGGCAATTGCAAACAACGATTGAAAGGGAGATAACTGAATCTCTCTTCTGGCTTGGGCGCTCATTCTCACCAAAGCCAATGTCCAAAGCCCTACCCATGGCATCTTGGTTTCTATTACCAGCTTCAAAAGGTGTTTATTTCTCTCTTCATTGTTTTCTACCCGAGCCGAGCTCTAGGGGTGCCAGGGCCTATGGAGGTTCCATTGTGTTCCTAAAGAAGCCAAAACCCCTTGAAGGATCTTTCCTGCAAAATGAGTTCCCCTATCTGAATCTATTGCTTCTACAATGCTGTATCTTGGAATGATTTGTTCCAAAAATGCCTTAAGAACTGATCCTGTCATTACTGAAGTAGTTGGAAATACTTCTGGCCACCTTGCTAGCTGACATACGATTACCAGAAGATATTAAGCCTTGCCACTTGGGGCATCTCCGGAAAATCCACCTGGCATCTTTGGAAGGGCCATGCAGCCCAAGGCCTCCCTCCCCTAGCAAGTTACTTTGTAACTTGGCTGTTGGCTTTAGCACAGATCAAGCAACCTTCAACAGCTCCTTTTGCCAGTCTAAAAAGACCCCCAGCAACATACATCATGAGATAGGCTTCTGCCAATCCTCAGGAAGTGCAAGGACTCTCTTAATGGAGTTGCTTTAATATTGGTAGGGCCAAAGGTTCTGGTATCTCTTGTTTGCCATCCCTTGGAAACCAATTCTTGCCTTTTTTCTCTGCCACACGACTTTTAACTGTATGTCAAACTGCTGTGGTAGAAAAGACAGCTTCCTGGGCAGTGATGGAGTCACGGGGAGCAAAGGGGGCATCTTGGAGAGTTCTGGCAGAAGTGTGGCTTTCTGAGTTTCTTCATCCACCAAAAAGGAGACAGAGGAGTCCTGTAACATTCTTCAACTCCAGGGAGAGGCCATGGGGCTTTTGCCATGGAGTCTCTCAAATGATTGCGGGATGCAGCCCCCTTCTGATGCTAAGTTCCTGGCAACAGCACCCTCTGAGGTACTCGGGAATTACAGACTTCCGGAACTGCCTACTCTATGCCCCCCTCTAATATGCACTCCCCTTTTGGAATGGAAAAGGAAGAAAACCAAACTATTCCTAATGCTAGGAAGTCTTTGCTGCCTTGCTCTAGGTTCAGGAATTTAGCAGGGCCTTGGCTGAGCAACAGTCTCTGTTGATTAGTAACAGTTTCTAGAACGAATACTTTCTTCTGTTACTTCCCCCCCTGTAAATTCCTAGCCTTGTCTAAGGAGAGATTCACACGGTCTCTTTGTAAAGACACATCTATCTTACTCCTTTCACTCCCACACCTTCCTTGCGGTGGAACGGCTCTCCCCGGCACAGCACCTGGCACAAAACCCCCGTATACGCACACACACACCTGCACTTACCCTGCACTCCACTGCACACACACACACACACACACACCTCCCGCACACTAACACCCCCTCCACATCCCCACCATGCTACTTGCAGTGGCCCCGCCCCTGCCATCCCCACCGGCTGGCAGCACCCACTCCTCGCATGCTTCCCCATGCCTTGCATTTCCTTGCTGCCCCCTCTGTAGCCTTCCCTCAACCTGCCTTTTCTCCCCTGCCTTGCACTGACTTGCTCACCCATCCCCCACCTGACTTCCTTTCACATTCGTCTAGGTCTGGCCTCATCTTTCCTTTTCCTTCTAGGACCCTCATTGCCTTGCCTCGCCTTGCAAAGCCACCACTTGCCTTGCCTTGCCCTTGAACCCCTCCCTTGCCTTGCATGACCTTGCTCACCCCTCCCCCACCTGGAATTCAACACCCCTTTTCAATGACATTTCTGGGCCTTGCCCTGCCCTTTCTGCTCCTCCGAGGAATCTCAAAGCTCTCAAGCATCTCCGGTGTTTCAGGATCCCATGAGAGGAAGACCAGGGGAGGACGCATGTTGCCACACTCATCTCTGTGGGCAGCCTTTGTCTGGGAGCAATCCTTGCATGTCTTGAACCTTGGAGGGGCAATTCACATTTTGCCCTTGAGCTCGGGGACCAGAAAGAGAGTTCTTTTGCATACAAGGGAAAGCAGGTAGCTCAAGTCTTTTAGGTACAGAGGAGAGATGACCCACGCGGGATCAAGGCCACACAGAGCACTTGGTCCTGGCCACTTTTGTGCACCAGCAGTCCTTGAATGTACTTCTCACCTGCCTTGCCTGGCCTTGCCTTGGCAACACAACAGTTGCCTTGCCTTGCCCTGCTAGCCCTCTGTAGCCTTGCATTCCTTTGCAGGGCCCTGCCCCGCACATGACCTGCCTACTGTTTTGCTCCAGGGCCTTGGCTTGCTGAGCCCTTCCTGTTTCTGCCTGGCCTTCCCATCAGTGGCCCTTCCTTCCTACAGCCAGCCTTGCCTCTAACTTCTGGGCCTTCTCTTGCCTACCACTCCATTTGCTTTCCCCTCACTGCTCTGGCCTTGCCTACCTCTCCCTTGACTTGCCCACAATTGCCTGCACTCGGTTTGCAGCGCCTTGCCTGCATGGAAGGCAAGGGAAAGAGTGGAAGGCCGGGCAAAGCAAAGCCAGCAAGTTGTAGGCAGTGCGAGGCAAGGCAGACGCAGGCAAAGGAAGCAGAGCAAGGGTACCTTAAGAAGAACTAGACAAGGCAAGGCCAAGAGACTCGGAGAGCCTTTCCTTGGGAAGGCAAGGACATAGTGCCAGTGTTGCTGGAGCAGATGTTAAGGTACCGTGGGGGGGAATAGTCCAGCAAGACATTTCTCTTCTGGCCCCTGTGCGTGTAGGGGCAATTGTTGGACATATTCAATACTGGAGGTGGATCAGTCGCTGGATGTGTTGTATTTTGGAGGAGGGGATGCCGTTTCTTTGGAGATGGGCTTGTAGTTGCTTTCTTTGGCAAGGAAGGCAGGTTTGGATGTGCACATCAGGTACTCCTAGGGATTTTAAAGGCTTTTCCCAACAGGCAGAGCTCTCTCTGGGTTCGAGCTGTTGAGCTGTCAGTGGGAATGCAAAGGCCAAGCTCTTAAGCTATTTGTCCTGGTGCCTTCAGTGTGTGAGCAGTCCCTGGTGCCGTTGCCTTTGGATCCTGATTCTGGGAGAGGGAAGGCTTAGGATGGTACCTAGAGCTGAGAAGGAGAGTGCTGAGAACAGCGTGTGTGCTGCTAGTTTGAGGGGTGCAGGTGAAGTTGTAGGCAGCAAGATCTTCCTCAGCTGGCACTGTTTTGAGCCCTGTTTTTGCCAGATGGTTTCAAGTTGGTGGGCGGAATCTGCGAGAGGGAAAAGATTTGTTTGGGCCAAAGAGGTGTGGTGTAAAGAAGAGTGTGCTCTTGGAAGGGGAAGATGAGGGCAATCTTTTTGTCCTGACACCGTTGATTTGAGTGCAGGGCCGTTTGCAAGTTGCCTCTGTCTGCCCTTGGGGTGGTTTCGAGCTGGGCCAGGTGCTTGGCCTTCTTTTGCAAGTCTGCAGCGCCATCGTGTGGTTGTTTCCATGAGCGCTGACAGTGCCCGGCAAAAAGCGCTTGGCTGGCGCGGCCCCAGTCGTGTGGAAGCAGTTGGTGGAAGAGCTCTGCTGTGCATCCTGCCTCTTGGAGACATAAAAGGATGTAACCCTGCGCGTAGCGGGGAAGCAAGACGAATCTTTTCATTGTTGGCTGAGCAGTTTCCAAGCGGCAAAAGTAAAGGCAGTTTCAGCACGGCCTCTTTCTTTCAGAACCTTTTCTGTGCCATCATGAACATGCTCAACATGCCACTCGCACCCGCTGAACTGCATCAAAGGCTCTGGAGATAGGCACTTTCCTTCAAGCTCTCTGTAGCACCCTACCCTCCACCTCTGGCGGATCCCAAAGCCCTTCCAAACATCCAGCAGCTGCACGCAGAGAACAAGTGCTAGAACAAGGCGTTGGCCTTCCTAGTCCTTTTAAAGTCTGTGAACTAGGCGAAACATTCCAGTGAGCAGCACTTTCCTTCGCAACTATATCTAGAGCATCATCACATTCTCTCCAAGTGGGTAAGTCCACCCTTGCAGCGCAGCGTTTGCAGCCACAGTTCGGACTGAGAGATAGGCCAGGTGAGAAAGCATTTCTTGACTATCCCTCTTCTCTGGAAGACTTGATACTCGCAGCGCGACCACGTCCACACACCTTCAGTGTGGCCAGGTTCAAGCAGCTAGAGCTCCCAGAGATGGGAGAGTCAGGAGAGAAGACGTTCCAAAAGTACCGTGTACTTACAGCAGCATTAAAACTGCACAGCAGTCTGCAGCACTGTAGACTGCGGCTTCTCCGACAGACGAGCCATCCCATTGTTGCCTCTCGCAGCCTGCTTGCTAGCTGCTCTCCTGAAGAAAAGAACTAGAAGAAAAAGCCAATGCTGGGCTGCACCTTCCCCTTGCCTTACGTAAAGCCACCTAAACTCCCCGCTGCACTCTCTATTTCCCCTCTCCTTGGAAGCAACCACTGTGTTTGCTGCATCTCGAAGCCTAAAGTTAAGCGCCAGTGGTTTTGGGGATGGTTGGAAGAGGGATAAGTAGTAGCACAAGTAAGTAGTTGTCGTTGAACTTCCTCCTTCTCAGTGCTAACGTGAATTGGGCAGGCAGGCGAGTGCTAGCCACGCTCCTTTCTCAGTTTGTACGCTGCGGACACGAGTCCGGTGGTCTGCGCCTTCGTTCGGCCTCTTTAGTACCCATGTCGCTCTTTCATTCAGCCGGAGTCGAAGCGTCGTCTACTTCTCGCCCAGAGAGCACGGTGCCGGAAGAGAAATGCCCCAGCCGACTGCTTCTGCCGACACACACCTGGTCTATGCACTTTCCCTCGCAGCGACATACAGCAGCACTTTCGGTCTTTCTTGTCGTCCAAATGTAAAGGGAAAGATTCTCTGCTATGTCCCGCCCAGAGAACAGTTTTAGGTCAACCAGCACGCCCAGAGCTTGCCCTCGACGCGTGGAAACTTGTGTTTGCACCACATTCAAGTGGTAGCCGTCTTTCCTTTACAGGCTGCAGAGCGCCGTCACATCATGGTGCTCTCTGCACCTGCCTTCTCAGTTCCAATACCGCCGCGCACAATACAGCCTTGCAGGAAGCAAACATGCGGATAGTCATGTCGCTCAGAAGAACGTGCCAGGATGAAAAGATGTTCTTCCTTTCTCCTCGTCGCCCATATTGTGGTGCTGTATTAAAAGCCTTGGCCAGCGAAAGGCTAATCCAGCAAGTGTTTCTCACCTGATGCATTTCGCTGAGGGAGAGCTGAGGAAAATCCTTGCACAGCACACTGCGGATGCGTGCAGTACACATGCTGAAGAGCGGCAAAACTCAAAGCCATCGCTGGGCTTCAGTTCTGTCCAGACCGCAGAAGGCGAAGAACGAAGCAGCTGGGCACCGCGTTAACGTACTCAGTGGACCGAATTTCAAATGTCCAGCCAAAAGCTGCTTCATAAGCAGATTCAGCTGAGAATGCTCTGGCTGCTTCACAAAGTAAGGCGCAGCCGTTTCCATTCATCACACTACCTGGCCAGAAGCAGTATCCTACACCTTCAATGCTGCAGCGTCCATGCAGCTGGAGCACACGCAGTAGGACGCGTCGAGATAGAAGGCGTTCTTCAAGTACCCCCCTCCTCCAAGCAGCCTTGAAACTGGGCACAACACACTGCGGCTCGGGAGCTTCCTTCTCAGATAGACGTGCCGTCACGTTATTCACTCTCGCAGCTCCGTTGCCCACTTGCAGCAGCTGCTACCAAAGCAAAATGCTCCAGAAGTAAAAAGCACTGCCGGGCTGTACTTTCGCCTTGCCGCACGTGAAGCACCATAAACTGTCCGCTGTACTCTTTATTTCCCTTCTCCGCCGCATCTACCACTGTCATCTCTGCATCTCGAAGCATAAAGCTCGGCACAATTCTTCCCAGGGAAAGCTGGAAGAGAAATAGGTAGCAGCACAAGTAGCTGCAAGTGGAACTTTTGTTTTCAACTGCTAACGTGAATCCGAAAAGAAGCGAGCGGCAGCCACGCTTCTTCTTGCAGCCTGTGCGATGCGCACACCAGCTCGGTGCTCTGCGCCCTCATTCGTATGCTCTTCGTACCATGTCGCGCTTTTCATTCTGCCGGAGTCGAAGCGTCGTCTACTTCTCGCCCGGAGAGCACGGTGCCGGAAGAGAAATGCCCCAGCCGACCGCCCTTCCGAAACACACCAGGGCTATGCACTTTTCTCGCAGCGACATACAGCAGCACTTTCGGTCTTTTCTTGTCGTCCAAATGTAAGGGGAAAGATTCTCAGCAATGTCGGGCACAGAGAACAGTTTTAGGTCAACAAGCACGCCCAGAGCTTGCCCGCGACTCGTGGAAACTTGTGTTTGCACACATTCCAGTGGCAGCCCTCTTTCCTTTACAGCCTGCAGAGCGACGTCAGATCGCGGTGCTCTCTGCACCTGCCTTCTCCCTTCCAAGTACCACTGCGCACAATATAGCCTTGCAGGAAGCAAAGGCGCGGATAGTCGTCTCGCAGAGAAGAACGTGCAAAGACGAAAAGATGTTCTTCCTTTCTCCTCCTTGTCGCCCAGATTGTGGTGCTGTATTAAAAGCCTTGGCCAGCGAAAGGCTGATCCAGCAAGTGTTTCTCACCTGATGCATTTCGCTGAGGAAAATCCTTGCACAGCACACTGTGGATGCGTGCAGTACACATGCTGAAGAGCGGCAAAACTCAAAGCCATCGCTGGGCTTCAGTTCTGTCCAGACCGCAGAAGGCGAAGAACGAAGCAGCTGGGCACCGCGTTAACGTACTCAGTGGACCGAATTTCAAATGTCCAGCCAAAAGCTGCTTCATAAGCAGATTCAGCTGAGAATGCTCTGGCTGCTTCACAAAGTAAGGCGCAGCCGTTTCCATTCATCACACTACCTGGCCAGAAGCAGTATCCTACACCTTCAATGCTGCAGCGTCCATGCAGCTGGAGCACACGCAGTAGGATGCGTCGAGATAGAAGGCGTTCTTCAAGTACCCCCCTCCTCCAAGCAGCCTTGAAACTGAGCACAACACACTGCGGCTCGGGAGCTTCCTTCTCAGATAGACGTGCCGTCACGTTATTCACTCTCGCAGCTCCGTTGCCCACTTGCAGCAGCTGCTACCAAAGCAAAATGCTCCAGAAGTAAAAAGCACTGCCGGGCTGTACTTTCGCCTTGCCGCACGTGAAGCACCATAAACTGTCCGCTGTACTCTTTATTTCCCTTCTCCGCCGCATCTACCACTGTCATCTCTGCATCTCGAAGCATAAAGCTCGGCACAATTCTTCCCAGGGAAAGCTGGAAGAGAAATAGGTAGCAGCACAAGTAGCTGCAAGTGGAACTTTTGTTTTCAACTGCTAACGTGAATCCGAAAAGAAGCGAGCGGCAGCCACGCTTCTTCTTGCAGCCTGTGCGATGCGCACACCAGCTCGGTGTTCTGCGCCCTCATTCGTATGCTCTTCGTACCATGTCGCGCTTTTCATTCTGCCGGAGTCGAAGCGTCGTCTACTTCTCGCCCGGAGAGCACGGTGCCGGAAGAGAAATGCCCCAGCCGACCGCCCTTCCGAAACACACCAGGGCTATGCACTTTTCTCGCAGCGACATACAGCAGCACTTTCGGTCTTTTCTTGTCGTCCAAATGTAAGGGGAAAGATTCTCAGCAATGTCGGGCACAGAGAACAGTTTTAGGTCAACAAGCACGCCCAGAGCTTGCCCGCGACTCGTGGAAACTTGTGTTTGCACACATTCCAGTGGCAGCCCTCTTTCCTTTACAGCCTGCAGAGCGACGTCAGATCGCGGTGCTCTCTGCACCTGCCTTCTCCCTTCCAAGTACCACTGCGCACAATATAGCCTTGCAGGAAGCAAAGGCGCGGATAGTCGTCTCGCAGAGAAGAACGTGCAAAGACGAAAAGATGTTCTTCCTTTCTCCTCCTTGTCGCCCAGATTGTGGGGCTGTACTGAAAGCCATGGCCAGCGAAAGGCTAATCCAGCAAGTGTTTCTCACCTGATGCATTTCGCTGAGGGAGAGCTGAGGAAAATCCTTGCACAGCACACTGTGGATGCGTGCAGTACACATGCTGAAGAGCGGCCAAACTCAAAGCCATCGCTGGGCTTCAGTTCTGTCCAGACTGCAGAAGGCGAAGAACGAAGCAGCTGGGCACCGCGTTAACGTACTCAGTGGACCGAATTTCAAATGTCCAGCCAAAAGCTGCTTCATAAGCAGATTCAGCTGAGAATGCTCTGGCTGCTTCACAAAGTAAGGCGCAGCCGTTTCCATTCATCACACTACCTGGCCAGAAGCAGTATCCTACACCTTCAATGCTGCAGCGTCCATGCAGCTGGAGCACACGCAGTAGGACGCGTCGAGATAGAAGGCGTTCTTCAAGTACCCCCCTCCTCCAAGCAGCCTTGAAACTGAGCACAACACACTGCAGCTCGGGAGCTTCCTTCTCAGATAGACGTGCCGTCACGTTATTCACTCTCGCAGCTCCGTTGCCCACTTGCAGCAGCTGCTACCAAAGCAAAATGCTCCAGAAGTAAAAAGCACTGCCGGGCTGTACTTTCGCCTTGCCGCACGTGAAGCACCATAAACTGTCCGCTGTACTCTTTATTTCCCTTCTCCGCCGCATCTACCACTGTCATCTCTGCATCTCGAAGCATAAAGCTCGGCACAATTCCTCCCAGGGAAAGCTGGAAGAGAAATAGGTAGCAGCACAAGTAGCTGCAAGTGGAACTTTTGTTTTCAACTGCTAACGTGAATCCGAAAAGAAGCGAGCGGCAGCCACGCTTCTTCTTGCAGCCTGTGCGATGCGCACACCAGCTCGGTGCTCTGCGCCCTCATTCGTATGCTCTTCGTACCATGTCGCGCTTTTCATTCTGCCGGAGTCGAAGCGTCGTCTACTTCTCGCCCGGAGAGCACGGTGCCGGAAGAGAAATGCCCCAGCCGACCGCCCTTCCGAAACACACCAGGGCTATGCACGTTTCTCGCAGCGACATACAGCAGCACTTTCGGTCTTTTCTTGTCATCCAAATGTAAGGGGAAAGATTCTCAGCAATGTCGGGCACAGAGAACAGTTTTAGGTCAACAAGCACGCCCAGAGCTTGCCCGCGACTCGTGGAAACTTGTGTTTGCACACATTCCAGTGGCAGCCCTCTTTCCTTTACAGCCTGCAGAGCGACGTCAGATCGCGGTGCTCTCTGCACCTGCCTTCTCCCTTCCAAGTACCACTGCGCACAATATAGCCTTGCAGGAAGCAAAGGCGCGGATAGTCGTCTCGCAGAGAAGAACGTGCAAAGACGAAAATATGTTCTTCCTTTCTCCTCCTTGTCGCCCAGATTGTGGGGCTGTACTGAAAGCCATGGCCAGCGAAAGGCTAATCCAGCAAGTGTTTCTCACCTGATGCATTTCGCTGAGGGAGAGCTGAGGAAAATCCTTGCACAGCACACTGTGGATGCGTGCAGTACACATGCTGAAGAGCGGCCAAACTCAAAGCCATCGCTGGGCTTCAGTTCTGTCCAGACTGCAGAAGGCGAAGAACGAAGCAGCTGGGCACCGCGTTAACGTACTCAGTGGACCGAATTTCAAATGTCCAGCCAAAAGCTGCTTCATAAGCAGATTCAGCTGAGAATGCTCTGGCTGCTTCACAAAGTAAGGCGCAGCCGTTTCCATTCATCACACTACCTGGCCAGAAGCAGTATCCTACACCTTCAATGCTGCAGCGTCCATGCAGCTGGAGCACACGCAGTAGGACGCGTCGAGATAGAAGGCGTTCTTCAAGTACCCCCCTCCTCCAAGCAGCCTTGAAACTGAGCACAACACACTGCGGCTCGGGAGCTTCCTTCTCAGATAGACGTGCCGTCACGTTATTCACTCTCGCAGCTCCGTTGCCCACTTGCAGCAGCTGCTACCAAAGCAAAATGCTCCAGAAGTAAAAAGCACTGCCGGGCTGTACTTTCGCCTTGCCGCACGTGAAGCACCATAAACTGTCCGCTGTACTCTTTATTTCCCTTCTCCGCCGCATCTACCACTGTCATCTCTGCATCTCGAAGCATAAAGCTCGGCACAATTCCTCCCAGGGAAAGCTGGAAGAGAAATAGGTAGCAGCACAAGTAGCTGCAAGTGGAACTTTTGTTTTCAACTGCTAACGTGAATCCGAAAAGAAGCGAGCGGCAGCCACGCTTCTTCTTGCAGCCTGTGCGATGCGCACACCAGCTCGGTGCTCTGCGCCCTCATTCGTATGCTCTTCGTACCATGTCGCGCTTTTCATTCTGCCGGAGTCGAAGCGTCGTCTACTTCTCGCCTGAGAGCATGGTGCCGGCAGAGAAACGCTCCGGGCTTCTGCCTCTGCCGAAACACACCTGGGCTATCCCTCTCAGCGTAAAGTAGCACAAAATGCTGTCTGCGTTATGGTCTTAATCTTAAGGGAAAGATTCTCGGCTTCAGCTCGCACAGAGAACTTTGCTGGGACAATACATGTGTTTTATTATCCTTTCTCGCAAGAAGACTATGGTGCTTCTTTGGAACTGTTGGCCAGTGTAAGGCTAATCCAGCAAGTGCTTCTCTCCTGACACATTTCTCTGAGCGAGAGCTTCGGCGGACAGTTGGGCTCTGCGAAGCAGAAAGTCTGTGCTTGCACGTAGCGCTGAGGAGAATCTGTGCACAGCGCGCTCTGGATGCGTGCAGTACACACACTAAAGAGAGCCAAAGCTCAATGTCTCAGTTCTGTCCAGCGCCGGAAATTGAGAAGAACGCAGCCCCAGAGCTCTGGGCTGGAGTGTGCGATGGTTATGAGCTGTGCCGCTCTTCTGCGTGTCTACTGCACGCATCCATAGTGTACAGTGCAAGGATTTTCCTCAGCTCTCGCTCAACGAAATGCATTAGAAGGGAAGCACATGCTAGATTAGCCATTCGTTAGCCCACGCTTTCAGTAGAGCACCACAATCTGGGCGACGAGGAAGAGCAAAGAAGAACATCTTTTCGTCTTTGCACGATCTTCTCTGCGAGACATCTCTCCACGTCTTTGCTCCCTGCAAGGCTGTAAGGTGCGCGGTGGTACTTGGAAGGGAGAAGGCAGGTGCAGAGAGCACCGCGATCTGACGGCGCTCTGCAGGCTTAAAGAAAAGAAAGCTACCACTTGAATGTGGTTCAAATACCAATTTCCACGCGTCGCGGGTAAGCTCCGGGTAAGCTTGGTGACCTAAAACTGGGCGCTGAGTGAGACGTAGCCGAGAATCTTTCCCTTTACATTCCGGCTCCAATGCAAACAGAATGCGATGCTACTTAGCGCTGCGAAGGAAAGTGCATAGCCCTGGTGTGTTTGGGAAGGATCAGCAGCCTGGAGCGTTTTTCTGGAGCCTTTCTCCGCTGGCACCGTGCTCTCTGGGCGAGAAGTAGACGACGCTTCGACTCCGGCAGAATGAAAGCGCGACATGGTACGAAGAGCATTAAAGAATGAGGGCAGAGCACCGAGCTGGTGTGTGCATCGCACAGGCTGCAAGAGGAAGCCCGGCTGTTACTCGCTTGTTTCCGGATTCACATTAGCGTTTTAAAACAGAAAGTTCCACTTGCAGCTACTTGTGCTGCTACCTATTTCTCTTCCAGCTTTCCCTGGGAGGAATTGTGCCGAGCTTTATGCTTCGAGATGCAGAGATGACAGTGGTAGATGCGGCGGAGAAGGGAAATAAAGAGTACAGCGGACAGTTTATGGTGCTTCACGTGCGGCAAGGCGAAAGTACAGCCCGGCAGTGCTTTTTACTTCTGGAGCATTTTGCTTTGGTAGCAGCTGCTGCAAGTGGGCAACGGAGCTGCGAGAGTGAATAACGTGACGGTACGTCTATCTGAGAAGGAAGCTCCCGAGCCGCAGTGTGTTGTGCTCAGTTTCAAGGCTGCTTGGAGAAGGGGGGTACTTGAAGACCGCCTTCTATCTCGACGCGTCCTACTGCGTGTGCTCCAGCTGCATGGACTCTGCAGCATTGAAGGTGTAGGATACTGCTTCTGGCCAGGTAGTGTGATGAATGGAAACGGCTGCGCCTTACTTTGTGAAGCAGCCAGAGCATTCTCAGCTGAATCTGCTTATGAAGCAGCTTTTGGCTGGACATTTGAAATTCGGTCCACTGAGTACGTTAACGCGGTGCCCAGTTGCTTCGTTCTTTGCCTTCTGCGGTCTGGACGAAACTGAAGCCCAGCGATGGCTTTGCGTTTTGGCGCTCTTCAGCGCGAACACTGCACGCATCCACAGTGTGCTGTGCACGGATTTTCCTCAGCTCGACGTACAATCATTTTCTTGCTGTTTCCAGAGTCTAAACTCTTCGTGAAACTCTCGCTCAGCGAGATGCGTCAGGAATGAGGCACTTGCTGGATGAGCTTTTCGCTAGCCAAGACTTTCAATACAGCACCACAATTCAGGCAAGAAGCAGGAGAAAGGAAGATCATCCTTTCGTCCTTCCACGTTCTTCTCTGCGAGATGACTATCCGTGTCTTTGCTTCCTGCAAGGCTTTAAGGGGCGCGGTGGTACTTAGAACTGAGAAGGCAGGTGCAGAGAGCACCGCGGTCTGACGGTGCTCTGCAGGCTGTAAAGGAAAGACGGCAACCACTTGAATGTGGTGCAAACACAAGTTTCCACGCGTCGCGGGTAAGCTCCGGGTAAGCTTGTTGACCTAAAACTGTGCCAGACGGAGCTGAGACTCTTTCCCTTTGCATTTGGACGACAAGAAAAGACCGAAAGTGTTGCTGTATGTCGCTGCGAGGGAAAGTGCATAGACCAGGCGTGTGTCGGCAGAAGCAGTCGGCTGGGGCATTTCGCTGCCGGCACCGTGCTCTCTGGGCGAGAAGCAGACCACGCTTCGACTCCGGCTGAATGAAAGAGCGACATGGGTACTAAAGAGGCCGAACGAAGGCGCATAGCACCGGGCTGGTGTCCGCAGCGTACAAACTGAGAAAGGAGCGTTGCTGGCACTCGCCTGCCTGCCCAATTCACGTTAGCACTGAGAAGGAGGAAGTTCAACGACAACTACTTCCTTGTGCTACTACTTATCCCTCTTCCAACCATCCCCAAAACCACTGGCGCTTAACTTTAGGCTTCGAGATGCAGCAAACACAGTGGTCGCCTCCAAGGAGAGGGGAAATAGAGAGTGCAGCGGGGAGTTTAGGTGGCTTTACGTAAGGCAAGGGGAAGGTGCAGCCCAGCATTGGCTTTTTCTTCTAGTTCTTTTCTTCAGGAGAGCAGCTAGCAAGCAGGCTGCGAGAGGCAACAATGGGATGGCTCATCTGTCGGAGAAGCCGCAGTCTACAGTGCTGCAGACTGCTGTGCACAGTTTTAATGCTGCTGTAAGTACACGGTACTTTTGGAACGTCTTCTCTCCTGACTCTCCCATCTCTGGGAGCTCTAGCTGCTTGAACCTGGCCACACTGAAGGTGTGTGGACGTGGTCGCGCTGCGAGTATCAAGTCTTCCAGAGAAGAGGGATAGTCAAGAAATGCTTTCTCACCTGGCCTATCTCTCAGTCCGAACTGTGGCTGCAAACGCTGCGCTGCAAGGGTGGACTTACCCACTTGGAGAGAATGTGATGATGCTCTAGATATAGTTGCGAAGGAAAGTGCTGCTCACTGGAATGTTTCGCCTAGTTCACAGACTTTAAAAGGACTAGGAAGGCCAACGCCTTGTTCTAGCACTTGTTCTCTGCGTGCAGCTGCTGGATGTTTGGAAGGGCTTTGGGATCCGCCAGAGGTGGAGGGTACGATGCTACAGAGAGCTTGAAGGAAAGTGCCTATCTCCAGAGCCTTTGATGCAGTTCAGCGGGTGCGAGTGGCATGTTGAGCATGTTCATGATGGCACAGAAAAGGTTCTGAAAGAAAGAGGCCGTGCTGAAAGTGCCTTTACTTTTGCCGCTTGGAAACTGCTCAGCCAACAATGAAAAGATTCGTCTTGCTTCCCCGCTACGCGCAGGGTTACATCCTTTTATGTCTCCAAGAGGCAGGATGCACAGCGGAGCTCTTCCACCAACTGCTTCCACACGACTGGGGCCGCGCCAGCCAAGAGCTTTTTGCCGGGCACTGTCAGCGCTCATGGAAACAACCACACGATGGCGCTGCAGACTTGCAAAAGAAGGCCAAGCACCTGGCCCAGCTCGAAACCACCCCAAGGGCAGACAGAGGCAACTTGCAAACGGCCCTGCACTCAAATCAACGGTGTCAGGACAAAAAGATTGCCCTCATCTTCCCCTTCCAAGAGCACACTCTTCTTTACACCACACCTCTTTGGCCCAAACAAATCTTTTCCCTCTCGCAGATTCCGCCCACCAGCTTGAAACCATCTGGCAAAAACAGGGCTCAAAACAGTGCCAGCTGAGGAAGATCTTGCTGCCTACAACTTCACCTGCACCCCTCAAACTAGCAGCACACACGCTGTTCTCAGCACTCTCCTTCTCAGCTCTAGGTACCATCCTAAGCCTTCCCTCTCCCAGAGTCAGGATCCAAAGGCAACGGCACCAGGGACTGCTCACACACTGAAGGCACCAGGACAAATAGCTTAAGAGCTTGGCCTTTGCATTCCCGCTGACAGCTCAACAGCTCGAACCCAGAGAGAGCTCTGCCTGTTGGGAAAAGCCTTTAAAATCCCTAGGAGTACCTGATGTGCACATCCAAACCTGCCTTCCTTGCCAAAGAGAGCAACTACAAGCCCATCTCCAAAGAAACAGCATCCCCTCCTCCAAAATACAACACATCCAGCGACTGATCCGCCTCCAGTATTGAATATGTCCAACAATTGCCCCCACACGCACAGGGGCCAGAAGAGAAATGTCTTGCTGGACTATTCCTCCCCACAGTACCTTAACATCTGCTCCAGCAACACTGGCACTATGTCCTTGCCTTCCCAAGGAAAGGCACTCCGAGTCTCTTGGCCTTGCCTTGTCTAGTTCTTCTTAAGGTACCCTTGCTCTGCTTCCTTTGCCTACGTCTGCCTTGCCTCGCACTGCCTACAACTTGCTGGCTTTGCTTTGCCCAGCCTACCACTCTTTCCCTTGCCTTCCATGCAGGCAAGGCGCTGCAAACCGAGTGCAGGCAATTGTGGGCAAGTCAAGGGAGAGGTAGGCAAGGCCAGAGCAGTGAGGGGAAAGCAAATGGAGTGGTAGACAAGAGAAGGTCCAGAAGTTAGAGGCAAGGCTGGCTGTAGGAAGGAAGGGCCACTGATGGGAAGGCCAGGCAGAAACAGGAAGGGCTCAGCAAGCCAAGGCCCTGGAGGAAAACAGTAGGCAGGTCATGTGCTGGGCATGGCCGTGCAAAGGAATGCAAGGCTCCTGAGGGCTAGCAGGGCAAGGCAAGGCAACTGTTGTGTTGCCAAGGCAAGGCCAGGCAAGGCAGGTGAGAAGTACATTCAAGGACTGCTGGTGCACAAAAGTGGCCAGGACCAAGTGCTCTGTGTGGCCTTGATCCCGCGTGGGTCATCTCTCCTCTGTACCTAAAAGACTTGAGCTACCTGCTTTCCCTTGTATGCAAAAGAACTCTCTTTCTGGTCCCCGAGCTCAAGGGCAAAATGTGAATTGCCCCTCCAAGGTTCAAGACATGCAAGGATTGCTCCCAGACAAAGGCTGCCCACAGAGATGAGTGTGGCAACATGCGTCCTCCCCTGGTCTTCCTCTCATGGGATCCTGAAACACCGGAGATGCTTGAGAGCTTTGAGATTCCTCAGAGGAGCAGAAAGGGCAGGGCAAGGCCCAGAAATGTCATTGAAAAGGGGTGTTGAATTCCAGGTGGGGGAGGGGTGAGCAAGGTCATGCAAGGCAAGGGAGGGGTTCAAGAGCAAGGCAAGGCAAGTGGTGGCTTTGCGAGGTGAGGCAAGGCAATGAGGGTCCTAGAAGGAAAAGGAAAGATGAGGCCAGACCTAGACGAATGTGAAAGGAAGTCAGGTGGGGGATGGGTGAGCAAGTCAGTGCAAGGCAGGGGAGAAAAGGCAGGTTGAGGGAAGGCTACAGAGGGGGCAGCAAGGAAATGCAAGGCATGGGGAAGCATGCGAGGAGTGGGTGCTGCCAGCCGGCGGGGATGGCAGGGGCGGGGCCACTGCAAGTAGCATGGTGGGGATGTGGAGGGGGTGTTAGTGTGCGGGAGGTGTGTGTGTGTGTGTGTGTGTGTGTGTGTGTGTGCAGGGGAGTGCAGGGTAAGTGCAGGTGTGTGTGTGCGTATACGGGGGTTTTGTGCCAGGTGCTGTGCCGGGGAGAGCCGTTCCACCGCAAGGAAGGTGTGGGAGTGAAAGGAGTAAGATAGATGTGTCTTTACAAAGAGACCGTGTGAATCTCTCCTTAGACAAGGCTAGGAATTTACAGGGAGGGAAGTAACAGAAGAAAGTATTCGTTCTAGAAACTGTTACTAATCAACAGAGACTGTTGCTCAGCCAAGGCCCTGCTAAATTCCTGAACCTAGAGCAAGGCAGCAAAGACTTCCCAGCATTAGGAATAGTTTGGTTTTCTTCCTTTTCCATTCCAAAAGGGGAGTGCATATTAGAGGGGGGCATAGAGTAGGCAGTTCCGGAAGTCTGTAATTCCCGAGTACCTCAGAGGGTGCTGTTGCCAGGAACTTAGCATCAGAAGGGGGCTGCATCCCGCAATCATTTGAGAGACTCCATGGCAAAAGCCCCATGGCCTCTCCCTGGAGTTGAAGAATGTTACAGGACTCCTCTGTCTCCTTTTTGGTGGATGAAGAAACTCAGAAAGCCACACTTCTGCCAGAACTCTCCAAGATGCCCCCTTTGCTCCCCGTGACTCCATCACTGCCCAGGAAGCTGTCTTTTCTACCACAGCAGTTTGACATACAGTTAAAAGTCGTGTGGCAGAGAAAAAAGGCAAGAATTGGTTTCCAAGGGATGGCAAACAAGAGATACCAGAACCTTTGGCCCTACCAATATTAAAGCAACTCCATTAAGAGAGTCCTTGCACTTCCTGAGGATTGGCAGAAGCCTATCTCATGATGTATGTTGCTGGGGGTCTTTTTAGACTGGCAAAAGGAGCTGTTGAAGGTTGCTTGATCTGTGCTAAAGCCAACAGCCAAGTTACAAAGTAACTTGCTAGGGGAGGGAGGCCTTGGGCTGCATGGCCCTTCCAAAGATGCCAGGTGGATTTTCCGGAGATGCCCCAAGTGGCAAGGCTTAATATCTTCTGGTAATCGTATGTCAGCTAGCAAGGTGGCCAGAAGTATTTCCAACTACTTCAGTAATGACAGGATCAGTTCTTAAGGCATTTTTGGAACAAATCATTCCAAGATACAGCATTGTAGAAGCAATAGACTCAGATAGGGGAACTCATTTTGCAGGAAAGGTCCTTCAAGGGGTTTTGGCTTCTTTAGGAACACAATGGAACCTCCATAGGCCCTGGCACCCCCAGAGCTCGGCTCGGGTAGAAAACAATGAAGAGAGAAATAAACACCTTTTGAAGCTGGTAATAGAAACCAAGATGCCATGGGTAGGGCTCTCGACATTGGCTTTGGTGAGAATGAGCGCCCAACCCAGAAGAGAGATTCAGTTATCTCCCTTTCAATCGTTGTTTGCAATTACCCTGGTAAGTCTCCACCTAGTGGGGGGGGGGGGGGTAGAGGCAAGTGATGCATTTTTAAAACCATCTGTGGCCAGGATCCTGCTTCTTGTGAAACCCCTTCAACAGGAAGCTCAGCCGGCACAAGTCCGGCCTTTGGACTTTGTTGCTTGTAACATCCAACCAGGAGATTGAGTCCTAGTTAAGGAGTAGAAAGAAGCGCCAGTGCTGGTGAAATGGCGTGGCCCATTCCAAGTGTCACTGACGACAGAAACAGCCGTCAAGTAAGCTGAACACAGGTGAACCCGTCCCTCTCGGGTCAAGGTCTCTGAAGCCTCGGAGATTTGCACATCTCAGCTGGAGGAGAAGGCCGGGAGGCCGTGACTGACACTCTGCAGGAGTGGGCCGGAGCAGTAGGCAGTGCTTCGACATCGGAAGAAGCCCCGCAGTCCTACCTTCAGACCGTCTGCTGAAATAGACTGTATAGGCATCCCTCCTCTAGAATCTCCACTCACTTGGGGGCTAATACTTGTGGCCATTTTGTTACGTTAAGTGGTTTCTGTGTCTTCAATTGCCACAGGTGCTGCAGAAGACAACGGGAAAATTAGACTAGCTAATTAGATGACACTATTAAAACATTTTCCTTACTAATTCTACTTTGATATGGTCAGCTGAGTTTAGGCCAGGAGTGGGAGAATCAATTTGCAGCCTTAGGAGAAGAAGTAGCAAAAGTTTTTAACCTTAGCAATTGCTGGCTCTGTGGAGGGCCAGGAGGATCTGAAGAGTGGCCATAGTTGGCTAGCCCAGCTGAACCTAAATGGTGGGTCAATGTGAGGGCCACAGTGGGATGGGATTTGGGGCCAAAGAAGGAAGTTCATGGCCACTTCATTCTTCTCCAACAGGCACTTATTGCCTAAATAGGATAGGGCATGTCTATGTAGGAAAAGGCAATTGTCAATTGACTTTCCCTCTGGGTTTGAACAACTGGGTTTGGACCCCCAATTGCCCTCCTTCCAATTGTTCCAAATATCAAGGCAAATGCAATCAAATACCTGTTCGGCTCACTAACAGTAGCTGCGTAAGGCGTTCTTATCACACTTGCCAAAAATATTTGGAAGCCTGTAAAGCAATGGGGAGGGACAAGGGGTTTTTTTGACCACCTGTTTTTGAGCAGTCCCCACAAAAATTCCACAAGTAGAAGACATGTTGTTTGTGATTATCAGTGGGAATGGCCACACCGGATTGGAACTCAAAGCCTTTTAGTGAGTTCTGCTCCAAATCCAACCAAGCAGCTTGCAGATGTAAATGTAGGTGGGAACCCTGTGCGGGAGCTTGGAAATGCAAATGCTGGGACCCTTATGGTGGGGCAACTCTTGTTGGGGGACCGTTAGGCCCGGGAATCCTGCTGTATTTTGAGCCACCAATTGATGACCATGGGTAGGTTCCTTTGCTAATGGAACACGGGCTTTGAAAGGACAGTATTGGATTTGTGGCCATGCTTAGCTCAGGTTACCTCCAAACTGGTCAGGGATATGGTATATTTAGTAGACTGTTGTTCTTTTTGCTACTACAAGTTCTGGGAAATCGCTTAGGAATCAAAATCTGTGATGATTTAATTAGAGAAAAGCAGTCAGCTGATGCAGCCCTGGCTGGAGGGAGCACCCCAAAACGGGGAAATGATGAACGGCCAACAGAACAAGTTACCCAACACGATGGACCAGCCCCTTGGAAACCTAAGGAATTAATCCCAGATGCCTGGGAACCCACTTATCATTTGAAGGAGATAATTAGGTTACAAGCTGTCTCGGAAATAATTACCAACCAGCCAGCCACAGCTCTTGACCTTTTTGCTGACCAACCCACTTAAATGAGGAAAGCGGTATTTCAACATTGGATGGTATTAGATTATCTGTTGGCAGAAGAAGGAGGAGTTTGTGGGAAATTAAATGACTCGAGCTGCTGTTTGCAAGCAGATGACAGCGGAAAAGTGGTCAAACAAATAACAAAGGAAATAACGTCAGCTCGTGGACCTGTCCAAATGTTGAAAGGATGGGAATGGGACATATTTTCATAGTTAACTGGCCAGCTATGGGCTAAATGAATACGATTTCTCCTCTTATATGCTATAGCAATTCTCATCTTTTTACCATGCGTGACACCATGCTGGCTGCAGCTCTTTCAGCAGGTGCTCAAGGGGATGCCGCTAGCAGCCATGCCTACCTGATCCAGAAATGACTACAAAAGGACAGAAAAGAATGTCACTGCAAATAATAGCAAAACCCAAGAAGACTCCAGAAGAAAAAATTAAATCCATGGTAATTAAGGTTTGTAAAGACAAATACAGAGCAAATAAAAAGAGGAGGGATTAAAAGGAATGAGATGGATGAGTCTTTACAAAGAGACCGTGTGAATCGGCCTGTAGACAAGGCTAGGAAGTTATGGCTAGTGAAGTAACAGAAGAAACTAGGAGTTCTCTAGAACTGTTACTAATCATCAGAGACTGTTGATTAATCAAGGCCATGTTAAATTCCTGAACCTAGAGCAAGGCAACAAAGACTTAAGAGCATTAGGAATGGTTTCTTTTTCGTTCTTTTCGGTGCCAAGAAGGGGGTGCATATTAGAGGGGGGCGCATAGAGTAGGCAGTTCCGGAAGTCTGTATCTCCCGAATACCTCAGCCAGTGGGGAAAAGGAAGAGGGTGCTGTGGCCGGGAACTTGGCATCAAAAGGGGGCTGCATCCCGCAACCGTTTGACAGACGCCATGGGAAAAGCCCCATGGACTCTCCCTGTAGTCGAAGAATGTTGCAGGACTCCTCTGTCTCCTTTTCGGATATAAACCTCAGGCATCGTGGATTAATTTTCCCTAACGGCAGCGACCTGCCGCGTGGTCTCCGTGCTCCTCTCCAGCCCCCCGGGACGTGTAAAATAGTTCCCAGCGGCTCCCACCGCGCGTTGCAGACGGCTGCGCGGCCCCGGGGCTGCCCGCAGTGCTCCCCTGCCCCGCCAGGGCTGCCCGCGGGCTGCGGAGCCGCCTCGCCACCGGCGCGGCCAGGGCCGGGGCCCTTCTCGACAGCAGCCGAGGGGCTGCGGAGCGGGCGGCTGCCGGACGATCAGCTATTTTATGCCGCGCGGTGCTGCCGCCTCCATCTAGCTCTCCATCGCGCCGCCGCCCGCCGCCCGCCTGGCGCGCTCACGCTCGGCCGCGCTCGCCGCCCGCCTAGCCTCGCCGGAAGCTCTCCCGCCCGGGCTGTGCCCCGGCTCCGCCGGCAGCTCGGCAGGGCCCGGCCGCACGCGTGCTGCGTGGCTCGGAGCAGCCGCGTTGCGCCGCAGGCGACGGGGAAGGCGGGGCGGGCCGGCGCCATCGTGGTAGCGCGAGGAGAGGAGCGCCCGGGCGGGGCGGCGAGCGGCGCGGCGGTGAGTGCTTCTGCTTCCTGTCGCTCGGCGGCCGCCCACGGCAGGTGCCGTGTGACCCCGCGGAGCGGCGGGGCCGGCCGGGCGGTGCGCGGCGAGGCTTTCGGCCAGCGGCGGCCACAGCGAGAGGCTGCTGGCACTGCCCGTGCCGGTGGAGAGAGCGGGGATCCGAGGCCGGCCTTCCCCGGGCGACGAGGGGAGGCCGCCTTTGCCGCGCTGCCCTCCGTGCAGCATGTGGCCGATTCCGGCGAACCCGGGGTCTCCGCAGCGGCGCGGGCGGGAGGGAGTGGGGAGCGCGCTCGGTGCCGTGCCGGCCGCTCCCGGCCAGCGCTGCGCTGCGCCGAGGCGTTTTCCCGCCCGTCCTGGGAAGGACATAAGCGACACCGTAGTTGGAGCTTAGCTGTCAGGGGGAACAACTTCTCTCTGTGAAAAACGAAGTTCACTCTCCTGTGAGAATTTAAAGGGGTTTAATATAAAGACAATAAGAGACACATCAAATAAAGCAACGGGGTAACAGCCAGTTGCCTTGGCGCTCTGCCAAGAGCACACCTGATGCCAGAGGTCAGTCCTTTTTATACCGTTTTTACTGTCTGTTCTTTATTCATATTAAAACTTTTCCTGGAGCTGTTCTGCATGGCCACTCCTTGGTTCCGCCTTTTTAGAGCGTGCCTAGTCTTCTGCCTTGTGGTTTTATTTCTCTTGATTCTTGGGGTTGGGCCCGCTAGGCAAGAGTCGATGGTAGGGTGGATTTCTTAATTCTCCAGACAGTCAGGGCTGATTGCAGCTTTGGGCCTCTTCGTCTCTCCGGGCAGAGTGGTGATAAAATCTCCCGGACTCTCCTGGCCGCCCATTCTCCGGGCGGAGTAGCCTTTGGGCCCTTTTGCTCCCTAGACAAAGTGTTGATTAGCAGCTTTTCGGGCCTCATCCTCTGTTCGTTTGGAGGTTATCTTACGTGCTCACACTTGCTAACATTCTTGCTAAAAAGAGAGAAAACTACATCCACACAGCAGAAAGCATTTCTAACGTTATATAATATCTACTTTATACTTTGCGAGAAGCTAATATAATATATGTTTATAACAATCCCCCCTTTTCTATTTTATAAATCATTTGGCTTGAGCAATAATTCTTTTTTCTTGGCTTCTAATGTCTGTTCGTTCTTTTCACAGATCAATTTGGCTTCTTCAAGAGGGTCTTTTGTATCACTTTGTCTTTTTAATACCATAATTTTTTGTGCTGTTCCAGACATAGCCAACTTTGGGTCAGTAGGCATTGCCACAACTTGCATGCCTTGAACTATGCTGGTGATTAGCCGAATAAAGCAGGGGATCAAGCAAGGGAGAAATATTAGACTAGCTGTAGCACATAAGAGGAAGAAACCTAGCTTCTTCCACCATTCTTTCCCCAATATGCCATCCCACCAGTTAGCAGACATCATTGATTCCCATTTTTGGACTGGTACATGGGCTATTTTTCTGATTTGGTTGGCCATATCTAGAACGGCATCCCCATTGTCATCAATTTTTAAACAACAGTCCGATGTATTGAACTTCCTGCACACACCGCCTTCTTCGGCCAGTAAATAGTCTAAAGCCAGCCTATTTTGATGTATTGCAGCTCTGGTTTGGCGTTGCTGGCTGACTATTAATTCCATAGCCCCAGCTGTTTCATTGGTTATGATTTCTACAAGAGCTTGGAGTCTGATGATACGATTCAGCATGTAAATTGGGGTCTGATATCCCCAACTTCCATCTTGTGCTTAGGTAGCTGGCCCATCTGTTTCTAATATTCGTTCAGGGGGCCATTCCTCATCTTTCCATTTTTGGAATCCTCCAATTAAATCTCTTTTCTTTCTTTTGAAGTCTTCATAGAGAGGTATACCTAATTGATCTCCCACTGGTTCTGGGAAAAGGAAAAACCCTGGTTGAATGATTCTTAGTGTACAACTCCCTTTCCAATGTGAAGGGAGTCTTGGGGATGCCCTTTTTCCACATATCCAAAAGAAGCCATCTGGTGCTTTCCAATAATCACCTTCTTGTTGATTTATATTCTCCCCAAATTTGGCTATTTCTGGGATTCCAAAATAAGGATTTTTCCTCGTGTCATTACACTGAAAGAGTCCAACTTCATGATCATATACACAGTCTTTTCCTTTTTTCTGGGCTCAATACCAAGTTGGTTTTTCTGGGACCCACCACCTTGAAGTTTTGTTACTCACTTTATAGCTTTTACAGGGAGTGTTTCCTACTTCATTAAGAAAGTTTATCCCAGTTCGCCAGAGGCATTCTTCCCCTATCACTGTTGAACTTAAAATCCACCCCTCAGGTCGGTTCCCCCCTCTTATATTTGTCCGGTTCCATTTAAGGAGTTCTACCGGGCCTACGCTGCTACCTTTCCGTGGCCATTCTTCTGTCATTAAAGCTCCTCCACAGACCCAACAGTTGGTTATGTTAAGTTCTTTACCTATCCTCTCCCCCAATTCCACAAACAGGTTTTTTCCTAACCTTGGGGTTTTTTCCTCTTTGTTGTTTGAGCTTTGCATACAGGTCCTGGCGTGGTGAGGTGAATATAGGGCGAGGTTGCTGTGCTGGCTTTGTATCTTTACTTACCACTTGCTCTTTTACCAAATCTTGGACTGTTCCCCTGGTGGCAGCTGTGGAGCAAATCTATTTTTCTCCTTTTGGACAATTGCTTCTTAGTCTGTTTCCACTTGTTCCTAAATTTTCTGTAATCCAATATTTTTCTCCTTTATGCATGCAAATACCTAATTTGGATGAGTCATAACAGTGACTGTTGGTATGGGTATGAGTAATAAGAAAGAAGCCCCGGTGTCTTTCCATGTAGAGCTTTCGATAGCATTTGTAACATGGTCTTGCCGGTGTCCCAAAAGGGACCAGGAGAAGTGACAAAAGAAGGAATAACAGAGGTCCGGCATGGCTTATACTGCCACCTCCCTTGCCTATGAGGTTGCAACCCATAGCAGGTGTATTGGATCTTCTCGGTGGCGAGTACAGTGGCCGACCCGGTCTTGCCCTCTATTTCCTTGTCACTTCCTTTGTAGCTTTTAGGCAAATTTCTTTTGGCACCTTTTTAACTGTAGTATCTTATCGTATCTTAGGTGTTTCCCATTCAACAGGCACTAGTAATTCCCATCTGCAGAGCAAAGTTATTGCTTTTGTTGCTTATGATTTTGTCTGGATAGGGGGTTGATTTTGTGCTTGACACCCTTTACAACTAGGGTGTCGACGGTGTGAAATGCCAATTTCCCTCTAGATTAATTACTTATATTTGACGTGGTTGGCATGCCCCGTGTTAGAATGATTCAAACAGGGTATATGATGTGGCACTGATGGAAGTTGTGATTCTCCCCCTTCTTAATACAAATCACAGGCTAGAATCAGGACATGAGAGTTCCCTGTTTGATCCAGTCCCAACCCTTCCTGTTTGAAGTGAGAATATTCTTCTCCACGATGTCCCAGAATTTGTCCAGGGGCCACTGATATAAATTTGGCTTTTACTTCTCAGTTAGGTGTGATTCTTTGCATATCCCTTGGATTATTTAGATTGTTCTAGCTCATTGCCACCTGGTCTCCGTTTAAGAATCAATTTGGTATCACCTGGTTTGGATATTACAGTCCACTCTTCAGGTTCTTTTACAGGTCCTTTGATTCTGCTGGCATGGATCTACCCTCGTTCCTTGGTCTGGATTGCGGCCTCAGTCATCAGCAGTACCTGAAAAGGACCCTCCCATTGTGGAGTCAAAGATTGTTCTTTCCATGTTTTTACTAGTACCCATTCCCCTGAATGGATATTATGAATTTTGAACTCCAAAGCTGTGGTTTGAGGGATCATTCCTTTCAGCCGCAAATTTTCAAGTGTTCTGGCAATTGCGGTGACATATTTTTTGACACTTACTTCTCCTACTTCATAAGTGGCTGTTTCATGTTGAGCAGTAAGGAAGGGTAATCCGAACATCATCTCATAAGGAGACACTCCCAGGTCTGACCTGGGCTGTGTTCGGCCTCTCAACAGAGCCAAAGGTAAGCATTTTACCCATGACATTTGAGTTTCAATCATTAATTTTGTTAAAGTTTTTTTCAAAGTCTGGTTCACTCTTTCTACTTGGCCTGAACTTTGTGGGTGCCAGGGGGTATGTAATTCCCATTTTATTCCCAAGGCTTGAGTTATTTGTTGTAAGACTTTGGATGTAAAATGTGTTCTTCTATCTGAGTTTATTTTATTAACCATTCCATATCTGGGAATAATTTGTTCCAGAAGGGTTTTGCATACTATGTTAGCTGTAGCTCTAGTAGCAGGAACTGCTTCTACCCAACAAGTTAGGTGGTCTGCTATTACTAATAGGAACTTCCATCTCTGTATTTGAGGAAGTTTAGTGAAATCTACTTGGATACTTTGGAATGGTCGCAGAGCTAACTCACGGCCTCCTAATGTTGTTTTTCTCATTATTTTCCTAGTCACTCTTTGGCAAGTTCTACAGTTCCCAGTTATTTGTTTTGCTACCCCAAAGATTCCAATACACCCATAATTTTTTAGAAAATGATCACACAAGCTAGCTTGAGTACCCCAATGAGTTTTTTGATGCATATCTTCTAATATTCTCTTAGTGAGTGGCTTATTAAGTAACTGTCTCCCATCAGGAAGTTTCCGTTTTCCAGATTGATCTTGTTCTCCCCCTATCTTAAATAATTCTTTTTCTTCTTCTTTACTAAATTTGGGGATTTCCAATTCTCCCCTTTCTGGGGTCAGGATTAACAGAATTGGTTCAGTCCCATTTTCTGCTGCATCTTTGGCTTCTTGGTCTGCTAGGTTATTCCCTCTTATTTCTGGGGTCATCCCTTCTTGGTGTCCTTTGATATGCACTACGGCTATTTCTTCAGGCAATTTTAATGCTTCCAACACTTCTGAAATCAGGCCTTCATGTATCAGTTCTTTCCCCTTTGAATTTAGTAAACCCCTTTCTTCCCAGATCTTTCCAAAGGTATGTACTTTGAATCAGTATAGACGGTCCCCTTTTTGTGTGCTAAATGCTCCAGTGCTCTCTTTAGAGCGTATAATTCACAAGACTGCGCCGACCAATTTGAAGGTAGTTTTCCTTTTTCGATGGCCTGCATATTTATCCCATCGACTAAGGCATATCTTGACATTCTTTTTCCTTGCAAGCATCTGGATGAACCATCCACATATATTCTTTCCTCTTCTAAGAGGGCTTGTTCAGCTAGATCTTCTCGAACTTTTGTTTGGTATTGAGTAATTTCTAAGCAATCATGTGCCAGGTCATCTTTTGGTTCTCCATACAGGAATTGGGCCGGATTGAGGCTTTTGCTTGCTTCTATAGTTAGATCATTACTGTCAATCAGAATTGCTTCATATTTTAATAGCCTGGAGTCTGTTAACCATTTTTCAGCTTTTTGATTTAGCACATTTCGGACCGCATGGGGTGTGTATACAATCAGTTTACTTCCAAAGGTGAGCTTACGGCTCTCCTCCACCAAAATAGCGGTAGCTGCTATGGCTTGAATGCATACTGGCCAGCCACGGCTTACTGGGTCCAATAGTTTAGCTAAATAAGCTATTGGTCTTCTCACCCCTCCCCATTCCCGGACTAATACACCATGAGCTACTCCATTTTCTGCATTCACATATAAATGAAAGGGTTTTTCTAGTGAGGGTAAGCTTAGGGCTGGTACCGAGGCTAGTTTCAACTTCAGTTTTTCTAATTTATTATCATCATCATCTTTGGTCCATTGTATATTGTCTCCCCCTGTTAATTTTTCATATAAAAATTTTACTGCTTGTGTATATCTTTCAATCCATAATCTGCAATATCCCAGTAGCCCCAGCAGTCTCCTAACCTCCTTTTTTGAAGAGGGAGGAGGGAGGGATAAAATCCCTGTAATTGTTTCAGGACTTAGTTGTCAGCTACCTTTGCTTATCAGGTGGCCGAGATATTTTACTTCTGATTCCACAAACTGTAATTTCCTTTTTGATGCCTTTAGTCCCTTTTTCCCAAGAAAATTTAGAAGCTTTATGGTAGCTCCTTTAACTTTCATTTCATCTTCTCCTGATATTAGAAGGTCATCTCCATATTGGATAAATTGTATTCCTGGGGGAGTGGGGAAGGTTTGTAGTATTTCTCCCAAGGCTTGCCCAAATAAATTTGGGGCCTCACAATAGCCCTGTGGCAGTTTAGTCCACCTCAACTGGTTCTTTTTCCCTGTGTTTGGATCTTCCCATTCAAAGGCAAAAATATTTCGGCTTTCCTCTGCCAGTGGGCAGGCCCAAAAGGCATTTTTAAGATCTACCACACTAAACCACTGATGTTGAGGTGGAATTTTGCTTAAAAGAGTGCAGGGATTAGGAACCATAGGGTAGCAGGCCCGTGTTCTTTTGTTTACTTCTCTTAAATCTTGCACTAATTTATAATTTCCATCAGATTTCTTTACTGGGAGAATAGGGCTATTATGAGGGGATTTACAAGGTTCTAGTGTCCCATCCTTTATTAATTCTTCTATCACTGGTTTTAAGCCTTTTCTCCCTTCTAAAGATATAGGGTACTGATGTACACAAATGGGACCTTCTTCTTTTTCAATTGTGACCCTTATGGGGTCAAGATCTAGTCCACCCCTATTCCCTTCCCTAGCCCAAACCTCTCTGTTAATTTTGCTTTCATCTTCTTGGCTAAGTTTAAACACTTTGGCCGTCATTTTCCCTTCTTCTGGTATGACTCCAATCCCCAGTTGGATTTGTAAATCCCTTCCCAATAAATTGCTGCCAGCCTCAGGAGCTAACAAAGCATCCCCTATCCCTATTTTTGTTTCCCCTTCAATAACCACATCTTTAATGACAGGGACCTTAAATCCTTCCCCCTTTGCTCCTGTTACTTTTACCATATCATTACTTACATCCCACCCTTTTGGAATATTCATCACACAAGTCTTTTCTGCCTCAGTGTCAACTATAAATTCCAATACTTCCTCTTCGGGGCCTACTTTTAAAGTTATCAAAGGCTCCAGATGGTATTTATCCCCCCAAAAATAGAGCCCATGATTTCCCTATTTTTCTTCTGTGCGTGTCTCTTGAAATCTTTTCAGATCCCTCCTCAGGTGGGGGCATTCTCTTTGATAATGCCCTTCTTCCTTGCAATAGAAACAGGCATCCCTGGGTTGTTCTTGGAATCTTGATTGTGCTGAGGTTTTATTTTTCTCTTTTCCACCATTTCTGAATCTGGAATGTTTAGGAGTGTTACCTGAGGGCTTTAGATTTTTTTTGGAAGGTACTCTCTCGCATAGTGGCTATCATGATCTTTGCTCCCACTTTGGCTTTTTCTTCATCCCTCCGGACATATATATCTTTTGAGCTTCCCTTACTAGGTCTTGTAATGGTTTCTCATACCAATCTTCTATTTTTTCCAATTTTTTTCTAATATCTGGCCAGGCATGAGTGACAAAGTGAACTCTTAGCAGGGCTTGCCCTGCTAGGGACTCCGGGTCTCTCCCAGAATATTGTTTCATATTCTTTCGGAGCCTCTCCAGCCACTCAGTCAGGGTTTCTTCCTTCCCTTGCTGCCCCTCAAAGGCCTTTCTGACATTTTGTCCTCAGAGTGCCCCCTCTTTTATTCCCTTGATTATCAAATTACAATAATCATTCATATGTCCCCTCCCAGCTTCATCATTTTGGTTCCAGTTAGGAGGTGTAATGGGCATTTTCTGATCCCCGGGTGGACCTTGTTGGTTTTCTTTTCCCCAAATTTTTATTCCAGCAATTCTAATCATTTCTCTTTCTTCTTGGGAGAATATTATTTTCATTATTGATTGCATTTCTTCCCAAGTGAAAATGTTGGGACCTAAGAACTGGTCCAACATTTCAGCTGTACCTATGGGGTCTTCTAATAATCCTTTAATTTCTTTTTTGAAATTCCTAACCTCTGTAGAGGTTAGAGGAGCACTCACAAAGCCGCTTCCCCCTCCTCCCGTAGGTACTTCTCTTAACGGAAAGAAATGAATTTCTCGGCTTCCCTCTGTTTGTTTAGCAATGGAGGGCTTGTTGGGCTGCCTCGGAGCCTTAATGGCACCTCCTGTATTCTGGTATGGTGCTCCTTCGTTAAGAAGAGGGTTGATTTGGGAAGAAAGCACCGAACTCCCCTGGGGAGGAGGGGCAGATTCAAAGTCTGGCGCTGAAGCTGAATATTCTGTGGTGCAGAGGGTGGGGGTGGGGTATGGCAGTGAAGCCAGATATTCCGGAGCACAGGAGGCGGGCACCGGGGCTAAAGCCGGGTTTCTCAAGGCAGGAGAGGTAGGGGCTGAAGCCGGGACGTGTGACCTTTCCCTTGATGCAATTGAGGGTGCTGGGATTCCCGAGATATATGGGAAGGGTGGGATCCCCGGCATGGGCGGGGGCAGGGCTCCCCCCCAGCTCCATTGGGGCGGGAGGGCTGCCGGGGGAAAGGCCCCCGGTGCGGGCGGAGGGGGGGCTGGCGGGGGAAGCCCCGGAGCCAGGGGGAGGAGGGCAGCTTCTGGTGCTGGCGGCGGAGGCAATACTTCTAAAGGGTCTCAGCCTTTTTTCTCTTCTGTTTGCTTTTCCTCTGCGGTTTCTGATATTTTGAAGACTTTGGTTCCCAGAGGTTTTGTAATTCCTGTCCAGCAAGAAGCATATTCTCTCTCCTCAGGGTGAGATGGCTCTTTTGAATTTACAAATACATTTAGAGCCTGGCAAATCCATGCCTCATCAGACCCGTATTTTGGCCAGTACACATGATCAGATCTGATTTCCTTTTTTACCCACTCTTTCATGCAGAATTGAATCATTTTTACTTTCTCTTTTCCTTTTGTAGAAGGATCAGTTTCCCAGTTTGCGAGTTTGACCCCGAGGGGACTGTCTCGGGGTATATCCTCTGGCACCCTTTTATAATTTGAACTTAATTTACTAGGTTGTTGTCCCATTTTCCCAGGAGTTCTCTATTACTCAAAATACCAATTTATCCCCCCCTTTGAAATACTAATTCATTCCTTTAAAACACCAATCTTCACTGCTGTAAAATACTACCCACCCTTTCACAGTACAAAAAACACCAAAAAATTTATTAGAGCCCACCTTCCCCAAAAACAAAGTTAACTTCGAATTACACAGTTTTTCATTCACACATTCACTCTTTTTTAATATTTGTTCACTCACTCATTCCTACTCACAACAGAATAATAAGGTACCTCTTTCAAGTCACTTGTTAGTATCCACCCATGGGTATGATATAATCCTTAGGATTCTGGGTGCTCTTGGATTTCCCTCAACCCAGCATTGCTAGCATCCAAACCCCAACCTCTCTTGGGGTACTTTTAGGCCCTGGGTGCTCTTGGAGTTTTCCTCAACCCAGCATATGGGGGGGTAGCTCCCACTTTGCAACCCCTTCTCTGGGACCCCGTCCCAGTCACCCCCGGAGATTCTTTCACTCCGCTTATCTCTCGCTTTGTCTCCTCGCTGGCCGCTGTTCTCGTGAACAAGACGGAACGGCAGCACTCAGAGACTGCCACACTCGCTTCGCAGATCTGGGGGCAACCAGCCCACGTCTCATTCACACACGCTCATCTCCCGTAACCACCCCCTTTTTCTTTGGACAATACTTCCCAGTCCTGTTTCTTTTCCAGTGTCTGTGGGATTTTTGTCGAGAGCGCTCTCTTTCATTTGCTTTATTTTTGTGTCTTTCTTGTCCTCCGGGTGTTGCCCTGCTGCCACCAAATCAGGCCAGAGGATGCTAAGCAAAGGTCCTGCCAACTTGGGCGGGAGGCGCCTTACCCTTGCTTCTTGAATCCTCCCACGCTTTTCAGAGGCGAGGTGTAGCTCCGGGACGAGCCCTTAATTGTGAAAAACGAGGTTCACTCTCCTGTGAGAATTTAAAGGGTTTAATATAAAGACAATAAGAGACACATCAAATAAAGCAACGGGGTAATGGCCGGGTGCCTTGGTGCTCTGCCAAGAGCACACCTGATGCCAGAGGTGAGTCTTTTTTATACCATTTTTACTGTCTGTTCTTTATTCATATTAAAACTTTTCCTGGAGCTGTTCTGCACGGCCACTCCTTGGTTCCGCCTTTTTAGAGCATGCGTAGTCTTCTGCCTTGTGGTTTTATTTCTCTTGATTCTTGGGGTTGGGCCCGCTAGGCAAGAGTCGATGGTAGGGTGGATTTCTTAATTCTCCAGACAGACAGGGCTGATTGCAGCTTTGGGCCTCTTCGTCTCTCCGGGCAGAGTGGTGATAACGGCTCTTGGACTCTCCTGGCCGCCTGTTCTCCGGGCGGAGTAGCCTTTGGGCCCTTTTGCTCCCTAGACAAAGTGTTGATTAGCAGCTTTTCGGGCCTCATCCTCTGTTCGTTTGGAGGTTATCTTACGTGCTCACACTTGTTAACATTCTTGCTAAAAAGAGAGAAAACTACATCCACACAGCCAAAAGCATTTCTAACATTATATAATATCTACTTTATACTTTGCGAGAAGCCAATATAATATATGTTTATAACACCTCCATTGGCGACCTCCTTTTCCCTCTGATTCAGCTACCTTGTGGTAGGTGCGATGGTGCTGAAGAAGGGTGGCGGCTTGGCACAGTTGCTGTCACAGGTGGATCTTTGAGTGGCATGTGTGAGGGTAGGAGGGTACGGCACCCATAGCTGAAGGCAAAAAAGGTCAGGGCATGTCATCAGCCGCAGTCGTGCTAAGTTGTTCATCTATGCAAACTGCTTGCCGAGTTGTTCCTTTCTTAGGTAATGGGGGCTTGTATCAACCAGAACTGCAAATGGTCAGTATTTGCAGAGAAGGTTACTTGGACTGTTGTTGAAGTGAGTGTAGCAGTTTCTATGGCATTCTGCAAAAAAAGTGACAGGTCTCCCTGTGTTCCCCAGTTCTTAACAAAGATGAAGTTAACAAACCCCTGAAAAGAGGTTTTGCAAAACTTCAGGGATATTTTCCTACTAGTACTGTAGAGACAACCATAGTCACCTTGTCTTTCCAAAAGTGAAGGTTCCCTATTTTTGTCCAAGAGCATCAAGTGCTTTTGATCAGCGTTTGTGTGCATGCATTAGCCTCGTTCTTGCTCTTCCTTGGAGAACTTTTACAATACTCACATGATCTGTGTAGGCTGCAGACTGCAGTGGTGAACTTCAAGGCTTCCAGCAGAAGGGAGATGCTGTCCACGTTTTGGATTCTCCTTAGCCTGAACCTTCAATGTCCAATAACGCAGCGTTTGGTGCTCGAGGCACTGACTCTGGCGTGCCCCTGGTCAGAGACAGTCCAGCTGCGTTACCTCCACGCGTCGCTGAAGCGACTTCGGGATCAGGAAAAGAGCTTGCTGGGCTAGCTAGCTGGCTTCTTTGCAGAGGGAAACACGGCAGGAGCCGTTGATGTCGGCTCACGTTAGCTCAGAGACAAAGGAAGAGAGGGGCTGTTCAGGTCTGGCTTCTAACAGGTTTAATGCGATAGGATGAGGATGAGGTCGGATTGATGGGAATCCGCTCCTCGGAGCCTTGTCCTCAGTTTTATAGGGAATTTGAAAACCCCCTGTAACTATTCCTGAAAAGACCTGCCTTGCTAAATTAGTGCCTTTTAAGTCTTGTGTCCCCAGGATAGAACAACAAACTCACAAAGATAACGGCAGTGGATCTACAGGACTTCTGCAGGCCTTCTGGACTGCAGACATCTCTGACCAAAGGCCACAGATGACGTGTACCCTGATCCTGCCGAACGCCCGTCCGCCCTGGACTCAGCTTCAAGGTTTGATTGATACTGGTGCTGATGTAACTATCATCTCCTTCTCTGCGTGGCCTCCCTCATGGCCTTTACCCCCAGTGGGATCGGCCATCACAGGATGAGGATGAACCACACAGAGCTATTGAAGCGAACGGCCTGTGACGGTGAAGGACTCAGAGGGGCACACAGCTACAATTAGGCCTTATGTTACTACCACTTCCCTTAACCTTTGGGGACGGGATGTGTCGGCAGCCTGGGGCATACGGATTGGGACAAATTTTTAGCAGGGGTCACTGTGCGCAAAGGTGCACAGTATCCTACACTGCCTTTGCAGTGGTTGATTAACACACCAATCCGAGTCAGACTCTGCTTAGTTAGTTGAATTAAGGGCTGTTATCATGGCTTTTCAACGATTCTCACAGGAACCTTTGAATTTGGTTACTGAAGCCGACTAGCAAAAGCTCGTATACAATTAATCACCTTACGGTACCACAAAATTCAAAGAATCCTGTTCTTCTGAATCACTTTCTCTCATTGCAATCTGCAGGCAAGAGACAACTGCCCTGGGCAAAAGTCTGGGTGTGGAATTTACTCACTAACCAGTGGGAAGGCCTGCGGGAACTTATGGTTTGGGGTCGTGGCTATGCTTGCGTTTCTACAGATACTGGGGTACGGTGGCTAGCTGCAAAATGTGTTCGCCCTGCCCTACGGCACCAGAGGCAGAACAGGCAACCTCCAAATGATGACCAGAACACCAACCATCCAAGTGGCCACCAGAATGTAGATCATCAGCCATCAGACTCTTCTGATGATGACCAAGATGTTGACCATCAGGCAGATGGTCCTTCTACAAGCAGAGACTGGGATGGTCCTTCCACAAGCAGAGACTGAACTTTAAATTTCTTGTTATGGAGTCAGATCGTTAAAGCCTTAAGGACATATTTAGAATTAATAACTGATGTAAATTTCTATTTAGGATTAATAGTGGAGTTGTTATCTTATCAAACAAAAAGGGGGAATTGTAGATACCAAAATGCTGCTAGCGAGGATTTTCTTGCTATTTTCTAAGTCTGTGAGAGACTTTTCTCTCTCACAGAAGAGGTAGCAGAGTATGTAAACAACCAAGCCACCTGCAACCTTGAAAAGTCTGGTTTATGGTCTAGTAGAAAAATATTTTGACAATGGATGGTTTAGGATTTTAGCCAATCACCCCAAGGGGGGGGGCTGATCCTTTGTCCAATTAGACTATGAAGAAAAAAGTCTGTAAAAGAGTTTGTGAAATAATTAAATGAATAAATCTTGGTGCACAATTCCTGCCTGCTGGATCTTCTCTCCTCCTCCTCCCTATGGCTGCGGGACACAGTGATACACCCTAGGGCCCAGGCCTGCGGTAATAGACCACAATTACAAGTGAACTGCAACACAAGCAGCTAACACATTCCTCCTGTGATAAATGAGTGAACGATAAATTTTGTCTTTCGCATCTATCACTTTAACATTTAGAAGTGAGAATGTACTATGTAGAAATAGTGTTAAGGTAAAATATAGGTAAGTAAAAACAAGACTAGAGTAAATTGTAACTTCGAATGAGTGGTAACATGTTGGGAAACGTAGGAAGAAACACATGATAATAAATGTCCTTTCAGTTGAGAAATTACAGAGGTGGAAACCAAGACATCTTCAAGAAACAAAGAAGATAAACCGCATGCATCCCAGGAAGTCTGTTATCTCATCAAAACTCACACCTCCCAAAGAACCCATCAACTACAAATTAGGTTGGAGACTGAGGAGGCACCGGAGGGGGGTGCCTGCCTTCAATTCTGGAGCTACTCAGAGGACCGAGGTGGCAGTGTGCTGGCGTGTGCTGGCGCAAGGGGGCAGAGACGGAGGGGGGAAAGTTGAGTGAAGTGTAAATGACTTTCTGGGCTTAAGGACTATGTTTAAAGAAGTACTAAAGTTCACAGTAAAATGAATGGAGCCACGCCTCTAGCAATATTGCTAAGTGCTCCTGCACTGTGATATGCCTTTGTTCTACTAATAAATGCTCAATATTATGCTGCTGAAAATTCCGCTTGGGAATTCATCTTTCTCACTTCTTCCCTTAAAATCAGTTCTAAGAATTTAGTGTGAAATACATTTAGGCTTGGTCCACATTATTTTTAGTTCAAATAAACACATCTAAATTTTTTCCATCTTTCCCATTAAAGGATTTTGGTTTTGGCTCATTCTTTCAGCATTTTGCCAGCAATCTGCTCAATGCTCTTTCCTTAGGAATGAAAGCTGTAGCCTGATATTACAAAGTGTTTGGTGAAACCTTTACCATGACTCTCAAGTCGCAACATGCCAGATAATCACTGGTTTTCAAAGCTGCTTGAAGATAGAAGGAAAGCGTCAAAGGTTTATGCATGAATCAGCATCCCCTTGTCACAACGTCATGCTGCAGTGATCCTTGCAGAGCTCTAAGACTGGATTTAAAGGAGAAAAGCTCAATACTGGCTCCTGAGCCAGCAGGATGAAACATCCAAGATTGTACATATATTACTTCTGTGCTAAAACTACTGTATGAAAACGTCTTACCATTATGGCAGTTTTATAGTACTCCATAGGAGACATCTCTTTAAATGACTCTAATATCCTTTCAGTGCTAAAATTGAGAAGGGGGCTGATCCATAGTTAACTCATGTAAACACGAGTGAACTACTAAGAGACAGCAAATGTTAATCACAAAACCTAAGCAGCAGGATTCGCCTTAATCTTGTCAAGATAAGAGGAACAGGATCTTTTGAAAACCGGCACAGAGATCGCTGCATCAGCCACCGAAGAACTGCGCATGCTCCAGAAAGAAAGGTAAAAAGTGCATTGTGACAAAGACTACTGATCTTCATCAGAAAGACCCTCGAGGAAGAAGAGGAGCCTTCCTCAGTGCGCCCATCAGCGTACACAGCGCATGCATGGCACGTATGCTAATGATATTAATGACTTCCGAGAAGTAATTTCTAGAACCACTCCTATCCCAAGAATTGTGATGAATGTTCATAACTTTTACACATAATGCTGGACTGTATGGAGTGCTCTGTGTGTGTGTGTTAGGAGGAGTGATCCCCCATGCACCCAGCGCCGAATAAAGCAAATACCCGCTTCTCTGACTCTGAAGCATCTCTAGGCCTGGTTTTGGGCAATTCAAAATAGGTGAATACACATTACAACTACAGCTGAAGTTGTTGCGTAGGCAGATTGAAGAGGAAAGGATTTCATCTTCATCACTCTCCTTCTTTCTTGTTTTGACAGAATTAAGAACTTGTAAAAAATCTGATATCACTGATGCTCACCACTCTTCCAATTAGACTACGCTCACTTAGGCAACGAAGTCCAGAGCTTCGGATATCTCCCGCTTCTGCCCTAGGAATTGCTTCCAGTGCTGTACCTTTGCTCCAGCTGCGAAACCAAACCAGCAGAACCAAGGAAGTTCTCTCTGAATGAACCATTGCTCTTGAAGGCTACAACGGTAGTCATGGCAGTGAACACTGCTCTTCACTGGGCCATTCCTCTGAAAAAAAACCATGCACCACCTCTCAACCTAAACCGTTAAGCCTCCTGCTGATGCTGACTGACAAAGCGTCCAACTGCACTTAGATTCCAACAGCTACTTCCAATGACCTGTCAACAGAGCTTTGCAGACTTGCAACAGAGCAACAAACTAAAGGGGCTATGTTTCATGGCTGTTTTTCAAACATCATTGACTTATGTCCCTTTGCCAGCTTAAGTGAAGGTGGCCCATCCACCTTGGTCAAAATCAGCAGAATTTTGGCCCAATTTGTTGTTACGCAACACATCATGACACAATCTCTTGGTGTTGATGCAAAATTCCCACTGAAGTGCATGTCGTTACATGACTTAAGGCTACCTACTCACAGAGTGTCCACTCCACTGCCACACCCATTTTCTGGCCACCTTGAAATGACTGAGCTGTCTTACTGTTCCCAACATTCCTCAGGGGTACGTGACCACCATAGCCTCCCTTCTGAAGTTTAGGAACCTAAGTAGTACTAGCAATAGCAGTTTATCCAAAATCCATTTGCTCCATCAACAAACTCCGAGCAAGCGCTGAGAATTAGTTTCAAGACTTCTACATATATTTACAGAGAGCTTTTTGTTTGCTTGTTTGTTTTTAAAGCAGATGGAGTAGTGCGATGTTTCCCTGAGGCTACCAGGGCTGCGAGGCAGGCAGGCAGAGCCCTGGCATGGGTGGCACAGGGGACCCCGGGCGCTGACGGCTGCCACCAGCGCAGGCCAGCTCGGAACTGGCAGGCAGGGCTGCACCCCGCGTCTGCCACAACAGCTGCAGCTTCTGCAGCCTGAAACACAGCTGGCTCAGGGGTTCAAATTAAGAGCCAAAACCTTTTGCTGCTCAATTTGGGGCAGAGAAAGGTCATCACTTCTAGCATGGCATAAGCCTGCCACTACATTTCTGTGAAGGAAAATCACCTTGTTAGAGTGAAACTCCTGAGTAAAATACTGAAGCGCTTTCAGATTCGTATTATCTGACATTTCTGTGACCTTCTTTTATACCTGCATTGTTTCCTACTGCTGGTTTTGGGCACAAGTTCTGTGTACACTATTCTGGAAACAAAAAAATAACCCAAAACCAACACCCACTCCTCCCCCACCATCACTCCTTCCCCAGCCCCAAGCCTAACAAAACCAGCCTGCAGAATGTGCACGATTTCAAATGAGAACAAGCATAGATGGGACATCAAAAGATGGATTCTCCTTAGACATTTGTGCATGCAGTGCTCTGCAATCAACTCCTAAATTCTACTCCTCGTACACCAAATATTTGTCTTGGGAACTCCTTGTTCTCCATTCCAACCCTTCTGAGAGGGTAATCGAGGAGTTACTCTACATATTTTAAGCACATGTTGCACTAGTCAAATCCAATGCACAGCATTACTTGACTAACTGAGGCGGTGGCAAGGTCAATTAAGACCTGTTCATGTCTTAATTTGGAGCTCTTCCAACTGCTTGAAAAGTGAAGCCTTGGACGTTGAAGGTTCAGGCTAAGGAGAATCCAAAATGTGGATAGCATCTCCCTTCTGCTGGAAGCCTTGAAGTTCACCACTGCAGTCTGCAGCCTACACAGATCATGTGAGTATTGTAAAAGTTCTCCAAGGAAGAGCAAGAACGAGGCTAATGCATGCACACAAACGCTGATCAAAAGCACTTGATGCTCTTGGACAAAAATAGGGAACCTTCACTTTTGGAAAGACAAGGTGACTATGGTTGTCTTTACAGTACTAGTAGGAAAATATCCCTGAAGTTTTGCAAAACCTCTTTTCAGGGGTTTGTTAACTTCATCTTTGTTAAGAACTGGGGAACACAGGGAGACCTGTCACTTTTTTTGCAGAATGCCATAGAAACTGCTACACTCACTTCAACAACAGTCCAAGTAACCTTGTCTGCAAATACTGACCATTTGCAGTTCTGGTTGATACAAAACCCCATTACCTAAGAAAGGAACAACTCGGCAAGCAGTTTGCAAAGATGAACAACTTAGCACGACTGCGGCTGATGACATGCCCTGACCTTTTTTGCCTTCAGCTATGGGTGCCGTACCCTCCTACCCTCACACATGCCACTCAAAGCTCCTTGCGTGGAGCTCTCGCACCACCTATGACAGCAACTGTGCCAAGCCGCCACCCTTCTTCAGCACCATCGCACCTACCACAAGGTAGCTGAATCAGAGGGAAAAGGAGGTCGCCAATGGAGGGAAGTTGTACCCCCTGACAGCTAAGCTCCAACTACGGTGTCGCTTATGTCCTTCCCAGGACGGGCGGGAAAACGCCTCGGCGCAGCGCAGCGCTGGCCGGGAGCGGCCGGCACGGCACCGAGCGCGCTCCCCACTCCCTCCCGCCCGCGCCGCTGCGGAGACCCCGGGTTCGCCGGAATCGGCCACATGCTGCACGGAGGGCAGCGCGGCAAAGGCGGCCTCCCCTCGTCGCCCGGGGAAGGCCGGCCTCGGATCCCCGCTCTCTCCACCGGCACGGGCAGTGCCAGCAGCCTCTCGCTGTGGCCGCCGCTGGCCGAAAGCCTCGCCGCGCACCGCCCGGCCGGCCCCGCCGCTCCGCGGGGTCACACGGCACCTGCCGTGGGCGGCCGCCGAGCGACAGGAAGCAGAAGCGCTCACCGCCGCGCCGCTCGCCGCCCCGCCCGGGCGCTCCTCTCCTCGCGCTACCACGATGGCGCCGGCCCGCCCCGCCTTCCCCGTCGCCTGCGGCGCAACGCGGCTGCTCCGAGCCACGCAGCACGCGTGCGGCCGGGCCCTGCCGAGCTGCCGGCGGAGCCGGGGCACAGCCCGGGAGGGAGAGCTTCCGGCGAGGCTGGGCGGGCGGCGAGCGCGGCCGAGCGTGAGCGCGCCAGGCGGGCGGCGGGCGGCGGCGCGATGGAGAGCTAGATGGAGGCGGCAGCACCGCGCGGCATAAAATAGCTGATCGTCCGGCAGCCGCCCGCTCCGCAGCCCCTCGGCTGCTGTCGAGAAGGGCCCCGGCCCTGGCCGCGCCGGTGGCGAGGCGGCTCCGCAGCCCGCGGGCAGCCCTTGCGGGGCAGGGGAGCACTGCGGGCAGCCCCGGGGCCGCGCAGCCGTCTGCAACGCGCGGTGGGAGCCGCTAGGAACTATTTTACACGTCCCGGGGGGCTGGAGAGGAGCACGGAGACCACGCGGCAGGTCGCTGCCGTTAGGGAAAATTAATCCACGATGCCTGAGGTTTATATCCGAAAAGGAGACAGAGGAGTCCTGCAACATTCTTCGACTACAGGGAGAGTCCATGGGGCTTTTCCCATGGCGTCTGTCAAACGGTTGCGGGATGCAGCCCCCTTTTGATGCCAAGTTCCCGGCCACAGCACCCTCTTCCTTTTCCCCACTGGCTGAGGTATTCGGGAGATACAGACTTCCGGAACTGCCTACTCTATGCGCCCCCCTCTAATATGCACCCCCCTCTTGGCATCGAGAAGAAAGATAAGAACCCCATTCCTAATGCTCTTAAGTCTTTGTTGCCTTGCTCTAGGTTCAGGAATTTAACACGGCCTTGATTAATCAACAGTCTCTGATGATTAGTAACAGTTCTAGAGAACTCCTAGTTTCTTCTGTTACTTCACTAGCCATAACTTCCTAGCCTTGTCTACAGGCCGATTCACACGGTCTCTTTGTAAAGACTCATCCATCTCATTCCTTTTAATCCCTCCTCTTTTTATTTGCTCTGTATTTGTCTTTACAAACCTTAATTACCATGGATTTAATTTTTTCTTCTGGAGTCTTCTTGGGTTTTGCTATTATTTGCAGTGACATCCTTTTCTGTCCTTTTGTAGTCATTTCTGGATCAGGTAGGCATGGCTGCTAGCGGCATCCCCTTGAGCACCTGCTGAAAGAGCTGCAGCCAGCATGGTGTCACACATGGTAAAAAGATGAGAGTTGCTATAGCATATAAGAGGAGGAATCGTATTCATTTAGCCCAGAGCTGGCCAGTTAACCATGAAAACATGTCCCATCCCCATCCTTTCAACATTTGGACAGGTCCACGAGCTGACGTTATTTCCTTTGTTATTTATTTGACCACTTTTCTGCTGTCATCTGCTTGCAAACAGCAGCTCGAGTCATTTAATTTCCCACAAACTCCTCCTTCTTCTGCCAACAGATAATCTAATACCATCCAATGTTGAAATACCGCTTTCCTCATTTAAGTGGGTTGCTCAGCAAAAAGGTCAAGCGCTGTGGCTGGCTGGTTGGTAATTATTTCCGAGACAGCTTGTAACCTAATTATCTCCTTCAAATGATAAATGGGTTCCCAGGCATCTGGGATTAATTCCTTAGGTTTCCAAGGGGCTGGTCCATCGTGTTGGGTAACTTGTTCTGTTGGCCGTTCATCATTTCCCCGTTTTGGGGTGCTCCCTCCAGCCAGGGCTGCATCAGCTGACTGCTTTTCTCTAATTAAATCATCACAGATTTTGATTCCTAAGCGATTTCCCAGAACTTGTAGTAGCAAAAAGAACAACAGTCTACTAAATATACCATATCCCTGACCAGTTTGGAGGTAACCTGAGCTAAGCATGTTGGCCACAAATCCAATACTGTCCTTTCAAAGCCCGTGTTCCATTAGCAAAGGAACCTACCCATGGTCATCAATTGGTGGCTCAAAATACAGCAGGATTCCCGGGCCTAACGGTCCTCCAACAAGAGTTGCCCCACCATAAGGGTCACAGCATTTGCATTTCCAAGCTCCCGCACAGGGTTCCCACCTACATTTACATCTGCAAGCTGCTTGGTTGGATTTGGAGCAGAACTCACTAAAAGGCTTTGAGTTCCAATCCGGTGTGGCCATTCCCACTGATAATCACAAACAACATGTCTTCTACTTGTGGAATTTTTGTGGGGACTGCTCAAAAACAGGTGGTCAAAAAAACCCCTTGTCCCTCCCCATTGCTTTACAGGCTTCCAAATATTTTTGGCAAGTGTGATAAGAACGCCTTACGCAGCTACTGTTAGTGAGCCGAACAGGTATTTGATTGCATTTGCCTTGATATTTGGAACAATTGGAAGGAGGGCAATTGGGGGTCCAAACCCAGTTGTTCAAGCCCAGAGGGAAAGTCAATTGACAATTGCCTTTTCCTACATAGACACGCCCTATCCTATTTAGGCAATAAGTGCCTGTTGGAGAAGAATGAAGTGGCCATGAACTTCCTTCTTTGGCCCCAAATCCCATCCCACTGTGGCCCTCACATTGACCCACCATTTAGGTTCAGCTGGGCTAGCCAACTATGGCCACTCTTCAGATCCTCCTGGCCCTCCACAGAGCCAGCAATTGCTAAGGTTAAAAACTTTTGCTACTTCTTCTCCTAAGGCTGCAAATTGATTCTCCCACTCCTGGCCTAAACTCAGCTGACCATATCAAAGTAAAATTAGTAAGGAAAATGTTTTAATAGTGTAATCTAATTAGCTAGTCTAATTTTCCCCTTGTCTTCTGCAGCACCTATGCCAATTGAAGACACAGAAACCACTTAACGTAACAAAATGGCCACAAGTATTAGCCCCCAAGTGAGTGGAGATTCTAGAGGAGGGATGCCTATACAGTCTATTTCAGCAGACGGTCTGAAGGTAGGACTGTGGGGCTTCTTCCGATGTCGAAGCACTGCCTACTGCTCCGGCCCACTCCTGCAGAGTGTCAGTCACGGCCTCCCGGCCTTCTCCTCCAGCTGAGATGTGCAAATCTCTGAGGCTTCAGAGACCTTGACCCGAGAGTGACGGGTTCACCTGTGTTCAGCTTACTTGACGGCTGTTTCTGTCGTCAGTGACACTTGGAATGGGCCACGCCATTTCACCAGCACTGGCGCTTCTTTCTACTCCTTAACTAGGACTCAATCTCCTGGTTGGATGTTACAAGCAACAAAGTCCAAAGGCCGGGCTTGCGCCAGCTGAGCTTCCTGTTGAAGGGGTTTCACAAGAAGCAGGATCCTGGCCACAGATGGTTTTAAAAATGCATCACTTGCCTCTACCCCCCCACTAGGTGGAGACTTACCAGGGCAATTGCAAACAACGATTGAAAGGGAGATAACTGAATCTCTCTTCTGGCTTGGGCCCTCATTCTCACCAAAGCCAATGTCCAAAGCCCTACCCATGGCATCTTGGTTTCTATTACCAGCTTCAAAAAGTGTTTATTTCTCTCTTCATTGTTTTCTACCCGAGCCGAGCTCTGGGGGTGCCAGGGCCTATGGAGGTTCCATTGTGTTCCTAAAGAAGCCAAAACCCCTTGAAGGATCTTTCCTGCAAAATGAGTTCCCCTATCTGAGTCTATTGCTTCTACAATGCTGTATCTTGGAATGATTTGTTCCAAAAATGCCTTAAGAACTGATCCTGTCATTACTGAAGTAGTTGGAAATACTTCTGGCCACCTTGCTAGCTGACATACGATTACCAGAAGATATTAAGCCTTGCCACTTGGGGCATCTCCGGAAAATCCACCTGGCATCTTTGGAAGGGCCATGCAGCCCAAGGCCTCCCTCCTCTAGCAAGTTACTTTGTAACTTGGCTGTTGGCTTTAGCACAGATCAAGCAACCTTCAACAGCTCCTTTTGCCAGTCTAAAAAGACCCCCAGCAACATACATCATGAGATAGGCTTCTGCCAATCCTCAGGAAGTGCAAGGACTCTCTTAATGGAGTTGCTTTAATATTGGTAGGGCCAAAGGTTCTGGTATCTCTTGTTTGCCATCCCTTGGAAACCAATTCTTGCCTTTTTTCTCTGCCACACGACTTTTAACTGTATGTCAAACTGCTGTGGTAGAAAAGACAGCTTCCTGGGCAGTGATGGAGTCACGGGGAGCAAAGGGGGCATCTTGGAGAGTTCTGGCAGAAGTGTGGCTTTCTGAGTTTCTTCATCCACCAAAAAGGAGACAGAGGAGTCCTGTAACATTCTTCAACTCCAGGGAGAGGCCATGGGGCTTTTGCCATGGAGTCTCTCAAATGATTGCAGGATGCAGCCCCCTTCTGATGCTAAGTTCCTGGCAACAGCACCCTCTGAGGTACTCGGGAATTACAGACTTCCGGAACTGCCTACTCTATGCCCCCCTCTAATATGCACTCCCCTTTTGGAATGGAAAAGGAAGAAAACCAAACTATTCCTAATGCTAGGAAGTCTTTGCTGCCTTGCTCTAGGTTCAGGAATTTAGCAGGGCCTTGGCTGAGCAACAGTCTCTGTTGATTAGTAACAGTTTCTAGAACGAATACTTTCTTCTGTTACTTCCCCCCCTGTAAATTCCTAGCCTTGTCTAAGGAGAGATTCACACGGTCTCTTTGTAAAGACACATCTATCTTACTCCTTTCACTCCCACACCTTCCTTGCGGTGGAACGGCTCTCCCCGGCACAGCACCTGGCACAAAACCCCCGTATACGCACACACACACCTGCACTTACCCTGCACTCCACTGCACACACACACACACACGCCCCTCCCGCACACTAACACCCCCTCCACATCCCCACCATGCTACTTGCAGTGGCCCCGCCCCTGCCATCCCCACCGGCTGGCAGCACCCACTCCTCGCATGCTTCCCCATGCCTTGCATTTCCTTGCTGCCCCCTCTGTAGCCTTCCCTCAACCTGCCTTTTCTCCCCTGCCTTGCACTGACTTGCTCACCCATCCCCCACCTGACTTCCTTTCACATTCATCTAGGTCTGGCCTCATCTTTCCTTTTCCTTCTAGGACCCTCATTGCCTTGCCTCGCCTCGCAAAGCCACCACTTGCCTTGCCTTGCCCTTGAACCCCTCCCTTGCCTTGCATGACCTTGCTCACCCCTCCCCCACCTGGAATTCAACACCCCTTTTCAATGACATTTCTGGGCCTTGCCCTGCCCTTTCTGCTCCTCCGAGGAATCTCAAAGCTCTCAAGCATCTCCGGTGTTTCAGGATCGCATGAGAGGAAGACCAGGGGAGGACGCATGTTGCCACACTCATCTCTGTGGGCAGCCTTTGTCTGGGAGCAATCCTTGCATGTCTTGAACCTTGGAGGGGCAATTCACATTTTGCCCTTGAGCTCGGGGACCAGAAAGAGAGTTCTTTTGCATACAAGGGAAAGCAGGTAGCTCAAGTCTTTTAGGTACAGAGGAGAGATGACCCACGCGGGATCAAGGCCACACAGAGCACTTGGTCCTGGCCACTTTTGTGCACCAGCAGTCCTTGAATGTACTTCTCACCTGCCTTGCCTGGCCTTGCCTTGGCAACACAACACTTGCCTTGCCTTGCCCTGCTAGCCCTCTGTAGCCTTGCATTCCTTTGCAGGGCCCTGCCCCGCACATGACCTGCCTACTGTTTTCCTCCAGGGCCTTGGCTTGCTGAGCCCTTCCTGTTTCTGCCTGGCCTTCCCATCAGTGGCCCTTCCTTCCTACAGCCAGCCTTGCCTCTAACTTCTGGGCCTTCTCTTGCCTACCACTCCATTTGCTTTCCCCTCACTGCTCTGGCCTTGCCTACCTCTCCCTTGACTTGCCCACAATTGCCTGCACTCGGTTTGCAGCGCCTTGCCTGCATGGAAGGCAAGGGAAAGAGTGGAAGGCTGGGCAAAGCAAAGCCAGCAAGTTGTAGGCAGTGCGAGGCAAGGCAGACGCAGGCAAAGGAAGCAGAGCGAGGGTACCTTAAGAAGAACTAGACAAGGCAAGGCCAAGAGACTCGGAGAGCCTTTCCTTGGGAAGGCAAGGACATAGTGCCAGTGTTGCTGGAGCAGATGTTAAGGTACCGTGGGGGGGAATAGTCCAGCAAGACATTTCTCTTCTGGCCCCTGTGCGTGTAGGGGCAATTGTTGGACATATTCAATACTGGAGGTGGATCAGTCGCTGGATGTGTTGTATTTTGGAGGAGGGGATGCCGTTTCTTTGGAGATGGGCTTGTAGTTGCTCTCTTTGGCAAGGAAGGCAGGTTTGGATGTGCACATCAGGTACTCCTAGGGATTTTAAAGGCTTTTCCCAACAGGCAGAGCTCTCTCTGGGTTCGAGCTGTTGAGCTGTCAGTGGGAATGCAAAGGCCAAGCTCTTAAGCTATTTGTCCTGGTGCCTTCAGTGTGTGAGCAGTCCCTGGTGCCGTTGCCTTTGGATCCTGACTCTGGGAGAGGGAAGGCTTAGGATGGTACCTAGAGCTGAGAAGGAGAGTGCTGAGAACAGCGTGTGTGCTGCTAGTTTGAGGGGTGCAGGTGAAGTTGTAGGCAGCAAGATCTTCCTCAGCTGGCACTGTTTTGAGCCCTGTTTTTGCCAGATGGTTTCAAGTTGGTGGGCGGAATCTGCGAGAGGGAAAAGATTTGTTTGGGCCAAAGAGGTGTGGTGTAAAGAAGAGTGTGCTCTTGGAAGGGGAAGATGAGGGCAATCTTTTTGTCCTGACACCGTTGATTTGAGTGCAGGGCCGTTTGCAAGTTGCCTCTGTCTGCCCTTGGGGTGGTTTCGAGCTGGGCCAGGTGCTTGGCCTTCTTTTGCAAGTCTGCAGCGCCATCGTGTGGTTGTTTCCATGAGCGCTGACAGTGCCCGGCAAAAAGCGCTTGGCTGGCGCGGCCCCAGTCGTGTGGAAGCAGTTGGTGGAAGAGCTCTGCTGTGCATCCTGCCTCTTGGAGACATAAAAGGATGTAACCCTGCGCGTAGCGGGGAAGCAAGACGAATCTTTTCATTGTTGGCTGAGCAGTTTCTACGCGGCAAAAGTAAAGGCACTTTCAGCACGGCCTCTTTCTTTCAGAACCTTTTCTGTGCCATCATGAACATGCTCAACATGCCACTCGCACCCGCTGAACTGCATCAAAGGCTCTGGAGATAGGCACTTTCCTTCAAGCTCTCTGTAGCATCGTACCCTCCACCTCTGGCGGATCCCAAAGCCCTTCCAAACATCCAGCAGCTGCACGCAGAGAACAAGTGCTAGAACAAGGCGTTGGCCTTCCTAGTCCTTTTAAAGTCTGTGAACTAGGCGAAACATTCCAGTGAGCAGCACTTTCCTTCGCAACTATATCTAGAGCATCATCACATTCTCTCCAAGTGGGTAAGTCCACCCTTGCAGCGCAGCGTTTGCAGCCACAGTTCGGACTGAGAGATAGGCCAGGTGAGAAAGCATTTCTTGACTATCCCTCTTCTCTGGAAGACTTGATACTCGCAGCGCGACCACGTCCACACACCTTCAGTGTGGCCAGGTTCAAGCAGCTAGAGCTCCCAGAGATGGGAGAGTCAGGAGAGAAGACGTTCCAAAAGTACCGTGTACTTACAGCAGCATTAAAACTGCACAGCAGTCTGCAGCACTGTAGACTGCGGCTTCTCCGACAGACGAGCCATCCCATTGTTGCCTCTCGCAGCCTGCTTGCTAGCTGCTCTCCTGAAGAAAAGAACTAGAAGAAAAAGCCAATGCTGGGCTGCACCTTCCCCTTGCCTTACGTAAAGCCACCTAAACTCCCCGCTGCACTCTCTACTTCCCCTCTCCTTGGAAGCGACCACTGTGTTTGCTGCATCTCGAAGCCTAAAGTTAAGCGCCAGTGGTTTTGGGGATGGTTGGAAGAGGGATAAGTAGTAGCACAAGGAAGTAGTTGTCGTTGAACTTCCTCCTTCTCAGTGCTAACGTGAATTGGGCAGGCAGGCGAGTGCCAGCCACGCTCCTTTCTCAGTTTGTACGCTGCGGACACGAGTCCGGTGCTCTGCGCCTTCGTTCGGCCTCTTTAGTACCCATGTCGCTCTTTCATTCAGCCGGAGTCGAAGCGTCGTCTACTTCTCGCCCAGAGAGCACGGTGCCGGAAGAGAAATGCCCCAGCCGACTGCTTCTGCCGACACACGCCTGGTCTATGCACTTTCCCTCGCTGCGACATACAGCAGCACTTTCGGTCTTTCTTGTCGTCCAAATGGAAAGGGAAAGATTCTCTGCTATGTCCCGCCCAGAGAACAGTTTTAGGTCAACCAGCACGCCCAGAGCTTGCCCTCGACGCGTGGAAACCAGTGTTTGCACCACATTCAAGTGGTAGCCGTCTTTCCTTGACAGGCTGCAGAACGCCGTCAGATCCCGGTGCTCTCTGCACCTGCCTTCTCAGTTCCAATACCGCCGCGCACAATACAGCCTTGCAGGAAGCAAACATGCGGACAGTCATGTCGCTCAGAAGAAAGTGCCAGGACGAAAAGATGTTCTTCCTTTCTCCTCGTCGCCCATATTGTGGTACTGTATTAAAAGCCTTGGCCAGCGAAAGGCTAATCCAGCAAGTGTTTCTCACCTGATGCATTTCGCTGAGGGAGAGCTGAGGAAAATCCTTGCACAGCACACTGCGGATGCGTGCAGTACACATGCTGAAGAGAGCCACAGCTAAAAGTCATCGCTGGGCGTCAGTTCTGTCCAGACGGCAGAAGGCGAAGAACGAAGCAGCTGGGCACCGCGTTAACGTACTCAGTGGACCGAATTTCAAATGTCCAGCCAAAAGCTGCTTCATAAGCAGATTCAGCTGAGAATGCTCTGGCTGCTTCACAAAGTAAGGCGCAGCCGTTTCCATTCATCACACTACCTGGCCAGAAGCAGTATCCTACACCTTCAATGCTGCAGCGTCCATGCAGCTGGAGCACACGCAGTAGGACGCGTCGAGATAGAAGGCGTTCTTCAAGTACCCCCCTCCTCCAAGCAGCCTTGAAACTGGGCACAACACACTGCGGCTCGGGAGCTTCCTTCTCAGATAGACGTGCCGTCACGTTATTCACTCTCGCAGCTCCGTTGCCCACTTGCAGCAGCTGCTACCAAAGCAAAATGCTCCAGAAGTAAAAAGCACTGCCGGGCTGTACTTTCGCCTTGCCGCACGTGAAGCACCATAAATTGTCCGCTGTACTCTTTATTTCCCTTCTCCGCCGCATCTACCACTGTCATCTCTGCATCTCGAAGCATAAAGCTCGGCACAATTCTTCCCAGGGAAAGCTGGAAGAGAAATAGGTAGCAGCACAAGTAGCTGCAAGTGGAACTTTTGTTTTCAACTGCTAACGTGAATCCGCAAAGAAGCGAGCGGCAGCCACACTTCTTCTTGCAGCCTGTGCGATGCGCACACCAGCTCGGTGCTCTGCGCCCTCATTCGTATGCTCTTCGTACCATGTCGCGCTTTTCATTCTGCCGGAGTCGAAGCGTCGTCTACTTCTCGCCCGGAGAGCACGGTGCCGGAAGAGAAATGCCCCAGCCGACCGCCCTTCCGAAACACACCAGGGCTATGCACTTTTCTCGCAGCGACATACAGCAGCACTTTCGGTCTTTTCTTGTCGTCCAAATGTAAAGGAAAAGATTCTCAGCAATGTCGGGCACAGAGAACAGTTTTAGGTCAACAAGCACGCCCAGAGCTTGCCCGCGACTCGTGGAAACTTGTGTTTGCACACATTCCAGTGGCAGCCCTCTTTCCTTTACAGCCTGCAGAGCGCCGTCAGATCGCGGTGCTCTCTGCACCTGCCTTCTCCCTTCCAAGTACCACTGCGCACAATATAGCCTTGCAGGAAGCAAAGGCGCAGATAGTCGTCTCGCAGAGAAGAACGTGCAAAGACGAAAAGATGTTCTTCCTTTCTCCTCCTTGTCGCCCAGATTGTGGTGCTGTACTGAAAGCCATGGCCAGCGAAAGGCTAATCCAGCAAGTGTTTCTCACCTGATGCATTTCGCTGAGGGAGAGCTGAGGAAAATCCTTGCACAACACACTGTGGATGCGTGCAGTACACATGCTGAAGAGCGGCAAAACTCAAAGCCATCGCTGGGCTTCAGTTCTGTCCAGACGGCAGAAGGCGAAGAACGAAGCAGCTGGGCACCGCGTTAACGTACTCAGTGGACCGAATTTCAAATGTCCAGCCAAAAGCTGCTTCATAAGCAGATTCAGCTGAGAATGCTCTGGCTGCTTCACAAAGTAAGGCGCAGCCGTTTCCATTCATCACACTACCTGGCCAGAAGCAGTATCCTACACCTTCAATGCTGCAGCATCCATGCAGCTGGAGCACACGCAGTAGGACGCGTCGAGATAGAAGGCGTTCTTCAAGTACCCCCCTCCTCCAAGCAGCCTTGAAACTGGGCACAACACACTGCGGCTCGGGAGCTTCCTTCTCAGATAGACGTGCCGTCACGTTATTCACTCTCGCAGCTCCGTTGCCCACTTGCAGCAGCTGCTACCAAAGCAAAATGCTCCAGAAGTAAAAAGCACTGCCGGGCTGTACTTTCGCCTTGCCGCACGTGAAGCACCATAAACTGTCCGCTGTACTCTTTATTTCCCTTCTCCGCCGCATCTACCACTGTCATCTCTGCATCTCGAAGCATAAAGCTCGGCACAATTCCTCCCAGGGAAAGCTGGAAGAAAAATAGGTAGCAGCACAAGTAGCTGCAAGTGGAACTTTTGTTTTCAACTGCTAACGTGAATCCGAAAAGAAGCGAGCGGCAGCCACGCTTCTTCTTGCAGCCTGTGCGATGCGCACACCAGCTCGGTGCTCTGCGCCCTCATTCGTATGCTCTTCGTACCATGTCGCGCTTTTCATTCTGCCGGAGTCGAAGCGTCGTCTACTTCTCGCCTGAGAGCACGGTGCCGGCAGAGAAACGCTCCGGGCTTCTGCCTCTGCCGAAACACACCTGGGCTATCCCTCTCAGCGTTAAGTAGCACAAAATGCTGTCTGCGTTATGGTCTTAATCTTAAGGGAAAGATTCTCGGCTTCGGCTCGCACAGAGAACTTTGCTGGGACAATACATGTGTTTTATTATCCTTTCTCGCAAGAAGACTATGGTGCTTCTTTGGAACTGTTGGCCAGTGTAAGGCTAATCCAGCAAGTGCTTCTCTCCTGACACATTTCTCTGAGCGAGAGCTTCGGCGGACAGTTGGGCTCTGCGAAGCAGAAAGTCTGTGCTTGCACGTAGCGCTGAGGAGAATCTGTGCACAGCGCGCTCTGGATGCGTGCAGTACACACACTAAAGAGAGCCAAAGCTCAATGTCTCAGTTCTGTCCAGCGCCGGAAATTGAGAAGAACGCAGCCCCAGAGCTCTGGGCTGGAGTGTGCGATGGTTATGAGCTGTGCCGCTCTTCTGCGTGTCTACTGCACGCATCCATAGTGTACAGTGCAAGGATTTTCCTCAGCTCTCGCTCAACGAAATGCATTAGAAGGGAAGCACATGCTAGATTAGCCATTCGTTAGCCCACGCTTTCAGTAGAGCACCACAATCTGGGCGACGAGGAAGAGCAAAGAAGAACATCTTTTCGTCTTTGCACGATCTTCTCTGCGAGACATCTCTCCACGTCTTTGCTCCCTGCAAGGCTGTAAGGTGCGCGGTGGTACTTGGAAGGGAGAAGGCAGGTGCAGAGAGCACCGCGATCTGACGGCGCTCTGCAGGCTTAAAGAAAAGAAAGCTACCACTTGAATGTGGTTCAAATACCAATTTCCACGCGTCGCGGGTAAGCTCCGGGTAAGCTTGGTGACCTAAAACTGGGCGCTGAGTGAGACGTAGCCGAGAATCTATCCCTTTACATTCCGGCTCCAATGCAAACAGAATGCGATGCTACTTAGCGCTGCGAAGGAAAGTGCATAGCCCTGGTGTGTTTGGGAAGGATCAGCAGCCTGGAGCGTTTTTCTGGAGCCTTTCTCCGCTGGCACCGTGCTCTCTGGGCGAGAAGTAGACGACGCTTCGACTCCGGCAGAATGAAAGCGCGACATGGTACGAAGAGCATTAAAGAATGAGGGCAGAGCACCGAGCTGGTGTGCGCATCGCACAGGCTGCAAGAGGAAGCCCGGCTGTTACTCGCTTGTTTCCGGATTCACGTTAGCGTTTTAAAACAGAAAGTTCCACTTGCAGCTACTTGTGCTGCTACCTATTTCTCTTCCAGCTTTCCCTGGGAGGAATTGTGCCGAGCTTTTATGCTTCGAGATGCAGAGATGACAGTGGTAGATGCGGCGGAGAAGGGAAATAAAGAGTACAGCGGACAGTTTATGGTGCTTCACGTGCGGCAAGGCGAAAGTACAGCCCGGCAGTGCTTTTTACTTCTGGAGCATTTTGCTTTGGTAGCAGCTGCTGCAAGTGGGCAACGGAGCTGCGAGAGTGAATAACGTGACGGCACGTCTATCTGAGAAGGAAGCTCCCGAGCCGCAGTGTGTTGTGCTCAGTTTCAAGGCTGCTTGGAGAAGGGGGTACTTGAAGACCGCCTTCTATCTCGACGCGTCCTACTGCGTGTGCTCCAGCTGCATGGACGCTGCAGCATTGAAGGTGTAGGATACTGCTTCTGGCCAGGTAGTGTGATGAATGGAAACGGCTGCGCCTTACTTTGTGAAGCAGCCAGAGCATTCTCAGCTGAATCTGCTTATGAAGCAGCTTTTGGCTGGACATTTGAAATTCGGTCCACTGAGTACGTTAACGCGGTGCCCAGTTGCTTCGTTCTTTGCCTTCTGCCGTCTGGACGAAACTGGAGCCCAGCGATGGCTTTGAGTTTTGGCGCTCTTCAGCGCGAACACTGCACACATCCACAGTGTGCTGTGCACGGATTTTCCTCAGCTCGACGTACAATCATTTTCTTGCTGTTTCCAGAGTCTAAACTCTTCGTGAAACTCTCGTCAGCGAGATGCGGCAGGAATGAGGCACTTGCTGGATGAGCTTTTCGCTAGCCAAGACTTTCAATACAGCACCACAATTCAGGCAAGAAGCAGGAGAAAGGAAGATCATCCTTTCGTCCTTCCACGTTCTTCTCTGCGAGATGACTATCCGTGTCTTTGCTTCCTGCAAGGCTTTAAGGGGCGCGGTGGTACTTAGAACTGAGAAGGCAGGTGCAGAGAGCACCGGGATCTGACGGTGCTCTGCAGGCTGTAAAGGAAAGACGGCAACCACTTGAATGTGGTGCAAACACAAGTTTCCACGCGTCGCGGGTAAGCTCCGGGTAAGCTTGTTGACCTAAAACTGTGCCAGACGGAGCTGAGACTCTTTCCCTTTGCATTTGGACGACAAGAAAAGACCGAAAGTGTTGCTGTATGTCGCTGCGAGGGAAAGTGCATAGACCAGGCGTGTGTGGGCAGAAGCAGTCGGCTGGGGCATTTCGCTGCCGGCACCGTGCTCTCTGGGCGAGAAGCAGACCACGCTTCGACTCCGGCTGAATGAAAGAGCAACATGGGTACTAAAGAGGCCGAACGAAGGCGCAGAGCACCGGGCTGGTGTCCGCAGCGTACAAACTGAGAAAGGAGCGTTGCTGGCACTCGCCTGCCTGCCCAATTCACGTTAGCACTGAGAAGGAGGAAGTTCAACGATAACTACTTACTTGTGCTACTACTTATCCCTCTTCCAACCATCCCCAAAACCACTGGCGCTTAACTTTAGGCTTCGAGATGCAGCAAACACAGTGGTCGCCTCCAAGGAGAGGGGAAATAGAGAGTGCAGCGGGGAGTTTAGGTGGCTTTACGTAAGGCAAGGGGAAGGTGCAGCCCAGCATTGGCTTTTTCTTCTAGTTCTTTTCTTCAGGAGAGCAGCTAGCAAGCAGGCTGCGAGAGGCAACAATGGGATGGCTCGTCTGTCGGAGAAGCCGCAGTCTACAGTGCTGCAGACTGCTGTGCACAGTTTTAATGCTGCTGTAAGTACACGGTACTTTTGGAACGTCTTCTCTCCTGACTCTCCCATCTCTGGGAGCTCTAGCTGCTTGAACCTGGCCACACTGAAGGTGTGTGGACGTGGTCGCGCTGCGAGTATCAAGTCTTCCAGAGAAGAGGGATAGTCAAGAAATGCTTTCTCACCTGGCCTATCTCTCAGTCCGAACTGTGGCTGCAAACGCTGCGCTGCAAGGGTGGACTTACCCACTTGGAGAGAATGTGATGATGCTCTAGATATAGTTGCGAAGGAAAGTGCTGCTCACTGGAATGTTTCGCCTAGTTCACAGACTTTAAAAGGACTAGGAAGGCCAACGCCTTGTTCTAGCACTTGTTCTCTGCGTGCAGCTGCTGGATGTTTGGAAGGGCTTTGGGATCCGCCAGAGGTGGAGGGTACGATGCTACAGAGAGCTTGAAGGAAAGTGCCTATCTCCAGAGCCTTTGATGCAGTTCAGCGGGTGCGAGTGGCATGTTGAGCATGTTCATGATGGCACAGAAAAGGTTCTGAAAGAAAGAGGCCGTGCTGAAACTGCCTTTACTTTTGCCGCGTAGAAACTGCTCAGCCAACAATGAAAAGATTCGTCTTGCTTCCCCGCTACGCGCAGGGTTACATCCTTTTATGTCTCCAAGAGGCAGGATGCACAGCGGAGCTCTTCCACCAACTGCTTCCACACGACTGGGGCCGCGCCAGCCAAGAGCTTTTTGCCGGGCACTGTCAGCGCTCATGGAAACAACCACACGATGGCGCTGCAGACTTGCAAAAGAAGGCCAAGCACCTGGCCCAGCTCGAAACCACCCCAAGGGCAGACAGAGGCAACTTGCAAACGGCCCTGCACTCAAATCAACGGTGTCAGGACAAAAAGATTGCCCTCATCTTCCCCTTCCAAGAGCACACTCTTCTTTACACCACACCTCTTTGGCCCAAACAAATCTTTTCCCTCTCGCAGATTCCGCCCACCAGCTTGAAACCATCTGGCAAAAACAGGGCTCAAAACAGTGCCAGCTGAGGAAGATCTTGCTGCCTACAACTTCACCTGCACCCCTCAAACTAGCAGCACACACGCTGTTCTCAGCACTCTCCTTCTCAGCTCTAGGTACCATCCTAAGCCTTCCCTCTCCCAGAGTCAGGATCCAAAGGCAACGGCACCAGGGACTGCTCACACACTGAAGGCACCAGGACAAATAGCTTAAGAGCTTGGCCTTTGCATTCCCGCTGACAGCTCAACAGCTCGAACCCAGAGAGAGCTCTGCCTGTTGGGAAAAGCCTTTAAAATCCCTAGGAGTACCTGATGTGCACATCCAAACCTGCCTTCCTTGCCAAAGAGAGCAACTACAAGCCCATCTCCAAAGAAACAGCATCCCCTCCTCCAAAATACAACACATCCAGCGACTGATCCGCCTCCAGTATTGAATATGTCCAACAATTGCCCCCACACGCACAGGGGCCAGAAGAGAAATGTCTTGCTGGACTATTCCCCCCCCACGGTACCTTAACATCTGCTCCAGCAACACTGGCACTATGTCCTTGCCTTCCCAAGGAAAGGCTCTCCGAGTCTCTTGGCCTTGCCTTGTCTAGTTCTTCTTAAGGTACCCTTGCTCTGCTTCCTTTGCCTGCGTCTGCCTTGCCTCGCACTGCCTACAACTTGCTGGCTTTGCTTTGCCCGGCCTTCCACTCTTTCCCTTGCCTTCCATGCAGGCAAGGCGCTGCAAACCGAGTGCAGGCAATTGTGGGCAAGTCAAGGGAGAGGTAGGCAAGGCCAGAGCAGTGAGGGGAAAGCAAATGGAGTGGTAGGCAAGAGAAGGCCCAGAAGTTAGAGGCAAGGCTGGCTGTAGGAAGGAAGGGCCACTGATGGGAAGGCCAGGCAGAAACAGGAAGGGCTCAGCAAGCCAAGGCCCTGGAGGAAAACAGTAGGCAGGTCATGTGCGGGGCAGGGCCCTGCAAAGGAATGCAAGGCTACAGAGGGCTAACAGGGCAAGGCAAGGCAACTGTTGTGTTGCCAAGGCAAGGCCAGGCAAGGCAGGTGAGAAGTACATTCAAGGACTGCTGGTACACAAAAGTGGCCAGGACCAAGTGCTCTGTGTGGCCTTGATCCCGCGTGGGTCATCTCTCCTCTGTACCTAAAAGACTTGAGCTACCTGCTTTCCCTTGTATGCAAAAGAACTCTCTTTCTGGTCCCCGAGCTCAAGGGCAAAATGTGAATTGCCCCTCCAAGGTTCAAGACATGCAAGGATTGCTCCCAGACAAAGGCTTCCCACAGAGATGAGTGTGGCAACATGCGTCCTCCCCTGGTCTTCCTCTCATGGGATCCTGAAACACCGGAGATGCTTGAGAGCTTTGAGATTCCTCGGAGGAGCAGAAAGGGCAGGGCAAGGCCCAGAAATGTCATTGAAAAGGGGTGTTGAATTCCAGGTGGGGGAGGGGTGAGCAAGGTCATGCAAGGCAAGGGAGGGGTTCAAGAGCAAGGCAAGGCAAGTGGTGGCTTTGCGAGGTGAGGCAAGGCAATGAGGGTCCTAGAAGGAAAAGGAAAGATGAGGCCAGACCTAGACGAATGTGAAAGGAAGTCAGGTGGGGGATGGGTGAGCAAGTCAGTGCAAGGCAGGGGAGAAAAGGCAGGTTGAGGGAAGGCTACAGAGGGGGCAGCAAGGAAATGCAAGGCATGGGGAAGCATGCGAGGAGTGGGTGCTGCCAGCCGGCGGGGATGGCAGGGGCGGGGCCACTGCAAGTAGCATGGTGGGGATGTGGAGGGGGTGTTAGTGTGCGGGAGGTGTGTGTGTGTGTGTGTGTGTGTGTGTGCAGGGGAGTGCAGGGTAAGTGCAGGTGTGTGTGTGCGTATACGGGGGTTTTGTGCCAGGTGCTGTGCCGGGGAGAGCCATTCCACCGCAAGGAAGGTGTGGGAGTGAAAGGAGTAAGATAGATGTGTCTTTACAAAGAGACCGTGTGAATCTCTCCTTAGACAAGGCTAGGAATTTACAGGGAGGGAAGTAACAGAAGAAAGTATTCGTTCTAGAAACTGTTACTAATCAACAGAGACTGTTGCTCAGCCAAGGCCCTGCTAAATTCCTGAACCTAGAGCAAGGCAGCAAAGACTTCCCAGCATTAGGAATAGTTTGGTTTTCTTCCTTTTCCATTCCAAAAGGGGAGTGCATATTAGAGGGGGGCATAGAGTAGGCAGTTCCGGAAGTCTGTAATTCCCGAGTACCTCAGAGGGTGCTGTTGCCAGGAACTTAGCATCAGAAGGGGGCTGCATCCCGCAATCATTTGAGAGACTCCATGGCAAAAGCCCCATGGCCTCTCCCTGGAGTTGAAGAATGTTACAGGACTCCTCTGTCTCCTTTTTGGTGGATGAAGAAACTCAGAAAGCCACACTTCTGCCAGAACTCTCCAAGATGCCCCCTTTGCTCCCCGTGACTCCATCACTGCCCAGGAAGCTGTCTTTTCTACCACAGCAGTTTGACATACAGTTAAAAGTCGTGTGGCAGAGAAAAAAGGCAAGAATTGGTTTCCAAGGGATGGCAAACAAGAGATACCAGAACCTTTGGCCCTACCAATATTAAAGCAACTCCATTAAGAGAGTCCTTGCACTTCCTGAGGATTGGCAGAAGCCTATCTCATGATGTATGTTGCTGGGGGTCTTTTTAGACTGGCAAAAGGAGCTGTTGAAGGTTGCTTGATCTGTGCTAAAGCCAACAGCCAAGTTACAAAGTAACTTGCTAGGGGAGGGAGGCCTTGGGCTGCATGGCCCTTCCAAAGATGCCAGGTGGATTTTCCGGAGATGCCCCAAGTGGCAAGGCTTAATATCTTCTGGTAATCGTATGTCAGCTAGCAAGGTGGCCAGAAGTATTTCCAACTACTTCAGTAATGACAGGATCAGTTCTTAAGGCATTTTTGGAACAAATCATTCCAAGATACAGCATTGTAGAAGCAATAGACTCAGATAGGGGAACTCATTTTGCAGGAAAGGTCTTTCAAGGGGTTTTGGCTTCTTTAGGAACACAATGGAACCTCCATAGGCCCTGGCACCCCCAGAGCTCGGCTCGGGTAGAAAACAATGAAGAGAGAAATAAACACCTTTTGAAGCTGGTAATAGAAACCAAGATGCCATGGGTAGGGCTTTGGACATTGGCTTTGGTGAGAATGAGCGCCCAAGCCAGAAGAGAGATTCAGTTATCTCCCTTTCAATCGTTGTTTGCAATTGCCCTGGTAAGTCTCCACCTAGTGGGGGGGTAGAGGCAAGTGATGTATATTTAAAACCATCTGTGGCCAGGATCCTGCTTCTTGTGAAACCCCTTCAACAGGAAGCTCAGCCGGCACAAGTCCGGCCTTTGGACTTTGTTGCTTGTAACATCCAACCAGGAGATTGAGTCCTAGTTAAGGAGTAGAAAGAAGCGCCAGTGCTGGTGAAATGGTGTGGCCCATTCCAAGTGTCACTGACGACAGAAACAGCCGTCAAGTAAGCTGAACACAGGTGAACCCGTCCCTCTCGGGTCAAGGTCTCTGAAGCCTCGGAGATTTGCACATCTCAGCTGGAGGAGAAGGCCGGGAGGCCGTGACTGACACTCTGCAGGAGTGGGCCGGAGCAGTAGGCAGTGCTTCGACATCGGAAGAAGCCCCGCAGTCCTACCTTCAGACCGTCTGCTGAAATAGACTGTATAGGCATCCCTCCTCTAGAATCTCCACTCACTTGGGGGCTAATACTTGTGGCCATTTTGTTACGTTAAGTGGTTTCTGTGTCTTCAATTGCCACAGGTGCTGCAGAAGACAACGGGAAAATTAGACTAGCTAATTAGATGACACTATTAAAACATTTTCCTTACTAATTCTACTTTGATATGGTCAGCTGAGTTTAGGCCAGGAGTGGGAGAATCAATTTGCAGCCTTAGGAGAAGAAGTAGCAAAAGTTTTTAACCTTAGCAATTGCTGGCTCTGTGGAGGGCCAGGAGGATCTGAAGAGTGGCCATAGTTGGCTAGCCCAGCTGAACCTAAATGGTGGGTCAATGTGAGGGCCACAGTGGGATGGGATTTGGGGCCAAAGAAGGAAGTTCATGGCCACTTCATTCTTCTCCAACAGGCACTTATTGCCTAAATAGGATAGGGCATGTCTATGTAGGAAAAGGCAATTGTCAATTGACTTTCCCTCTGGGTTTGAACAACTGGGTTTGGACCCCCAATTGCCCTCCTTCCAATTGTTCCAAATATCAAGGCAAATGCAATCAAATACCTGTTCGGCTCACTAACAGTAGCTGCGTAAGGCGTTCTTATCACACTTGCCAAAAATATTTGGAAGCCTGTAAAGCAATGGGGAGGGACAAGGGGTTTTTTTGACCACCTGTTTTTGAGCAGTCCCCACAAAAATTCCGCAAGTAGAAGACATGTTGTTTGTGATTATCAGTGGGAATGGCCACACCGGATTGGAACTCAAAGCCTTTTAGTGAGTTCTGCTCCAAATCCAACCAAGCAGCTTGCAGATGTAAATGTAGGTGGGAACCCTGTGCGGGAGCTTGGAAATGCAAATGCTGGGACCCTTATGGTGGGGCAACTCTTGTTGGGGGACCGTTAGGCCCGGGAATCCTGCTGTATTTTGAGCCACCAATTGATGACCATGGGTAGGTTCCTTTGCTAATGGAACACGGGCTTTGAAAGGACAGTATTGGATTTGTGGCCATGCTTAGCTCAGGTTACCTCCAAACTGGTCAGGGATATGGTATATTTAGTAGACTGTTGTTCTTTTTGCTACTACAAGTTCTGGGAAATCGCTTAGGAATCAAAATCTGTGATGATTTAATTAGAGAAAAGCAGTCAGCTGATGCAGCCCTGGCTGGAGGGAGCACCCCAAAACGGGGAAATGATGAACGGCCAACAGAACAAGTTACCCAACACGATGGACCAGCCCCTTGGAAACCTAAGGAATTAATCCCAGATGCCTGGGAACCCACTTATCATTTGAAGGAGATAATTAGGTTACAAGCTGTCTCGGAAATAATTACCAACCAGCCAGCCACAGCGCTTGACCTTTTTGCTGACCAACCCACTTAAATGAGGAAAGCGGTATTTCAACATTGGATGGTATTAGATTATCTGTTGGCAGAAGAAGGAGGAGTTTGTGGGAAATTAAATGACTCGAGCTGCTGTTTGCAAGCAGATGACAGAGGAAAAGTGGTCAAACAAATAACAAAGGAAATAACGTCAGCTCGTGGACCTGTCCAAATGTTGAAAGGATGGGAATGGGACATATTTTCATAGTTAACTGGCCAGCTATGGGCTAAATGAATACGATTCCTCCTCTTATATGCTATAGCAATTCTCATCTTTTTACCATGCGTGACACCATGCTGGCTGCAGCTCTTTCAGCAGGTGCTCAAGGGGATGCCGCTAGCAGCCATGCCTACCTGATCCAGAAATGACTACAAAAGGACAGAAAAGGATGTCACTGCAAATAATAGCAAAACCCAAGAAGACTCCAGAAGAAAAAATTAAATCCATGGTAATTAAGGTTTGTAAAGACAAATACAGAGCAAATAAAAAGAGGAGGGATTAAAAGGAATGAGATGGATGAGTCTTTACAAAGAGACCGTGTGAATCGGCCTGTAGACAAGGCTAGGAAGTTATGGCTAGTGAAGTAACAGAAGAAACTAGGAGTTCTCTAGAACTGTTACTAATCATCAGAGACTGTTGATTAATCAAGGCCATGTTAAATTCCTGAACCTAGAGCAAGGCAACAAAGACTTAAGAGCATTAGGAATGGGGTTCTTTTCTTTCTTCTCGATGCCAAGAGGGGGGTGCATATTAGAGGGGGGCGCATAGAGTAGGCAGTTCCGGAAGTCTGTATCTCCCGAATACCTCAGCCAGTGGGGAAAAGGAAGAGGGTGCTGTGGCCGGGAACTTGGCATCAAAAGGGGGCTGCATCCCGCAACCGTTTGACAGACGCCATGGGAAAAGCCCCATGGACTCTCCCTGTAGTCGAAGAATGTTGCAGGACTCCTCTGTCTCCTTTTCGGATATAAACCTCAGGCATCGTGGATTAATTTTCCCTAACGGCAGCGACCTGCCGCGTGGTCTCCGTGCTCCTCTCCAGCCCCCCGGGACGTGTAAAATAGTTCCCAGCGGCTCCCACCGCGCGTTGCAGACGGCTGCGCGGCCCCGGGGCTGCCCGCAGTGCTCCCCTGCCCCGCCAGGGCTGCCCGCGGGCTGCGGAGCCGCCTCGCCACCGGCGCGGCCAGGGCCGGGGCCCTTCTCGACAGCAGCCGAGGGGCTGCGGAGCGGGCGGCTGCCGGACGATCAGCTATTTTATGCCGCGCGGTGCTGCCGCCTCCATCTAGCTCTCCATCGCGCCGCCGCCCGCCGCCCGCCTGGCGCGCTCACGCTCGGCCGCGCTCGCCGCCCGCCCAGCCTCGCCGGAAGCTCTCCCGCCCGGGCTGTGCCCCGGCTCCGCCGGCAGCTCGGCAGGGCCCGGCCGCACGCGTGCTGCGTGGCTCGGAGCAGCCGCGTTGCGCCGCAGGCGACGGGGAAGGCGGGGCGGGCCGGCGCCATCGTGGTAGCGCGAGGAGAGGAGCGCCCGGGCGGGGCGGCGAGCGGCGCGGCGGTGAGCGCTTCTGCTTCCTGTCGCTCGGCGGCCGCCCACGGCAGGTGCCGTGTGACCCCGCGGAGCGGCGGGGCCGGCCGGGCGGTGCGCGGCGAGGCTTTCGGCCAGCGGCGGCCACAGCGAGAGGCTGCTGGCACTGCCCGTGCCGGTGGAGAGAGCGGGGATCCGAGGCCGGCCTTCCCCGGGCGACGAGGGGAGGCCGCCTTTGCCGCGCTGCCCTCCGTGCAGCATGTGGCCGATTCCGGCGAACCCGGGGTCTCCGCAGCGGCGCGGGCGGGAGGGAGTGGGGAGCGCGCTCGGTGCCGTGCCGGCCGCTCCCGGCCAGCGCTGCGCTGCGCCGAGGCGTTTTCCCGCCCGTCCTGGGAAGGACATAAGCGACACCGTAGTTGGAGCTTAGCTGTCAGGGGGTACAACTTCTCTCTGTGAAAAACGAAGTTCACTCTCCTGTGAGAATTTAAAGGGGTTTAATATAAAGACAATAAGAGACACATCAAACAAAGCAACGGGGTAACAGCCAGTTGCCTTGGCGCTCTGCCAAGAGCACACCTGATGCCAGAGGTCAGTCCTTTTTATACCATTTTTACTGTCTGTTCTTTATTCATATTAAAACTTTTCCTGGAGCTGTTCTGCATGGCCACTCCTTGGTTCCGCCTTTTTAGAGCGTGCCTAGTCTTCTGCCTTGTGGTTTTATTTCTCTTGATTCTTGGGGTTGGGCCCGCTAGGCAAGAGTCGATGGTAGGGTGGATTTCTTAATTCTCCAGACAGACAGGGCTGATTGCAGCTTTGGGCCTCTTCGTCTCTCCGGGCAGAGTGGTGATAAAATCTCCCGGACTCTCCTGGCCGCCCGTTCTCCGGGCGGAGTAGCCTTTGGGCCCTTTTGCTCCCTCGACAAAGTGTTGATTAGCAGCTTTTCGGGCCTCATCCTCTGTTTGTTTGGAGGTTATCTTACGTGCTCACACTTGCTAACATTCTTGCTAAAAAGAGAGAAAACTACATCCACACAGCAAAAAGCATTTCTAACATTATATAATATCTACTTTATACTTTGCGAGAAGCTAATATAATATATGTTTATAACAATCCCCCCTTTTCTATTTTATAAATCATTTGGCTTGAGCAATAATTCTTTTTTCTTGGCTTCTAATGTCTGTTCGTTCTTTTCACAGATCAATTTGGCTTCTTCAAGAGGGTCTTTTATATCACTTTGTCTTTTTAATACCATAATTTTTTGTGCTGTTCCAGACATAGCCAACTTTGGGTCAGTAGGCATTGCCACAACTTGCATGCCTTGAACTATGCTGGTGATTAGCCGAATAAAGCAGGGGATCAAGCAAGGGAGAAATATTAGACTAGCTGTAGCACATAAGAGGAAGAAACCTAGCTTCTTCCACCATTCTTTCCCCAATATGCCATCCCACCAGTTAGCAGACATCATTGATTCCCATTTTTGGACTGGTACATGGGCTATTTTTCTGATTTGGTTGGCCATATCTAGAACGGCATCCCCATTGTCATCAATTTTTAAACAACAGTCCGATGTATTGAACTTCCTGCACACACCGCCTTCTTCGGCCAGTAAATAGTCTAAAGCCAGCCTATTTTGATGTATTGCAGCTCTGGTTTGGCGTTGCTGGCTGACTATTAATTCCATAGCCCCAGCTGTTTCATTGGTTATGATTTCTACAAGAGCTTGGAGTCTGATGATACGATTCAGCATGTAAATTGGGGTCTGATATCCCCAGCTTCCATCTTGTGCTTAGGTAGCTGGCCCATCTGTTTCTAATATTCGTTCAGGGGGCCATTCCTCATCTTTCCATTTTTGGAATCCTCCAATTAAATCTCTTTTCTTTCTTTTGAAGTCTTCATAGAGAGGTATACCTAATTGATCTCCCATGGTTCTGGGAAAAGGAAAAACCCTGGTTGAATGATTCTTAGTGTACAACTCCCTTTCCAATGTGAAGGGAGTCTTGGGGATGCCCTTTTCCCACATATCCAAAAGAAGCCATCTGGTGCTTTCCAATAATCACCTTCTTGTTGATTTATATTCTCCCCAAATTTGGCTATTTCTGGGATTCCAAAATAAGGATTTTTCCTCGTGTCATTACACTGAAAGAGTCCAACTTCATGATCATATACACAGTCTTTTCCTTTTTTCTGGGCTCAATACCAAGTTGGTTTTTCTGGGACCCACCACCTTGAAGTTTTGTTACTCACTTTATAGCTTTTACAGGGAGTGTTTCCTACTTCATTAAGAAAGTTTATCCCAGTTCGCCAGAGGCATTCTTCCCCTATCACTGTTGAACTTAAAATCCACCCCTCAGGTCGGTTCCCCCCTCTTATATTTGTCCGGTTCCATTTAAGGAGTTCTACCGGGCCTACGCTGCTACCTTTCCGTGGCCATTCTTCTGTCATTAAAGCTCCTCCACAGACCCAACAGTTGGTTATGTTAAGTTCTTTACCTATCCTCTCCCCCAATTCCACAAACAGGTTTTTTCCTAACCTTGGGGTTTTTTCCTCTTTGTTGTTTGAGCTTTGCATACAGGTCCTGGCGTGGTGAGGTGAATATAGGGCGAGGTTGCTGTGCTGGCTTTGTATCTTTACTTACCACTTGCTCTTTTACCAAATCTTGGACTGTTCCCCTGGTGGCAGCTGTGGAGCAAATCTATTTTTCTCCTTTTGGACAATTGCTTCTTAGTCTGTTTCCACTTGTTCCTAAATTTTCTGTAATCCAATATTTTTCTCCTTTATGCATGCAAATACCTAATTTGGATGAGTCATAACAGTGACTGTTGGTATGGGTATGAGTAATAAGAAAGAAGCCCCGGTGTCTTTCCATGTAGAGCTTTCGATAGCATTTGTAACATGGTCTTGCCGGTGTCCCAAAAGGGACCAGGAGAAGTGACAAAAGAAGGAATAACAGAGGTCCGGCATGGCTTATACTCCCACCTCCCTTGCCTATGAGGTTGCAACCCATAGCAGGTGTATTGGATCTTCTCGGTGGCGAGTACAGTGGCCGACCCGGTCTTGCCCTCTATTTCCTTGTCACTTCCTTTGTAGCTTTTAGGCAAATTTCTTTTGGCACCTTTTTAACTGTAGTATCTTATCGTATCTTAGGTGTTTCCCATTCAACAGGCACTAGTAATTCCCATCTGCAGAGCAAAGTTATTGCTTTTGTTGCTTATGATTTTGTCTGGATAGGGGGTCGATTTTGTGCTTGACACCCTTTACAACTAGGGTGTCGACGGTGTGAAATGCCAATTTCCCTCTAGATTAATTACTTATATTTGACGTGGTTGGCATGCCCCGTGTTAGAATGATTCAAACAGGGTATATGATGTGGCACTGATGGAAGTTGTGATTCTCCCCCTTCTTAATACAAATCACAGGCTAGAATCAGAACATGAGAGTTCCCTGTTTGATCCAGTCCCAACCCTTCCTGTTTGAAGTGAGAATATTCTTCTCCACGATGTCCCAGAATTTGTCCAGGGGCCACTGATATAAATTTGGCTTTTACTTCTCAGTTAGGTGTGATTCTTTGCATATCCCTTGGATTATTTAGATTGTTCTAGCTCATTGTCTCCGTTTAAGAATCAATTTGGTATCACCTGGTTTGGATATTACAGTCCACTCTTCAGGTTCTTTTACAGGTCCTTTGATTCTGCTGGCATGGATCTACCCTCGTTCCTTGGTCTGGATTGCGGCCTCAGTCATCAGCAGTACCTGAAAAGGACCCTCCCATTGTGGAGTCAAAGATTGTTCTTTCCATGTTTTTACTAGTACCCATTCCCCTGAATGGATATTATGAATTTTGAACTCCAAAGCTGTGGTTTGAGGGATCATTCCTTTCAGCCGCAAATTTTCAAGTGTTCTGGCAATTGCGGTGACATATTTTTTGACACTTACTTCTCCTACTTCATAAGTGGCTGTTTCATGTTGAGCAGTAAGGAAGGGTAATCCGAACATCATCTCATAAGGAGACACTCCCAGGTCTGACCTGGGCTGTGTTCGGCCTCTCAACAGAGCCAAAGGTAAGCATTTTACCCATGACATTTGAGTTTCAATCATTAATTTTGTTAAAGTTTTTTTCAAAGTCTGGTTCACTCTTTCTACTTGGCCTGAACTTTGTGGGTGCCAGGGGGTATGTAATTCCCATTTTATTCCCAAGGCTTGAGTTATTTGTTGTAAGACTTTGGATGTAAAATGTGTTCTTCTATCTGAGTTTATTTTATTAACCATTCCATATCTGGGAATAATTTGTTCCAGAAGGGTTTTGCATACTATGTTAGCTGTAGCTCTAGTAGCAGGAACTGCTTCTACCCAACAAGTTAGGTGGTCTGCTATTACTAATAGGAACTTCCGTCTCTGTACTTGAGGAAGTTTAGTGAAATCTACTTGGATACTTTGGAATGGTCGCAGAGCTAACTCGTGGCCTCCTAATGTTGTTTTTCTCATTATTTTCCTAGTCACTCTTTGGCAAGTTCTACAGTTCCCAGTTATTTGTTTTGCTACCCCAAAGATTCCAATACACCCATAATTTTTTAGAAAATGATCACACAAGCTAGCTTGAGTACCCCAATGAGTTTTTTGATGCATATCTTCTAATATTCTCTTAGTGAGTGGCTTATTAAGTAACTGTCTCCCATCAGGAAGTTTCCGTTTTCCAGATTGATCTTGTTCTCCCCCTATCTTAAATAATTCTTTTTCTTCTTCTTTACTAAATTTGGGGATTTCCAATTCTCCCCTTTCTGGGGTCAGGATTAACAGAATTGGTTCAGTCCCATTTTCTGCTGCATCTTTGGCTTCTTGGTCTGCTAGGTTATTCCCTCTTATTTCTGGGGTCATCCCTTCTTGGTGTCCTTTGATATGCACTACGGCTATTTCTTCAGGCAATTTTAATGCTTCCAACACTTCTGAAATCAGGCCTTCATGTATCAGTTCTTTCCCCTTTGAATTTAGTAAACCCCTTTCTTCCCAGATCTTTCCAAAGGTATGTACTTTGAATCAGTATAGACGGTCCCCTTTTTGTGTGCTAAATGCTCCAGTGCTCTCTTTAGAGCGTATAATTCACAAGACTGCGCCGACCAATTTGAAGGTAGTTTTCCTGTTTCGATGGCCTGCATATTTATCCCATCGACTAAGGCATATCTTGACATTCTTTTTCCTTGCAAGCATCTGGATGAACCATCCACATATATTCTTTCCTCTTCTAAGAGGGCTTGTTCAGCTAGATCTTCTCGAACTTTTGTTTGGTATTGAGTAATTTCTAAGCAATCATGTGCCAGGTCATCTTTTGGTTCTCCATACAGGAATTGGGCCGGATTGAGGCTTTTGCTTGCTTCTATAGTTAGATCATTACTGTCAATCAGAATTGCTTCATATTTTAATAGCCTGGAGTCTGTTAACCATTTTTCAGCTTTTTGATTTAGCACATTTCGGACCGCATGGGGTGTGTATACAATCAGTTTACTTCCAAAGGTGAGCTTACGGCTCTCCTCCACCAAAATAGCGGTAGCTGCTATGGCTTGAATGCATACTGGCCAGCCACGGCTTACTGGGTCCAATAGTTTAGCTAAATAAGCTATTGGTCTTCTCACCCCTCCCCATTCCCGGACTAATACACCATGAGCTACTCCATTTTCTGCATTCACATATAAATGAAAGGGTTTTTCTAGTGAGGGTAAGCTTAGGGCTGGTACCGAGGCTAGTTTCAACTTCAGTTTTTCTAATTTATTATCATCATCATCTTTGGTCCATTGTATATTGTCTCCCCCTGTTAATTTTTCATATAAAAATTTTACTGCTTGTGTATATCTTTCAATCCATAATCTGCAATATCCCAGTAGCCCCAGCAGTCTCCTAACCTCCTTTTTTGAAGAGGGAGGAGGGAGGGATAAAATCCCTGTAATTGTTTCAGGACTTAGTTGTCAGCTACCTTTGCTTATCAGGTGGCCGAGATATTTTACTTCTGATTCCACAAACTGTAATTTCCTTTTTGATGCCTTTAGTCCCTTTTTCCCAAGAAAATTTAGAAGCTTTATGGTAGCTCCTTTAACTTTCATTTCATCTTCTCCTGATATTAGAAGGTCATCTCCATATTGGATAAATTGTATTCCTGGGGGAGTGGGGAAGGTTTGTAGTATTTCTCCCAAGGCTTGCCCAAATAAATTTGGGGCCTCACAATAGCCCTGTGGCAGTTTAGTCCACCTCAACTGGTTCTTTTTCCCTGTGTTTGGATCTTCCCATTCAAAGGCAAAAATATTTCGGCTTTCCTCTGCCAGTGGGCAGGCCCAAAAGGCATTTTTAAGATCTACCACACTAAACCACTGATGTTGAGGTGGAATTTTGCTTAAAAGAGTGCAGGGATTAGGAACCATAGGGTAGCAGGCCCGTGTTCTTTTGTTTACTTCTCTTAAATCTTGCACTAATTTATAATTTCCATCAGATTTCTTTACTGGGAGAATAGGGCTATTATGAGGGGATTTACAAGGTTCTAGTGTCCCATCCTTTATTAATTCTTCTATCACTGGTTTTAAGCCTTTTCTCCCTTCTAAAGATATAGGGTACTGATGTACACAAATGGGACCTTCTTCTTTTTCAATTGTGACCCTTATGGGGTCAAGATCTAGTCCACCCCTATTCCCTTCCCTAGCCCAAACCTCTCTGTTAATTTTGCTTTCATCTTCTTGGCTAAGTTTAAACACTTTGGCCGTCATTTTCCCTTCTTCTGGTATGACTCCAATCCCCAGTTGGATTTGTAAATCCCTTCCCAATAAATTGCTGCCAGCCTCAGGAGCTAACAAAGCATCCCCTATCCCTATTTTTGTTTCCCCTTCAATAACCACATCTTTAATGACAGGGACCTTAAATCCTTCCCCCTTTGCTCCTGTTACTTTTACCATATCATTACTTACATCCCACCCTTTTGGAATATTCATCACACAAGTCTTTTCTGCCCCAGTGTCAACTATAAATTCCAATACTTCCTCTTCGGGGCCTACTTTTAAAGTTATCAAAGGCTCCAGATGGTATTTATCCCCCCAAAAATAGAGCCCATGATTTCCCTATTTTTCTTCTGTGCGTGTCTCTTGAAATCTTTTCAGATCCCTCCTCAGGTGGGGGCATTCTCTTTGATAATGCCCTTCTTCCTTGCAATAGAAACAGGCATCCCTGGGTTGTTCTTGGAATCTTGATTGTGCTGAGGTTTTATTTTTCTCTTTTCCACCATTTCTGAATCTGGAATGTTTAGGAGTGTTACCTGAGGGCTTTAGATTTTTTTTGGAAGGTACTCTCTCCCATAGTGGCTATCATGATCTTTGCTCCCACTTTGGCTTTTTCTTCATCCCTCCGGACATATATATCTTTTGAGCTTCCCTTACTAGGTCTTGTAATGGTTTCTCATACCAATCTTCTATTTTTTCCAATTTTTTTCTAATATCTGGCCAGGCATGAGTGACAAAGTGAACTCTTAGCAGGGCTTGCCCTGCTAGGGACTCCGGGTCTCTCCCAGAATATTGTTTCATATTCTTTCGGAGCCTCTCCAGCCACTCAGTCAGGGTTTCTTCCTTCCCTTGCTGCCCCTCAAAGGCCTTTCTGACATTTTGTCCTCAGAGTGCCCCCTCTTTTATTCCCTTGATTATCAAATTACAATAATCATTCATATGTCCCCTCCCAGCTTCATCATTTTGGTTCCAGTTAGGAGGTGTAATGGGCATTTTCTGATCCCCGGGTGGACCTTGTTGGTTTTCTTTTCCCCAAATTTTTATTCCAGCAATTCTAATCATTTCTCTTTCTTCTTGGGAGAATATTATTTTCATTATTGATTGCATTTCTTCCCAAGTGAAAATGTTGGGACCTAAGAACTGGTCCAACATTTCAGCTGTACCTATGGGGTCTTCTAATAATCCTTTAATTTCTTTTTTGAAATTCCTAACCTCTGTAGAGGTTAGAGGAGCACTCACAAAGCCGCTTCCCCCTCCTCCCGTAGGTACTTCTCTTAACGGAAAGAAATGAATTTCTCGGCTTCCCTCTGTTTGTTTAGCAATGGAGGGCTTGTTGGGCTGCCTCGGAGCCTTAATGGCACCTCCTGTATTCTGGTATGGTGCTCCTTCGTTAAGAAGAGGGTTGATTTGGGAAGAAAGCACCGAACTCCCCTGGGGAGGAGGGGCAGATTCAAAGTCTGGCGCTGAAGCTGAATATTCTGTGGTGCAGAGGGTGGGGGTGGGGTATGGCAGTGAAGCCAGATATTCCGGAGCACAGGAGGCGGGCACCGGGGCTAAAGCCGGGTTTCTCAAGGCAGGAGAGGTAGGGGCTGAAGCCGGGACGTGTGACCTTTCCCTTGATGCAATTGAGGGTGCTGGGATTCCCGAGATATATGGGAAGGGTGGGATCCCCGGCATGGGCGGGGGCAGGGCTCCCCCCCAGCTCCATTGGGGCGGGAGGGCTGCCGGGGGAAAGGCCCCCGGTGCGGGCGGAGGGGGGGCTGGCGGGGGAAGCCCCGGAGCCAGGGGGAGGAGGGCAGCTTCTGGTGCTGGCGGCGGAGGCAATACTTCTAAAGGGTCTCAGCCTTTTTTCTCTTCTGTTTGCTTTTCCTCTGCGGTTTCTGATATTTTGAAGACTTTGGTTCCCAGAGGTTTTGTAATTCCTGTCCAGCAAGAAGCATATTCTCTCTCCTCAGGGTGAGATGGCTCTTTTGAATTTACAAATACATTTAGAGCCTGGCAAATCCATGCCTCATCAGACCCGTATTTTGGCCAGTACACATGATCAGATCTGATTTCCTTTTTTACCCACTCTTTCATGCAGAATTGAATCATTTTTACTTTCTCTTTTCCTTTTGTAGAAGGATCAGTTTCCCAGTTTGCGAGTTTGACCCCGAGGGGACTGTCTCGGGGTATATCCTCTGGCACCCTTTTATAATTTGAACTTAATTTACTAGGTTGTTGTCCCATTTTCCCAGGAGTTCTCTATTACTCAAAATACCAATTTATCCCCCCCTTTGAAATACTAATTCATTCCTTTAAAACACCAATCTTCACTGCTGTAAAATACTACCCACCCTTTCACAGTACAAAAAACACCAAAAAATTTATTAGAGCCCACCTTCCCCAAAAACAAAGTTAACTTCGAATTACACAGTTTTTCATTCACACATTCACTCTTTTTTAATATTTGTTCACTCACTCATTCCTACTCACAACAGAATAATAAGGTACCTCTTTCAAGTCACTTGTTAGTATCCACCCATGGGTATGATATAATCCTTAGGATTCTGGGTGCTCTTGGATTTCCCTCAACCCAGCATTGCTAGCATCCAAACCCCAACCTCTCTTGGGGTACTTTTAGGCCCTGGGTGCTCTTGGAGTTTTCCTCAACCCAGCATATGGGGGGGTAGCTCCCACTTTGCAACCCCTTCTCTGGGACCCCGTCCCAGTCACCCCCGGAGATTCTTTCACTCCGCTTATCTCTCGCTTTGTCTCCTCGCTGGCCGCTGTTCTCGTGAACAAGACGGAACGGCAGCACTCAGAGACTGCCACACTCGCTTCGCAGATCTGGGGGCAACCAGCCCACGTCTCATTCACACACGCTCATCTCCCGTAACCACCCCCTTTTTCTTTGGACAATACTTCCCAGTCCTGTTTCTTTTCCAGTGTCTGTGGGATTTTTGTCGAGAGCGCTCTCTTTCATTTGCTTTATTTTTGTGTCTTTCTTGTCCTCCGGGTGTTGCCCTGCTGCCACCAAATCAGGCCAGAGGATGCTAAGCAAAGGTCCTGCCAACTTGGGCGGGAGGCGCCTTACCCTTGCTTCTTGAATCCTCCCACGCTTTTCAGAGGCGAGGTGTAGCTCCGGGACGAGCCCTTAATTGTGAAAAACGAGGTTCACTCTCCTGTGAGAATTTAAAGGGTTTAATATAAAGACAATAAGAGACACATCAAATAAAGCAACGGGGTAATGGCCGGGTGCCTTGGTGCTCTGCCAAGAGCACACCTGATGCCAGAGGTGAGTCTTTTTTATACCATTTTTACTGTCTGTTCTTTATTCATATTAAAACTTTTCCTGGAGCTGTTCTGCACGGCCACTCCTTGGTTCCGCCTTTTTAGAGCATGCGTAGTCTTCTGCCTTGTGGTTTTATTTCTCTTGATTCTTGGGGTTGGGCCCGCTAGGCAAGAGTCGATGGTAGGGTGGATTTCTTAATTCTCCAGACAGACAGGGCTGATTGCAGCTTTGGGCCTCTTCGTCTCTCCGGGCAGAGTGGTGATAACGGCTCTTGGACTCTCCTGGCCGCCTGTTCTCCGGGCGGAGTAGCCTTTGGGCCCTTTTGCTCCCTAGACAAAGTGTTGATTAGCAGCTTTTCGGGCCTCATCCTCTGTTCGTTTGGAGGTTATCTTACGTGCTCACACTTGTTAACATTCTTGCTAAAAAGAGAGAAAACTACATCCACACAGCAAAAAGCATTTCTAACATTATATAATATCTACTTTATACTTTGCGAGAAGCCAATATAATATATGTTTATAACACCTCCATTGGCGACCTCCTTTTCCCTCTGATTCAGCTACCTTGTGGTAGGTGCGATGGTGCTGAAGAAGGGTGGCGGCTTGGCACAGTTGCTGTCACAGGTGGATCTTTGAGTGGCATGTGTGAGGGTAGGAGGGTACGGCACCCATAGCTGAAGGCAAAAAAGGTCAGGGCATGTCATCAGCCGCAGTCGTGCTAAGTTGTTCATCTATGCAAACTGCTTGCCGAGTTGTTCCTTTCTTAGGTAATGGGGGCTTGTATCAACCAGAACTGCAAATGGTCAGTATTTGCAGAGAAGGTTACTTGGACTGTTGTTGAAGTGAGTGTAGCAGTTTCTATGGCATTCTGCAAAAAAAGTGACAGGTCTCCCTGTGTTCCCCAGTTCTTAACAAAGATGAAGTTAACAAACCCCTGAAAAGAGGTTTTGCAAAACTTCAGGGATATTTTCCTACTAGTACTGTAGAGACAACCACAGTCACCTTGTCTTTCCAAAAGTGAAGGTTCCCTATTTTTGTCCAAGAGCATCAAGTGCTTTTGATCAGCGTTTGTGTGCATGCATTAGCCTCGTTCTTGCTCTTCCTTGGAGAACTTTTACAATACTCACATGATCTGTGTAGGCTGCAGACTGCAGTGGTGAACTTCAAGGCTTCCAGCAGAAGGGAGATGCTGTCCACGTTTTGGATTCTCCTTAGCCTGAACCTTCAATGTCCAATAACGCAGCGTTTGGTGCTCGAGGCACTGACTCTGGCGTGCCCCTGGTCAGAGACAGTCCAGCTGCGTTACCTCCACGCGTCGCTGAAGCGACTTCGGGATCAGGAAAAGAGCTTGCTGGGCTAGCTAGCTGGCTTCTTTGCAGAGGGAAACACGGCAGGAGCCGTTGATGTCGGCTCACGTTAGCTCAGAGACAAAGGAAGAGAGGGGCTGTTCAGGTCTGGCTTCTAACAGGTTTAATGCGATAGGATGAGGATGAGGTCGGATTGATGGGAATCCGCTCCTCGGAGCCTTGTCCTCAGTTTTATAGGGAATTTGAAAACCCCCTGTAACTATTCCTGAAAAGACCTGCCTTGCTAAATTAGTGCCTTTTAAGTCTTGTGTCCCCAGGATAGAACAACAAACTCACAAAGATAACGGCAGTGGATCTACAGGACTTCTGCAGGCCTTCTGGACTGCAGACATCTCTGACCAAAGGCCACAGATGACGTGTACCCTGATCCTGCCGAACGCCCGTCCGCCCTGGACTCAGCTTCAAGGTTTGATTGATACTGGTGCTGATGTAACTATCATCTCCTTCTCTGCGTGGCCTCCCTCATGGCCTTTACCCCCAGTGGGATCGGCCATCACAGGATGAGGATGAACCACACAGAGCTATTGAAGCGAACGGCCTGTGACGGTGAAGGACTCAGAGGGGCACACAGCTACAATTAGGCCTTATGTTACTACCACTTCCCTTAACCTTTGGGGACGGGATGTGTCGGCAGCCTGGGGCATACGGATTGGGACAAATTTTTAGCAGGGGTCACTGTGCGCAAAGGTGCACAGTATCCTACACTGCCTTTGCAGTGGTTGATTAACACACCAATCCGAGTCAGACTCTGCTTAGTTAGTTGAATTAAGGGCTGTTATCATGGCTTTTCAACGATTCTCACAGGAACCTTTGAATTTGGTTACTGAAGCCGACTAGCAAAAGCTCGTATACAATTAATCACCTTACGGTACCACAAAATTCAAAGAATCCTGTTCTTCTGAATCACTTTCTCTCATTGCAATCTGCAGGCAAGAGACAACTGCCCTGGGCAAAAGTCTGGGTGTGGAATTTACTCACTAACCAGTGGGAAGGCCTGCGGGAACTTATGGTTTGGGGTCGTGGCTATGCTTGCGTTTCTACAGATACTGGGGTACGGTGGCTAGCTGCAAAATGTGTTCGCCCTGCCCTACGGCACCAGAGGCAGAACAGGCAACCTCCAAATGATGACCAGAACACCAACCATCCAAGTGGCCACCAGAATGTAGATCATCAGCCATCAGACTCTTCTGATGATGACCAAGATGTTGACCATCAGGCAGATGGTCCTTCTACAAGCAGAGACTGGGATGGTCCTTCCACAAGCAGAGACTGAACTTTAAATTTCTTGTTATGGAGTCAGATCGTTAAAGCCTTAAGGACATATTTAGAATTAATAACTGATGTAAATTTCTATTTAGGATTAATAGTGGAGTTGTTATCTTATCAAACAAAAAGGGGGAATTGTAGATACCAAAATGCTGCTAGCGAGGATTTTCTTGCTATTTTCTAAGTCTGTGAGAGACTTTTCTCTCTCACAGAAGAGGTAGCAGAGTATGTAAACAACCAAGCCACCTGCAACCTTGAAAAGTCTGGTTTATGGTCTAGTAGAAAAATATTTTGACAATGGATGGTTTAGGATTTTAGCCAATCACCCCAAGGGGGGGGGCTGATCCTTTGTCCAATTAGACTATGAAGAAAAAAGTCTGTAAAAGAGTTTGTGAAATAATTAAATGAATAAATCTTGGTGCACAATTCCTGCCTGCTGGATCTTCTCTCCTCCTCCTCCCTATGGCTGCGGGACACAGTGATACACCCTAGGGCCCAGGCCTGCGGTAATAGACCACAATTACAAGTGAACTGCAACACAAGCAGCTAACACATTCCTCCTGTGATAAATGAGTGAACGATAAATTTTGTCTTTCGCATCTATCACTTTAACATTTAGAAGTGAGAATGTACTATGTAGAAATAGTGTTAAGGTAAAATATAGGTAAGTAAAAACAAGACTAGAGTAAATTGTAACTTCGAATGAGTGGTAACATGTTGGGAAACGTAGGAAGAAACACATGATAATAAATGTCCTTTCAGTTGAGAAATTACAGAGGTGGAAACCAAGACATCTTCAAGAAACAAAGAAGATAAACCGCATGCATCCCAGGAAGTCTGTTATCTCATCAAAACTCACACCTCCCAAAGAACCCATCAACTACAAATTAGGTTGGAGACTGAGGAGGCACCGGAGGGGGGTGCCTGCCTTCAATTCTGGAGCTACTCAGAGGACCGAGGTGGCAGTGTGCTGGCGTGTGCTGGCGCAAGGGGGCAGAGACGGAGGGGGGAAAGTTGAGTGAAGTGTAAATGACTTTCTGGGCTTAAGGACTATGTTTAAAGAAGTACTAAAGTTCACAGTAAAATGAATGGAGCCACGCCTCTAGCAATATTGCTAAGTGCTCCTGCACTGTGATATGCCTTTGTTCTACTAATAAATGCTCAATATTATGCTGCTGAAAATTCCGCTTGGGAATTCATCTTTCTCACTTCTTCCCTTAAAATCAGTTCTAAGAATTTAGTGTGAAATACATTTAGGCTTGGTCCACATTATTTTTAGTTCAAATAAACACATCTAAATTTTTTCCATCTTTCCCATTAAAGGATTTTGGTTTTGGCTCATTCTTTCAGCATTTTGCCAGCAATCTGCTCAATGCTCTTTCCTTAGGAATGAAAGCTGTAGCCTGATATTACAAAGTGTTTGGTGAAACCTTTACCATGACTCTCAAGTCGCAACATGCCAGATAATCACTGGTTTTCAAAGCTGCTTGAAGATAGAAGGAAAGCGTCAAAGGTTTATGCATGAATCAGCGTCCCCTTGTCACAACGTCATGCTGCAGTGATCCTTGCAGAGCTCTAAGACTGGATTTAAAGGAGAAAAGCTCAATACTGGCTCCTGAGCCAGCAGGATGAAACATCCAAGATTGTACATATATTACTTCTGTGCTAAAACTACTGTATGAAAACGTCTTACCATTATGGCAGTTTTATAGTACTCCATAGGAGACATCTCTTTAAATGACTCTAATATCCTTTCAGTGCTAAAATTGAGAAGGGGGTTGATCCATAGTTAACTCATGTAAACACGAGTGAACTACTAAGAGACAGCAAATGTTAATCACAAAACCTAAGCAGCAGGATTCGCCTTAATCTTGTCAAGATAAGAGGAACAGGATCTTTTGAAAACCGGCACAGAGATCGCTGCATCAGCCACCGAAGAACTGCGCATGCTCCAGAAAGAAAGGTAAAAAGTGCATTGTGACAAAGACTACTGATCTTCATCAGAAAGACCCTCGAGGAAGAAGAGGAGCCTTCCTCAGTGCGCCCATCAGCGTACACAGCGCATGCATGGCACGTATGCTAATGATATTAATGACTTCCGAGAAGTAATTTCTAGAACCACTCCTATCCCAAGAATTGTGATGAATGTTCATAAATTTTACACATAATGCTGGACTGTATGGAGTGCTCTGTGTGTGTGTGTTAGGAGGAGTGATCCCCCATGCACCCAGCGCCGAATAAAGCAAATACCCGCTTCTCTGACTCTGAAGCATCTCTAGGCCTGGTTTTGGGCAATTCAAAATAGGTGAATACACATTACAACTACAGCTGAAGTTGTTGCGTAGGCAGATTGAAGAGGAAAGGATTTCATCTTCATCACTCTCCTTCTTTCTTGTTTTGACAGAATTAAGAACTTGTAAAAAATCTGATATCACTGATGCTCACCACTCTTCCAATTAGACTACGCTCACTTAGGCAACGAAGTCCAGAGCTTCGGATATCTCCCGCTTCTGCCCTAGGAATTGCTTCCAGTGCTGTACCTTTGCTCCAGCTGCGAAACCAAACCAGCAGAACCAAGGAAGTTCTCTCTGAATGAACCATTGCTCTTGAAGGCTACAACGGTAGTCATGGCAGTGAACACTGCTCTTCACTGGGCCATTCCTCTGAAAAAAAACCATGCACCACCTCTCAACCTAAACCGTTAAGCCTCCTGCTGATGCTGACTGACAAAGCGTCCAACTGCACTTAGATTCCAACAGCTACTTCCAATGACCTGTCAACAGAGCTTTGCAGACTTGCAACAGACCAACAAACTAAAGGGGCTATGTTTCATGGCTGTTTTTCAAACATCATTGACTTATGTCCCTTTGCCAGCTTAAGTGAAGGTGGCCCATCCACCTTGGTCAAAATCAGCAGAATTTTGGCCCAATTTGTTGTTACGCAACACATCATGACACAATCTCTTGGTGTTGATGCAAAATTCCCACTGAAGTGCATGTCGTTACATGACTTAAGGCTACCTACTCACAGAGTGTCCACTCCACTGCCACACCCATTTTCTGGCCACCTTGAAATGACTGAGCTGTCTTACTGTTCCCAACATTCCTCAGGGGTACGTGACCACCATAGCCTCCCTTCTGAAGTTTAGGAACCTAAGTAGTACTAGCAATAGCAGTTTATCCAAAATCCATTTGCTCCATCAACAAACTCCGAGCAAGCGCTGAGAATTAGTTTCAAGACTTCTACATATATTTACAGGGAGCTTTTTGTTTGCTTGTTTGTTTTTAAAGCAGATGGAGTAGTGCGATGTTTCCCTGAGGCTACCAGGGCTGCGAGGCAGGCAGGCAGAGCCCTGGCATGGGTGGCACAGGGGACCCCGGGCGCTGACGGCTGCCACCAGCGCAGGCCAGCTCGGAACTGGCAGGCAGGGCTGCACCCCGCGTCTGCCACAACAGCTGCAGCTTCTGCAGCCTGAAACACAGCTGGCTCAGGGGTTCAAATTAAGAGCCAAAACCTTTTGCTGCTCAATTTGGGGCAGAGAAAGGTCATCACTTCTAGCATGGCATAAGCCTGCCACTACATTTCTGTGAAGGAAAATCACCTTGTTAGAGTGAAACTCCTGAGTAAAATACTGAAGCGCTTTCAGATTCGTATTATCTGACATTTCTGTGACCTTCTTTTATACCTGCATTGTTTCCTACTGCTGGTTTTGGGCACAAGTTCTGTGTACACTATTCTGGAAACAAAAAAATAACCCAAAACCAACACCCACTCCTCCCCCACCATCACTCCTTCCCCAGCCCCAAGCCTAACAAAACCAGCCTGCAGAATGTGCAGGATTTCAAATGAGAACAAGCATAGATGGGACATCAAAAGATGGATTCTCCTTAGACATTTGTGCATGCAGTGCTCTGCAATCAACTCCTAAATTCTACTCCTCGTACACCAAATATTTGTCTTGGGAACTCCTTGTTCTCCATTCCAACCCTTCTGAGAGGGTAATCGAGGAGTTACTCTACATATTTTAAGCACATGTTGCACTAGTCAAATCCAATGCACAGCATTACTTGACTAACTGAGGCGGTGGCAAGGTCAATTAAGACCTGTTCATGTCTTAATTTGGAGCTCTTCCAACTGCTTGAAAAGTGAAGCCTTGGACGTTGAAGGTTCAGACTAAGGAGAATCCAAAATGTGGATAGCATCTCCCTTCTGCTGGAAGCCTTGAAGTTCACCACTGCAGTCTGCAGCCTACACAGATCATGTGAGTATTGTAAAAGTTCTCCAAGGAAGAGCAAGAACGAGGCTAATGCATGCACACAAACGCTGATCAAAAGCACTTGATGCTCTTGGACAAAAATAGGGAACCTTCACTTTTGGAAAGACAAGGTGACTATGGTTGTCTCTACAGTACTAGTAGGAAAATATCCCTGAAGTTTTGCAAAACCTCTTTTCAGGGGTTTGTTAACTTCATCTTTGTTAAGAACTGGGGAACACAGGGAGACCTGTCACTTTTTTTGCAGAATGCCATAGAAACTGCTACACTCACTTCAACAACAGTCCAAGTAACCTTCTCTGCAAATACTGACCATTTGCAGTTCTGGTTGATACAAAACCCCATTACCTAAGAAAGGAACAACTCGGCAAGCAGTTTGCAAAGATGAACAACTTAGCACGACTGCGGCTGATGACATGCCCTGACCTTTTTTGCCTTCAGCTATGGGTGCCGTACCCTCCTACCCTCACACATGCCACTCAAAGCTCCTTGCGTGGAGCTCTCGCACCACCTATGACAGCAACTGTGCCAAGCCGCCACCCTTCTTCAGCACCATCGCACCTACCACAAGGTAGCTGAATCAGAGGGAAAAGGAGGTCGCCAATGGAGGGAAGTTGTACCCCCTGACAGCTAAGCTCCAACTACGGTGTCGCTTATGTCCTTCCCAGGACGGGCGGGAAAACGCCTCGGCGCAGCGCAGCGCTGGCCGGGAGCGGCCGGCACGGCACCGAGCGCGCTCCCCACTCCCTCCCGCCCGCGCCGCTGCGGAGACCCCGGGTTCGCCGGAATCGGCCACATGCTGCACGGAGGGCAGCGCGGCAAAGGCGGCCTCCCCTCGTCGCCCGGGGAAGGCCGGCCTCGGATCCCCGCTCTCTCCACCGGCACGGGCAGTGCCAGCCAGCCTCTCGCTGTGGCCGCCGCTGGCCGAAAGCCTCGCCGCGCACCGCCCGGCCGGCCCCGCCGCTCCGCGGGGTCACACGGCACCTGCCGTGGGCGGCCGCCGAGCGACAGGAAGCAGAAGCGCTCACCGCCGCGCCGCTCGCCGCCCCGCCCGGGCGCTCCTCTCCTCGCGCTACCACGATGGCGCCGGCCCGCCCCGCCTTCCCCGTCGCCTGCGGCGCAACGCGGCTGCTCCGAGCCACGCAGCACGCGTGCGGCCGGGCCCTGCCGAGCTGCCGGCGGAGCCGGGGCACAGCCCGGGCGGGAGAGCTTCCGGCGAGGCTGGGCGGGCGGCGAGCGCGGCCGAGCGTGAGCGCGCCAGGCGGGCGGCGGGCGGCGGCGCGATGGAGAGCTAGATGGAGGCGGCAGCACCGCGCGGCATAAAATAGCTGATCGTCCGGCAGCCGCCCGCTCCGCAGCCCCTCGGCTGCTGTCGAGAAGGGCCCCGGCCCTGGCCGCGCCGGTGGCGAGGCGGCTCCGCAGCCCGCGGGCAGCCCTGGCGGGGCAGGGGAGCACTGCGGGCAGCCCCGGGGCCGCGCAGCCGTCTGCAACGCGCGGTGGGAGCCGCTGGGAACTATTTTACACGTCCCGGGGGGCTGGAGAGGAGCACGGAGACCACGCGGCAGGTCGCTGCCGTTAGGGAAAATTAATCCACGATGCCTGAGGTTTATATCCGAAAAGGAGACAGAGGAGTCCTGCAACATTCTTCGACTACAGGGAGAGTCCATGGGGCTTTTCCCATGGCGTCTGTCAAACGGTTGCGGGATGCAGCCCCCTTTTGATGCCAAGTTCCCGGCCACAGCACCCTCTTCCCCACTGGCTGAGGTATTCGGGAGATACAGACTTCCGGAACTGCCTACTCTATGCGCCCCCCTCTAATATGCACCCCCCTCTTGGCATCGAGAAGAAAGAAAAGAACCCCATTCCTAATGCTCTTAAGTCTTTGTTGCCTTGCTCTAGGTTCAGGAATTTAACACGGCCTTGATTAATCAACAGTCTCTGATGATTAGTAACAGTTCTAGAGAACTCCTAGTTTCTTCTGTTACTTCACTAGCCATAACTTCCTAGCCTTGTCTACAGGCCGATTCACACGGTCTCTTTGTAAAGACTCATCCATCTCATTCCTTTTAATCCCTCCTCTTTTTATTTGCTCTGTATTTGTCTTTACAAACCTTAATTACCATGGATTTAATTTTTTCTTCTGGAGTCTTCTTGGGTTTTGCTATTATTTGCAGTGACATCCTTTTCTGTCCTTTTGTAGTCATTTCTGGATCAGGTAGGCATGGCTGCTAGCGGCATCCCCTTGAGCACCTGCTGAAAGAGCTGCAGCCAGCATGGTGTCACACATGGTAAAAAGATGAGAGTTGCTATAGCATATAAGAGGAGGAATCGTATTCATTTAGCCCAGAGCTGGCCAGTTAACCATGAAAACATGTCCCATCCCCATCCTTTCAACATTTGGACAGGTCCACGAGCTGACGTTATTTCCTTTGTTATTTGTTTGACCACTTTTCTGCTGTCATCTGCTTGCAAACAGCAGCTCGAGTCATTTAATTTCCCACAAACTCCTCCTTCTTCTGCCAACAGATAATCTAATACCATCCAATGTTGAAATACCGCTTTCCTCATTTAAGTGGGTTGCTCAGCAAAAAGGTCAAGCGCTGTGGCTGGCTGGTTGGTAATTATTTCCGAGACAGCTTGTAACCTAATTATCTCCTTCAAATGATAAATGGGTTCCCAGGCATCTGGGATTAATTCCTTAGGTTTCCAAGGGGCTGGTCCATCGTGTTGGGTAACTTGTTCTGTTGGCCGTTCATCATTTCCCCGTTTTGGGGTGCTCCCTCCAGCCAGGGCTGCATCAGCTGACTGCTTTTCTCTAATTAAATCATCACAGATTTTGATTCCTAAGCGATTTCCCAGAACTTGTAGTAGCAAAAAGAACAACAGTCTACTAAATATACCATATCCCTGACCAGTTTGGAGGTAACCTGAGCTAAGCATGTTGGCCACAAATCCAATACTGTCCTTTCAAAGCCCGTGTTCCATTAGCAAAGGAACCTACCCATGGTCATCAATTGGTGGCTCAAAATACAGCAGGATTCCCGGGCCTAACGGTCCTCCAACAAGAGTTGCCCCACCATAAGGGTCCCAGCATTTGCATTTCCAAGCTCCCGCACAGGGTTCCCACCTACATTTACATCTGCAAGCTGCTTGGTTGGATTTGGAGCAGAACTCACTAAAAGGCTTTGAGTTCCAATCCGGTGTGGCCATTCCCACTGATAATCACAAACAACATGTCTTCTACTTGTGGAATTTTTGTGGGGACTGCTCAAAAACAGGTGGTCAAAAAAACCCCTTGTCCCTCCCCATTGCTTTACAGGCTTCCAAATATTTTTGGTAAGTGTGATAAGAACGCCTTACGCAGCTACTGTTAGTGAGCCGAACAGGTATTTGATTGCATTTGCCTTGATATTTGGAACAATTGGAAGGAGGGCAATTGGGGGTCCAAACCCAGTTGTTCAAGCCCAGAGGGAAAGTCAATTGACAATTGCCTTTTCCTACATAGACACGCCCTATCCTATTTAGGCAATAAGTGCCTGTTGGAGAAGAATGAAGTGGCCATGAACTTCCTTCTTTGGCCCCAAATCCCATCCCACTGTGGCCCTCACATTGACCCACCATTTAGGTTCAGCTGGGCTAGCCAACTATGGCCACTCTTCAGATCCTCCTGGCCCTCCACAGAGCCAGCAATTGCTAAGGTTAAAAACTTTTGCTACTTCTTCTCCTAAGGCTGCAAATTGATTCTCCCACTCCTGGCCTAAACTCAGCTGACCATATCAAAGTAAAATTAGTAAGGAAAATGTTTTAATAGTGTCATCTAATTAGCTAGTCTAATTTTCCCGTTGTCTTCTGCAGCACCTATGCCAATTGAAGACACAGAAACCACTTAACGTAACAAAATGGCCACAAGTATTAGCCCCCAAGTGAGTGGAGATTCTAGAGGAGGGATGCCTATACAGTCTATTTCAGCAGACGGTCTGAAGGTAGGACTGCGGGGCTTCTTCCGATGTCGAAGCACTGCCTACTGCTCCGGCCCACTCCTGCAGAGTGTCAGTCACGGCCTCCCGGCCTTCTCCTCCAGCTGAGATGTGCAAATCTCTGAGGCTTCAGAGACCTTGACCCGAGAGTGACGGGTTCACCTGTGTTCAGCTTACTTGACGGCTGTTTCTGTCGTCAGTGACACTTGGAATGGGCCACACCATTTCACCAGCACTGGCGCTTCTTTCTACTCCTTAACTAGGATTCAATCTCCTGGTTGGATGTTAAAAGCAGCAAAGTCCAAAGGCCGGGCTTGCGCCAGCTGAGCTTCCTGTTGAAGGGGTTTCACAAGAAGCAGGATCCTGGCCACAGATGGTTTTAAAAATGCATCACTTGCCTCTACCCCCCCACTAGGTGGAGACTTACCAGGGCAATTGCAAACAACGATTGAAAGGGAGATAACTGAATCTCTCTTCTGGCTTGGGCGCTCATTCTCACCAAAGCCAATGTCCAAAGCCCTACCCATGGCATCTTGGTTTCTATTACCAGCTTCAAAAGGTGTTTATTTCTCTCTTCATTGTTTTCTACCCGAGCCGAGCTCTAGGGGTGCCAGGGCCTATGGAGGTTCCATTGTGTTCCTAAAGAAGCCAAAACCCCTTGAAGGATCTTTCCTGCAAAATGAGTTCCCCTATCTGAATCTATTGCTTCTACAATGCTGTATCTTGGAATGATTTGTTCCAAAAATGCCTTAAGAACTGATCCTGTCATTACTGAAGTAGTTGGAAATACTTCTGGCCACCTTGCTAGCTGACATACGATTACCAGAAGATATTAAGCCTTGCCACTTGGGGCATCTCCGGAAAATCCACCTGGCATCTTTGGAAGGGCCATGCAGCCCAAGGCCTCCCTCCCCTAGCAAGTTACTTTGTAACTTGGCTGTTGGCTTTAGCACAGATCAAGCAACCTTCAACAGCTCCTTTTGCCAGTCTAAAAAGACCCCCAGCAACATACATCATGAGATAGGCTTCTGCCAATCCTCAGGAAGTGCAAGGACTCTCTTAATGGAGTTGCTTTAATATTGGTAGGGCCAAAGGTTCTGGTATCTCTTGTTTGCCATCCCTTGGAAACCAATTCTTGCCTTTTTTCTCTGCCACACGACTTTTAACTGTATGTCAAACTGCTGTGGTAGAAAAGACAGCTTCCTGGGCAGTGATGGAGTCACGGGGAGCAAAGGGGGCATCTTGGAGAGTTCTGGCAGAAGTGTGGCTTTCTGAGTTTCTTCATCCACCAAAAAGGAGACAGAGGAGTCCTGTAACATTCTTCAACTCCAGGGAGAGGCCATGGGGCTTTTGCCATGGAGTCTCTCAAATGATTGCGGGATGCAGCCCCCTTCTGATGCTAAGTTCCTGGCAACAGCACCCTCTGAGGTACTCGGGAATTACAGACTTCCGGAACTGCCTACTCTATGCCCCCCTCTAATATGCACTCCCCTTTTGGAATGGAAAAGGAAGAAAACCAAACTATTCCTAATGCTAGGAAGTCTTTGCTGCCTTGCTCTAGGTTCAGGAATTTAGCAGGGCCTTGGCTGAGCAACAGTCTCTGTTGATTAGTAACAGTTTCTAGAACGAATACTTTCTTCTGTTACTTCCCCCCCTGTAAATTCCTAGCCTTGTCTAAGGAGAGATTCACACGGTCTCTTTGTAAAGACACATCTATCTTACTCCTTTCACTCCCACACCTTCCTTGCGGTGGAACGGCTCTCCCCGGCACAGCACCTGGCACAAAACCCCCGTATACGCACACACACACCTGCACTTACCCTGCACTCCACTGCACACACACACACACACACACACCTCCCGCACACTAACACCCCCTCCACATCCCCACCATGCTACTTGCAGTGGCCCCGCCCCTGCCATCCCCACCGGCTGGCAGCACCCACTCCTCGCATGCTTCCCCATGCCTTGCATTTCCTTGCTGCCCCCTCTGTAGCCTTCCCTCAACCTGCCTTTTCTCCCCTGCCTTGCACTGACTTGCTCACCCATCCCCCACCTGACTTCCTTTCACATTCGTCTAGGTCTGGCCTCATCTTTCCTTTTCCTTCTAGGACCCTCATTGCCTTGCCTCGCCTTGCAAAGCCACCACTTGCCTTGCCTTGCCCTTGAACCCCTCCCTTGCCTTGCATGACCTTGCTCACCCCTCCCCCACCTGGAATTCAACACCCCTTTTCAATGACATTTCTGGGCCTTGCCCTGCCCTTTCTGCTCCTCCGAGGAATCTCAAAGCTCTCAAGCATCTCCGGTGTTTCAGGATCCCATGAGAGGAAGACCAGGGGAGGACGCATGTTGCCACACTCATCTCTGTGGGCAGCCTTTGTCTGGGAGCAATCCTTGCATGTCTTGAACCTTGGAGGGGCAATTCACATTTTGCCCTTGAGCTCGGGGACCAGAAAGAGAGTTCTTTTGCATACAAGGGAAAGCAGGTAGCTCAAGTCTTTTAGGTACAGAGGAGAGATGACCCACGCGGGATCAAGGCCACACAGAGCACTTGGTCCTGGCCACTTTTGTGCACCAGCAGTCCTTGAATGTACTTCTCACCTGCCTTGCCTGGCCTTGCCTTGGCAACACAACAGTTGCCTTGCCTTGCCCTGCTAGCCCTCTGGAGCCTTGCATTCCTTTGCAGGGCCCTGCCCCGCACATGACCTGCCTACTGTTTTGCTCCAGGGCCTTGGCTTGCTGAGCCCTTCCTGTTTCTGCCTGGCCTTCCCATCAGTGGCCCTTCCTTCCTACAGCCAGCCTTGCCTCTAACTTCTGGGCCTTCTCTTGCCTACCACTCCATTTGCTTTCCCCTCACTGCTCTGGCCTTGCCTACCTCTCCCTTGACTTGCCCACAATTGCCTGCACTCGGTTTGCAGCGCCTTGCCTGCATGGAAGGCAAGGGAAAGAGTGGAAGGCCGGGCAAAGCAAAGCCAGCAAGTTGTAGGCAGTGCGAGGCAAGGCAGACGCAGGCAAAGGAAGCAGAGCAAGGGTACCTTAAGAAGAACTAGACAAGGCAAGGCCAAGAGACTCGGAGAGCCTTTCCTTGGGAAGGCAAGGACATAGTGCCAGTGTTGCTGGAGCAGATGTTAAGGTACCGTGGGGGGGAATAGTCCAGCAAGACATTTCTCTTCTGGCCCCTGTGCGTGTAGGGGCAATTGTTGGACATATTCAATACTGGAGGTGGATCAGTCGCTGGATGTGTTGTATTTTGGAGGAGGGGATGCCGTTTCTTTGGAGATGGGCTTGTAGTTGCTTTCTTTGGCAAGGAAGGCAGGTTTGGATGTGCACATCAGGTACTCCTAGGGATTTTAAAGGCTTTTCCCAACAGGCAGAGCTCTCTCTGGGTTCGAGCTGTTGAGCTGTCAGTGGGAATGCAAAGGCCAAGCTCTTAAGCTATTTGTCCTGGTGCCTTCAGTGTGTGAGCAGTCCCTGGTGCCGTTGCCTTTGGATCCTGACTCTGGGAGAGGGAAGGCTTAGGATGGTACCTAGAGCTGAGAAGGAGAGTGCTGAGAACAGCGTGTGTGCTGCTAGTTTGAGGGGTGCAGGTGAAGTTGTAGGCAGCAAGATCTTCCTCAGCTGGCACTGTTTTGAGCCCTGTTTTTGCCAGATGGTTTCAAGTTGGTGGGCGGAATCTGCGAGAGGGAAAAGATTTGTTTGGGCCAAAGAGGTGTGGTGTAAAGAAGAGTGTGCTCTTGGAAGGGGAAGATGAGGGCAATCTTTTTGTCCTGACACCGTTGATTTGAGTGCAGGGCCGTTTGCAAGTTGCCTCTGTCTGCCCTTGGGGTGGTTTCGAGCTGGGCCAGGTGCTTGGCCTTCTTTTGCAAGTCTGCAGCGCCATCGTGTGGTTGTTTCCATGAGCGCTGACAGTGCCCGGCAAAAAGCGCTTGGCTGGCGCGGCCCCAGTCGTGTGGAAGCAGTTGGTGGAAGAGCTCTGCTGTGCATCCTGCCTCTTGGAGACATAAAAGGATGTAACCCTGCGCGTAGCGGGGAAGCAAGACGAATCTTTTCATTGTTGGCTGAGCAGTTTCCAAGCGGCAAAAGTAAAGGCAGTTTCAGCACGGCCTCTTTCTTTCAGAACCTTTTCTGTGCCATCATGAACATGCTCAACATGCCACTCGCACCCGCTGAACTGCATCAAAGGCTCTGGAGATAGGCACTTTCCTTCAAGCTCTCTGTAGCACCCTACCCTCCACCTCTGGCGGATCCCAAAGCCCTTCCAAACATCCAGCAGCTGCACGCAGAGAACAAGTGCTAGAACAAGGCGTTGGCCTTCCTAGTCCTTTTAAAGTCTGTGAACTAGGCGAAACATTCCAGTGAGCAGCACTTTCCTTCGCAACTATATCTAGAGCATCATCACATTCTCTCCAAGTGGGTAAGTCCACCCTTGCAGCGCAGCGTTTGCAGCCACAGTTCGGACTGAGAGATAGGCCAGGTGAGAAAGCATTTCTTGACTATCCCTCTTCTCTGGAAGACTTGATACTCGCAGCGCGACCACGTCCACACACCTTCAGTGTGGCCAGGTTCAAGCAGCTAGAGCTCCCAGAGATGGGAGAGTCAGGAGAGAAGACGTTCCAAAAGTACCGTGTACTTACAGCAGCATTAAAACTGCACAGCAGTCTGCAGCACTGTAGACTGCGGCTTCTCCGACAGACGAGCCATCCCATTGTTGCCTCTCGCAGCCTGCTTGCTAGCTGCTCTCCTGAAGAAAAGAACTAGAAGAAAAAGCCAATGCTGGGCTGCACCTTCCCCTTGCCTTACGTAAAGCCACCTAAACTCCCCGCTGCACTCTCTATTTCCCCTCTCCTTGGAAGCAACCACTGTGTTTGCTGCATCTCGAAGCCTAAAGTTAAGCGCCAGTGGTTTTGGGGATGGTTGGAAGAGGGATAAGTAGTAGCACAAGTAAGTAGTTGTCGTTGAACTTCCTCCTTCTCAGTGCTAACGTGAATTGGGCAGGCAGGCGAGTGCTAGCCACGCTCCTTTCTCAGTTTGTACGCTGCGGACACGAGTCCGGTGGTCTGCGCCTTCGTTCGGCCTCTTTAGTACCCATGTCGCTCTTTCATTCAGCCGGAGTCGAAGCGTCGTCTACTTCTCGCCCAGAGAGCACGGTGCCGGAAGAGAAATGCCCCAGCCGACTGCTTCTGCCGACACACACCTGGTCTATGCACTTTCCCTCGCAGCGACATACAGCAGCACTTTCGGTCTTTCTTGTCGTCCAAATGTAAAGGGAAAGATTCTCTGCTATGTCCCGCCCAGAGAACAGTTTTAGGTCAACCAGCACGCCCAGAGCTTGCCCTCGACGCGTGGAAACCAGTGTTTGCACCACATTCAAGTGGTAGCCGTCTTTCCTTTACAGGCTGCAGAGCGCCGTCACATCATGGTGCTCTCTGCACCTGCCTTCTCAGTTCCAATACCGCCGCGCACAATACAGCCTTGCAGGAAGCAAACATGCGGATAGTCATGTCGCTCAGAAGAACGTGCCAGGATGAAAAGATGTTCTTCCTTTCTCCTCGTCGCCCATATTGTGGTGCTGTATTAAAAGCCTTGGCCAGCGAAAGGCTAATCCAGCAAGTGTTTCTCACCTGATGCATTTCGCTGAGGGAGAGCTGAGGAAAATCCTTGCACAGCACACTGCGGATGCGTGCAGTACACATGCTGAAGAGCGGCAAAACTCAAAGCCATCGCTGGGCTTCAGTTCTGTCCAGACCGCAGAAGGCGAAGAACGAAGCAGCTGGGCACCGCGTTAACGTACTCAGTGGACCGAATTTCAAATGTCCAGCCAAAAGCTGCTTCATAAGCAGATTCAGCTGAGAATGCTCTGGCTGCTTCACAAAGTAAGGCGCAGCCGTTTCCATTCATCACACTACCTGGCCAGAAGCAGTATCCTACACCTTCAATGCTGCAGCGTCCATGCAGCTGGAGCACACGCAGTAGGACGCGTCGAGATAGAAGGCGTTCTTCAAGTACCCCCCTCCTCCAAGCAGCCTTGAAACTGGGCACAACACACTGCGGCTCGGGAGCTTCCTTCTCAGATAGACGTGCCGTCACGTTATTCACTCTCGCAGCTCCGTTGCCCACTTGCAGCAGCTGCTACCAAAGCAAAATGCTCCAGAAGTAAAAAGCACTGCCGGGCTGTACTTTCGCCTTGCCGCACGTGAAGCACCATAAACTGTCCGCTGTACTCTTTATTTCCCTTCTCCGCCGCATCTACCACTGTCATCTCTGCATCTCGAAGCATAAAGCTCGGCACAATTCTTCCCAGGGAAAGCTGGAAGAGAAATAGGTAGCAGCACAAGTAGCTGCAAGTGGAACTTTTGTTTTCAACTGCTAACGTGAATCCGAAAAGAAGCGAGCGGCAGCCACGCTTCTTCTTGCAGCCTGTGCGATGCGCACACCAGCTCGGTGCTCTGCGCCCTCATTCGTATGCTCTTCGTACCATGTCGCGCTTTTCATTCTGCCGGAGTCGAAGCGTCGTCTACTTCTCGCCCGGAGAGCACGGTGCCGGAAGAGAAATGCCCCAGCCGACCGCCCTTCCGAAACACACCAGGGCTATGCACTTTTCTCGCAGCGACATACAGCAGCACTTTCGGTCTTTTCTTGTCGTCCAAATGTAAGGGGAAAGATTCTCAGCAATGTCGGGCACAGAGAACAGTTTTAGGTCAACAAGCACGCCCAGAGCTTGCCCGCGACTCGTGGAAACTTGTGTTTGCACACATTCCAGTGGCAGCCCTCTTTCCTTTACAGCCTGCAGAGCGACGTCAGATCGCGGTGCTCTCTGCACCTGCCTTCTCCCTTCCAAGTACCACTGCGCACAATATAGCCTTGCAGGAAGCAAAGGCGCGGATAGTCGTCTCGCAGAGAAGAACGTGCAAAGACGAAAAGATGTTCTTCCTTTCTCCTCCTTGTCGCCCAGATTGTGGTGCTGTATTAAAAGCCTTGGCCAGCGAAAGGCTGATCCAGCAAGTGTTTCTCACCTGATGCATTTCGCTGAGGAAAATCCTTGCACAGCACACTGTGGATGCGTGCAGTACACATGCTGAAGAGCGGCAAAACTCAAAGCCATCGCTGGGCTTCAGTTCTGTCCAGACCGCAGAAGGCGAAGAACGAAGCAGCTGGGCACCGCGTTAACGTACTCAGTGGACCGAATTTCAAATGTCCAGCCAAAAGCTGCTTCATAAGCAGATTCAGCTGAGAATGCTCTGGCTGCTTCACAAAGTAAGGCGCAGCCGTTTCCATTCATCACACTACCTGGCCAGAAGCAGTATCCTACACCTTCAATGCTGCAGCGTCCATGCAGCTGGAGCACACGCAGTAGGATGCGTCGAGATAGAAGGCGTTCTTCAAGTACCCCCCTCCTCCAAGCAGCCTTGAAACTGAGCACAACACACTGCGGCTCGGGAGCTTCCTTCTCAGATAGACGTGCCGTCACGTTATTCACTCTCGCAGCTCCGTTGCCCACTTGCAGCAGCTGCTACCAAAGCAAAACGCTCCAGAAGTAAAAAGCACTGCCGGGCTGTACTTTCGCCTTGCCGCACGTGAAGCACCATAAACTGTCCGCTGTACTCTTTATTTCCCTTCTCCGCCGCATCTACCACTGTCATCTCTGCATCTCGAAGCATAAAGCTCGGCACAATTCTTCCCAGGGAAAGCTGGAAGAGAAATAGGTAGCAGCACAAGTAGCTGCAAGTGGAACTTTTGTTTTCAACTGCTAACGTGAATCCGAAAAGAAGCGAGCGGCAGCCACGCTTCTTCTTGCAGCCTGTGCGATGCGCACACCAGCTCGGTGTTCTGCGCCCTCATTCGTATGCTCTTCGTACCATGTCGCGCTTTTCATTCTGCCGGAGTCGAAGCGTCGTCTACTTCTCGCCCGGAGAGCACGGTGCCGGAAGAGAAATGCCCCAGCCGACCGCCCTTCCGAAACACACCAGGGCTATGCACTTTTCTCGCAGCGACATACAGCAGCACTTTCGGTCTTTTCTTGTCGTCCAAATGTAAGGGGAAAGATTCTCAGCAATGTCGGGCACAGAGAACAGTTTTAGGTCAACAAGCACGCCCAGAGCTTGCCCGCGACTCGTGGAAACTTGTGTTTGCACACATTCCAGTGGCAGCCCTCTTTCCTTTACAGCCTGCAGAGCGACGTCAGATCGCGGTGCTCTCTGCACCTGCCTTCTCCCTTCCAAGTACCACTGCGCACAATATAGCCTTGCAGGAAGCAAAGGCGCGGATAGTCGTCTCGCAGAGAAGAACGTGCAAAGACGAAAAGATGTTCTTCCTTTCTCCTCCTTGTCGCCCAGATTGTGGGGCTGTACTGAAAGCCATGGCCAGCGAAAGGCTAATCCAGCAAGTGTTTCTCACCTGATGCATTTCGCTGAGGGAGAGCTGAGGAAAATCCTTGCACAGCACACTGTGGATGCGTGCAGTACACATGCTGAAGAGCGGCCAAACTCAAAGCCATCGCTGGGCTTCAGTTCTGTCCAGACTGCAGAAGGCGAAGAACGAAGCAGCTGGGCACCGCGTTAACGTACTCAGTGGACCGAATTTCAAATGTCCAGCCAAAAGCTGCTTCATAAGCAGATTCAGCTGAGAATGCTCTGGCTGCTTCACAAAGTAAGGCGCAGCCGTTTCCATTCATCACACTACCTGGCCAGAAGCAGTATCCTACACCTTCAATGCTGCAGCGTCCATGCAGCTGGAGCACACGCAGTAGGACGCGTCGAGATAGAAGGCGTTCTTCAAGTACCCCCCTCCTCCAAGCAGCCTTGAAACTGAGCACAACACACTGCAGCTCGGGAGCTTCCTTCTCAGATAGACGTGCCGTCACGTTATTCACTCTCGCAGCTCCGTTGCCCACTTGCAGCAGCTGCTACCAAAGCAAAATGCTCCAGAAGTAAAAAGCACTGCCGGGCTGTACTTTCGCCTTGCCGCACGTGAAGCACCATAAACTGTCCGCTGTACTCTTTATTTCCCTTCTCCGCCGCATCTACCACTGTCATCTCTGCATCTCGAAGCATAAAGCTCGGCACAATTCCTCCCAGGGAAAGCTGGAAGAGAAATAGGTAGCAGCACAAGTAGCTGCAAGTGGAACTTTTGTTTTCAACTGCTAACGTGAATCCGAAAAGAAGCGAGCGGCAGCCACGCTTCTTCTTGCAGCCTGTGCGATGCGCACACCAGCTCGGTGCTCTGCGCCCTCATTCGTATGCTCTTCGTACCATGTCGCGCTTTTCATTCTGCCGGAGTCGAAGCGTCGTCTACTTCTCGCCCGGAGAGCACGGTGCCGGAAGAGAAATGCCCCAGCCGACTGCCCTTCCGAAACACACCAGGGCTATGCACGTTTCTCGCAGCGACATACAGCAGCACTTTCGGTCTTTTCTTGTCATCCAAATGTAAGGGGAAAGATTCTCAGCAATGTCGGGCACAGAGAACAGTTTTAGGTCAACAAGCACGCCCAGAGCTTGCCCGCGACTCGTGGAAACTTGTGTTTGCACACATTCCAGTGGCAGCCCTCTTTCCTTTACAGCCTGCAGAGCGACGTCAGATCGCGGTGCTCTCTGCACCTGCCTTCTCCCTTCCAAGTACCACTGCGCACAATATAGCCTTGCAGGAAGCAAAGGCGCGGATAGTCGTCTCGCAGAGAAGAACGTGCAAAGACGAAAATATGTTCTTCCTTTCTCCTCCTTGTCGCCCAGATTGTGGGGCTGTACTGAAAGCCATGGCCAGCGAAAGGCTAATCCAGCAAGTGTTTCTCACCTGATGCATTTCGCTGAGGGAGAGCTGAGGAAAATCCTTGCACAGCACACTGCGGATGCGTGCAGTACACATGCTGAAGAGCGGCCAAACTCAAAGCCATCGCTGGGCTTCAGTTCTGTCCAGACTGCAGAAGGCGAAGAACGAAGCAGCTGGGCACCGCGTTAACGTACTCAGTGGACCGAATTTCAAATGTCCAGCCAAAAGCTGCTTCATAAGCAGATTCAGCTGAGAATGCTCTGGCTGCTTCACAAAGTAAGGCGCAGCCGTTTCCATTCATCACACTACCTGGCCAGAAGCAGTATCCTACACCTTCAATGCTGCAGCGTCCATGCAGCTGGAGCACACGCAGTAGGACGCGTCGAGATAGAAGGCGTTCTTCAAGTACCCCCCTCCTCCAAGCAGCCTTGAAACTGAGCACAACACACTGCGGCTCGGGAGCTTCCTTCTCAGATAGACGTGCCGTCACGTTATTCACTCTCGCAGCTCCGTTGCCCACTTGCAGCAGCTGCTACCAAAGCAAAATGCTCCAGAAGTAAAAAGCACTGCCGGGCTGTACTTTCGCCTTGCCGCACGTGAAGCACCATAAACTGTCCGCTGTACTCTTTATTTCCCTTCTCCGCCGCATCTACCACTGTCATCTCTGCATCTCGAAGCATAAAGCTCGGCACAATTCTTCCCAGGGAAAGCTGGAAGAGAAATAGGTAGCAGCACAAGTAGCTGCAAGTGGAACTTTTGTTTTCAACTGCTAACGTGAATCCGCAAAGAAGCGAGCGGCAGCCACACTTCTTCTTGCAGCCTGTGCGATGCGCACACCAGCTCGGTGCTCTGCGCCCTCATTCGTATGCTCTTCGTACCATGTCGCGCTTTTCATTCTGCCGGAGTCGAAGCGTCGTCTACTTCTCGCCCGGAGAGCACGGTGCCGGAAGAGAAATGCCCCAGCCGACCGCCCTTCCGAAACACACCAGGGCTATGCACTTTTCTCGCAGCGACATACAGCAGCACTTTCGGTCTTTTCTTGTCGTCCAAATGTAAAGGAAAAGATTCTCAGCAATGTCGGGCACAGAGAACAGTTTTAGGTCAACAAGCACGCCCAGAGCTTGCCCGCGACTCGTGGAAACTTGTGTTTGCACACATTCCAGTGGCAGCCCTCTTTCCTTTACAGCCTGCAGAGCGCCGTCAGATCGCGGTGCTCTCTGCACCTGCCTTCTCCCTTCCAAGTACCACTGCGCACAATATAGCCTTGCAGGAAGCAAAGGCGCAGATAGTCGTCTCGCAGAGAAGAACGTGCAAAGACGAAAAGATGTTCTTCCTTTCTCCTCCTTGTCGCCCAGATTGTGGTGCTGTACTGAAAGCCATGGCCAGCGAAAGGCTAATCCAGCAAGTGTTTCTCACCTGATGCATTTCGCTGAGGGAGAGCTGAGGAAAATCCTTGCACAACACACTGTGGATGCGTGCAGTACACATGCTGAAGAGCGGCAAAACTCAAAGCCATCGCTGGGCTTCAGTTCTGTCCAGACGGCAGAAGGCGAAGAACGAAGCAGCTGGGCACCGCGTTAACGTACTCAGTGGACCGAATTTCAAATGTCCAGCCAAAAGCTGCTTCATAAGCAGATTCAGCTGAGAATGCTCTGGCTGCTTCACAAAGTAAGGCGCAGCCGTTTCCATTCATCACACTACCTGGCCAGAAGCAGTATCCTACACCTTCAATGCTGCAGCATCCATGCAGCTGGAGCACACGCAGTAGGACGCGTCGAGATAGAAGGCGTTCTTCAAGTACCCCCCTCCTCCAAGCAGCCTTGAAACTGGGCACAACACACTGCGGCTCGGGAGCTTCCTTCTCAGATAGACGTGCCGTCACGTTATTCACTCTCGCAGCTCCGTTGCCCACTTGCAGCAGCTGCTACCAAAGCAAAATGCTCCAGAAGTAAAAAGCACTGCCGGGCTGTACTTTCGCCTTGCCGCACGTGAAGCACCATAAACTGTCCGCTGTACTCTTTATTTCCCTTCTCCGCCGCATCTACCACTGTCATCTCTGCATCTCGAAGCATAAAGCTCGGCACAATTCCTCCCAGGGAAAGCTGGAAGAAAAATAGGTAGCAGCACAAGTAGCTGCAAGTGGAACTTTTGTTTTCAACTGCTAACGTGAATCCGAAAAGAAGCGAGCGGCAGCCACGCTTCTTCTTGCAGCCTGTGCGATGCGCACACCAGCTCGGTGCTCTGCGCCCTCATTCGTATGCTCTTCGTACCATGTCGCGCTTTTCATTCTGCCGGAGTCGAAGCGTCGTCTACTTCTCGCCTGAGAGCACGGTGCCGGCAGAGAAACGCTCCGGGCTTCTGCCTCTGCCGAAACACACCTGGGCTATCCCTCTCAGCGTTAAGTAGCACAAAATGCTGTCTGCGTTATGGTCTTAATCTTAAGGGAAAGATTCTCGGCTTCGGCTCGCACAGAGAACTTTGCTGGGACAATACATGTGTTTTATTATCCTTTCTCGCAAGAAGACTATGGTGCTTCTTTGGAACTGTTGGCCAGTGTAAGGCTAATCCAGCAAGTGCTTCTCTCCTGACACATTTCTCTGAGCGAGAGCTTCGGCGGACAGTTGGGCTCTGCGAAGCAGAAAGTCTGTGCTTGCACGTAGCGCTGAGGAGAATCTGTGCACAGCGCGCTCTGGATGCGTGCAGTACACACACTAAAGAGAGCCAAAGCTCAATGTCTCAGTTCTGTCCAGCGCCGGAAATTGAGAAGAACGCAGCCCCAGAGCTCTGGGCTGGAGTGTGCGATGGTTATGAGCTGTGCCGCTCTTCTGCGTGTCTACTGCACGCATCCATAGTGTACAGTGCAAGGATTTTCCTCAGCTCTCGCTCAACGAAATGCATTAGAAGGGAAGCACATGCTAGATTAGCCATTCGTTAGCCCACGCTTTCAGTAGAGCACCACAATCTGGGCGACGAGGAAGAGCAAAGAAGAACATCTTTTCGTCTTTGCACGATCTTCTCTGCGAGACATCTCTCCACGTCTTTGCTCCCTGCAAGGCTGTAAGGTGCGCGGTGGTACTTGGAAGGGAGAAGGCAGGTGCAGAGAGCACCGCGATCTGACGGCGCTCTGCAGGCTTAAAGAAAAGAAAGCTACCACTTGAATGTGGTTCAAATACCAATTTCCACGCGTCGCGGGTAAGCTCCGGGTAAGCTTGGTGACCTAAAACTGGGCGCTGAGTGAGACGTAGCCGAGAATCTATCCCTTTACATTCCGGCTCCAATGCAAACAGAATGCGATGCTACTTAGCGCTGCGAAGGAAAGTGCATAGCCCTGGTGTGTTTGGGAAGGATCAGCAGCCTGGAGCGTTTTTCTGGAGCCTTTCTCCGCTGGCACCGTGCTCTCTGGGCGAGAAGTAGACGACGCTTCGACTCCGGCAGAATGAAAGCGCGACATGGTACGAAGAGCATTAAAGAATGAGGGCAGAGCACCGAGCTGGTGTGCGCATCGCACAGGCTGCAAGAGGAAGCCCGGCTGTTACTCGCTTGTTTCCGGATTCACGTTAGCGTTTTAAAACAGAAAGTTCCACTTGCAGCTACTTGTGCTGCTACCTATTTCTCTTCCAGCTTTCCCTGGGAGGAATTGTGCCGAGCTTTTATGCTTCGAGATGCAGAGATGACAGTGGTAGATGCGGCGGAGAAGGGAAATAAAGAGTACAGCGGACAGTTTATGGTGCTTCACGTGCGGCAAGGCGAAAGTACAGCCCGGCAGTGCTTTTTACTTCTGGAGCATTTTGCTTTGGTAGCAGCTGCTGCAAGTGGGCAACGGAGCTGCGAGAGTGAATAACGTGACGGCACGTCTATCTGAGAAGGAAGCTCCCGAGCCGCAGTGTGTTGTGCTCAGTTTCAAGGCTGCTTGGAGAAGGGGGTACTTGAAGACCGCCTTCTATCTCGACGCGTCCTACTGCGTGTGCTCCAGCTGCATGGACGCTGCAGCATTGAAGGTGTAGGATACTGCTTCTGGCCAGGTAGTGTGATGAATGGAAACGGCTGCGCCTTACTTTGTGAAGCAGCCAGAGCATTCTCAGCTGAATCTGCTTATGAAGCAGCTTTTGGCTGGACATTTGAAATTCGGTCCACTGAGTACGTTAACGCGGTGCCCAGTTGCTTCGTTCTTTGCCTTCTGCCGTCTGGACGAAACTGGAGCCCAGCGATGGCTTTGAGTTTTGGCGCTCTTCAGCGCGAACACTGCACACATCCACAGTGTGCTGTGCACGGATTTTCCTCAGCTCGACGTACAATCATTTTCTTGCTGTTTCCAGAGTCTAAACTCTTCGTGAAACTCTCGTCAGCGAGATGCGGCAGGAATGAGGCACTTGCTGGATGAGCTTTTCGCTAGCCAAGACTTTCAATACAGCACCACAATTCAGGCAAGAAGCAGGAGAAAGGAAGATCATCCTTTCGTCCTTCCACGTTCTTCTCTGCGAGATGACTATCCGTGTCTTTGCTTCCTGCAAGGCTTTAAGGGGCGCGGTGGTACTTAGAACTGAGAAGGCAGGTGCAGAGAGCACCGGGATCTGACGGTGCTCTGCAGGCTGTAAAGGAAAGACGGCAACCACTTGAATGTGGTGCAAACACAAGTTTCCACGCGTCGCGGGTAAGCTCCGGGTAAGCTTGTTGACCTAAAACTGTGCCAGACGGAGCTGAGACTCTTTCCCTTTGCATTTGGACGACAAGAAAAGACCGAAAGTGTTGCTGTATGTCGCTGCGAGGGAAAGTGCATAGACCAGGCGTGTGTGGGCAGAAGCAGTCGGCTGGGGCATTTCGCTGCCGGCACCGTGCTCTCTGGGCGAGAAGCAGACCACGCTTCGACTCCGGCTGAATGAAAGAGCAACATGGGTACTAAAGAGGCCGAACGAAGGCGCAGAGCACCGGGCTGGTGTCCGCAGCGTACAAACTGAGAAAGGAGCGTTGCTGGCACTCGCCTGCCTGCCCAATTCACGTTAGCACTGAGAAGGAGGAAGTTCAACGATAACTACTTACTTGTGCTACTACTTATCCCTCTTCCAACCATCCCCAAAACCACTGGCGCTTAACTTTAGGCTTCGAGATGCAGCAAACACAGTGGTCGCCTCCAAGGAGAGGGGAAATAGAGAGTGCAGCGGGGAGTTTAGGTGGCTTTACGTAAGGCAAGGGGAAGGTGCAGCCCAGCATTGGCTTTTTCTTCTAGTTCTTTTCTTCAGGAGAGCAGCTAGCAAGCAGGCTGCGAGAGGCAACAATGGGATGGCTCGTCTGTCGGAGAAGCCGCAGTCTACAGTGCTGCAGACTGCTGTGCACAGTTTTAATGCTGCTGTAAGTACACGGTACTTTTGGAACGTCTTCTCTCCTGACTCTCCCATCTCTGGGAGCTCTAGCTGCTTGAACCTGGCCACACTGAAGGTGTGTGGACGTGGTCGCGCTGCGAGTATCAAGTCTTCCAGAGAAGAGGGATAGTCAAGAAATGCTTTCTCACCTGGCCTATCTCTCAGTCCGAACTGTGGCTGCAAACGCTGCGCTGCAAGGGTGGACTTACCCACTTGGAGAGAATGTGATGATGCTCTAGATATAGTTGCGAAGGAAAGTGCTGCTCACTGGAATGTTTCGCCTAGTTCACAGACTTTAAAAGGACTAGGAAGGCCAACGCCTTGTTCTAGCACTTGTTCTCTGCGTGCAGCTGCTGGATGTTTGGAAGGGCTTTGGGATCCGCCAGAGGTGGAGGGTACGATGCTACAGAGAGCTTGAAGGAAAGTGCCTATCTCCAGAGCCTTTGATGCAGTTCAGCGGGTGCGAGTGGCATGTTGAGCATGTTCATGATGGCACAGAAAAGGTTCTGAAAGAAAGAGGCCGTGCTGAAAGTGCCTTTACTTTTGCCGCGTAGAAACTGCTCAGCCAACAATGAAAAGATTCGTCTTGCTTCCCCGCTACGCGCAGGGTTACATCCTTTTATGTCTCCAAGAGGCAGGATGCACAGCAGAGCTCTTCCACCAACTGCTTCCACACGACTGGGGCCGCGCCAGCCAAGCGCTTTTTGCCGGGCACTGTCAGCGCTCATGGAAACAACCACACGATGGCGCTGCAGACTTGCAAAAGAAGGCCAAGCACCTGGCCCAGCTCGAAACCACCCCAAGGGCAGACAGAGGCAACTTGCAAACGGCCCTGCACTCAAATCAACGGTGTCAGGACAAAAAGATTGCCCTCATCTTCCCCTTCCAAGAGCACACTCTTCTTTACACCACACCTCTTTGGCCCAAACAAATCTTTTCCCTCTCGCAGATTCCGCCCACCAACTTGAAACCATCTGGCAAAAACAGGGCTCAAAACAGTGCCAGCTGAGGAAGATCTTGCTGCCTACAACTTCACCTGCACCCCTCAAACTAGCAGCACACACGCTGTTCTCAGCACTCTCCTTCTCAGCTCTAGGTACCATCCTAAGCCTTCCCTCTCCCAGAATCAGGATCCAAAGGCAACGGCACCAGGGACTGCTCACACACTGAAGGCACCAGGACAAATAGCTTAAGAGCTTGGCCTTTGCATTCCCGCTGACAGCTCAACAGCTCGAACCCAGAGAGAGCTCTGCCTGTTGGGAAAAGCCTTTAAAATCCCTAGGAGTACCTGATGTGCACATCCAAACCCGCCTTCCTTGCCAAAGAGAGCAACTACAAGCCCATCTCCAAAGAAACGGCATCCCCTCCTCCAAAATACAACACATCCAGCGACTGATCCACCTCCAGTATTGAATATGTCCAACAATTGCCCCCACACGCACAGGGGCCAGAAGAGAAATGTCTTGCTGGACTATTCCTCCCCACAGTACCTTAACATCTGCCCTAGCAACACTGGCACTATGTCCTTGCCTTCCCAAGGAAAGGCTCTCCGAGTCTCTTGGCCTTGCCTTGTCTAGTTCTTCTTAAGGTACCCTTGCTCTGCTTCCTTTGCCTGCGTCTGCCTTGCCTCGCACTGCCTACAACTTGCTGGCTTTGCTTTGCCCGGCCTTCCACTCTTTCCCTTGCCTTCCATGCAGGCAAGGCGCTGCAAACCGAGTGCAGGCAATTGTGGGCAAGTCAAGGGAGAGGTAGGCAAGGCCAGAGCAGTGAGGGGAAAGCAAATGGAGTGGTAGGCAAGAGAAGGCCCAGAAGTTAGAGGCAAGGCTGGCTGTAGGAAGGAAGGGCCACTGATGGGAAGGCCAGGCAGAAACAGGAAGGGCTCAGCAAGCCAAGGCCCTGGAGGAAAACAGTAGGCAGGTCATATGCGGGGCAGGGCCCTGCAAAGGAATGCAAGGCTACAGAGGGCTAGCAGGGCAAGGCAAGGCAACTGTTGTGTTGCCAAGGCAAGGCCAGGCAAGGCAGGTGAGAAGTACATTCAAGGACTGCTGGTACACAAAAGTGGCCAGGACCAAGTGCTCTGTGTGGCCTTGATCCCGCGTGGGTCATCTCTCCTCTGTACCTAAAAGACTTGAGCTACCTGCTTTCCCTTGTATGCAAAAGAACTCTCTTTCTGGTCCCCGAGCTCAAGGGCAAAATGTGAATTGCCCCTCCAAGGTTCAAGACATGCAAGGATTGCTCCCAGACAAAGGCTGCCCACAGAGATGAGTGTGGCAACATGCGTCCTCCCCTGGTCTTCCTCTCATGCGATCCTGAAACACCGGAGATGCTTGAGAGCTTTGAGATTCCTCGGAGGAGCAGAAAGGGCAGGGCAAGGCCCAGAAATGTCATTGAAAAGGGGTGTTGAATTCCAGGTGGGGGAGGGGTGAGCAAGGTCATGCAAGGCAAGGGAGGGGTTCAAGAGCAAGGCAAGGCAAGTGGTGGCTTTGCGAGGCGAGGCAAGGCAATGAGGGTCCTAGAAGGAAAAGGAAAGATGAGGCCAGACCTAGACGAATGTGAAAGGAAGTCAGGTGGGGGATGGGTGAGCAAGTCAGTGCAAGGCAGGGGAGAAAAGGCAGGTTGAGGGAAGGCTACAGAGGGGGCAGCAAGGAAATGCAAGGCATGGGGAAGCATGCGAGGAGTGGGTGCTGCCAGCCGGCGGGGATGGCAGGGGCGGGGCCACTGCAAGTAGCATGGTGGGGATGTGGAGGGGGTGTTAGTGTGCGGGAGGTGTGTGTGTGTGTGTGTGTGCAGTGGAGTGCAGGGTAAGTGCAGGTGTGTGTGTGCGTATACGGGGGTTTTGTGCCAGGTGCTGTGCCGGGGAGAGCCATTCCACCGCAAGGAAGGTGTGGGAGTGAAAGGAGTAAGATAGATGTGTCTTTACAAAGAGACCGTGTGAATCTCTCCTTAGACGAGGCTAGGAATTTACAGGGAGGGAAGTAACAGAAGAAAGTATTCGTTCTAGAAACTGTTACTAATCAACAGAGACTGTTGCTCAGCCAAGGCCCTGCTAAATTCCTGAACCTAGAGCAAGGCAGCAAAGACTTCCCAGCATTAGGAATAGTTTGGTTTTCTTCCTTTTCCATTCCAAAAGGGGAGTGCATATTAGAGGGGGGCATAGAGTAGGCAGTTCCGGAAGTCTGTAATTCCCGAGTACCTCAGAGGGTGCTGTTGCCAGGAACTTAGCATCAGAAGGGGGCTGCATCCCGCAATCATTTGAGAGACTCCATGGCAAAAGCCCCATGGCCTCTCCCTGGAGTTGAAGAATGTTACAGGACTCCTCTGTCTCCTTTTTGGTGGATGAAGAAACTCAGAAAGCCACACTTCTGCCAGAACTCTCCAAGATGCCCCCTTTGCTCCCCGTGACTCCATCACTGCCCAGGAAGCTGTCTTTTCTACCACAGCAGTTTGACATACAGTTAAAAGTCGTGTGGCAGAGAAAAAAGGCAAGAATTGGTTTCCAAGGGATGGCAAACAAGAGATACCAGAACCTTTGGCCCTACCAATATTAAAGCAACTCCATTAAGAGAGTCCTTGCACTTCCTGAGGATTGGCAGAAGCCTATCTTATGACGTATGTTGCTGGGGGTCTTTTTAGACTGGCAAAAGGAGCTGTTGAAGGTTGCTTGATCTGTGCTAAAGCCAACAGCCAAGTTACAAAGTAACTTGCTAGGGGAGGGAGGCCTTGGGCTGCATGGCCCTTCCAAAGATGCCAGGTGGATTTTCCGGAGATGCCCCAAGTGGCAAGGCTTAATATCTTCTGGTAATCGTATGTCAGCTAGCAAGGTGGCCAGAAGTATTTCCAACTACTTCAGTAATGACAGGATCAGTTCTTAAGGCATTTTTGGAACAAATCATTCCAAGATACAGCATTGTAGAAGCAATAGACTCAGATAGGGGAACTCATTTTGCAGGAAAGGTCCTTCAAGGGGTTTTGGCTTCTTTAGGAACACAATGGAACCTCCATAGGCCCTGGCACCCCCAGAGCTCGGCTCGGGTAGAAAACAATGAAGAGAGAAATAAACACCTTTTGAAGCTGGTAATAGAAACCAAGATGCCATGGGTAGGGCTCTGGACATTGGCTTTGGTGAGAATGAGCGCCCAACCCAGAAGAGAGATTCAGTTATCTCCCTTTCAATCGTTGTTTGCAATTACCCTGGTAAGTCTCCACCTAGTGGGGGGGGGGGGGGTAGAGGCAAGTGATGTATATTTAAAACCATCTGTGGCCAGGATCCTGCTTCTTGTGAAACCCCTTCAACAGGAAGCTCAGCCGGCACAAGTCCGGCCTTTGGACTTTGTTGCTTGTAACATCCAACCAGGAGATTGAGTCCTAGTTAAGGAGTAGAAAGAAGCGCCAGTGCTGGTGAAATGGCGTGGCCCATTCCAAGTGTCACTGACGACAGAAAACAGCCGTCAAGTAAGCTGAACACAGGTGAACCCGTCCCTCTCGGGTCAAGGTCTCTGAAGCCTCGGAGATTTGCACATCTCAGTTGGAGGAGAAGGCCGGGAGGCCGTGACTGACACTCTGCAGGAGTGGGCCGGAGCAGTAGGCAGTGCTTCGACATCGGAAGAAGCCCCGCAGTCCTACCTTCAGACCGTCTGCTGAAATAGACTGTATAGGCATCCCTCCTCTAGAATCTCCACTCACTTGGGGGCTAATACTTGTGGCCATTTTGTTACGTTAAGTGGTTTCTGTGTCTTCAATTGCCACAGGTGCTGCAGAAGACAACGGGAAAATTAGACTAGCTAATTAGATGACACTATTAAAACATTTTCCTTACTAATTCTACTTTGATATGGTCAGCTGAGTTTAGGCCAGGAGTGGGAGAATCAATTTGCAGCCTTAGGAGAAGAAGTAGCAAAAGTTTTTAACCTTAGCAATTGCTGGCTCTGTGGAGGGCCAGGAGGATCTGAAGAGTGGCCATAGTTGGCTAGCCCAGCTGAACCTAAATGGTGGGTCAATGTGAGGGCCACAGTGGGATGGGATTTGGGGCCAAAGAAGGAAGTTCATGGCCACTTCATTCTTCTCCAACAGGCACTTATTGCCTAAATAGGATAGGGCATGTCTATGTAGGAAAAGGCAATTGTCAATTGACTTTCCCTCTGGGTTTGAACAACTGGGTTTGGACCCCCAATTGCCCTCCTTCCAATTGTTCCAAATATCAAGGCAAATGCAATCAAATACCTGTTCGGCTCACTAACAGTAGCTGCGTAAGGCGTTCTTATCACACTTGCCAAAAATATTTGGAAGCCTGTAAAGCAATGGGGAGGGACAAGGGGTTTTTTTGACCACCTGTTTTTGAGCAGTCCCCACAAAAATTCCACAAGTAGAAGACATGTTGTTTGTGATTATCAGTGGGAATGGCCACACCGGATTGGAACTCAAAGCCTTTTAGTGAGTTCTGCTCCAAATCCAACCAAGCAGCTTGCAGATGTAAATGTAGGTGGGAACCCTGTGCGGGAGCTTGGAAATGCAAATGCTGGGACCCTTATGGTGGGGCAACTCTTGTTGGGGGACCGTTAGGCCCGGGAATCCTACTGTATTTTGAGCCACCAATTGATGACCATGGGTAGGTTCCTTTGCTAATGGAACACGGGCTTTGAAAGGACAGTATTGGATTTGTGGCCATGCTTAGCTCAGGTTACCTCCAAACTGGTCAGGGATATGGTATATTTAGTAGACTGTTGTTCTTTTTGCTACTACAAGTTCTGGGAAATCGCTTAGGAATCAAAATCTGTGATGATTTAATTAGAGAAAAGCAGTCAGCTGATGCAGCCCTGGCTGGAGGGAGCACCCCAAAACGGGGAAATGATGAACGGCCAACAGAACAAGTTACCCAACACGATGGACCAGCCCCTTGGAAACCTAAGGAATTAATCCCAGATGCCTGGGAACCCACTTATCATTTGAAGGAGATAATTAGGTTACAAGCTGTCTCGGAAATAATTACCAACCAGCCAGCCACAGCTCTTGACCTTTTTGCTGACCAACCCACTTAAATGAGGAAAGCGGTATTTCAACATTGGATGGTATTAGATTATCTGTTGGCAGAAGAAGGAGGAGTTTGTGGGAAATTAAATGACTCGAGCTGCTGTTTGCAAGCAGATGACAGCGGAAAAGTGGTCAAACAAATAACAAAGGAAATAACGTCAGCTCGTGGACCTGTCCAAATGTTGAAAGGATGGGAATGGGACATATTTTCATAGTTAACTGGCCAGCTATGGGCTAAATGAATACGATTTCTCCTCTTATATGCTATAGCAATTCTCATCTTTTTACCATGCGTGACACCATGCTGGCTGCAGCTCTTTCAGCAGGTGCTCAAGGGGATGCCGCTAGCAGCCATGCCTACCTGATCCAGAAATGACTACAAAAGGACAGAAAAGAATGTCACTGCAAATAATAGCAAAACCCAAGAAGACTCCAGAAGAAAAAATTAAATCCATGGTAATTAAGGTTTGTAAAGACAAATACAGAGCAAATAAAAAGAGGAGGGATTAAAAGGAATGAGATGGATGAGTATTTACAAAGAGACCGTGTGAATCGGCCTGTAGACAAGGCTAGGAAGTTATGGCTAGTGAAGTAACAGAAGAAACTAGGAGTTCTCTAGAACTGTTACTAATCATCAGAGACTGTTGATTAATCAAGGCCGTGTTAAATTCCTGAACCTAGAGCAAGGCAACAAAGACTTAAGAGCATTAGGAATGGGGTTCTTATCTTTCTTCTCGATGCCAAGAGGGGGGTGCATATTAGAGGGGGGCGCATAGAGTAGGCAGTTCCGGAAGTCTGTATCTCCCGAATACCTCAGCCAGTGGGGAAAAGGAAGAGGGTGCTGTGGCCGGGAACTTGGCATCAAAAGGGGGCTGCATCCCGCAACCGTTTGACAGACGCCATGGGAAAAGCCCCATGGACTCTCCCTGTAGTCGAAGAATGTTGCAGGACTCCTCTGTCTCCTTTTCGGATATAAACCTCAGGCATCGTGGATTAATTTTCCCTAACGGCAGCGACCTGCCGCGTGGTCTCCGTGCTCCTCTCCAGCCCCCCGGGACGTGTAAAATAGTTCCCAGCGGCTCCCACCGCGCGTTGCAGACGGCTGCGCGGCCCCGGGGCTGCCCGCAGTGCTCCCCTGCCCCGCCAGGGCTGCCCGCGGGCTGCGGAGCCGCCTCGCCACCGGCGCGGCCAGGGCCGGGGCCCTTCTCGACAGCAGCCGAGGGGCTGCGGAGCGGGCGGCTGCCGGACGATCAGCTATTTTATGCCGCGCGGTGCTGCCGCCTCCATCTAGCTCTCCATCGCGCCGCCGCCCGCCGCCCGCCTGGCGCGCTCACGCTCGGCCGCGCTCGCCGCCCGCCCAGCCTCGCCGGAAGCTCTCCCGCCCGGGCTGTGCCCCGGCTCCGCCGGCAGCTCGGCAGGGCCCGGCCGCACGCGTGCTGCGTGGCTCGGAGCAGCCGCGTTGCGCCGCAGGCGACGGGGAAGGCGGGGCGGGCCGGCGCCATCGTGGTAGCGCGAGGAGAGGAGCGCCCGGGCGGGGCGGCGAGCGGCGCGGCGGTGAGCGCTTCTGCTTCCTGTCGCTCGGCGGCCGCCCACGGCAGGTGCCGTGTGACCCCGCGGAGCGGCGGGGCCGGCCGGGCGGTGCGCGGCGAGGCTTTCGGCCAGCGGCGGCCACAGCGAGAGGCTGCTGGCACTGCCCGTGCCGGTGGAGAGAGCGGGGATCCGAGGCCGGCCTTCCCCGGGCGACGAGGGGAGGCCGCCTTTGCCGCGCTGCCCTCCGTGCAGCATGTGGCCGATTCCGGCGAACCCGGGGTCTCCGCAGCGGCGCGGGCGGGAGGGAGTGGGGAGCGCGCTCGGTGCCGTGCCGGCCGCTCCCGGCCAGCGCTGCGCTGCGCCGAGGCGTTTTCCCGCCCGTCCTGGGAAGGACATAAGCGACACCGTAGTTGGAGCTTAGCTGTCAGGGGGAACAACTTCTCTCTGTGAAAAACGAAGTTCACTCTCCTGTGAGAATTTAAAGGGGTTTAATATAAAGACAATAAGAGACACATCAAATAAAGCAACGGGGTAACAGCCAGTTGCCTTGGCGCTCTGCCAAGAGCACACCTGATGCCAGAGGTCAGTCCTTTTTTATACCATTTTTACTGTCTGTTCTTTATTCATATTAAAACTTTTCCTGGAGCTGTTCTGCATGGCCACTCCTTGGTTCCGCCTTTTTAGAGCGTGCCTAGTCTTCTGCCTTGTGGTTTTATTTCTCTTGATTCTTGGGGTTGGGCCCGCTAGGCAAGAGTCGATGGTAGGGTGGATTTCTTAATTCTCCAGACAGTCAGGGCTGATTGCAGCTTTGGGCCTCTTCGTCTCTCCGGGCAGAGTGGTGATAAAATCTCCCGGACTCTCCTGGCCGCCCGTTCTCCGGGCGGAGTAGCCTTTGGGCCCTTTTGCTCCCTAGACAAAGTGTTGATTAGCAGCTTTTCGGGCCTCATCCTCTGTTCGTTTGGAGGTTATCTTACGTGCTCACACTTGCTAACATTCTTGCTAAAAAGAGAGAAAACTACATCCACACAGCAGAAAGCATTTCTAACGTTATATAATATCTACTTTATACTTTGCGAGAAGCTAATATAATATATGTTTATAACAATCCCCCCTTTTCTATTTTATAAATCATTTGGCTTGAGCAATAATTCTTTTTGCTTGGCTTCTAATGTCTGTTCGTTCTTTTCACAGATCAATTTGGCTTCTTCAAGAGGGTCTTTTGTATCACTTTGTCTTTTTAATACCATAATTTTTTGTGCTGTTCCAGACATAGCCAACTTTGGGTCAGTAGGCATTGCCACAACTTGCATGCCTTGAACTATGCTGGTGATTAGCCGAATAAAGCAGGGGATCAAGCAAGGGAGAAATATTAGACTAGCTGTAGCACATAAGAGGAAGAAACCTAGCTTCTTCCACCATTCTTTCCCCAATATGCCATCCCACCAGTTAGCAGACATCATTGATTCCCATTTTTGGACTGGTACATGGGCTATTTTTCTGATTTGGTTGGCCATATCTAGAACGGCATCCCCATTGTCATCAATTTTTAAACAACAGTCCGATGTATTGAACTTCCTGCACACACCGCCTTCTTCGGCCAGTAAATAGTCTAAAGCCAGCCTATTTTGATGTATTGCAGCTCTGGTTTGGCGTTGCTGGCTGACTATTAATTCCATAGCCCCAGCTGTTTCATTGGTTATGATTTCTACAAGAGCTTGGAGTCTGATGATACGATTCAGCATGTAAATTGGGGTCTGATATCCCCAACTTCCATCTTGTGCTTAGGTAGCTGGCCCATCTGTTTCTAATATTCGTTCAGGGGGCCATTCCTCATCTTTCCATTTTTGGAATCCTCCAATTAAATCTCTTTTCTTTCTTTTGAAGTCTTCATAGAGAGGTATACCTAATTGATCTCCCACTGGTTCTGGGAAAAGGAAAAACCCTGGTTGAATGATTCTTAGTGTACAACTCCCTTTCCAATGTGAAGGGAGTCTTGGGGATGCCCTTTTCCCACATATCCAAAAGAAGCCATCTGGTGCTTTCCAATAATCACCTTCTTGTTGATTTATATTCTCCCCAAATTTGGCTATTTCTGGGATTCCAAAATAAGGATTTTTCCTCGTGTCATTACACTGAAAGAGTCCAACTTCATGATCATATACACAGTCTTTTCCTTTTTTCTGGGCTCAATACCAAGTTGGTTTTTCTGGGACCCACCACCTTGAAGTTTTGTTACTCACTTTATAGCTTTTACAGGGAGTGTTTCCTACTTCATTAAGAAAGTTTATCCCAGTTCGCCAGAGGCATTCTTCCCCTATCACTGTTGAACTTAAAATCCACCCCTCAGGTCCGTTCCCCCCTCTTATATTTGTCCGGTTCCATTTAAGGAGTTCTACCGGGCCTACGCTGCTACCTTTCCGTGGCCATTCTTCTGTCATTAAAGCTCCTCCACAGACCCAACAGTTGGTTATGTTAAGTTCTTTACCTATCCTCTCCCCCAATTCCACAAACAGGTTTTTTCCTAACCTTGGGGTTTTTTCCTCTTTGTTGTTTGAGCTTTGCATACAGGTCCTGGCGTGGTGAGGTGAATATAGGGCGAGGTTGCTGTGCTGGCTTTGTATCTTTACTTACCACTTGCTCTTTTACCAAATCTTGGACTGTTCCCCTGGTGGCAGCTGTGGAGCAAATCTATTTTTCTCCTTTTGGACAATTGCTTCTTAGTCTGTTTCCACTTGTTCCTAAATTTTCTGTAATCCAATATTTTTCTCCTTTATGCATGCAAATACCTAATTTGGATGAGTCATAACAGTGACTGTTGGTATGGGTATGAGTAATAAGAAAGAAGCCCCGGTGTCTTTCCATGTAGAGCTTTCGATAGCATTTGTAACATGGTCTTGCCGGTGTCCCAAAAGGGACCAGGAGAAGTGACAAAAGAAGGAATAACAGAGGTCCGGCATGGCTTATACTCCCACCTCCCTTGCCTATGAGGTTGCAACCCATAGCAGGTGTATTGGATCTTCTCGGTGGCGAGTACAGTGGCCGACCCGGTCTTGCCCTCTATTTCCTTGTCACTTCCTTTGTAGCTTTTAGGCAAATTTCTTTTGGCACCTTTTTAACTGTAGTATCTTATCGTATCTTAGGTGTTTCCCATTCAACAGGCACTAGTAATTCCCATCTGCAGAGCAAAGTTATTGCTTTTGTTGCTTATGATTTTGTCTGGATAGGGGGTCGATTTTGTGCTTGACACCCTTTACAACTAGGGTGTCGACGGTGTGAAATGCCAATTTCCCTCTAGATTAATTACTTATATTTGACGTGGTTGGCATGCCCCGTGTTAGAATGATTCAAACAGGGTATATGATGTGGCACTGATGGAAGTTGTGATTCTCCCCCTTCTTAATACAAATCACAGGCTAGAATCAGGACATGAGAGTTCCCTGTTTGATCCAGTCCCAACCCTTCCTGTTTGAAGTGAGAATATTCTTCTCCACGATGTCCCAGAATTTGTCCAGGGGCCACTGATATAAATTTGGCTTTTACTTCTCAGTTAGGTGTGATTCTTTGCATATCCCTTGGATTATTTAGATTGTTCTAGCTCATTGCCACCTGGTCTCCGTTTAAGAATCAATTTGGTATCACCTGGTTTGGATATTACAGTCCACTCTTCAGGTTCTTTTACAGGTCCTTTGATTCTGCTGGCATGGATCTACCCTCGTTCCTTGGTCTGGATTGCGGCCTCAGTCATCAGCAGTACCTGAAAAGGACCCTCCCATTGTGGAGTCAAAGATTGTTCTTTCCATGTTTTTACTAGTACCCATTCCCCTGAATGGATATTATGAATTTTGAACTCCAAAGCTGTGGTTTGAGGGATCATTCCTTTCAGCCGCAAATTTTCAAGTGTTCTGGCAATTGCGGTGACATATTTTTTGACACTTACTTCTCCTACTTCATAAGTGGCTGTTTCATGTTGAGCAGTAAGGAAGGGTAATCCGAACATCATCTCATAAGGAGACACTCCCAGGTCTGACCTGGGCTGTGTTCGGCCTCTCAACAGAGCCAAAGGTAAGCATTTTACCCATGACATTTGAGTTTCAATCATTAATTTTGTTAAAGTTTTTTTCAAAGTCTGGTTCACTCTTTCTACTTGGCCTGAACTTTGTGGGTGCCAGGGGGTATGTAATTCCCATTTTATTCCCAAGGCTTGAGTTATTTGTTGTAAGACTTTGGATGTAAAATGTGTTCTTCTACCTGAGTTTATTTTATTAACCATTCCATATCTGGGAATAATTTGTTCCAGAAGGGTTTTGCATACTATGTTAGCTGTAGCTCTAGTAGCAGGAACTGCTTCTACCCAACAAGTTAGGTGGTCTGCTATTACTAATAGGAACTTCCATCTCTGTACTTGAGGAAGTTTAGTGAAATCTACTTGGATACTTTGGAATGGTCGCAGAGCTAACTCGTGGCCTCCTAATGTTGTTTTTCTCATTATTTTCCTAGTCACTCTTTGGCAAGTTCTACAGTTCCCAGTTATTTGTTTTGCTACCCCAAAGATTCCAATACACCCATAATTTTTTAGAAAATGATCACACAAGCTAGCTTGAGTACCCCAATGAGTTTTTTGATGCATATCTTCTAATATTCTCTTAGTGAGTGGCTTATTAAGTAACTGTCTCCCATCAGGAAGTTTCCGTTTTCCAGATTGATCTTGTTCTCCCCCTATCTTAAATAATTCTTTTTCTTCTTCTTTACTAAATTTGGGGATTTCCAATTCTCCCCTTTCTGGGGTCAGGATTAACAGAATTGGTTCAGTCCCATTTTCTGCTGCATCTTTGGCTTCTTGGTCTGCTAGGTTATTCCCTCTTATTTCTGGGGTCATCCCTTCTTGGTGTCCTTTGATATGCACTACGGCTATTTCTTCAGGCAATTTTAATGCTTCCAACACTTCTGAAATCAGGCCTTCATGTATCAGTTCTTTCCCCTTTGAATTTAGTAAACCCCTTTCTTCCCAGATCTTTCCAAAGGTATGTACTTTGAATCAGTATAGACGGTCCCCTTTTTGTGTGCTAAATGCTCCAGTGCTCTCTTTAGAGCGTATAATTCACAAGACTGCGCCGACCAATTTGAAGGTAGTTTTCCTTTTTCGATGGCCTGCATATTTATCCCATCGACTAAGGCATATCTTGACATTCTTTTTCCTTGCAAGCATCTGGATGAACCATCCACATATATTCTTTCCTCTTCTAAGAGGGCTTGTTCAGCTAGATCTTCTCGAACTTTTGTTTGGTATTGAGTAATTTCTAAGCAATCATGTGCCAGGTCATCTTTTGGTTCTCCATACAGGAATTGGGCCGGATTGAGGCTTTTGCTTGCTTCTATAGTTAGATCATTACTGTCAATCAGAATTGCTTCATATTTTAATAGCCTGGAGTCTGTTAACCATTTTTCAGCTTTTTGATTTAGCACATTTCGGACCGCATGGGGTGTGTATACAATCAGTTTACTTCCAAAGGTGAGCTTACGGCTCTCCTCCACCAAAATAGCGGTAGCTGCTATGGCTTGAATGCATACTGGCCAGCCACGGCTTACTGGGTCCAATAGTTTAGCTAAATAAGCTATTGGTCTTCTCACCCCTCCCCATTCCTGGACTAATACACCATGAGCTACTCCATTTTCTGCATTCACATATAAATGAAAGGGTTTTTCTAGTGAGGGTAAGCTTAGGGCTGGTACCGAGGCTAGTTTCAACTTCAGTTTTTCTAATTTATTATCATCATCATCTTTGGTCCATTGTATATTGTCTCCCCCTGTTAATTTTTCATATAAAAATTTTACTGCTTGTGTATATCTTTCAATCCATAATCTGCAATATCCCAGTAGCCCCAGCAGTCTCCTAACCTCCTTTTTTGAAGAGGGAGGAGGGAGGGATAAAATCCCTGTAATTGTTTCAGGACTTAGTTGTCAGCTACCTTTGCTTATCAGGTGGCCGAGATATTTTACTTCTGATTCCACAAACTGTAATTTCCTTTTTGATGCCTTTAGTCCCTTTTTCCCAAGAAAATTTAGAAGCTTTATGGTAGCTCCTTTAACTTTCATTTCATCTTCTCCTGATATTAGAAGGTCATCTCCATATTGGATAAATTGTATTCCTGGGGGAGTGGGGAAGGTTTGTAGTATTTCTCCCAAGGCTTGCCCAAATAAATTTGGGGCCTCACAATAGCCCTGTGGCAGTTTAGTCCACCTCAACTGGTTCTTTTTCCCTGTGTTTGGATCTTCCCATTCAAAGGCAAAAATATTTCGGCTTTCCTCTGCCAGTGGGCAGGCCCAAAAGGCATTTTTAAGATCTACCACACTAAACCACTGATGTTGAGGTGGAATTTTGCTTAAAAGAGTGCAGGGATTAGGAACCATAGGGTAGCAGGCCCGTGTTCTTTTGTTTACTTCTCTTAAATCTTGCACTAATTTATAATTTCCATCAGATTTCTTTACTGGGAGAATAGGGCTATTATGAGGGGATTTACAAGGTTCTAGTGTCCCATCCTTTATTAATTCTTCTATCACTGGTTTTAAGCCTTTTCTCCCTTCTAAAGATATAGGGTACTGATGTACACAAATGGGACCTTCTTCTTTTTCAATTGTGACCCTTATGGGGTCAAGATCTAGTCCACCCCTATTCCCTTCCCTAGCCCAAACCTCTCTGTTAATTTTGCTTTCATCTTCTTGGCTAAGTTTAAACACTTTGGCCGTCATTTTCCCTTCTTCTGGTATGACTCCAATCCCCAGTTGGATTTGTAAATCCCTTCCCAATAAATTGCTGCCAGCCTCAGGAGCTAACAAAGCATCCCCTATCCCTATTTTTGTTTCCCCTTCAATAACCACATCTTTAATGACAGGGACCTTAAATCCTTCCCCCTTTGTGTCGGGAAAGGCGCGGGAGACGAGCTCATGATTTCATGATCGGCAAGCCTCGATTTTATTGTCTTTTCATCTCTTATTTATACAACACTTAAACAGCTCATACATATTGCAAAACCTGAGCTCACGATTGGTCATCTTCTCTCGTGGGAACAACACACCCCGCGGTGATGGTTTCTTCATTCCAGTCTGCTCTGGCTTGTGTCCTGTTGGACACCCTGTTGATAAGAAACCCCTTTTCCCACGACAGGCTAACTCCTACATCCTGCAAGGCTCTATCTTATCATGTCCTCTGCTGCGCAGCCATTCCTCAGATAAGCTCTCTACACTTCCCCCGTTTTCTTTATGTGCTATCATGCTCAGAGTTGTTGTTTTTAGGAGTACCCTCTTGATACAAGTTAGAGCGCAGCTGAACAGGACTAATCCTACCAAAACCATGATCAATAAGAGAAACAATGTTTTTACCATGCTTTTTACCCAACCACCCAATCCCAGTTCACTGACCAGCCCATCTAGGCCAAAGAAACCTGTATCTTCCTTAATTTTTTGAGAGTGATTTATAAGTTGTTGAATCTCTGCATGAATAGAGCGAGAATGATCATTTAGATCCATGCAGCATAATCCCTCAAATTCTTCACACCCGTGTCCATGAGCTAACAACAGAAAATCAATAGCAGCTCTATTTTGTAATACAGCATGTTGGACTGTGCTTAAATCATCTGCAAGTGCGGACAGTACTCTACTTGTTTCATTTGCTTGCTTCACTACCCAGCAGCTTAATCTCTCTATATTGCGATGAGCTCGAGCTGCTGCCCCTCCAGGCAAAAATAGTGATGAAAAAATTACCTCCCACTTGTTCCACAAGGTCAATTCATCATCACAATTTGATTGGAGGGTCTGGGATAGGTCTCTGCGCCATCTGGTGGGGTGGGTTTTATTTGGGTGGTGTTGTGGAAGGGCTAAACTAAGCTGTCCGATTGTACACGGACCGCCAACGGGCAAGGTAGGGATGCCGGACCAAGCACGATTTCCGCAAATTAGAAAATATCCAGGGGGCAGCCTTCTGGGTATGACTGTGCCTGGTGCAGGTTTTTCCTGTGTCCTACCAGTGTGGTTGCACCACGATTTTTCCCATTCTAAACTGTTCCCTATGGGAGACAACCAAGTAGGAGTAGATACATTTTTCCAGCAGTTGGTATGCGTGCCTTCAGAGCAGTGTGAATTCCTGCTATCTATATAAAAGCAACTAGTGGCGTTTAAAGAATCAATCAATTCAATCTCTTGCGGCTCAGGCCCAAATGGGAGGCGGTCATCCCAAACGTCATACTGCTCGAAACTTTCAATGATGTTATTGCCAGTAATTCGGCCTGATCGGAACCCTGTATCATTGGCGGCTGACCTGAAATGGAGCCAAGTTGTATATGTTAGGGGGACTCCTATTAGGCACGTAAGAAAAGGAGTACTTGGGGTAGCTAAGCTGGCACAGAACGTAGTTGTATTTAATTCGTGTGCCAAAGATACCCAAACATTTTGCCTTGGATCGAATAGCTTAGGAGGGTAGCTATGCTTGAGGGCCAAAGTGCCTGGGACGCTTAGAAGACCCAATACGGCGAGTATACCGGCGGCACACATTGTCCCAGTCACGGGGTTTAACCTGCCACAGCTCTGGGACATCAAGGCCTGTCTTGCGACGGGCTTCTAGGATAGCGGAACGTTTGTTAGCTAGTATTTTCTCTGCAATATGCTTTAATTCCCACCGCAATTCTCTTAGGTGGAGGTCTTCAATATTTTCTAGTAACGCTAAACTCTGATCTAGAGGTACTCCCGTTAGTTTACCAAGATTTTCCTGAGCTGATGCTCGATTCCACTGAAACTCACAATTGAGACACCTTAACTCTGTGGACACTTGTCGCTGAAAGATCCACCACTGTAAATTACAATCTCTGCAATGAATTCTAACCCGAGCTAAATGGCAACGATTATAACAAACAATGCATGAGCGTTAGCAATGTGGCAAAAAGTCCGCGTATAATCGGGGAATGAGGGACTCTTCAATTTCCCGTTCAGAGTCTATTAGAAATTTAGTATGGAATTCCTCTCCGGTGTTATGTAGCACTTGTGAGACCACCTGTTGGAGTCGTCTCTTCTTCCTCTGTCGCGGACTGTCCCTGCGTATAAGCTGGCTTAGTCCATTTGGCAGGGATCCACTGCGGTCCTGTCGGGGTAGAAACACAAACATAACCTCTGCCCCAGTACAAAACTTTGGCTGGATCCTGCCATAATCCTGACTGGGGGTCTTTAAATCTGACCCACACTTCTGGTTGCGGATTAGAAGGTGGGGTAAAATGGATTATGGCAGGAGGAGACTGTCTATCTCCAAAAATGCAAAGATGATTTAAAACAAATAAGCATTTCAGTAGCTTGTCTTGGGTATTAGGAATGTCAGGATATTTTTCTAGATATTGTTTTAATGTACCGTGTGCTCTTTCCACAATTGCTTGACCCGTGGGGGAGTGAGGAATTCCCCTTTTGTGGACAATATTCCATTGGGTCATATATCTGGCTATTCGCATACTGCAATAGGCGGGCCCATTGTCTGTCTTAACTGTTATAGGGACTCCCATAATAGCAATACAGCTATTCATATGGCGTTCAACATGTTTGGCTGTTTCTCCTGCTTGTGCAGTTGCCCACATAAAATGACTATAGGTGTCTATAGTAACATGAACATATTTTAGCCGTCCAAAGCTGGCGACATGAGTGACATCCATTTGCCAAATTTCGTTAGCCTTTAGGCCCCTGGGGTTAACACCTGCTCCCAAACCTAGCCCCTTATTGTGGAAACTGCACACGGGACACGCTTTAACTATGGCTTTTGCCTCTTCAATTGGGATACCAAATTCCCTTGACAAGCCTTTGGAATTCTGATGAAAAATAGCATGGCTTTCTCGCGCCATTGTTTGTTTCGGGAGAATGTTTTGGGCAAGCGAGACAAGTTTATCTGCTCTTTCGTTTCCTTCACCCAGGCCTTCATTCCACATGTGGCTGCGAATATGGAGAATGGAATAGGGGTGTGACCGTTCTCTTAGGGCGCGTTTTAGTTGCAGAAAGAGTTCATAAAGCCTTTTGTTTTGTACTTCCTTAATGACTGCATCCTCAATTCTTGAGGCGACGCCCACTACATACAGCGAGTCCGAAACTACGTTTAAGGGTCCTGTGAGGTGGGTTACTGCCCAAACGACTGCAAGTAATTCTAAGGTTTGCAGGGTATCATCTGACGAGGCGTTTATTAAATGCTGATGCCATTGCTGGTCTTGTTTCCATACGACGGCTGCTTTCCTTGTCTTTCTTCCGGCGTCTGTGAATGCAGTAATGGCATTGTGGATAGGCTTATCTTCTCGCAAGGGTTTTGAAATCCAGTTCCATGCTCCTATCCACTGTAATGCCTTGGGAAACAGGGGACCAGTCTGAATTTTGGCTCCTGAGGACAACAGCGCTTCCGTGAGTGATGAAGAATTTAGCAAGTACCAGTCCAAGGCAGGTTTTTCCATTGGGAGATTGATGCACTCAGGTTCTTGTCCTCCAATTTCCAGAATGCGCAAACGTCCTTTCTTAATTAAATTAGCCAAATTTTCAAGTTTTGTGGTAATAGTTTTTCGTTGCTGCAACTGTGGTGATATCCATTCTAAAACCGTCAGCTCCCCCGTTTTCTTTAGCTGCGTAATTGCGCCGAGGAGGTGAGTTTCAGAATTCCAAATAGTAAGAGAGAGGGGGATGTCTGGATTAAGACGCGAAACAAAACCGTCTGTGATACAGGTGGTGATTTGTTGTAGAGCTTCTCGCTGCTGCGGCGTTAGGTGTACCGGTGTGCATGGATCTGATCCTTTTAGTAAGGGACGGAGCTGGTCTAAAAGAACATTAGGGATTCCTACTATTGGCTTTAACCACTGCAGATCACCTAACAGTTTTTGAGCGTCATTTAAAGTGGTGATTGAGGCTTGGATATGCAGTTTTTGAGGCTTCACTCTTTGATTGGTGATGACCCATCCTAAATACTTCCACGGGGAGGATATTTGAATTTTGTTAGCAGCTATTACTAAGGACCATTCTTGAAGAGAGGAGGTAATAAGCTGAATTTCTGTTTGGTCAAAAGGCTCCTTCTGCGCAAACAAAATATCATCCATATAATGATAAATGATGGTCTGAGGTAACTTTTGTCGCAGCGGTTGCAACGCTGCATCGACATACAATTGACATATGGTGGGAGAGTTGCGCATTCCCTGCGGCAATACAGTCCACTCAAAACGTTTGTCTGGTTCACCACGATTAAGAGCAGGCAATGAAAAGGCAAATCGCTTCGTATCATCTGGATGTAGTGGAATTGTGAAAAAGCAATCTTTCAAGTCGATAATAAGAAGAGGCCAATCTTGTGGCAACATTGCTGGATTAGGGAGTCCTGGCTGCAGCGCTCCCATAGGCTCCATACGAGCATTGACAGTTCGAAGGTCTTGTAGCAGACGAAACGTGCCATTTTTCTTTTGGATGACAAAAATTGGGGTGTTCCATGGGCTTGTCGACGGCTTGAGATGTCCTTGTTGAAGCTGCTCATTGACTAGAGCGTGTGCTTGAAGCAGATTTTCCCGTTTTAAAGGCCATTGCTTAACCACTACAGGGTTATTGTCAGTCCATCTTAGTGGCAGCGGGAAATTCCAAGCAACGGCCCTTAGCAGAAATGGCGATCATCGGTAAGCACAAAACTCATTTGGGCCAATACATCTCTTCCAATGAGGCAGTCAACTGTGGGGGGTAGAGGGGCGATAGAAAAGGTTGCGGTAGTTTTCTTGCCCTCAATTTCTACAGTTATCAGCGGAGATTTGTGTGCTAGTTTCATTCCTCCGACACCAGTGATGGCTGTCATTGCTGGCAGAAGAGGCCAATGTGAGGGCCATGTGTTCACATCGACAATGCTGGAGTCTGCCCCTGTGTCTAGGAGACTCTGTAACGTGATTGTTTCTCCTTTATAGGTTAGGGCACACGGCTTCCGTGGACGGCTATTAAGATCGATGGTGAGCAAGGTTAGTTCCCCAGTTGAGCCGTAGCCTGTATGAGCATTTGGTTGAGCCTGCAAGGGTTGCATGCCTTGTGTGGCTTGAGGCAAAGGTACAAATTGAGCTAGTCTTTGGCCTTTAGGAATCCTTACAGGTGGATGAACAGTATAAGCCAGTATGAAGATATCACCTTGTGAGTCAGCGTCCACCACGCCTGGTTGAACGAATAGTCCTAGGGCAGTGGCAGATGATTGGCCAAGAATCAAGCCTCCTACTGGTGTACCATTGAGGCAGATGGGTCCTGTGAGTCCTGTAGGGATGTTATGGATTTCAGACGTCAGGAGATCACAGTCTACTGAGGCTGCCAAGTCCAGACCGATGCTGCCACTTGTTGCTGGCTGGAGGCAGGGCAAGGGTTTGCAGCTGCTACTTGTGTCCCTGCGCGGCTGCTGGACGCGCTGCTCCGGGAGTTTCCCCGCTTCTTGTTACGGCAGGCATTCGAGTTATGCGTGTTGGATTGGCATTTGTTGCACCAAACTCCGGATGCTGAGCACTCCCGACGAAGGTGACCCGACTGGCCACATCGATAGCATCTCATTCTGTTTCCCTCTGGAGGCAACCGGGGGCGCGTGGCTGCTGCTTGGAGGGGAGCAAGGGCGGCCATTACCTGCATCTGAGCACTAGCTGCTTGTTCCTTCAATCCCTCCCCCAGCTTTTCTAACGCGTGGACTAAAAAGGCTTGAGCACCTGTGGGCAAGGTCGCAGCTTTATCTAGTAATGCCTGAGTGGTCCAATCACCAGGTATAGAGGTAATCAAAGATCTGGTGCTAGGGTTGCTATTTTGCAAAATGCACTGTTTTAAAATAGCATCTTGCATATGATCGGGTATCCCTGCCCTAGAGATAGCATCCATAACCTTATCAACAAAGGAGCTTAACGATTCATCACGACCCTGCTTGATGCTCATATATAGGGGGGTCCCTCCCGATGTCCTGACTTTATCTATTGCTCTCTTAGCTACTGCCATTGCCTCCCTAAGTTTATGCGGCCCTAGTCCAGCTTGAGCTTCAACTCTGAGATACGGGCCCTGTCCCATAAGCTCGTCTACAGTAAGGTCTGTTAAGGGGTCCCCTTGGGGTCTGGGGAGGTTAGTGCTACTTGCCGCTTCTTCTCTCCACCTTGCCTCAAAAAGCAATCTCTGAGAGGGGGTGTAAATGAGTTTCGTGATAGCCAGGATGTCGGCAGGCAGAAGAATGTGGGCATTAAAAAGATAATCTAACATCTGCTTAGCTGGTTCACTAGACACCCCAAAGTTACTGACTGTTGCTCTCAGCTGGGACAGGAGTTTCCAGTCGAGATGGGCAAACTGCGCGTTCTGACCCCCTTGCGCATTAGTAGTGAAAACAACAGGGAAAGCCATCGCTTCTTGTGCCGCTGCTAGGAGCTCGGAATCTCCCCTTTCCATGCCGTCTCGGGCAAGCGCCTGCCACAACTCTCTCCTCCTTGCTGCCATAGCCTCCGCCGGGTCAGATTCTGCCCCAGGGACAGGCTTTGTGGCATTAGAAGGGTCGGGCGGCAGCGGCGGGCATGAGGGGGTTAATGCAGAAGCGGCGATTGAAGCGGAAGGCGGAGGAGCAGGCAGGGGGTTAGGCAGCGCGGGGGATTGACTGTCAGCGGGGGGTGGCTCTGGCGGAATCTCAATAGTGGCAAAGGCGGGGGGGTTGGGGGCCGTAGGGAAAACCGAGGAGTCATTATCTTGGTTACGGGAATGCGCTATCTTAATGCCTATGACTGCTCGCTTCTCTGCCTGCACTAACAGTAACTCATTATGAACTGCTTTCCAAAGTTTGCTTATTTTGTTGGCTGACTTATCATCGTCTAAAACAAGGCTAAAAAGTTCATCCCCGTACCTCCGCCATTCTGCTAATTCGTGAATGCTGTGAGGGTCGGGAAAGGAGCCATAGGAACGCGAGTGAGTTAGTAGGGAAGGGAGGTCTTTTTCTAAGTTAAAGGCTTTAAAGTAAAGCATAAGAAGAAAGACTTTAAATAAATCCTGTGCTGCTTGCCTATCCATACTTACGGTACCGTTGCTAGCCCTCCAGGCTTCGGCAGCACGTATCAGCGAACCCACCGGTGTGGTCGTTCGGGCACGGAGACGGGAACACAGCTGTCCTCCGCTCTTATTGCCGTCCCTCTAGCTGCAGGACCTGAACCCAACGCACCTTTCCTTGTGGAAGTGGGGGTAGGGGGGGGTACATGACGTGCCTTCTGTTCGGGCGTCAGATGTCGGGAAAGGCGCGGGAGACGAGCTCATGATTTCATGATCGGCAAGCCTCGATTTTATTGTCTTTTCATCTCTTATTTATACAACACTTAAACAGCTCATACATATTGCAAAACCTGAGCTCACGATTGGTCATCTTCTCTCGTGGGAACAACACACCCCGCGGTGATGGTTTCTTCATTCCAATCTGCTCTGGCTTGTGTCCTGTTGGACACCTTGTTGATAAGAAACCCCTTTTCCCACGACAGGCTAACTCCTACATCCTGCAAGGCTCTATCTTATCATGTCCTCTGCTGCGCAGCCATTCCTCAGATAAGCTCTCTACACCTTTGCTCCTGTTACTTTTACCATATCATTACTTACATCCCACCCTTTTGGAATATTCATCACACAAGTCTTTTCTGCCCCAGTGTCAACTATAAATTCCAATACTTCCTCTTCGGGGCCTACTTTTAAAGTTATCAAAGGCTCCAGATGGTATTTATCCCCCCAAAAATAGAGCCCATGATTTCCCTATTTTTCTTCTGTGCGTGTCTCTTGAAATCTTTTCAGATCCCTCCTCAGGTGGGGGCATTCTCTTTGATAATGCCCTTCTTCCTTGCAATAGAAACAGGCATCCCTGGGTTGTTCTTGGAATCTTGATTGTGCTGAGGTTTTATTTTTCTCTTTTCCACCATTTCTGAATCTGGAATGTTTAGGAGTGTTACCTGAGGGCTTTAGATTTTTTTTGGAAGGTACTCTCTCGCATAGTGGCTATCATGATCTTTGCTCCCACTTTGGCTTTTTCTTCATCCCTCCGGACATATATATCTTTTGAGCTTCCCTTACTAGGTCTTGTAATGGTTTCTCATACCAATCTTCTATTTTTTCCAATTTTTTTCTAATATCTGGCCAGGCATGAGTGACAAAGTTAACTCTTAGCAGGGCTTGCCCTGCTAGGGACTCCGGGTCTCTCCCAGAATATTGTTTCATATTCTTTCGGAGCCTCTCCAGCCACTCAGTCGGGGTTTCTTCCTTCCCTTGCTGCCCCTCAAAGGCCTTTCTGACATTTTGTCCTCAGAGTGCCCCCTCTTTTATTCCCTTGATTATCAAATTACAATAATCATTCATATGTCCCCTCCCAGCTTCATCATTTTGGTTCCAGTTAGGAGGTGTAATGGGCATTTTCTGATCCCCGGGTGGACCTTGTTGGTTTTCTTTTCCCCAAATTTTTATTCCAGCAATTCTAATCATTTCTCTTTCTTCTTGGGAGAATATTATTTTCATTATTGATTGCATTTCTTCCCAAGTGAAAATGTTGGGACCTAAGAACTGGTCCAACATTTCAGCTGTACCTATGGGGTCTTCTAATAATCCTTTAATTTCTTTTTTGAAATTCCTAACCTCTGTAGAGGTTAGAGGAGCACTCACAAAGCCGCTTCCCCCTCCTCCCGTAGGTACTTCTCTTAACGGAAAGAAATGAATTTCTCGGCTTCCCTCTGTTTGTTTAGCAATGGAGGGCTTGTTGGGCTGCCTCGGAGCCTTAATGGCACCTCCTGTATTCTGGTATGGTGCTCCTTCGTTAAGAAGAGGGTTGATTTGGGAAGAAAGCACCGAACTCCCCTGGGGAGGAGGGGCAGATTCAAAGTCTGGCGCTGAAGCTGAATATTCTGTGGTGCAGAGGGTGGGGGTGGGGTATGGCAGTGAAGCCAGATATTCCGGAGCACAGGAGGCGGGCACCGGGGCTAAAGCCGGGTTTCTCAAGGCAGGAGAGGTAGGGGCTGAAGCCGGGACGTGTGACCTTTCCCTTGATGCAATTGAGGGTGCTGGGATTCCCGAGATATATGGGAAGGGTGGGATCCCCGGCATGGGCGGGGGCAGGGCTCCCCCCCAGCTCCATTGGGGCGGGAGGGCTGCCGGGGGAAAGGCCCCCGGTGCGGGCGGAGGGGGGGCTGGCGGGGGAAGCCCCGGAGCCAGGGGGAGGAGGGCAGCTTCTGGTGCTGGCGGCGGAGGCAATACTTCTAAAGGGTCTCAGCCTTTTTTCTCTTCTGTTTGCTTTTCCTCTGCGGTTTCTGATATTTTGAAGACTTTGGTTCCCAGAGGTTTTGTAATTCCTGTCCAGCAAGAAGCATATTCTCTCTCCTCAGGGTGAGATGGCTCTTTTGAATTTACAAATACATTTAGAGCCTGGCAAATCCATGCCTCATCAGACCCGTATTTTGGCCAGTACACATGATCAGATCTGATTTCCTTTTTTACCCACTCTTTCATGCAGAATTGAATCATTTTTACTTTCTCTTTTCCTTTTGTAGAAGGATCAGTTTCCCAGTTTGCGAGTTTGACCCCGAGGGGACTGTCTCGGGGTATATCCTCTGGCACCCTTTTATAATTTGAACTTAATTTACTAGGTTGTTGTCCCATTTTCCCAGGAGTTCTCTATTACTCAAAATACCAATTTATCCCCCCCTTTGAAATACTAATTCATTCCTTTAAAACACCAATCTTCACTGCTGTAAAATACTACCCACCCTTTCACAGTACAAAAAACACCAAAAAATTTATTAGAGCCCACCTTCCCCAAAAACAAAGTTAACTTCGAATTACACAGTTTTTCATTCACACATTCACTCTTTTTTAATATTTGTTCACTCACTCATTCCTACTCACAACAGAATAATAAGGTACCTCTTTCAAGTCACTTGTTAGTATCCACCCATGGGTATGATATAATCCTTAGGATTCTGGGTGCTCTTGGATTTCCCTCAACCCAGCATTGCTAGCATCCAAACCCCAACCTCTCTTGGGGTACTTTTAGGCCCTGGGTGCTCTTGGGGTTTTCCTCAACCCAGCATATGGGGGGGTAGCTCCCACTTTGCAACCCCTTCTCTGGGACCCCGTCCCAGTCACCCCCGGAGATTCTTTCACTCCGCTTATCTCTCGCTTTGTCTCCTCGCTGGCCGCTGTTCTCGTGAACAAGACGGAACGGCAGCACTCAGAGACTGCCACACTCGCTTCGCAGATCTGGGGGCAACCAGCCCACGTCTCATTCACACACGCTCATCTCCCGTAACCACCCCCTTTTTCTTTGGACAATACTTCCCAGTCCTGTTTCTTTTCCAGTGTCTGTGGGATTTTTGTCGAGAGCGCTCTCTTTCATTTGCTTTATTTTTGTGTCTTTCTTGTCCTCCGGGTGTTGCCCTGCTGCCACCAAATCAGGCCAGAGGATGCTAAGCAAAGGTCCTGCCAACTTGGGCGGGAGGCGCCTTACCCTTGCTTCTTGAATCCTCCCACGCTTTTCAGAGGCGAGGTGTAGCTCCGGGACGAGCCCTTAATTGTGAAAAACGAGGTTCACTCTCCTGTGAGAATTTAAAGGGTTTAATATAAAGACAATAAGAGACACATCAAATAAAGCAACGGGGTAATGGCCGGGTGCCTTGGTGCTCTGCCAAGAGCACACCTGATGCCAGAGGTGAGTCTTTTTTATACCATTTTTACTGTCTGTTCTTTATTCATATTAAAACTTTTCCTGGAGCTGTTCTGCATGGCCACTCCTTGGTTCCGCCTTTTTAGAGCATGCGTAGTCTTCTGCCTTGTGGTTTTATTTCTCTTGATTCTTGGGGTTGGGCCCGCTAGGCAAGAGTCGACGGTAGGGTAGATTTCTTAATTCTCCAGACAGACAGGGCTGATTGCAGCTTTGGGCCTCTTCGTCTCTCCGGGCAGAGTGGTGATAACGGCTCTTGGACTCTCCTGGCCGCCTGTTCTCCGGGCGGAGTAGCATTTGGGCCCTTTTGCTCCCTAGACAAAGTGTTGATTAGCAGCTTTTCGGGCCTCATCCTCTGTTCGTTTGGAGGTTATCTTACGTGCTCACACTTGTTAACATTCTTGCTAAAAAGAGAGAAAACTACATCCACACAGCAAAAAGCATTTCTAACATTATATAATATCTACTTTATACTTTGCGAGAAGCCAATATAATATATGTTTATAACACCTCCATTGGCGACCTCCTTTTCCCTCTGATTCAGCTACCTTGTGGTAGGTGCGATGGTGCTGAAGAAGGGTGGCGGCTTGGCACAGTTGCTGTCACAGGTGGATCTTTGAGTGGCATGTGTGAGGGTAGGAGGGTACGGCACCCATAGCTGAAGGCAAAAAAGGTCAGGGCATGTCATCAGCCGCAGTCGTGCTAAGTTGTTCATCTATGCAAACTGCTTGCCGAGTTGTTCCTTTCTTAGGTAATGGGGGCTTGTATCAACCAGAACTGCAAATGGTCAGTATTTGCAGAGAAGGTTACTTGGACTGTTGTTGAAGTGAGTGTAGCAGTTTCTATGGCATTCTGCAAAAAAAGTGACAGGTCTCCCTGTGTTCCCCAGTTCTTAACAAAGATGAAGTTAACAAACCCCTGAAAAGAGGTTTTGCAAAACTTCAGGGATATTTTCCTACTAGTACTGTAGAGACAACCATAGTCACCTTGTCTTTCCAAAAGTGAAGGTTCCCTATTTTTGTCCAAGAGCATCAAGTGCTTTTGATCAGCGTTTGTGTGCATGCATTAGCCTCGTTCTTGCTCTTCCTTGGAGAACTTTTACAATACTCACATGATCTGTGTAGGCTGCAGACTGCAGTGGTGAACTTCAAGGCTTCCAGCAGAAGGGAGATGCTGTCCACGTTTTGGATTCTCCTTAGCCTGAACCTTCAATGTCCAATAACGCAGCGTTTGGTGCTCGAGGCACTGACTCTGGCGTGCCCCTGGTCAGAGACAGTCCAGCTGCGTTACCTCCACGCGTCGCTGAAGCGACTTCGGGATCAGGAAAAGAGCTTGCTGGGCTAGCTAGCTGGCTTCTTTGCAGAGGGAAACACGGCAGGAGCCGTTGATGTCGGCTCACGTTAGCTCAGAGACAAAGGAAGAGAGGGGCTGTTCAGGTCTGGCTTCTAACAGGTTTAATGCGATAGGATGAGGATGAGGTCGGATTGATGGGAATCCGCTCCTCGGAGCCTTGTCCTCAGTTTTATAGGGAATTTGAAAACCCCCTGTAACTATTCCTGAAAAGACCTGCCTTGCTAAATTAGTGCCTTTTAAGTCTTGTGTCCCCAGGATAGAACAACAAACTCACAAAGATAACAGCAGTGGATCTACAGGACTTCTGCAGGCCTTCTGGACTGCAGACATCTCTGACCAAAGGCCACAGATGACGTGTACCCTGATCCTGCCGAACGCCCGTCCGCCCTGGACTCAGCTTCAAGGTTTGATTGATACTGGTGCTGATGTAACTATCATCTCCTTCTCTGCGTGGCCTCCCTCATGGCCTTTACCCCCAGTGGGATCGGCCATCACAGGATGAGGATGAACCACACAGAGCTATTGAAGCGAACGGCCTGTGACGGTGAAGGACTCAGAGGGGCACACAGCTACAATTAGGCCTTATGTTACTACCACTTCCCTTAACCTTTGGGGACGGGATGTGTTGGCAGCCTGGGGCATACGGATCGGGACAAATTTTTAGCAGGGGTCACTGTGCGCAAAGGTGCACAGTATCCTACACTGCCTTTGCAGTGGTTGATTAACACACCAATCCGAGTCAGACTCTGCTTAGTTAGTTGAATTAAGGGCTGTTATCATGGCTTTTCAACGATTCTCACAGGAACCTTTGAATTTGGTTACTGAAGCCGACTAGCAAAAGCTCGTATACAATTAATCACCTTACGGTACCACAAAATTCAAAGAATCCTGTTCTTCTGAATCACTTTCTCTCATTGCAATCTGCAGGCAAGAGACAACTGCCCTGGGCAAAAGTCTGGGTGTGGAATTTACTCACTAACCAGTGGGAAGGCCTGCGGGAACTTATAGTTTGGGGTCGTGGCTATGCTTGCGTTTCTACAGATACTGGGGTACGGTGGCTAGCTGCAAAATGTGTTCGCCCTGCCCTACGGCACCAGAGGCAGAACAGGCAACCTCCAAATGATGACCAGAACACCAACCATCCAAGTGGCCACCAGAATGTAGATCATCAGCCATCAGACTCTTCTGATGATGACCAAGATGCTGACCATCAGGCAGATGGTCCTTCTACAAGCAGAGACTGGGATGGTCCTTCCACAAGCAGAGACTGAACTTTAAATTTCTTGTTATGGAGTCAGATCGTTAAAGCCTTAAGGACATATTTAGAATTAATAACTGATGTAAATTTCTATTTAGGATTAATAGTGGAGTTGTTATCTTATCAAACAAAAAGGGGGAATTGTAGATACCAAAATGCTGCTAGCGAGGATTTTCTTGCTATTTTCTAAGTCTGTGAGAGACTTTTCTCTCTCACAGAAGAGGTAGCAGAGTATGTAAACAACCAAGCCACCTGCAACCTTGAAAAGTCTGGTTTATGGTCTAGTAGAAAAATATTTTGACAATGGATGGTTTAGGATTTTAGCCAATCACCCCAAGGGGGGGGGCTGATCCTTTGTCCAATTAGACTATGAAGAAAAAAGTCTGTAAAAGAGTTTGTGAAATAATTAAATGAATAAATCTTGGTGCACAATTCCTGCCTGCTGGATCTTCTCTCCTCCTCCTCCCTATGGCTGCGGGACACAGTGATACACCCTAGGGCCCAGGCCTGCGGTAATAGACCACAATTACAAGTGAACTGCAACACAAGCAGCTAACACATTCCTCCTGTGATAAATGAGTGAACGATAAATTTTGTCTTTCGCATCTATCACTTTAACATTTAGAAGTGAGAATGTACTATGTAGAAATAGTGTTAAGGTAAAATATAGGTAAGTAAAAACAAGACTAGAGTAAATTGTAACTTCGAATGAGTGGTAACATGTTGGGAAACGTAGGAAGAAACACATGATAATAAATGTCCTTTCAGTTGAGAAATTACAGAGGTGGAAACCAAGACATCTTCAAGAAACAAAGAAGATAAACCGCATGCATCCCAGGAAGTCTGTTATCTCATCAAAACTCACACCTCCCAAAGAACCCATCAACTACAAATTAGGTTGGAGACTGAGGAGGCACCGGAGGGGGGTGCCTGCCTTCAATTCTGGAGCTACTCAGAGGACCGAGGTGGCAGTGTGCTGGCGTGTGCTGGCGCAAGGGGGCAGAGACGGAGGGGGGAAAGTTGAGTGAAGTGTAAATGACTTTCTGGGCTTAAGGACTATGTTTAAAGAAGTACTAAAGTTCACAGTAAAATGAATGGAGCCACGCCTCTAGCAATATTGCTAAGTGCTCCTGCACTGTGATATGCCTTTGTTCTACTAATAAATGCTCAATATTATGCTGCTGAAAATTCCGCTTGGGAATTCATCTTTCTCACTTCTTCCCTTAAAATCAGTTCTAAGAATTTAGTGTGAAATACATTTAGGCTTGGTCCACATTATTTTTAGTTCAAATAAACACATCTAAATTTTTTCCATCTTTCCCATTAAAGGATTTTGGTTTTGGCTCATTCTTTCAGCATTTTGCCAGCAATCTGCTCAATGCTCTTTCCTTAGGAATGAAAGCTGTAGCCTGATATTACAAAGTGTTTGGTGAAACCTTTACCATGACTCTCAAGTCGCAACATGCCAGATAATCACTGGTTTTCAAAGCTGCTTGAAGATAGAAGGAAAGCGTCAAAGGTTTATGCATGAATCAGCATCCCCTTGTCACAACGTCATGCTGCAGTGATCCTTGCAGAGCTCTAAGACTGGATTTAAAGGAGAAAAGCTCAATACTGGCTCCTGAGCCAGCAGGATGAAACATCCAAGATTGTACATATATTACTTCTGTGCTAAAACTACTGTATGAAAACGTCTTACCATTATGGCAGTTTTATAGTACTCCATAGGAGACATCTCTTTAAATGACTCTAATATCCTTTCAGTGCTAAAATTGAGAAGGGGGTTGATCCATAGTTAACTCATGTAAACACGAGTGAACTACTAAGAGACAGCAAATGTTAATCACAAAACCTAAGCAGCAGGATTCGCCTTAATCTTGTCAAGATAAGAGGAACAGGATCTTTTGAAAACCGGCACAGAGATCGCTGCATCAGCCACCGAAGAACTGCGCATGCTCCAGAAAGAAAGGTAAAAAGTGCATTGTGACAAAGACTACTGATCTTCATCAGAAAGACCCTCGAGGAAGAAGAGGAGCCTTCCTCAGTGCGCCCATCAGCGTACACAGCGCATGCATGGCACGTATGCTAATGATATTAATGACTTCCGAGAAGTAATTTCTAGAACCACTCCTATCCCAAGAATTGTGATGAATGTTCATAACTTTTACACATAATGCTGGACTGTATGGAGTGCTCTGTGTGTGTGTGTTAGGAGGAGTGATCCCCCATGCACCCAGCGCCGAATAAAGCAAATACCCGCTTCTCTGACTCTGAAGCATCTCTAGGCCTGGTTTTGGGCAATTCAAAATAGGTGAATACACATTACAACTACAGCTGAAGTTGTTGCGTAGGCAGATTGAAGAGGAAAGGATTTCATCTTCATCACTCTCCTTCTTTCTTGTTTTGACAGAATTAAGAACTTGTAAAAAATCTGATATCACTGATGCTCACCACTCTTCCAATTAGACTACGCTCACTTAGGCAACGAAGTCCAGAGCTTCGGATATCTCCCGCTTCTGCCCTAGGAATTGCTTCCAGTGCTGTACCTTTGCTCCAGCTGCGAAACCAAACCAGCAGAACCAAGGAAGTTCTCTCTGAATGAACCATTGCTCTTGAAGGCTACAACGGTAGTCATGGCAGTGAACACTGCTCTTCACTGGGCCATTCCTCTGAAAAAAAACCATGCACCACCTCTCAACCTAAACCGTTAAGCCTCCTGCTGATGCTGACTGACAAAGCGTCCAACTGCACTTAGATTCCAACAGCTACTTCCAATGACCTGTCAACAGAGCTTTGCAGACTTGCAACAGACCAACAAACTAAAGGGGCTATGTTTCATGGCTGTTTTTCAAACATCATTGACTTATGTCCCTTTTCCAGCTTAAGTGAAGGTGGCCCATCCACCTTGGTCAAAATCAGCAGAATTTTGGCCCAATTTGTTGTTACGCAACACATCATGACACAATCTCTTGGTGTTGATGCAAAATTCCCACTGAAGTGCATGTCGTTACATGACTTAAGGCTACCTACTCACAGAGTGTCCACTCCACTGCCACACCCATTTTCTGGCCACCTTGAAATGACTGAGCTGTCTTACTGTTCCCAACATTCCTCAGGGGTACGTGACCACCATAGCCTCCCTTCTGAAGTTTAGGAACCTAAGTAGTACTAGCAATAGCAGTTTATCCAAAATCCATTTGCTCCATCAACAAACTCCGAGCAAGCGCTGAGAATTAGTTTCAAGACTTCTACATATATTTACAGAGAGCTTTTTGTTTGCTTGTTTGTTTTTAAAGCAGATGGAGTAGTGCGATGTTTCCCTGAGGCTACCAGGGCTGCGAGGCAGGCAGGCAGAGCCCTGGCATGGGTGGCACAGGGGACCCCGGGCGCTGACGGCTGCCACCAGCGCAGGCCAGCTCGGAACTGGCAGGCAGGGCTGCACCCCGCGTCTGCCACAACAGCTGCAGCTTCTGCAGCCTGAAACACAGCTGGCTCAGGGGTTCAAATTAAGAGCCAAAACCTTTTGCTGCTCAATTTGGGGCAGAGAAAGGTCATCACTTCTAGCATGGCATAAGCCTGCCACTACATTTCTGTGAAGGAAAATCACCTTGTTAGAGTGAAACTCCTGAGTAAAATACTGAAGCGCTTTCAGATTCGTATTATCTGACATTTCTGTGACCTTCTTTTATACCTGCATTGTTTCCTACTGCTGGTTTTGGGCACAAGTTCTGTGTACACTATTCTGGAAACAAAAAAATAACCCAAAACCAACACCCACTCCTCCCCCACCATCACTCCTTCCCCAGCCCCAAGCCTAACAAAACCAGCCTGCAGAATGTGCAGGATTTCAAATGAGAACAAGCATAGATGGGACATCAAAAGATGGATTCTCCTTAGACATTTGTGCATGCAGTGCTCTGCAATCAACTCCTAAATTCTACTCCTCGTACACCAAATATTTGTCTTGGGAACTCCTTGTTCTCCATTCCAACCCTTCTGAGAGGGTAATCGAGGAGTTACTCTACATATTTTAAGCACATGTTGCACTAGTCAAATCCAATGCACAGCATTACTTGACTAACTGAGGCGGTGGCAAGGTCAATTAAGACCTGTTCATGTCTTAATTTGGAGCTCTTCCAACTGCTTGAAAAGTGAAGCCTTGGACGTTGAAGGTTCAGACTAAGGAGAATCCAAAATGTGGATAGCATCTCCCTTCTGCTGGAAGCCTTGAAGTTCACCACTGCAGTCTGCAGCCTACACAGATCATGTGAGTATTGTAAAAGTTCTCCAAGGAAGAGCAAGAACGAGGCTAATGCATGCACACAAACGCTGATCAAAAGCACTTGATGCTCTTGGACAAAAATAGGGAACCTTCACTTTTGGAAAGACAAGGTGACTATGGTTGTCTCTACAGTACTAGTAGGAAAATATCCCTGAAGTTTTGCAAAACCTCTTTTCAGGGGTTTGTTAACTTCATCTTTGTTAAGAACTGGGGAACACAGGGAGACCTGTCACTTTTTTTGCAGAATGCCATAGAAACTGCTACACTCACTTCAACAACAGTCCAAGTAACCTTCTCTGCAAATACTGACCATTTGCAGTTCTGGTTGATACAAAACCCCATTACCTAAGAAAGGAACAACTCGGCAAGCAGTTTGCAAAGATGAACAACTTAGCACGACTGCGGCTGATGACATGCCCTGACCTTTTTTGCCTTCAGCTATGGGTGCCGTACCCTCCTACCCTCACACATGCCACTCAAAGCTCCTTGCGTGGAGCTCTCGCACCACCTATGACAGCAACTGTGCCAAGCCGCCACCCTTCTTCAGCACCATCGCACCTACCACAAGGTAGCTGAATCAGAGGGAAAAGGAGGTCGCCAATGGAGGGAAGTTGTACCCCCTGACAGCTAAGCTCCAACTACGGTGTCGCTTATGTCCTTCCCAGGACGGGCGGGAAAACGCCTCGGCGCAGCGCAGCGCTGGCCGGGAGCGGCCGGCACGGCACCGAGCGCGCTCCCCACTCCCTCCCGCCCGCGCCGCTGCGGAGACCCCGGGTTCGCCGGAATCGGCCACATGCTGCACGGAGGGCAGCGCGGCAAAGGCGGCCTCCCCTCGTCGCCCGGGGAAGGCCGGCCTCGGATCCCCGCTCTCTCCACCGGCACGGGCAGTGCCAGCAGCCTCTCGCTGTGGCCGCCGCTGGCCGAAAGCCTCGCCGCGCACCGCCCGGCCGGCCCCGCCGCTCCGCGGGGTCACACGGCACCTGCCGTGGGCGGCCGCCGAGCGACAGGAAGCAGAAGCGCTCACCGCCGCGCCGCTCGCCGCCCCGCCCGGGCGCTCCTCTCCTCGCGCTACCACGATGGCGCCGGCCCGCCCCGCCTTCCCCGTCGCCTGCGGCGCAACGCGGCTGCTCCGAGCCACGCAGCACGCGTGCGGCCGGGCCCTGCCGAGCTGCCGGCGGAGCCGGGGCACAGCCCGGGCGGGAGAGCTTCCGGCGAGGCTGGGCGGGCGGCGAGCGCGGCCGAGCGTGAGCGCGCCAGGCGGGCGGCGGGCGGCGGCGCGATGGAGAGCTAGATGGAGGCGGCAGCACCGCGCGGCATAAAATAGCTGATCGTCCGGCAGCCGCCCGCTCCGCAGCCCCTCGGCTGCTGTCGAGAAGGGCCCCGGCCCTGGCCGCGCCGGTGGCGAGGCGGCTCCGCAGCCCGCGGGCAGCCCTTGCGGGGCAGGGGAGCACTGCGGGCAGCCCCGGGGCCGCGCAGCCGTCTGCAACGCGCGGTGGGAGCCGCTAGGAACTATTTTACACGTCCCGGGGGGCTGGAGAGGAGCACGGAGACCACGCGGCAGGTCGCTGCCGTTAGGGAAAATTAATCCACGATGCCTGAGGTTTATATCCGAAAAGGAGACAGAGGAGTCCTGCAACATTCTTCGACTACACGGAGAGTCCATGGGGCTTTTCCCATGGCGTCTGTCAAACGGTTGCGGGATGCAGCCCCCTTTTGATGCCAAGTTCCCGGCCACAGCACCCTCTTCCTTTTCCCCACTGGCTGAGGTATTCGGGAGATACAGACTTCCGGAACTGCCTACTCTATGCGCCCCCCTCTAATATGCACCCCCCTCTTGGCATCGAGAAGAAAGATAAGAACCCCATTCCTAATGCTCTTAAGTCTTTGTTGCCTTGCTCTAGGTTCAGGAATTTAACACGGCCTTGATTAATCAACAGTCTCTGATGATTAGTAACAGTTCTAGAGAACTCCTAGTTTCTTCTGTTACTTCACTAGCCATAACTTCCTAGCCTTGTCTACAGGCCGATTCACACGGTCTCTTTGTAAAGACTCATCCATCTCATTCCTTTTAATCCCTCCTCTTTTTATTTGCTCTGTATTTGCCTTTACAAACCTTAATTACCATGGATTTAATTTTTTCTTCTGGAGTCTTCTTGGGTTTTGCTATTATTTGCAGTGACATCCTTTTCTGTCCTTTTGTAGTCATTTCTGGATCAGGTAGGCATGGCTGCTAGCGGCATCCCCTTGAGCACCTGCTGAAAGAGCTGCAGCCAGCATGGTGTCACACATGGTAAAAAGATGAGAGTTGCTATAGCATATAAGAGGAGGAATCGTATTCATTTAGCCCAGAGCTGGCCAGTTAACCATGAAAACATGTCCCATCCCCATCCTTTCAACATTTGGACAGGTCCACGAGCTGACGTTATTTCCTTTGTTATTTGTTTGACCACTTTTCCGCTGTCATCTGCTTGCAAACAGCAGCTCGAGTCATTTAATTTCCCACAAACTCCTCCTTCTTCTGCTAACAGATAATCTAATACCATCCAATGTTGAATTACCGCTTTCCTCATTTAAGTGGGTTGCTCAGCAAAAAGGTCAAGCGCTGTGGCTGGCTGGTTGGTAATTATTTCCGAGACAGCTTGTAACCTAATTATCTCCTTCAAATGATAAATGGGTTCCCAGGCATCTGGGATTAATTCCTTAGGTTTCCAAGGGGCTGGTCCATCGTGTTGGGTAACTTGTTCTGTTGGCCGTTCATCATTTCCCCGTTTTGGGGTGCTCCCTCCAGCCAGGGCTGCATCAGCTGACTGCTTTTCTCTAATTAAATCATCACAGATTTTGATTCCTAAGCGATTTCCCAGAACTTGTAGTAGCAAAAAGAACAACAGTCTACTAAATATACCATATCCCTGACCAGTTTGGAGGTAACCTGAGCTAAGCATGTTGGCCACAAATCCAATACTGTCCTTTCAAAGCCCGTGTTCCATTAGCAAAGGAACCTACCCATGGTCATCAATTGGTGGCTCAAAATACAGCAGGATTCCCGGGCCTAACGGTCCTCCAACAAGAGTTGCCCAACCATAAGGGTCCCAGCATTTGCATTTCCAAGCTCCCGCACAGGGTTCCCACCTACATTTACATCTGCAAGCTGCTTGGTTGGATTTGGAGCAGAACTCACTAAAAGGCTTTGAGTTCCAATCCGGTGTGGCCATTCCCACTGATAATCACAAACAACATGTCTTCTACTTGTGGAATTTTTGTGGGGACTGCTCAAAAACAGGTGGTCAAAAAAACCCCTTGTCCCTCCCCATTGCTTTACAGGCTTCCAAATATTTTTGGTAAGTGTGATAAGAACGCCTTACGCAGCTACTGTTAGTGAGCCGAACAGGTATTTGATTGCATTTGCCTTGATATTTGGAACAATTGGAAGGAGGGCAATTGGGGGTCCAAACCCAGTTGTTCAAGCCCAGAGGGAAAGTCAATTGACAATTGCCTTTTCCTACATAGACACGCCCTATCCTATTTAGGCAATAAGTGCCTGTTGGAGAAGAATGAAGTGGCCATGAACTTCCTTCTTTGGCCCCAAATCCCATCCCACTGTGGCCCTCACATTGACCCACCATTTAGGTTCAGCTGGGCTAGCCAACTATGGCCACTCTTCAGATCCTCCTGGCCTTCCACAGAGCCAGCAATTGCTAAGGTTAAAAACTTTTGCTACTTCTTCTCCTAAGGCTGCAAATTGATTCTCCCACTCCTGGCCTAAACTCAGCTGACCATATCAAAGTAGAATTAGTAAGGAAAAGGTTTTAATAGTGTCATCTAATTAGCTAGTCTAATTTTCCCCTTGTCTTCTGCAGCACCTGTGGCAATTGAAGACACAGAAACCACTTAACGTAACAAAATGGCCACAAGTATTAGCCCCCAAGTGAGTGGAGATTCTAGAGGAGGGATGCCTATACAGTCTATTTCAGCAGACGGTCTGAAGGTAGGACTGCGGGGCTTCTTCCGATGTCGAAGCACTGCCTACTGCTCCGGCCCACTCCTGCAGAGTGTCAGTCACGGCCTCCCGGCCTTCTCCTCCAGCTGAGATGTGCAAATCTCTGAGGCTTCAGAGACCTTGACCCGAGAGTGATGGGTTCACCTGTGTTCAGCTTACTTGACGGCTGTTTCTGTCGTCAGTGACACTTGGAATGGGCCACACCATTTCACCAGCACTGGCGCTTCTTTCTACTCCTTAACTAGGACTCAATCTCCTGGTTGGATGTTAAAAGCAGCAAAGTCCAAAGGCCGGGCTTGCGCCAGCTGAGCTTCCTGTTGAAGGGGTTTCACAAGAAGCAGGATCCTGGCCACAGATGGTTTTAAAAATGCATCACTTGCCTCTACCCCCCCACTAGGTGGAGACTTACCAGGGCAATTGCAAACAACGATTGAAAGGGAGATAACTGAATCTCTCTTCTGGGTTGGGCCCTCATTCTCACCAAAGCCAATGTCCAAAGCCCTACCCATGGCATCTTGGTTTCTATTACCAGCTTCAAAAGGTGTTTATTTCTCTCTTCATTGTTTTCTACCCGAGCCGAGCTCTGGGGGTGCCAGGGCCTATGGAGGTTCCATTGTGTTCCTAAAGAAGCCAAAACCCCTTGAAGGATCTTTCCTGCAAAATGAGTTCCCCTATCTGAATCTATTGCTTCTACAATGCTGTATCTTGGAATGATTTGTTCCAAAAATGCCTTAAGAACTGATCCTGTCATTACTGAAGTAGTTGGAAATACTTCTGGCCACCTTGCTAGCTGACATACGATTACCAGAAGATATTAAGCCTTGCCACTTGGGGCATCTCCGGAAAATCCACCTGGCATCTTTGGAAGGGCCATGCAGCCCAAGGCCTCCCTCCTCTAGCAAGTTACTTTGTAACTTGGCTGTTGGCTTTAGCACAGATCAAGCAACCTTCAACAGCTCCTTTTGCCAGTCTAAAAAGACCCCCAGCAACATACATCATGAGATAGGCTTCTGCCAATCCTCAGGAAGTGCAAGGACTCTCTTAATGGAGTTGCTTTAATATTGGTAGGGCCAAAGGTTCTGGTATCTCTTGTTTGCCATCCCTTGGAAACCAATTCTTGCCTTTTTTCTCTGCCACACGACTTTTAACTGTATGTCAAACTGCTGTGGTAGAAAAGACAGCTTCCTGGGCAGTGATGGAGTCACAGGGAGCAAAGGGGGCATCTTGGAGAGTTCTGGCAGAAGTGTGGCTTTCTGAGTTTCTTCATCCACCAAAAAGGAGACAGAGGAGTCCTGTAACATTCTTCAACTCCAGGGAGAGGCCATGGGGCTTTTGCCATGGAGTCTCTCAAATGATTGCGGGAAGCAGCCCCCTTCTGATGTTAAGTTCCTGGCAACAGCACCCTCTGAGGTACTCGGGAATTACAGACTTCCGGAACTGCCTACTCTATGCCCCCCTCTAATATGCAGTCCCCTTTTGGAATGGAAAAGGAAGAAAACCAAACTATTCCTAATGCTGGGAAGTCTTTGCTGCCTTGCTCTAGGTTCGGGAATTTAGCAGGGCCTTGGCTGAGCAACAGTCTCTGTTGATTAGTAACAGTTTCTAGAACGAATACTTTCTTCTGTTACTTCCCTCCCTGTAAATTCCTAGCCTTGTCTAAGGAGAGATTCACACGGTCTCTTTGTAAAGACACATCTATCTTACTCCTTTCACTCCCACACCTTCCTTGCGGTGGAACGGCTCTCCCCGGCACAGCACCTGGCACAAAACCCCCGTATACGCACACACACACCTGCACTTACCCTGCACTCCACTGCACACACACACACACACACACCTCCCGCACACTAACACCCCCTCCACATCCCCACCATGCTACTTGCAGTGGCCCCGCCCCTGCCATCCCCACCGGCTGGCAGCACCCACTCCTCGCATGCTTCCCCATGCCTTGCATTTCCTTGCTGCCCCCTCTGTAGCCTTCCCTCAACCTGCCTTTTCTCCCCTGCCTTGCACTGACTTGCTCACCCATCCCCCACCTGACTTCCTTTCACATTCGTCTAGGTCTGGCCTCATCTTTCCTTTTCCTTCTAGGACCCTCATTGCCTTGCCTCGCCTCGCAAAGCCACCACTTGCCTTGCCTTGCCCTTGAACCCCTCCCTTGCCTTGCATGACCTTGCTCACCCCTCCCCCACCTGGAATTCAACACCCCTTTTCAATGACATTTCTGGGCCTTGCCCTGCCCTTTCTGCTCCTCCGAGGAATCTCAAAGCTCTCAAGCATCTCCGGTGTTTCAGGATCCCATGAGAGGAAGACCAGGGGAGGACGCATGTTGCCACACTCATCTCTGTGGGCAGCCTTTGTCTGGGAGCAATCCTTGCATGTCTTGAACCTTGGAGGGGCAATTCACATTTTGCCCTTGAGCTCGGGGACCAGAAAGAGAGTTCTTTTGCATACAAGGGAAGGCAGGTAGCTCAAGTCTTTTAGGTACAGAGGAGAGATGACCCACGCGGGATCAAGGCCACACAGAGCACTTGGTCCTGGCCACTTTTGTGTACCAGCAGTCCTTGAATGTACTTCTCACCTGCCTTGCCTGGCCTTGCCTTGGCAACACAACAGTTGCCTTGCCTTGCCCTGCTAGCCCTCTGGAGCCTTGCATTCCTTTGCACGGCCATGCCCAGCACATGAGCTGCCTACTGTTTTCCTCCAGGGCCTTGGCTTGCTGAGCCCTTCCTGTTTCTGCCTGGCCTTCCCATCAGTGGCCCTTCCTTCCTACAGCCAGCCTTGCCTCTAACTTCTGGACCTTCTCTTGCCTACCACTCCATTTGCTTTCCCCTCACTGCTCTGGCCTTGCCTACCTCTCCCTTGACTTGCCCACAATTGCCTGCACTCGGTTTGCAGCGCCTTGCCTGCATGGAAGGCAAGGGAAAGAGTGGTAGGCCAGGCAAAGCAAAGCCAGCAAGTTGTAGGCAGTGCGAGGCAAGGCAGACGCAGGCAAAGGAAGCAGAGCAAGGGTACCTTAAGAAGAACTAGACAAGGCAAGGCCAAGAGACTCGGAGTGCCTTTCCTTGGGAAGGCAAGGAGATAGTGCCAGTGTTGCTAGGGCAGATGTTAAGGTACCGTGGGGGGGAATAGTCCAGCAAGACATTTCTCTTCTGGCCCCTGTGCGTGTGGGGGCAATTGTTGGACATATTCAATACTGGAGGTGGATCAGTCGCTGGATGTGTTGTATTTTGGAGGAGGGGATGCCATTTCTTTGGAGATGGGCTTGTAGTTGCTCTCTTTGGCAAGGAAGGCAGGTTTGGATGTGCACATCAGGTACTCCTAGGGATTTTAAAGGCTTTTCCCAACAGGCAGAGCTCTCTCTGGGTTCGAGCTGTTGAGCTGTCAGTGGGAATGCAAAGGCCAAGCTCTTAAGCTATTTGTCCTGGTGCCTTCAGTGTGTGAGCAGTCCCTGGTGCCGTTGCCTTTGGATCCTGACTCTGGGTGAGGGAAGGCTTAGGATGGTACCTAGAGCTGAGAAGGAGAGTGCTGAGAACAGCGTGTGTGCTGCTAGTTTGAGGGGTGCAGGTGAAGTTGTAGGCAGCAAGATCTTCCTCAGCTGGCACTGTTTTGAGCCCTGTTTTTGCCAGATGGTTTCAAGTTGGTGGGCGGAATCTGCGAGAGGGAAAAGATTTGTTTGGGCCATTTGTTTGGTCTGGCTCTTGGAGTGTGGTGTAAAGAAGAGTGTGCTCTTGGAAGGGGAAGATGAGGGCAACCTTTTTGTCCTGACACCGTTGATTTGAGTGCAGGGCCGTTTGCAAGTTGCCTCTGTCTGCCCTTGGGGTGGTTTCGAGCTGGGCCAGGTGCTTGGCCTTCTTTTGCAAGTCTGCAGCGCCGTCGTGTGGTTGTTTCCATGAGCGCTGACAGTGCCCGGCAAAAAGCGCTTGGCTGGCGCGGCCCCAGTCGTGTGGAAGCAGTTGGTGGAAGAGCTCTGCTGTGCATCCTGCCTCTTGGAGACATAAAAGGATGTAACCCTGCGCGTAGCGGGGAAGCAAGACGAATCTTTTCATTGTTGGCTGAGCAGTTTCCAAGCGGCAAAAGTAAAGGCAGTTTCAGCACGGCCTCTTTCTTTCAGAACCTTTTCTGTGCCATCATGAACATGCTCAACATGCCACTCGCACCCGCTGAACTGCATCAAAAGCTCTGGAGATAGGCGCTTTCCTTCAAGCTCTCTGTAGCATCCTACCCTCCACCTCTGGCGGATCCCAAAGCCCTTCCAAACATCCAGCAGCTGCACGCAGAGAACAAGTGCTAGAACAAGGCGTTGGCCTTCCTAGTCCTTTTAAAGTCTGTGAACTAGGCGAAACATTCCAGTGAGCAGCACTTTCCTTCGCAACTATATCTAGAGCATCATCACATTCTCTCCAAGTGGGTAAGTCCACCCTTGCAGCGCAGCGTTTGCAGCCACAGTTCGGACTGAGAGATAGGCCAGGTGAGAAAGCATTTCTTGACTATCCCTCTTCTCTGGAAGACTTGATACTCGCAGCGCGACCACGTCCACACACCTTCAGTGTGGCCAGGTTCAAGCAGCTAGAGCTCCCAGAGATGGGAGAGTCAGGAGAGAAGACGTTCCAAAAGTACCGTGTACTTACAGCAGCATTAAAACTGTGCACAGCAGTCTGCAGCACTGTAGACTGCGGCTTCTCCGACAGACGAGCCATCCCATTGTTGCCTCTCGCAGCCTGCTTGCTAGCTGCTCTCCTGAAGAAAAGAACTAGAAGAAAAAGCCAATGCTGGGCTGCACCTTCCCCTTGCCTTACGTAAAGCCACCTAAACTCCCCGCTGCACTCTCTACTTCCCCTCTCCTTGGAAGCGACCACTGTGTTTGCTGCATCTCGAAGCCTAAAGTTAAGCGCCAGTGGTTTTGGGGATGGTTGGAAGAGGGATAAGTAGTAGCACAAGGAAGTAGTTGTCGTTGAACTTCCTCCTTCTCAATGCTAACGTGAATTGGGCAGGCAGGCGAGTGCTAGCCACGCTCCTTTCTCAGTTTGTACGCTGCGGACACGAGTCCGGTGCTCTGCGCCTTCGTTCGGCCTCTTTAGTACCCATGTCGCTCTTTCATTCAGCCGGAGTCGAAGCGTCGTCTACTTCTCGCCCAGAGAGCACGGTGCCGGCAGCGAAATGCCCCAGCCGACTGCTTCTGCCGACACACGCCTGGTCTATGCACTTTCCCTCGCAGCGACATACAGCAGCACTTTCGGTCTTTCTTGTCGTCCAAATGGAAAGGGAAAGATTCTCTGCTATGTCCCGCCCAGAGAACAGTTTTAGGTCAACCAGCACGCCCAGAGCTTGCCCTCGACGCGTGGAAACTTGTGTTTGCACCACATTCAAGTGGTAGCCGTCTTTCCTTTACAGGCTGCAGAACGCCGTCAGATCCCGGTGCTCTCTGCACCTGCCTTCTCAGTTCCAATACCGCCGCGCACAATACAGCTTTGCAGGAAGCAAACACGCGGATAGTCATGTCGCTCAGAAGAACGTGCCAGGACGAAAAGATGTTCTTCCTTTCTCCTCGTCGCCCATATTGTGGTGCTGTATTAAAAGCCTTGGCCAGCGAAAGGCTGATCCAGCAAGTGTTTCTCACCTGATGCATTTCGCTGAGGGAGAGCTGAGGAAAATCCTTGCACAGCACACTGCGGATGCGTGCAGTACACATGCTGAAGAGCGGCAAAACTCAAAGCCATCGCTGGGCTTCAGTTCTGTCCAGACGGCAGAAGGCGAAGAACGAAGCAGCTGGGCACCGCGTTAACGTACTCAGTGGACCGAATTTCAAATGTCCAGCCAAGAGCTGCTTCACAAGCAGATTCAGCTGAGAATGCTCTGGATGGTTCACAAAGTAAGGCGTAGCCGTTGCACTCTATCACACTATCAGGCCAGAAGAAGTTTCTTACACCTTCAATGCTGCAGAGTCCATGCAGCTGGAGCACACGCAGTAGGACGCGTCCAGATAGACGGCGTTCTTCAAGTACCCCCCTCCTCCAAGCAGCCTTGAAACTGAGCACAACACACTGCGGCTCGGGAGCTTCCTTCTCAGATAGACGTGCCGTCACGTTATTCACTCTCGCAGCTCCGTTGCCCACTAGCAGCAGGTGCTACCAAAGCAAAATGCTCCAGAAGTAAAAAGCACTGCTGAGCAAACCTTTTCCTTTGCCTCACGTAAAGCACTGTAAACTGTCCGCTGCACTCTTTATTTCCATTCTCCGCTGCATCTACCACTGTCATCTCTGCGTCTCGAAGCATAAAGCTCGGCACAATTCTTCCCAGGGAAAGCTGGAAGAGAAATAGGTAGCAGCACAAGTAGCTGCAAGTGGAACTTTTGTTTTCAACTGCTAACGTGAATCCGCAAAGAAGCGAGCGGCAGCCACGCTTCTTCTTGCAGCCTGTGCGATGCGCACACCAGCTCGGTGCTCTGCGCCCTCATTCGTATGCTCTTCGTACCATGTCGCGCTTTTCATTCTGCCGGAGTCGAAGCGTCGTCTACTTCTCGCCCGGAGAGCACGGTGCCGGCAGCGAAATGCCCCAGCCGACTGCCCTTCCGAAACACACCAGGGCTATGCACTTTTCTCGCAGCGACATACAGCAGCACTTTCGGTCTTTTCTTGTCGTCCAAATGTAAAGGGAAAGATTCTCAGCAATGTCGGGCACAGAGAACAGTTTTAGGTCAACAAGCACGCCCAGAGCTTGCCCGCGACTCGTGGAAACTTGTGTTTGCACACATTCCAGTGGCAGCCCTCTTTCCTTTACAGCCTGCAGAGCGCCGTCAGATCGCGGTGCTCTCTGCACCTGCCTTCTCCCTTTCAAGTACCACTGCGCAGAATATAGCCTTGCAGGAAGCAATGACGCGGATAGTCGTCTCGCAGAGAAGAACGTGCAAAGACGAAAAGATGTTCTTCTTTGCTCCTCCTCGTCGCCCAGATTGTGGTGCTGTACTGAAAGCCATGGCCAGCGAAAGGCTAATCCAGCAAGTGTTTCTCACCTGATGCATTTCGCTGAGGGAGAGCTGAGGAAAATCCTTGCACAGCACACTGCGGATGCGTGCAGTACACATGCTGAAGAGCGGCAAAACTCAAAGCCATCGCTGGGCTTCAGTTCTGTCCAGACGGCAGAAGGCGAAGAACGAAGCAGCTGGGCACCGCGTTAACGTACTCAGTGGACCGAATTTCAAATGTCCAGCCAAGAGCTGCTTCACAAGCAGATTCAGCTGAGAATGCTCTGGATGGTTCACAAAGTAAGGCGTAGCCGTTGCACTCTATCACACTATCAGGCCAGAAGAAGTTTCTTACACCTTCAATGCTGCAGAGTCCATGCAGCTGGAGCACACGCAGTAGGACGCGTCCAGATAGACGGCGTTCTTCAAGTACCCCCCTCCTCCAAGCAGCCTTGAAACTGAGCACAACACACTGCGGCTCGGGAGCTTCCTTCTCAGATAGACGTGCCGTCACGTTATTCACTCTCGCAGCTCCGTTGCCCACTTGCAGCAGGTGCTACCAAAGCAAAATGCTCCAGAAGTAAAAAGCACTGCTGAGCAAACCTTTTCCTTTGCCTCACGTAAAGCACTGTAAACTGTCCGCTGCACTCTTTATTTCCATTCTCCGCTGCATCTACCACTGTCATCTCTGCATCTCGAAGCATAAAGCTCGGCACAATTCTTCCCAGGGAAAGCTGGAAGAGAAATAGGTAGCAGCACAAGTAGCTGCAAGTGGAACTTTTGTTTTCAACTGCTAACGTGAATCCGCAAAGAAGCGAGCGGCAGCCACGCTTCTTCTTGCAGCCTGTGCGATGCGCACACCAGCTCGGTGCTCTGCGCCCTCATTCGTATGCTCTTCGTACCATGTCGCGCTTTTCATTCTGCCGGAGTCGAAGCGTCGTCTACTTCTCGCCCGGAGAGCACGGTGCCGGAAGAGAAATGCCCCAGCCGACTGCCCTTCCGAAACACACCAGGGCTATGCACTTTTCTCGCAGCGACATACAGCAGCACTTTCGGTCTTTTCTTGTCGTCCAAATGTAAAGGGAAAGATTCTCAGCAATGTCGGGCACAGAGAACAGTTTTAGGTCAACAAGCACGCCCAGAGCTTGCCCGCGACTCGTGGAAACTTGTGTTTGCACACATTCCAGTGGCAGCCCTCTTTCCTTTACAGCCTGCAGAGCGCCGTCAGATCGCGGTGCTCTCTGCACCTGCCTTCTCCCTTTCAAGTACCACTGCGCAGAATATAGCCTTGCAGGAAGCAATGACGCGGATAGTCGTCTCGCAGAGAAGAACGTGCAAAGACGAAAAGATGTTCTTCTTTGCTCCTCCTCGTCGCCCAGATTGTGGTGCTGTACTGAAAGCCATGGCCAGCGAAAGGCTAATCCAGCAAGTGTTTCTCACCTGATGCATTTCGCTGAGGGAGAGCTGAGGAAAATCCTTGCACAGCACACTGCGGATGCGTGCAGTACACATGCTGAAGAGCGGCAAAACTCAAAGCCATCGCTGGGCTTCAGTTCTGTCCAGACGGCAGAAGGCGAAGAACGAAGCAGCTGGGCACCGCGTTAACGTACTCAGTGGACCGAATTTCAAATGTCCAGCCAAAAGCTGCTTCATAAGCAGATTCAGCTGAGAATGCTCTGGCTGCTTCACAAAGTAAGGCGCAGCCGTTTCCATTCATAACACTACCTGGCCAGAAGCAGTATCCTACACCTTCAATGCTGCAGAGTCCATGCAGCTGGAGCACACGCAGTAGGACGCGTCGAGATAGAAGGCGGTCTTCAAGTACCCCCTTCTCCAAGCAGCCTTGAAACTGGGCACAACACACTGCGGCTCGGGAGCTTCCTTCTCAGATAGACGTGCCGTCACGTTATTCACTCTCGCAGCACAATTCTTCCCAGGGAAAGCTGGAAGAGAAATAGGTAGCAGCACAAGTAGCTGCAAGTGGAACTTTTGTTTTCAACTGCTAACGTGAATCCGCAAAGAAGCGAGCGGCAGCCACGCTTCTTCTTGCAGCCTGTGCGATGCGCACACCAGCTCGGTGCTCTGCGCCCTCATTCGTATGCTCTTCGTACCATGTCGCGCTTTTCATTCTGCCGGAGTCGAAGCGTCGTCTACTTCTCGCCCGGAGAGCACGGTGCCGGAAGAGAAATGCCCCAGCCGACTGCCCTTCCGAAACACACCAGGGCTATGCACTTTTCTCGCAGCGACATACAGCAGCACTTTCGGTCTTTTCTTGTCGTCCAAATGTAAAGGGAAAGATTCTCAGCAATGTCGGGCACAGAGAACAGTTTTAGGTCAACAAGCACGCCCAGAGCTTGCCCGCGACTCGTGGAAACTTGTGTTTGCACACATTCCAGTGGCAGCCCTCTTTCCTTTACAGCCTGCAGAGCGCCGTCAGATCGCGGTGCTCTCTGCACCTGCCTTCTCCCTTTCAAGTACCACTGCGCAGAATATAGCCTTGCAGGAAGCAATGACGCGGATAGTCGTCTCGCAGAGAAGAACGTGCAAAGACGAAAAGATGTTCTTCTTTGCTCCTCCTCGTCGCCCAGATTGTGGTGCTGTACTGAAAGCCATGGCCAGCGAAAGGCTAATCCAGCAAGTGTTTCTCACCTGATGCATTTCGCTGAGGGAGAGCTGAGGAAAATCCTTGCACAGCACACTGCGGATGCGTGCAGTACACATGCTGAAGAGCGGCAAAACTCAAAGCCATCGCTGGGCTTCAGTTCTGTCCAGACCGCAGAAGGCGAAGAACGAAGCAGCTGGGCACCGCGTTAACGTACTCAGTGGACCGAATTTCAAATGTCCAGCCAAAAGCTGCTTCATAAGCAGATTCAGCTGAGAATGCTCTGGCTGCTTCACAAAGTAAGGCGCAGCCGTTTCCATTCATCACACTACCTGGCCAGAAGCAGTATCCTACACCTTCAATGCTGCAGCGTCCATGCAGCTGGAGCACACGCAGTAGGACGCGTCGAGATAGAAGGCGTTCTTCAAGTACCCCCTTCTCCAAGCAGCCTTGAAACTGAGCACAACACACTGCGGCTCGGGAGCTTCCTTCTCAGATAGACGTGCCGTCACGTTATTCACTCTCGCAGCTCCGTTGCCCACTAGCAGCAGGTGCTACCAAAGCAAAATGCTCCAGAAGTAAAAAGCACTGCTGAGCAAACCTTTTCCTTTGCCTCACGTAAAGCACTGTAAACTGTCCGCTGCACTCTTTATTTCCATTCTCCGCTGCATCTACCACTGTCATCTCTGCATCTCGAAGCATAAAGCTCGGCACAATTCTTCCCAGGGAAAGCTGGAAGAGAAATAGGTAGCAGCACAAGTAGCTGCAAGTGGAACTTTTGTTTTCAACTGCTAACGTGAATCCGCAAAGAAGCGAGCGGCAGCCACGCTTCTTCTTGCAGCCTGTGCGATGCGCACACCAGCTCGGTGCTCTGCGCCCTCATTCGTATGCTCTTCGTACCATGTCGCGCTTTTCATTCAGCCGGAGTCGAAGCGTCGTCTACTTCTCGCCTGAGAGCACGGTGCCGGCAGAGAAACGCTCCGGGCTTCTGCCTCTGCCGAAACACGCCTGGGCTATCCCTCTCAGCGTTAAGTAGCACAAAATGCTGTCTGCGTTGTGGTCTTAATCTTAAGGGAAAGATTCTCGGCTTCGGCTAGCACAGAGAACTTTGCTGGGACAATACATGTGTTTTATTATCCTTTCTCGCAAGAACACTATGGTGCTTCTTTGGAACTGTTGGCCAGTGTAAGGCTAATCCAGCAAGTGCTTCTCTCCTGACACATTTCTCTGAGCGAGAGCTTCGGCGGACAGTTGGGCTCTGCGAAGCAGAAAGTCTGTGCTTGCACGTAGCGCTGAGGAGAATCTGTGCACAGCGCGCTCTGGATGCGTGCAGTACACACACTAAAGAGAGCCAAAGCTCAATGTCTCAGTTCTGTCCAGCGCCGGAAATTGAGAAGAACGCAGCCCCAGAGCTCTGGGCTGGAGTGTGCGATGGTTATGAGCTGTGCCGCTCTTCTGCGTGTCTACTGCACGCATCCATAGTGTACAGTGCAAGGATTTTCCTCAGCTCTCGCTCAGCGAAATGCATTAGAAGGGAAGCACATGCTAGATTAGCCATTCGTTAGCCCACGCTTTCAGTAGAGCACCACAATCTGGGCGACGAGGAAAAGCAAAGAAGAACATCTTTTCGTCTTTGCACGATCTTCTCTGCGAGACATCTCTCCACGTCTTTGCTTCCTGCAAGGCTGTAAGGTGCGCGGTGGTACTTGGAAGGGAGAAGGCAGGTGCAGAGAGCACCGCGATCTGACGGCGCTCTGCAGGCTGTAAAGGAAAGAAAGCTACCACTTGAATATGGTGCAAATACCAATTTCCACGCGTCGCGGGTAAGCTCCGGGTAAGCTTGGTGACCTAAAACTGGGCGCTGAGTGAGACGTAACCGAGAATCTTTCCCTTTGCATTCCGGCTCCAACGCAAACAGAATGTGATGCTACTTAGCGCTGCGAAGGAAAGTGCATAGCCCTGGTGTGTTTGGGAAGAATCAGCAGCCTGGAGCGTTTTTCTGGAGCCTTTCTCCGCTGGCACCGTGCTCTCTGGGCGAGAAGTAGACGACGCTTCGACTCCGGCAGAATGAAAGCGTGACATGGTACGAAGAGCATTAAAGAATGAGGGCAGAGCACCGAGCTGGTGTGTGCATCGCACAGGCTGCAAGAGGAAGATTGGCTGTCACTCGCTTGTTTCCGGATTCACGTTAGCGTTTTAAAACAGAAAGTTCCACTTGCAGCTACTTGTGCTGCTGCCTATTTCTCTTCCAGCGTTCCCTGGGAGGAATTGTGCCGAGCTTTATGCTTCGAGATGCAGAGATAACAGTGGTAGATGCGGCGGAGAATGGAAATACAGAGCACAGCGGACAGTTTATGGTGCTTTACGTGAGGCAAGGGAAAGTGCAGCCCGGCAGTGCTTTTTACTTCTGGAGCATTTTGCTTTGGTAGCAGCTGCTGCAAGTGGGCAACGGAGCTGCGAGAGTGAATAACGTGACGGCACGTCTATCTGAGAAGGAAGCTCCCGAGCCGCAGTGTGTTGTGCTCAGTTTCAAGGCTGCTTGGAGGAGGGGGGTACTTGAAGAACGCCGTCTATCTGGACGCGTCCTACTGCGTGTGCTCCAGCTGCATGGACGCTGCAGCATTGAAGGTGTAGGATACTGCTTCTGGCCAGGTAGTGTGATGAATGGAAACGGCTGCGCCTTACTTTGTGAAGCAGCCAGAGCATTCTCAGCTGAATCTGCTTATGAAGCAGCTTTTGGCTGGACATTTGAAATTCGGTCCACGGAGTACGTTAACGCGGTGCCCAGTTGCTTCGTTCTTTGCCTTCTGCGGTCTGGACAAAACTGAAGCCCAGCGATGGCTTTGCGTTTTGGCGCTCTTCAGCGCGAACACTGCACGCATCCACAGTGTGCTGTGCACGGATTTTCCTCAGCTCGACGTACAATCATTTTCTTGCTGTTTCCAGAGTCTAAACTCTTCGTGAAACTCTCGCTCAGCGAGATGCGTCAGGAATGAGGCACTTGCTGGATGAGCTTTTCGCTAGCCAAGACTTTCAATACAGCACCACAATTCAGGCAAGAAGCAGGAGAAAGGAAGATCATCCTTTCGTCCTTCCACGTTCTTCTCTGCGAGATGACTACCCGTGTCTTTGCTTCCTGCAAGGCTGTAAGAGGCGCGGTAGTACTTAGAACTGAGAAGGCAGGTGCAGAGAGCACGGCGGTCTGACGGTGCTCTGCAGGCTGTAAAGGAAAGACGGCAGCCACTTGAATGTGGTGCAAACACAAGTTTCCACGCGTCGAGGGCAAGCTCTGGGCGTGCTGGTTGACCTAAAACTGTTCTCTGGGCGGGACATAGCAGAGAATCTTTCCCTTTCCATTTGGACGACAAGAAAGACCGAAAGTGCTGCTGTATGTCGCTGCGAGGGAAAGTGCATAGACCAGGCGTGTGTCGGCAGAAGCAGTCGGCTGGGGCATTTCGCTGCCGGCACCGTGCTCTCTGGGCGAGAAGTAGACGACGCTTCGACTCCGGCTGAATGAAAGAGCGACATGGGTACTAAAGAGGCCGAACGAAGGCGCAGAGCACCGGACTCGTGTCCGCAGCGTACAAACTGAGAAAGGAGCGTGGCTAGCACTCGCCTGCCTGCCCAATTCACGTTAGCATTGAGAAGGAGGAAGTTCAACGACAACTACTTCCTTGTGCTACTACTTATCCTTCTTCCAACCATCCTTGGAAACTTTGGCGCTTAACTTTAGGCTTCGAGATGCAGCAAACACAGTGGTCGCTTCCAAGGAGAGGGGAAGTAGAGAGTGCAGCGGGGAGTTTAGGTGGCTTTACGTAAGGCAAGGGGAAGGTGCAGCCCAGCATTGGCTTTTTCTTCTAGTTCTTTTCTTCAGGAGAGCAGCTAGCAAGCAGGCTGCGAGAGGCAACAATGGGATGGCTCGTCTGTCGGAGAAGCCGCAGTCTACAGTGCTGCAGACTGCTGTGCACAGTTTTAATGCTGCTGTAAGTACACGGTACTTTTGGAACGTCTTCTCTCCTGACTCTCCCATCTCTGGGAGCTCTAGCTGCTTGAACCTGGCCACACTGAAGGTGTGTGGACGTGGTTGCGCTGCGAGTATCAAGTCTTCCAGAGAAGAGGGATAGTCAAGAAATGCTTTCTCACCTGGCCTATCTCTCAGTCCGAACTGTGGCTGCAAACGCTGCGCTGCAAGGGTGGACTTACCCACTTGGAGAGAATGTGATGATGCTCTAGATATAGTTGCGAAGGAAAGTGCTGCTCACTGGAATGTTTCGCCTAGTTCACAGACTTTAAAAGGACTAGGAAGGCCAACGCCTTGTTCTAGCACTTGTTCTCTGCGTGCAGCTGCTGGATGTTTGGAAGGGCTTTGGGATCCGCCAGAGGTGGAGGGTACGATGCTACAGAGAGCTTGAAGGAAAGCGCCTATCTCCAGGGCCTTTGATGCAGTTCAGCGGGTGCGAGTGGCATGTTGAGCATGTTCATGATGGCACAGAAAAGGTTCTGAAAGAAAGAGGCCGTGCTGAAACTGCCTTTACTTTTGCCGCTTAGAAACTGCTCAGCCAACAATGAAAAGATTCGTCTTGCTTCCCCGCTACGCGCAGGGTTACATCCTTTTATGTCTCCAAGAGGCAGGATGCACAGCGGAGCTCTTCCACCAACTGCTTCCACACGACTGGGGCCGCGCCAGCCAAGCGCTTTTTGCCGGGCACTGTCAGCGCTCATGGAAACAACCACACGACGGCGCTGCAGACTTGCAAAAGAAGGCCAAGCACCTGGCCCAGCTCGAAACCACCCCAAGGGCAGACAGAGGCAACTTGCAAACGGCCCTGCACTCAAATCAACGGTGTCAGGACAAAAAGGTTGCCCTCATCTTCCCCTTCCAAGAGCACACTCTTCTTTACACCACACCTCTTTGGCCCATACAAATCTTTTCCCTCTCGCAGATTCCGCCCACCAACTTGAAACCATCTGGCAAAAACAGGGCTCAAAACAGTGCCAGCTGAGGAAGATCTTGCTGCCTACAACTTCACCTGCACCCCTCAAACTAGCAGCACACACGCTGTTCTCAGCACTCTCCTTCTCAGCTCTAGGTACCATCCTAAGCCTTCCCTCTCCCAGAGTCAGGATCCAAAGGCAACGGCACCAGGGACTGCTCACACACTGAAGGCACCAGGACAAATAGCTTAAGAGCTTGGCCTTTGCATTCCCACTGACAGCTCAACAGCTCGAACCCAGAGAGAGCTCTGCCTGTTGGGAAAAGCCTTTAAAATCCCTAGGAGTACCTGATGTGCACATCCAAACCTGCCTTCCTTGCCAAAGAGAGCAACTACAAGCCCATCTCCAAAGAAACGGCATCCCCTCCTCCAAAATACAACACATCCAGCGACTGATCCGCCTCCAGTATTGAATATGTCCAACAATTGCCCCCACACGCACAGGGGCCAGAAGAGAAATGTCTTGCTGGACTATTCCTCCCCACAGTACCTTAACATCTGCTCCAGCAACACTGGCACTATGTCCTTGCCTTCCCAAGGAAAGGCACTCCGAGTCTCTTGGCCTTGCCTTGTCTAGTTCTTCTTAAGGTACCCTTGCTCTGCTTCCTTTGCCTACGTCTGCCTTGCCTCGCACTGCCTACAACTTGCTGGCTTTGCTTTGCCCGGCCTACCACTCTTTCCCTTGCCTTCCATGCAGGCAAGGCGCTGCAAACCGAGTGCAGGCAATTGTGGGCAAGTCAAGGGAGAGGTAGGCAAGGCCAGAGCAGTGAGGGGAAAGCAAATGGAGTGGTAGACAAGAGAAGGTCCAGAAGTTAGAGGCAAGGCTGGCTGTAGGAAGGAAGGGCCACTGATGGGAAGGCCAGGCAGAAACAGGAAGGGCTCAGCAAGCCAAGGCCCTGGAGGAAAACAGTAGGCAGGTCATGTGCTGGGCATGGCCGTGCAAAGGAATGCAAGGCTCCAGAGGGCTAGCAGGGCAAGGCAAGGCAACTGTTGTGTTGCCAAGGCAAGGCCAGGCAAGGCAGGTGAGAAGTACATTCAAGGACTGCTGGTACACAAAAGTGGCCAGGACTAAGTGCTCTGTGTGGCCTTGATCCCGCGTGGGTCATCTCTCCTCTGTACCTAAAAGACTTGAGCTACCTGCCTTCCCTTGTATGCAAAAGAACTCTCTTTCTGGTCCCCGAGCTCAAGGGCAAAATGTGAATTGCCCCTCCAAGGTTCAAGACATGCAAGGATTGCTCCCAGACAAAGGCTGCCCACAGAGATGAGTGTGGCAACATGCGTCCTCCCCTGGTCTTCCTCTCATGGGATCCTGAAACACCGGAGATGCTTGAGAGCTTTGAGATTCCTCGGAGGAGCAGAAAGGGCAGGGCAAGGCCCAGAAATGTCATTGAAAAGGGGTGTTGAATTCCAGGTGGGGGAGGGGTGAGCAAGGTCATGCAAGGCAAGGGAGGGGTTCAAGGGCAAGGCAAGGCAAGTGGTGGCTTTGCGAGGCGAGGCAAGGCAATGAGGGTCCTAGAAGGAAAAGGAAAGGTGAGGCCAGACCTAGACGAATGTGAAAGGAAGTCAGGTGGGGGATGGGTGAGCAAGTCAGTGCAAGGCAGGGGAGAAAAGGCAGGTTGAGGGAAGGCTACAGAGGGGGCAGCAAGGAAATGCAAGGCATGGGGAAGCATGCGAGGAGTGGGTGCTGCCAGCCGGTGGGGATGGCAGGGGCGGGGCCACTGCAAGTAGCATGGTGGGGATGTGGAGGGGGTGTTAGTGTGCGGGAGGTGTGTGTGTGTGTGTGTGTGCAGTGGAGTGCAGGGTAAGTGCAGGTGTGTGTGTGCGTATACGGGGGTTTTGTGCCAGGTGCTGTGCCGGGGAGAGCCGTTCCACCGCAAGGAAGGTGTGGGAGTGAAAGGAGTAAGATAGATGTGTCTTTACAAAGAGACCGTGTGAATCTCTCCTTAGACAAGGCTAGGAATTTACAGGAAGGGAAGTAACAGAAGAAAGTATTCGTTCTAGAAACTGTTACTAATCAACAGAGACTGTTGCTCAGCCAAGGCCCTGCTAAATTCCTGAACCTAGAGCAAGGCAGCAAAGACTTCCCAGCATTAGGAATAGTTTGGTTTTCTTCCTTTTCCATTCCAAAAGGGGACTGCATATTAGAGGGGGGCGTAGAGTAGGCAGTTCCGGAAGTCTGTAATTCCCGAGTACCTCAGAGGGTGCTGTTGCCAGGAACTTAACATCAGAAGGGGGCTGCTTCCCGCAATCATTTGAGAGACTCCATGGCAAAAGCCCCATGGCCTCTCCCTGGAGTTGAAGAATGTTACAGGACTCCTCTGTCTCCTTTTTGGTGGATGAAGAAACTCAGAAAGCCACACTTCTGCCAGAACTCTCCAAGATGCCCCCTTTGCTCCCCGTGACTCCATCACTGCCCAGGAAGCTGTCTTTTCTACCACAGCAGTTTGACATACAGTTAAAAGTCGTGTGGCAGAGAAAAAAGGCAAGAATTGGTTTCCAAGGGATGGCAAACAAGAGATACCAGAACCTTTGGCCCTACCAATATTAAAGCAACTCCATTAAGAGAGTTCTTGCACTTCCTGAGGATTGGCAGAAGCCTATCTCATGATGTATGTTGCTGGGGGTCTTTTTAGACTGGCAAAAGGAGCTGTTGAAGGTTGCTTGATCTGTGCTAAAGCCAACAGCCAAGTTACAAAGTAACTTGCTAGAGGAGGGAGGCCTTGGGCTGCATGGCCCTTCCAAAGATGCCAGGTGGATTTTCCGGAGATGCCCCAAGTGGCAAGGCTTAATATCTTCTGGTAATCGTATGTCAGCTAGCAAGGTGGCCAGAAGTATTTCCAACTACTTCAGTAATGACAGGATCAGTTCTTAAGGCATTTTTGGAACAAATCATTCCAAGATACAGCATTGTAGAAGCAATAGATTCAGATAGGGGAACTCATTTTGCAGGAAAGATCCTTCAAGGGGTTTTGGCTTCTTTAGGAACACAATGGAACCTCCATAGGCCCTGGCACCCCCAGAGCTCGGCTCGGGTAGAAAACAATGAAGAGAGAAATAAACACCTTTTGAAGCTGGTAATAGAAACCAAGATGCCATGGGTAGGGCTTTGGACATTGGCTTTGGTGAGAATGAGGGCCCAAGCCAGAAGAGAGATTCAGTTATCTCCCTTTCAATCGTTGTTTGCAATTGCCCTCCTGGTAAGTCTCCACCCAGTGGGGGGGGTAGAGGCAAGTGATGCATTTTTAAAACTATCTGTGGCCAGGATCCTGCTTCTTGTGAAACCCCTTCAACAGGAAACTCAGCTGGCGCAAGCCCGGCCTTTGGACTTTGCTGCTTTTAACATCCAACCAGGAGATTGAGTCCTAATTAAGGAGTAGAAAGAAGCGCCAGTGCTGGTGAAATGGCGTGGCCCATTCCAAGTGTCACTGACGACAGAAACAGCCGTCAAGTAAGCTGAACACAGGTGAACCCGTCACTCTCGGGTCAAGGTCTCTGAAGCCTCAGAGATTTGCACATCTCAGCTGGAGGAGAAGGCCGGGAGGCCGTGACTGACACTCTGCAGGAGTGGGCCGGAGTAGTAGGCAGTGCTTCGACATCGGAAGAAGCCCCGCAGTCCTACCTTCAGACCGTCTGCTGAAATAGACTGTAAAGGCATCCCTCCTCTAGAATCTCCACTCACTTGGGGGCTAATACTTGTGGCCATTTTGTTACGTTAAGTGGTTTCTGTGTCTTCAATTGCCACAGGTGCTGCAGAAGACAACGGGAAAATTAGACTAGCTAATTAGATGACACTATTAAAACATTTTCCTTACTAATTCTACTTTGATATGGTCAGCTGAGTTTAGGCCAGGAGTGGGAGAATCAATTTGCAGCCTTAGGAGAAGAAGTAGCAAAAGTTTTTAACCTTAGCAATTGCTGGCTCTGTGGAAGGCCAGGAGGATCTGAAGAGTGGCCATAGTTGGCTAGCCCAGCTGAACCTAAATGGTGGGTCAATGTGAGGGCCCACAGTGGGATGGGATTTGGGGCCAAAGAAGGAAGTTCACGGCCACTTCATTCTTCTCCAACAGGCACTTATTGCCTAATAGGATAGGGCGTGTCTATGTAGGAAAAGGCAATTGTCAATTGACTTTCCCTCTGGGCTTGAACAACTGGGTTTGGACCCCCAATTGCCCTCCTTCCAATTGTTCCAAATATCAAGGCAAATGCAATCAAATACCTGTTCGGCTCACTAACAGTAGCTGCGTAAGGCGTTCTTATCACACTTACCAAAAATATTTGGAAGCCTGTAAAGCAATGGGGAGGGACAAGGGGTTTTTTTGACCACCTGTTTTTGAGCAGTCCCCACAAAAATTCCACAAGTAGAAGACATGTTGTTTGTGATTATCAGTGGGAATGGCCACACCGGATTGGAACTCAAAGCCTTTTAGTGAGTTCTGCTCCAAATCCAACCAAGCAGCTTGCAGATGTAAATGTAGGTGGGAACCCTGTGCGGGAGCTTGGAAATGCAAATGCTGGGACCCTTATGGTGGGGCAACTCTTGTTGGAGGACCGTTAGGCCCGGGAATCCTGCTGTATTTTGAGCCACCAATTGATGACCATGGGTAGGTTCCTTTGCTAATGGAACACGGGCTTTGAAAGGACAGTATTGGATTTGTGGCCAACATGCTTAGCTCAGGTTACCTCCAAACTGGTCAGGGATATGGTATATTTAGTAGACTGTTGTTCTTTTTGCTACTACAAGTTCTGGGAAATCGCTTAGGAATCAAAATCTGTGATGATTTAATTAGAGAAAAGCAGTCAGCTGATGCAGCCCTGGCTGGAGGGAGCACCCCAAAACGGGGAAATGATGAACGGCCAACAGAACAAGTTACCCAACACGATGGACCAGCCCCTTGGAAACCTAAGGAATTAATCCCAGATGCCTGGGAACCCATTTATCATTTGAAGGAGATAATTAGGTTACAAGCTGTCTCGGAAATAATTACCAACCAGCCAGCCACAGCGCTTGACCTTTTTGCTGAGCAACCCACTTAAATGAGGAAAGCGGTATTTCAACATTGGATGGTATTAGATTATCTGTTGGCAGAAGAAGGAGGAGTTTGTGGGAAATTAAATGACTCGAGCTGCTGTTTGCAAGCAGATGACAGCGGAAAAGTGGTCAAACAAATAACAAAGGAAATAACGTCAGCTCGTGGACCTGTCCAAATGTTGAAAGGATGGGAATGGGACATATTTTCATAGTTAACTGGCCAGCTATGGGCTAAATGAATACGATTTCTCCTCTTATATGCTATCGCAATTCTCATCTTTTTACCATGCGGGACACCATGCTGGCTGCAGCTCTTTCAGCAGGTGCTCAAGGGGATGCCGCTAGCAGCCATGCCTACCTGATCCAGAAATGACTACAAAAGGACAGAAAAGAATGTCACTGCAAATAATAGCAAAACCCAAGAAGACTCCAGAAGAAAAAATTAAATCCATGGTAATTAAGGTTTGTAAAGACAAATACAGAGCAAATAAAAAGAGGAGGGATTAAAAGGAATGAGATGGATGAGTCTTTACAAAGAGACCGTGTGAATCGGCCTGTAGACAAGGCTAGGAAGTTATGGCTAGTGAAGTAACAGAAGAAACTAGGAGTTCTCTAGAACTGTTACTAATCATCAGAGACTGTTGATTAATCAAGGCCGTGTTAAATTCCTGAACCTAGAGCAAGGCAACAAAGACTTAAGAGCATTAGGAATGGGGTTCTTTTCTTTCTTCTCGATGCCAAGAGGGGGGTGCATATTAGAGGGGGGCGCATAGAGTAGGCAGTTCCGGAAGTCTGTATCTCCCGAATACCTCAGCCAGTGGGGAAAAGGAAGAGGGTGCTGTGGCCGGGAACTTGGCATCAAAAGGGGGCTGCATCCCGCAACCGTTTGACAGACGCCATGGGAAAAGCCCCATGGACTCTCCCTGTAGTCGAAGAATGTTGCAGGACTCCTCTGTCTCCTTTTCGGATATAAACCTCAGGCATCGTGGATTAATTTTCCCTAACGGCAGCGACCTGCCGCGTGGTCTCCGTGCTCCTCTCCAGCCCCCCGGGACGTGTAAAATAGTTCCCAGCGGCTCCCACCGCGCGTTGCAGACGGCTGCGCGGCCCCGGGGCTGCCCGCAGTGCTCCCCTGCCCCGCCAGGGCTGCCCGCGGGCTGCGGAGCCGCCTCGCCACCGGCGCGGCCAGGGCCGGGGCCCTTCTCGACAGCAGCCGAGGGGCTGCGGAGCGGGCGGCTGCCGGACGATCAGCTATTTTATGCCGCGCGGTGCTGCCGCCTCCATCTAGCTCTCCATCGCGCCGCCGCCCGCCGCCCGCCTGGCGCGCTCACGCTCGGCCGCGCTCGCCGCCCGCCCAGCCTCGCCGGAAGCTCTCCCGCCCGGGCTGTGCCCCGGCTCCGCCGGCAGCTCGGCAGGGCCCGGCCGCACGCGTGCTGCGTGGCTCGGAGCAGCCGCGTTGCGCCGCAGGCGACGGGGAAGGCGGGGCGGGCCGGCGCCATCGTGGTAGCGCGAGGAGAGGAGCGCCCGGGCGGGGCGGCGAGCGGCGCGGCGGTGAGTGCTTCTGCTTCCTGTCGCTCGGCGGCCGCCCACGGCAGGTGCCGTGTGACCCCGCGGAGCGGCGGGGCCGGCCGGGCGGTGCGCGGCGAGGCTTTCGGCCAGCGGCGGCCACAGCGAGAGGCTGCTGGCACTGCCCGTGCCGGTGGAGAGAGCGGGGATCCGAGGCCGGCCTTCCCCGGGCGACGAGGGGAGGCCGCCTTTGCCGCGCTGCCCTCCGTGCAGCATGTGGCCGATTCCGGCGAACCCGGGGTCTCCGCAGCGGCGCGGGCGGGAGGGAGTGGGGAGCGCGCTCGGTGCCGTGCCGGCCGCTCCCGGCCAGCGCTGCGCTGCGCCGAGGCGTTTTCCCGCCCGTCCTGGGAAGGACATAAGCGACACCGTAGTTGGAGCTTAGCTGTCAGGGGGAACAACTTCTCTCTGTGAAAAACGAAGTTCACTCTCCTGTGAGAATTTAAAGGGGTTTAATATAAAGACAATAAGAGACACATCAAATAAAGCAACGGGGTAACAGCCAGTTGCCTTGGCGCTCTGCCAAGAGCACACCTGATGCCAGAGGTCAGTCCTTTTTATACCGTTTTTACTGTCTGTTCTTTATTCATATTAAAACTTTTCCTGGAGCTGTTCTGCATGGCCACTCCTTGGTTCCGCCTTTTTAGAGCGTGCCTAGTCTTCTGCCTTGTGGTTTTATTTCTCTTGATTCTTGGGGTTGGGCCCGCTAGGCAAGAGTCGATGGTAGGGTGGATTTCTTAATTCTCCAGACAGTCAGGGCGGATTGCAGCTTTGGGCCTCTTCGTCTCTCCGGGCAGAGTGGTGATAAAATCTCCCGGACTCTCCTGGCCGCCCGTTCTCCGGGCGGAGTAGCCTTTGGGCCCTTTTGCTCCCTAGACAAAGTGTTGATTAGCAGCTTTTCGGGCCTCATCCTCTGTTCGTTTGGAGGTTATCTTACGTGCTCACACTTGCTAACATTCTTGCTAAAAAGAGAGAAAACTACATCCACACAGCAGAAAGCATTTCTAACGTTATATAATATCTACTTTATACTTTGCGAGAAGCTAATATAATATATGTTTATAACAATCCCCCCTTTTCTATTTTATAAATCATTTGGCTTGAGCAATAATTCTTTTTTCTTGGCTTCTAATGTCTGTTCGTTCTTTTCACAGATCAATTTGGCTTCTTCAAGAGGGTCTTTTGTATCACTTTGTCTTTTTAATACCATAATTTTTTGTGCTGTTCCAGACATAGCCAACTTTGGGTCAGTAGGCATTGCCACAACTTGCATGCCTTGAACTATGCTGGTGATTAGCCGAATAAAGCGGGGGATCAAGCAAGGGAGAAATATTAGACTAGCTGTAGCACATAAGAGGAAGAAACCTAGCTTCTTCCACCATTCTTTCCCCAATATGCCATCCCACCAGTTAGCAGACATCATTGATTCCCATTTTTGGACTGGTACATGGGCTATTTTTCTGATTTGGTTGGCCATATCTAGAACGGCATCCCCATTGTCATCAATTTTTAAACAACAGTCCGATGTATTGAACTTCCTGCACACACCGCCTTCTTCGGCCAGTAAATAGTCTAAAGCCAGCCTATTTTGATGTATTGCAGCTCTGGTTTGGCGTTGCTGGCTGACTATTAATTCCATAGCCCCAGCTGTTTCATTGGTTATGATTTCTACAAGAGCTTGGAGTCTGATGATACGATTCAGCATGTAAATTGGGGTCTGATATCCCCAACTTCCATCTTGTGCTTAGGTAGCTGGCCCATCTGTTTCTAATATTCGTTCAGGGGGCCATTCCTCATCTTTCCATTTCTGGAATCCTCCAATTAAATCTCTTTTCTTTCTTTTGAAGTCTTCATAGAGAGGTATACCTAATTGATCTCCCACTGGTTCTGGGAAAAGGAAAAACCCTGGTTGAATGATTCTTAGTGTACAACTCCCTTTCCAATGTGAAGGGAGTCTTGGGGATGCCCTTTTCCCACATATCCAAAAGAAGCCATCTGGTGCTTTCCAATAATCACCTTCTTGTTGATTTATATTCTCCCCAAATTTGGCTATTTCTGGGATTCCAAAATAAGGATTTTTCCTCGTGTCATTACACTGAAAGAGTCCAACTTCATGATCATATACACAGTCTTTTCCTTTTTTCTGGGCTCAATACCAAGTTGGTTTTTCTGGGACCCACCACCTTGAAGTTTTGTTACTCACTTTATAGCTTTTACAGGGAGTGTTTCCTACTTCATTAAGAAAGTTTATCCCAGTTCGCCAGAGGCATTCTTCCCCTATCACTGTTGAACTTAAAATCCACCCCTCAGGTCGGTTCCCCCCTCTTATATTTGTCCGGTTCCATTTAAGGAGTTCTACCGGGCCTACGCTGCTACCTTTCCGTGGCCATTCTTCTGTCATTAAAGCTCCTCCACAGACCCAACAGTTGGTTATGTTAAGTTCTTTACCTATCCTCTCCCCCAATTCCACAAACAGGTTTTTTCCTAACCTTGGGGTTTTTTCCTCTTTGTTGTTTGAGCTTTGCATACAGGTCCTGGCGTGGTGAGGTGAATATAGGGCGAGGTTGCTGTGCTGGCTTTGTATCTTTACTTACCACTTGCTCTTTTACCAAATCTTGGACTGTTCCCCTGGTGGCAGCTGTGGAGCAAATCTATTTTTCTCCTTTTGGACAATTGCTTCTTAGTCTGTTTCCACTTGTTCCTAAATTTTCTGTAATCCAATATTTTTCTCCTTTATGCATGCAAATACCTAATTTGGATGAGTCATAACAGTGACTGTTGGTATGGGTATGAGTAATAAGAAAGAAGCCCCGGTGTCTTTCCATGTAGAGCTTTCGATAGCATTTGTAACATGGTCTTGCCGGTGTCCCAAAAGGGACCAGGAGAAGTGACAAAAGAAGGAATAACAGAGGTCCGGCATGGCTTATACTCCCACCTCCCTTGCCTATGAGGTTGCAACCCATAGCAGGTGTATTGGATCTTCTCGGTGGCGAGTACAGTGGCCGACCCGGTCTTGCCCTCTATTTCCTTGTCACTTCCTTTGTAGCTTTTAGGCAAATTTCTTTTGGCACCTTTTTAACTGTAGTATCTTATCGTATCTTAGGTGTTTCCCATTCAACAGGCACTAGTAATTCCCATCTGCAGAGCAAAGTTATTGCTTTTGTTGCTTATGATTTTGTCTGGATAGGGGGTTGATTTTGTGCTTGACACCCTTTACAACTAGGGTGTCGACGGTGTGAAATGCCAATTTCCCTCTAGATTAATTACTTATATTTGACGTGGTTGGCATGCCCCGTGTTAGAATGATTCAAACAGGGTATATGATGTGGCACTGATGGAAGTTGTGATTCTCCCCCTTCTTAATACAAATCACAGGCTAGAATCAGGACATGAGAGTTCCCTGTTTGATCCAGTCCCAACCCTTCCTGTTTGAAGTGAGAATATTCTTCTCCACGATGTCCCAGAATTTGTCCAGGGGCCACTGATATAAATTTGGCTTTTACTTCTCAGTTAGGTGTGATTCTTTGCATATCCCTTGGATTATTTAGATTGTTCTAGCTCATTGCCACCTGGTCTCCGTTTAAGAATCAATTTGGTATCACCTGGTTTGGATATTACAGTCCACTCTTCAGGTTCTTTTACAGGTCCTTTGATTCTGCTGGCATGGATCTACCCTCGTTCCTTGGTCTGGATTGCGGCCTCAGTCATCAGCAGTACCTGAAAAGGACCCTCCCATTGTGGAGTCAAAGATTGTTCTTTCCATGTTTTTACTAGTACCCATTCCCCTGAATGGATATTATGAATTTTGAACTCCAAAGCTGTGGTTTGAGGGATCATTCCTTTCAGCCGCAAATTTTCAAGTGTTCTGGCAATTGCGGTGACATATTTTTTGACACTTACTTCTCCTACTTCATAAGTGGCTGTTTCATGTTGAGCAGTAAGGAAGGGTAATCCGAACATCATCTCATAAGGAGACACTCCCAGGTCTGACCTGGGCTGTGTTCGGCCTCTCAACAGAGCCAAAGGTAAGCATTTTACCCATGACATTTGAGTTTCAATCATTAATTTTGTTAAAGTTTTTTTCAAAGTCTGGTTCACTCTTTCTACTTGGCCTGAACTTTGTGGGTGCCAGGGGGTATGTAATTCCCATTTTATTCCCAAGGCTTGAGTTATTTGTTGTAAGACTTTGGATGTAAAATGTGTTCTTCTATCTGAGTTTATTTTATTAACCATTCCATATCTGGGAATAATTTGTTCCAGAAGGGTTTTGCATACTATGTTAGCTGTAGCTCTAGTAGCAGGAACTGCTTCTACCCAACAAGTTAGGTGGTCTGCTATTACTAATAGGAACTTCCATCTCTGTATTTGAGGAAGTTTAGTGAAATCTACTTGGATACTTTGGAATGGTCGCAGAGCTAACTCACGGCCTCCTAATGTTGTTTTTCTCATTATTTTCCTAGTCACTCTTTGGCAAGTTCTACAGTTCCCAGTTATTTGTTTTGCTACCCCAAAGATTCCAATACACCCATAATTTTTTAGAAAATGATCACACAAGCTAGCTTGAGTACCCCAATGAGTTTTTTGATGCATATCTTCTAATATTCTCTTAGTGAGTGGCTTATTAAGTAACTGTCTCCCATCAGGAAGTTTCCGTTTTCCAGATTGATCTTGTTCTCCCCCTATCTTAAATAATTCTTTTTCTTCTTCTTTACTAAATTTGGGGATTTCCAATTCTCCCCTTTCTGGGGTCAGGATTAACAGAATTGGTTCAGTCCCATTTTCTGCTGCATCTTTGGCTTCTTGGTCTGCTAGGTTATTCCCTCTTATTTCTGGGGTCATCCCTTCTTGGTGTCCTTTGATATGCACTACGGCTATTTCTTCAGGCAATTTTAATGCTTCCAACACTTCTGAAATCAGGCCTTCATGTATCAGTTCTTTCCCCTTTGAATTTAGTAAACCCCTTTCTTCCCAGATCTTTCCAAAGGTATGTACTTTGAATCAGTATAGACGGTCCCCTTTTTGTATGCTAAATGCTCCAGTGCTCTCTTTAGAGCGTATAATTCACAAGACTGCGCCGACCAATTTGAAGGTAGTTTTCCTTTTTCGATGGCCTGCATATTTATCCCATCGACTAAGGCATATCTTGACATTCTTTTTCCTTGCAAGCATCTGGATGAACCATCCACATATATTCTTTCCTCTTCTAAGAGGGCTTGTTCAGCTAGATCTTCTCGAACTTTTGTTTGGTATTGAGTAATTTCTAAGCAATCATGTGCCAGGTCATCTTTTGGTTCTCCATACAGGAATTGGGCCGGATTGAGGCTTTTGCTTGCTTCTATAGTTAGATCATTACTGTCAATCAGAATTGCTTCATATTTTAATAGCCTGGAGTCTGTTAACCATTTTTCAGCTTTTTGATTTAGCACATTTCGGACCGCATGGGGTGTGTATACAATCAGTTTACTTCCAAAGGTGAGCTTACGGCTCTCCTCCACCAAAATAGCGGTAGCTGCTATGGCTTGAATGCATACTGGCCAGCCACGGCTTACTGGGTCCAATAGTTTAGCTAAATAAGCTATTGGTCTTCTCACCCCTCCCCATTCCCGGACTAATACACCATGAGCTACTCCATTTTCTGCATTCACATATAAATGAAAGGGTTTTTCTAGTGAGGGTAAGCTTAGGGCTGGTACCGAGGCTAGTTTCAACTTCAGTTTTTCTAATTTATTATCATCATCATCTTTGGTCCATTGTATATTGTCTCCCCCTGTTAATTTTTCATATAAAAATTTTACTGCTTGTGTATATCTTTCAATCCATAATCTGCAATATCCCAGTAGCCCCAGCAGTCTCCTAACCTCCTTTTTTGAAGAGGGAGGAGGGAGGGATAAAATCCCTGTAATTGTTTCAGGACTTAGTTGTCAGCTACCTTTGCTTATCAGGTGGCCGAGATATTTTACTTCTGATTCCACAAACTGTAATTTCCTTTTTGATGCCTTTAGTCCCTTTTTCCCAAGAAAATTTAGAAGCTTTATGGTAGCTCCTTTAACTTTCATTTCATCTTCTCCTGATATTAGAAGGTCATCTCCATATTGGATAAATTGTATTCCTGGGGGAGTGGGGAAGGTTTGTAGTATTTCTCCCAAGGCTTGCCCAAATAAATTTGGGGCCTCACAATAGCCCTGTGGCAGTTTAGTCCACCTCAACTGGTTCTTTTTCCCTGTGTTTGGATCTTCCCATTCAAAGGCAAAAATATTTCGGCTTTCCTCTGCCAGTGGGCAGGCCCAAAAGGCATTTTTAAGATCTACCACACTAAACCACTGATGTTGAGGTGGAATTTTGCTTAAAAGAGTGCAGGGATTAGGAACCATAGGGTAGCAGGCCCGTGTTCTTTTGTTTACTTCTCTTAAATCTTGCACTAATTTATAATTTCCATCAGATTTCTTTACTGGGAGAATAGGGCTATTATGAGGGGATTTACAAGGTTCTAGTGTCCCATCCTTTATTAATTCTTCTATCACTGGTTTTAAGCCTTTTCTCCCTTCTAAAGATATAGGGTACTGATGTACACAAATGGGACCTTCTTCTTTTTCAATTGTGACCCTTATGGGGTCAAGATCTAGTCCACCCCTATTCCCTTCCCTAGCCCAAACCTCTCTGTTAATTTTGCTTTCATCTTCTTGGCTAAGTTTAAACACTTTGGCCGTCATTTTCCCTTCTTCTGGTATGACTCCAATCCCCAGTTGGATTTGTAAATCCCTTCCCAATAAATTGCTGCCAGCCTCAGGAGCTAACAAAGCATCCCCTATCCCTATTTTTGTTTCCCCTTCAATAACCACATCTTTAATGACAGAGACCTTAAATCCTTCCCCCTTTGCTCCTGTTACTTTTACCATATCATTACTCCCTTTTGGAATATTCATCACACAAGTCTTTTCTGCCCCAGTGTCAACTATAAATTCCAATACTTCCTCTTCGGGGCCTACTTTTAAAGTTATCAAAGGCTCCAGATGGTATTTATCCCCCCAAAAATAGAGCCCATGATTTCCCTATTTTTCTTCTGTGCGTGTCTCTTGAAATCTTTTCAGATCCCTCCTCAGGTGGGGGCATTCTCTTTGATAATGCCCTTCTTCCTTGCAATAGAAACAGGCATCCCTGGGTTGTTCTTGGAATCTTGATTGTGCTGAGGTTTTATTTTTCTCTTTTCCACCATTTCTGAATCTGGAATGTTTAGGAGTGTTACCTGAGGGCTTTAGATTTTTTTTGGAAGGTACTCTCTCGCATAGTGGCTATCATGATCTTTGCTCCCACTTTGGCTTTTTCTTCATCCCTCCGGACATATATATCTTTTGAGCTTCCCTTACTAGGTCTTGTAATGGTTTCTCATACCAATCTTCTATTTTTTCCAATTTTTTTCTAATATCTGGCCAGGCATGAGTGACAAAGTTAACTCTTAGCAGGGCTTGCCCTGCTAGGGACTCCGGGTCTCTCCCAGAATATTGTTTCATATTCTTTCGGAGCCTCTCCAGCCACTCAGTCGGGGTTTCTTCCTTCCCTTGCTGCCCCTCAAAGGCCTTTCTGACATTTTGTCCTCAGAGTGCCCCCTCTTTTATTCCCTTGATTATCAAATTACAATAATCATTCATATGTCCCCTCCCAGCTTCATCATTTTGGTTCCAGTTAGGAGGTGTAATGGGCATTTTCTGATCCCCGGGTGGACCTTGTTGGTTTTCTTTTCCCCAAATTTTTATTCCAGCAATTCTAATCATTTCTCTTTCTTCTTGGGAGAATATTATTTTCATTATTGATTGCATTTCTTCCCAAGTGAAAATGTTGGGACCTAAGAACTGGTCCAACATTTCAGCTGTACCTATGGGGTCTTCTAATAATCCTTTAATTTCTTTTTTGAAATTCCTAACCTCTGTAGAGGTTAGAGGAGCACTCACAAAGCCGCTTCCCCCTCCTCCCGTAGGTACTTCTCTTAACGGAAAGAAATGAATTTCTCGGCTTCCCTCTGTTTGTTTAGCAATGGAGGGCTTGTTGGGCTGCCTCGGAGCCTTAATGGCACCTCCTGTATTCTGGTATGGTGCTCCTTCGTTAAGAAGAGGGTTGATTTGGGAAGAAAGCACCGAACTCCCCTGGGGAGGAGGGGCAGATTCAAAGTCTGGCGCTGAAGCTGAATATTCTGTGGTGCAGAGGGTGGGGGTGGGGTATGGCAGTGAAGCCAGATATTCCGGAGCACAGGAGGCGGGCACCGGGGCTAAAGCCGGGTTTCTCAAGGCAGGAGAGGTAGGGGCTGAAGCCGGGACGTGTGACCTTTCCCTTGATGCAATTGAGGCTGCTGGGATTCCCGAGATATATGGGAAGGGTGGGATCCCCGGCATGGGCGGGGGCAGGGCTCCCCCCCAGCTCCATTGGGGCGGGAGGGCTGCCGGGGGAAAGGCCCCCGGTGCGGGCGGAGGGGGGGCTGGCGGGGGAAGCCCCGGAGCCAGGGGGAGGAGGGCAGCTTCTGGTGCTGGCGGCGGAGGCAATACTTCTAAAGGGTCTCAGCCTTTTTTCTCTTCTGTTTGCTTTTCCTCTGCGGTTTCTGATATTTTGAAGACTTTGGTTCCCAGAGGTTTTGTAATTCCTGTCCAGCAAGAAGCATATTCTCTCTCCTCAGGGTGAGATGGCTCTTTTGAATTTACAAATACATTTAGAGCCTGGCAAATCCATGCCTCATCAGACCCGTATTTTGGCCAGTACACATGATCAGATCTGATTTCCTTTTTTACCCACTCTTTCATGCAGAATTGAATCATTTTTACTTTCTCTTTTCCTTTTGTAGAAGGATCAGTTTCCCAGTTTGCGAGTTTGACCCCGAGGGGACTGTCTCGGGGTATATCCTCTGGCACCCTTTTATAATTTGAACTTAATTTACTAGGTTGTTGTCCCATTTTCCCAGGAGTTCTCTATTACTCAAAATACCAATTTATCCCCCCCTTTGAAATACTAATTCATTCCTTTAAAACACCAATCTTCACTGCTGTAAAATACTACCCACCCTTTCACAGTACAAAAAACACCAAAAAATTTATTAGAGCCCACCTTCCCCAAAAACAAAGTTAACTTCGAATTACACAGTTTTTCATTCACACATTCACTCTTTTTTAATATTTGTTCACTCACTCATTCCTACTCACAACAGAATAATAAGGTACCTCTTTCAAGTCACTTGTTAGTATCCACCCATGGGTATGATATAATCCTTAGGATTCTGGGTGCTCTTGGATTTCCCTCAACCCAGCATTGCTAGCATCCAAACCCCAACCTCTCTTGGGGTACTTTTAGGCCCTGGGTGCTCTTGGAGTTTTCCTCAACCCAGCATATGGGGGGGTAGCTCCCACTTTGCAACCCCTTCTCTGGGACCCCGTCCCAGTCACCCCCGGAGATTCTTTCACTCCGCTTATCTCTCGCTTTGTCTCCTCGCTGGCCGCTGTTCTCGTGAACAAGACGGAACGGCAGCACTCAGAGACTGCCACACTCGCTTCGCAGATCTGGGGGCAACCAGCCCACGTCTCATTCACACACGCTCATCTCCCGTAACCACCCCCTTTTTCTTTGGACAATACTTCCCAGTCCTGTTTCTTTTCCAGTGTCTGTGGGATTTTTGTCGAGAGCGCTCTCTTTCATTTGCTTTATTTTTGTGTCTTTCTTGTCCTCCGGGTGTTGCCCTGCTGCCACCAAATCACGCCAGAGGATGCTAAGCAAAGGTCCTGCCAACTTGGGCGGGAGGCGCCTTACCCTTGCTTCTTGAATCCTCCCACGCTTTTCAGAGGCGAGGTGTAGCTCCGGGACGAGCCCTTAATTGTGAAAAACGAGGTTCACTCTCCTGTGAGAATTTAAAGGGTTTAATATAAAGACAATAAGAGACACATCAAATAAAGCAATGGGGTAATGGCCGGGTGCCTTGGTGCTCTGCCAAGAGCACACCTGATGCCAGAGGTGAGTCTTTTTTATACCATTTTTACTGTCTGTTCTTTATTCATATTAAAACTTTTCCTGGAGCTGTTCTGCATGGCCACTCCTTGGTTCCGCCTTTTTAGAGCATGCGTAGTCTTCTGCCTTGTGGTTTTATTTCTCTTGATTCTTGGGGTTGGGCCCGCTAGGCAAGAGTCGATGGTAGGGTGGATTTCTTAATTCTCCAGACAGTCAGGGCTGATTGCAGCTTTGGGCCTCTTCGTCTCTCCGGGCAGAGTGGTGATAAAATCTCCCGGACTCTCCTGGCCGCCCGTTCTCCGGGCGGAGTAGCCTTTGGGCCCTTTTGCTCCCTAGACAAAGTGTTGATTAGCAGCTTTTCGGGCCTCATCCTCTGTTCGTTTGGAGGTTATCTTACGTGCTCACACTTGCTAACATTCTTGCTAAAAAGAGAGAAAACTACATCCACACAGCAGAAAGCATTTCTAACATTATATAATATCTACTTTATACTTTGCGAGAAGCCAATATAATATATGTTTATAACACCTCCATTGGCGACCTCCTTTTCCCTCTGATTCAGCTACCTTGTGGTAGGTGCGATGGTGCTGAAGAAGGGTGGCGGCTTGGCACAGTTGCTGTCACAGGTGGATCTTTGAGTGGCATGTGTGAGGGTAGGAGGGTACGGCACCCATAGCTGAAGGCAAAAAAGGTCAGGGCATGTCATCAGCCGCAGTCGTGCTAAGTTGTTCATCTATGCAAACTGCTTGCCGAGTTGTTCCTTTCTTAGGTAATGGGGGCTTGTATCAACCAGAACTGCAAATGGTCAGTATTTGCAGAGAAGGTTACTTGGACTGTTGTTGAAGTGAGTGTAGCAGTTTCTATGGCATTCTGCAAAAAAAGTGACAGGTCTCCCTGTGTTCCCCAGTTCTTAACAAAGATGAAGTTAACAAACCCCTGAAAAGAGGTTTTGCAAAACTTCAGGGATATTTTCCTACTAGTACTGTAGAGACAACCATAGTCACCTTGTCTTTCCAAAAGTGAAGGTTCCCTATTTTTGTCCAAGAGCATCAAGTGCTTTTGATCAGCGTTTGTGTGCATGCATTAGCCTCGTTCTTGCTCTTCCTTGGAGAACTTTTACAATACTCACATGATCTGTGTAGGCTGCAGACTGCAGTGGTGAACTTCAAGGCTTCCAGCAGAAGGGAGATGCTGTCCACGTTTTGGATTCTCCTTAGCCTGAACCTTCAATGTCCAATAACGCAGCGTTTGGTGCTCGAGGCACTGACTCTGGCGTGCCCCTGGTCAGAGACAGTCCAGCTGCGTTACCTCCACGCGTCGCTGAAGCGACTTCGGGATCAGGAAAAGAGCTTGCTGGGCTAGCTAGCTGGCTTCTTTGCAGAGGGAAACACGGCAGGAGCCGTTGATGTCGGCTCACGTTAGCTCAGAGACAAAGGAAGAGAGGGGCTGTTCAGGTCTGGCTTCTAACAGGTTTAATGCGATAGGATGAGGATGAGGTCGGATTGATGGGAATCCGCTCCTCGGAGCCTTGTCCTCAGTTTTATAGGGAATTTGAAAACCCCCTGTAACTATTCCTGAAAAGACCTGCCTTGCTAAATTAGTGCCTTTTAAGTCTTGTGTCCCCAGGATAGAACAACAAACTCACAAAGATAACAGCAGTGGATCTACAGGACTTCTGCAGGCCTTCTGGACTGCAGACATCTCTGACCAAAGGCCACAGATGACGTGTACCCTGATCCTGCCGAACGCCCGTCCGCCCTGGACTCAGCTTCAAGGTTTGATTGATACTGGTGCTGATGTAACTATCATCTCCTTCTCTGCGTGGCCTCCCTCATGGCCTTTACCCCCAGTGGGATCGGCCATCACAGGATGAGGATGAACCACACAGAGCTATTGAAGCGAACGGCCTGTGACGGTGAAGGACTCAGAGGGGCACACAGCTACAATTAGGCCTTATGTTACTACCACTTCCCTTAACCTTTGGGGACGGGATGTGTTGGCAGCCTGGGGCATACGGATCGGGACAAATTTTTAGCAGGGGTCACTGTGCGCAAAGGTGCACAGTATCCTACACTGCCTTTGCAGTGGTTGATTAACACACCAATCCGAGTCAGACTCTGCTTAGTTAGTTGAATTAAGGGCTGTTATCATGGCTTTTCAACGATTCTCACAGGAACCTTTGAATTTGGTTACTGAAGCCGACTAGCAAAAGCTCGTATACAATTAATCACCTTACGGTACCACAAAATTCAAAGAATCCTGTTCTTCTGAATCACTTTCTCTCATTGCAATCTGCAGGCAAGAGACAACTGCCCTGGGCAAAAGTCTGGGTGTGGAATTTACTCACTAACCAGTGGGAAGGCCTGCGGGAACTTATGGTTTGGGGTCGTGGCTATGCTTGCGTTTCTACAGATACTGGGGTACGGTGGCTAGCTGCAAAATGTGTTCGCCCTGCCCTACGGCACCAGAGGCAGAACAGGCAACCTCCAAATGATGACCAGAACACCAACCATCCAAGTGGCCACCAGAATGTAGATCATCAGCCATCAGACTCTTCTGATGATGACCAAGATGTTGACCATCAGGCAGATGGTCCTTCTACAAGCAGAGACTGGGATGGTCCTTCCACAAGCAGAGACTGAACTTTAAATTTCTTGTTATGGAGTCAGATCGTTAAAGCCTTAAGGACATATTTAGAATTAATAACTGATGTAAATTTCTATTTAGGATTAATAGTGGAGTTGTTATCTTATCAAACAAAAAGGGGGAATTGTAGATACCAAAATGCTGCTAGCGAGGATTTTCTTGCTATTTTCTAAGTCTGTGAGAGACTTTTCTCTCTCACAGAAGAGGTAGCAGAGTATGTAAACAACCAAGCCACCTGCAACCTTGAAAAGTCTGGTTTATGGTCTAGTAGAAAAATATTTTGACAATGGATGGTTTAGGATTTTAGCCAATCACCCCAAGGGGGGGGGCTGATCCTTTGTCCAATTAGACTATGAAGAAAAAAGTCTGTAAAAGAGTTTGTGAAATAATTAAATGAATAAATCTTGGTGCACAATTCCTGCCTGCTGGATCTTCTCTCCTCCTCCTCCCTATGGCTGCGGGACACAGTGATACACCCTAGGGCCCAGGCCTGCGGTAATAGACCACAATTACAAGTGAACTGCAACACAAGCAGCTAACACATTCCTCCTGTGATAAATGAGTGAACGATAAATTTTGTCTTTCGCATCTATCACTTTAACATTTAGAAGTGAGAATGTACTATGTAGAAATAGTGTTAAGGTAAAATATAGGTAAGTAAAAACAAGACTAGAGTAAATTGTAACTTCGAATGAGTGGTAACATGTTGGGAAACGTAGGAAGAAACACATGATAATAAATGTCCTTTCAGTTGAGAAATTACAGAGGTGGAAACCAAGACATCTTCAAGAAACAAAGAAGATAAACCGCATGCATCCCAGGAAGTCTGTTATCTCATCAAAACTCACACCTCCCAAAGAACCCATCAACTACAAATTAGGTTGGAGACTGAGGAGGCACCGGAGGGGGGTGCCTGCCTTCAATTCTGGAGCTACTCAGAGGACCGAGGTGGCAGTGTGCTGGCGTGTGCTGGCGCAAGGGGGCAGAGACGGAGGGGGGAAAGTTGAGTGAAGTGTAAATGACTTTCTGGGCTTAAGGACTATGTTTAAAGAAGTACTAAAGTTCACAGTAAAATGAATGGAGCCACGCCTCTAGCAATATTGCTAAGTGCTCCTGCACTGTGATATGCCTTTGTTCTACTAATAAATGCTCAATATTATGCTGCTGAAAATTCCGCTTGGGAATTCATCTTTCTCACTTCTTCCCTTAAAATCAGTTCTAAGAATTTAGTGTGAAATACATTTAGGCTTGGTCCACATTATTTTTAGTTCAAATAAACACATCTAAATTTTTTCCATCTTTCCCATTAAAGGATTTTGGTTTTGGCTCATTCTTTCAGCATTTTGCCAGCAATCTGCTCAATGCTCTTTCCTTAGGAATGAAAGCTGTAGCCTGATATTACAAAGTGTTTGGTGAAACCTTTACCATGACTCTCAAGTCGCAACATGCCAGATAATCACTGGTTTTCAAAGCTGCTTGAAGATAGAAGGAAAGCGTCAAAGGTTTATGCATGAATCAGCATCCCCTTGTCACAACGTCATGCTGCAGTGATCCTTGCAGAGCTCTAAGACTGGATTTAAAGGAGAAAAGCTCAATACTGGCTCCTGAGCCAGCAGGATGAAACATCCAAGATTGTACATATATTACTTCTGTGCTAAAACTACTGTATGAAAACGTCTTACCATTATGGCAGTTTTATAGTACTCCATAGGAGACATCTCTTTAAATGACTCTAATATCCTTTCAGTGCTAAAATTGAGAAGGGGGTTGATCCATAGTTAACTCATGTAAACACGAGTGAACTACTAAGAGACAGCAAATGTTAATCACAAAACCTAAGCAGCAGGATTCGCCTTAATCTTGTCAAGATAAGAGGAACAGGATCTTTTGAAAACCGGCACAGAGATCGCTGCATCAGCCACCGAAGAACTGTGCATGCTCCAGAAAGAAAGGTAAAAAGTGCATTGTGACAAAGACTACTGATCTTCATCAGAAAGACCCTCGAGGAAGAAGAGGAGCCTTCCTCAGTGCGCCCATCAGCGTACACAGCGCATGCATGGCACGTATGCTAATGATATTAATGACTTCCGAGAAGTAATTTCTAGAACCACTCCTATCCCAAGAATTGTGATGAATGTTCATAAATTTTACACATAATGCTGGACTGTATGGAGTGCTCTGTGTGTGTGTGTTAGGAGGAGTGATCCCCCATGCACCCAGCGCCGAATAAAGCAAATACCCGCTTCTCTGACTCTGAAGCATCTCTAGGCCTGGTTTTGGGCAATTCAAAATAGGTGAATACACATTACAACTACAGCTGAAGTTGTTGCATAGGCAGATTGAAGAGGAAAGGATTTCATCTTCATCACTCTCCTTCTTTCTTGTTTTGACAGAATTAAGAACTTGTAAAAAATCTGATATCACTGATGCTCACCACTCTTCCAATTAGACTACGCTCACTTAGGCAACGAAGTCCAGAGCTTCGGATATCTCCCGCTTCTGCCCTAGGAATTGCTTCCAGTGCTGTACCTTTGCTCCAGCTGCGAAACCAAACCAGCAGAACCAAGGAAGTTCTCTCTGAATGAACCATTGCTCTTGAAGGCTACAACGGTAGTCATGGCAGTGAACACTGCTCTTCACTGGGCCATTCCTCTGAAAAAAAACCATGCACCACCTCTCAACCTAAACCGTTAAGCCTCCTGCTGATGCTGACTGACAAAGCGTCCAACTGCACTTAGATTCCAACAGCTACTTCCAATGACCTGTCAACAGAGCTTTGCAGACTTGCAACAGAGCAACAAACTAAAGGGGCTATGTTTCATGGCTGTTTTTCAAACATCATTGACTTATGTCCCTTTGCCAGCTTAAGTGAAGGTGGCCCATCCACCTTGGTCAAAATCAGCAGAATTTTGGCCCAATTTGTTGTTACGCAACACATCATGACACAATCTCTTGGTGTTGATGCAAAATTCCCACTGAAGTGCATGTCGTTACATGACTTAAGGCTACCTACTCACAGAGTGTCCACTCCACTGCCACACCCATTTTCTGGCCACCTTGAAATGACTGAGCTGTCTTACTGTTCCCAACATTCCTCAGGGGTACGTGACCACCATAGCCTCCCTTCTGAAGTTTAGGAACCTAAGTAGTACTAGCAATAGCAGTTTATCCAAAATCCATTTGCTCCATCAACAAACTCCGAGCAAGCGCTGAGAATTAGTTTCAAGACTTCTACATATATTTACAGGGAGCTTTTTGTTTGCTTGTTTGTTTTTAAAGCAGATGGAGTAGTGCGATGTTTCCCTGAGGCTACCAGGGCTGCGAGGCAGGCAGGCAGAGCCCTGGCATGGGTGGCACAGGGGACCCCGGGCGCTGACGGCTGCCACCAGCGCAGGCCAGCTCGGAACTGGCAGGCAGGGCTGCACCCCGCGTCTGCCACAACAGCTGCAGCTTCTGCAGCCTGAAACACAGCTGGCTCAGGGGTTCAAATTAAGAGCCAAAACCTTTTGCTGCTCAATTTGGGGCAGAGAAAGGTCATCACTTCTAGCATGGCATAAGCCTGCCACTACATTTCTGTGAAGGAAAATCACCTTGTTAGAGTGAAACTCCTGAGTAAAATACTGAAGCGCTTTCAGATTCGTATTATCTGACATTTCTGTGACCTTCTTTTATACCTGCATTGTTTCCTACTGCTGGTTTTGGGCACAAGTTCTGTGTACACTATTCTGGAAACAAAAAAATAACCCAAAACCAACACCCACTCCTCCCCCACCATCACTCCTTCCCCAGCCCCAAGCCTAACAAAACCAGCCTGCAGAATGTGCACGATTTCAAATGAGAACAAGCATAGATGGGACATCAAAAGATGGATTCTCCTTAGACATTTGTGCATGCAGTGCTCTGCAATCAACTCCTAAATTCTACTCCTCGTACACCAAATATTTGTCTTGGGAACTCCTTGTTCTCCATTCCAACCCTTCTGAGAGGGTAATCGAGGAGTTACTCTACATATTTTAAGCACATGTTGCACTAGTCAAATCCAATGCACAGCATTACTTGACTAACTGAGGCGGTGGCAAGGTCAATTAAGACCTGTTCATGTCTTAATTTGGAGCTCTTCCAACTGCTTGAAAAGTGAAGCCTTGGACGTTGAAGGTTCAGGCTAAGGAGAATCCAAAATGTGGATAGCATCTCCCTTCTGCTGGAAGCCTTGAAGTTCACCACTGCAGTCTGCAGCCTACACAGATCATGTGAGTATTGTAAAAGTTCTCCAAGGAAGAGCAAGAATGAGGCTAATGCATGCACACAAACGCTGATCAAAAGCACTTGATGCTCTTGGACAAAAATAGGGAACCTTCACTTTTGGAAAGACAAGGTGACTATGGTTGTCTCTACAGTACTAGTAGGAAAATATCCCTGAAGTTTTGCAAAACCTCTTTTCAGGGGTTTGTTAACTTCATCTTTGTTAAGAACTGGGGAACACAGGGAGACCTGTCACTTTTTTTGCAGAATGCCATAGAAACTGCTACACTCACTTCAACAACAGTCCAAGTAACCTTCTCTGCAAATACTGACCATTTGCAGTTCTGGTTGATACAAGCCCCCATTACCTAAGAAAGGAACAACTCGGCAAGCAGTTTGCAAAGATGAACAACTTAGCACGACTGCGGCTGATGACATGCCCTGACCTTTTTTGCCTTCAGCTATGGGTGCCGTACCCTCCTACCCTCACACATGCCACTCAAAGCTCCTTGCGTGGAGCTCTCGCACCACCTATGACAGCAACTGTGCCAAGCCGCCACCCTTCTTCAGCACCATCGCACCTACCACAAGGTAGCTGAATCAGAGGGAAAAGGAGGTCGCCAATGGAGGGAAGTTGTACCCCCTGACAGCTAAGCTCCAACTACGGTGTCGCTTATGTCCTTCCCAGGACGGGCGGGAAAACGCCTCGGCGCAGCGCAGCGCTGGCCGGGAGCGGCCGGCACGGCACCGAGCGCGCTCCCCACTCCCTCCCGCCCGCGCCGCTGCGGAGACCCCGGGTTCGCCGGAATCGGCCACATGCTGCACGGAGGGCAGCGCGGCAAAGGCGGCCTCCCCTCGTCGCCCGGGGAAGGCCGGCCTCGGATCCCCGCTCTCTCCACCGGCACGGGCAGTGCCAGCCAGCCTCTCGCTGTGGCCGCCGCTGGCCGAAAGCCTCGCCGCGCACCGCCCGGCCGGCCCCGCCGCTCCGCGGGGTCACACGGCACCTGCCGTGGGCGGCCGCCGAGCGACAGGAAGCAGAAGCGCTCACCGCCGCGCCGCTCGCCGCCCCGCCCGGGCGCTCCTCTCCTCGCGCTACCACGATGGCGCCGGCCCGCCCCGCCTTCCCCGTCGCCTGCGGCGCAACGCGGCTGCTCCGAGCCACGCAGCACGCGTGCGGCCGGGCCCTGCCGAGCTGCCGGCGGAGCCGGGGCACAGCCCGGGCGGGAGAGCTTCCGGCGAGGCTGGGCGGGCGGCGAGCGCGGCCGAGCGTGAGCGCGCCAGGCGGGCGGCGGGCGGCGGCGCGATGGAGAGCTAGATGGAGGCGGCAGCACCGCGCGGCATAAAATAGCTGATCGTCCGGCAGCCGCCCGCTCCGCAGCCCCTCGGCTGCTGTCGAGAAGGGCCCCGGCCCTGGCCGCGCCGGTGGCGAGGCGGCTCCGCAGCCCGCGGGCAGCCCTGGCGGGGCAGGGGAGCACTGCGGGCAGCCCCGGGGCCGCGCAGCCGTCTGCAACGCGCGGTGGGAGCCGCTGGGAACTATTTTACACGTCCCGGGGGGCTGGAGAGGAGCACGGAGACCACGCGGCAGGTCGCTGCCGTTAGGGAAAATTAATCCACGATGCCTGAGGTTTATATCCGAAAAGGAGACAGAGGAGTCCTGCAACATTCTTCGACTACAGGGAGAGTCCATGGGGCTTTTCCCATGGCGTCTGTCAAACGGTTGCGGGATGCAGCCCCCTTTTGATGCCAAGTTCCCGGCCACAGCACCCTCTTCCCCACTGGCTGAGGTATTCGGGAGATACAGACTTCCGGAACTGCCTACTCTATGCGCCCCCCTCTAATATGCACCCCCCTCTTGGCATCGAGAAGAAAGAAAAGAACCCCATTCCTAATGCTCTTAAGTCTTTGTTGCCTTGCTCTAGGTTCAGGAATTTAACACGGCCTTGATTAATCAACAGTCTCTGATGATTAGTAACAGTTCTAGAGAACTCCTAGTTTCTTCTGTTACTTCACTAGCCATAACTTCCTAGCCTTGTCTACAGGCCGATTCACACGGTCTCTTTGTAAAGACTCATCCATCTCATTCCTTTTAATCCCTCCTCTTTTTATTTGCTCTGTATTTGTCTTTACAAACCTTAATTACCATGGATTTAATTTTTTTCTTCTGGAGTCTTCTTGGGTTTTGCTATTATTTGCAGTGACATCCTTTTCTGTCCTTTTGTAGTCATTTCTGGATCAGGTAGGCATGGCTGCTAGCGGCATCCCCTTGAGCACCTGCTGAAAGAGCTGCCGCCAGCATGGTGTCACACATGGTAAAAAGATGAGAGTTGCTATAGCATGTAAGAGGAGGAATCGTATTCATTTAGCCCAGAGCTGGCCAGTTAACCATGAAAACATGTCCCATCCCCATCCTTTCAACATTTGGACAGGTCCACGAGCTGACGTTATTTCCTTTGTTATTTGTTTGACCACTTTTCCGCTGTCATCTGCTTGCAAACAGCAGCTCGAGTCATTTAATTTCCCACAAACTCCTCCTTCTTCTGCCAACAGATAATCTAATACCATCCAATGTTGAAATACCGCTTTCCTCATTTAAGTGGGTTGCTCAGCAAAAAGGTCAAGCGCTGTGGCTGGCTGGTTGGTAATTATTTCCGAGACAGCTTGTAACCTAATTATCTCCTTCAAATGATAAATGGGTTCCCAGGCATCTGGGATTAATTCCTTAGGTTTCCAAGGGGCTGGTCCATCGTGTTGGGTAACTTGTTCTGTTGGCCGTTCATCATTTCCCCGTTTTGGGGTGCTCCCTCCAGCCAGGGCTGCATCAGCTGACTGCTTTTCTCTAATTAAATCATCACAGATTTTGATTCCTAAGCGATTTCCCAGAACTTGTAGTAGCAAAAAGAACAACAGTCTACTAAATATACCATATCCCTGACCAGTTTGGAGGTAACCTGAGCTAAGCATGTTGGCCACAAATCCAATACTGTCCTTTCAAAGCCCGTGTTCCATTAGCAAAGGAACCTACCCATGGTCATCAATTGGTGGCTCAAAATACAGCAGGATTCCCGGGCCTAACGGTCCTCCAACAAGAGTTGCCCCACCATAAGGGTCCCAGCATTTGCATTTCCAAGCTCCCGCACAGGGTTCCCACCTACATTTACATCTGCAAGCTGCTTGGTTGGATTTGGAGCAGAACTCACTAAAAGGCTTTGAGTTCCAATCCGGTGTGGCCATTCCCACTGATAATCACAAACAACATGTCTTCTACTTGTGGAATTTTTGTGGGGACTGCTCAAAAACAGGTGGTCAAAAAAACCCCTTGTCCCTCCCCATTGCTTTACAGGCTTCCAAATATTTTTGGTAAGTGTGATAAGAACGCCTTACGCAGCTACTGTTAGTGAGCCGAACAGGTATTTGATTGCATTTGCCTTGATATTTGGAACAATTGGAAGGAGGGCAATTGGGGGTCCAAACCCAGTTGTTCAAGCCCAGAGGGAAAGTCAATTGACAATTGCCTTTTCCTACATAGACACGCCCTATCCTATTTAGGCAATAAGTGCCTGTTGGAGAAGAATGAAGTGGCCATGAACTTCCTTCTTTGGCCCCAAATCCCATCCCACTGTGGCCCTCACATTGACCCACCATTTAGGTTCAGCTGGGCTAGCCAACTATGGCCACTCTTCAGATCCTCCTGGCCCTCCACAGAGCCAGCAATTGCTAAGGTTAAAAACTTTTGCTACTTCTTCTCCTAAGGCTGCAAATTGATTCTCCCACTCCTGGCCTAAACTCAGCTAACCATATCAAAGTAGAATTAGTAAGGAAAATGTTTTAATAGTGTCATCTAATTAGCTAGTCTAATTTTCCCGTTGTCTTCTGCAGCACCTGTGGCAATTGAAGACACAGAAACCACTTAACGTAACAAAATGGCCACAAGTATTAGCCCCCAAGTGAGTGGAGATTCTAGAGGAGGGATGCCTATTTCAGCAGACGGTCTGAAGGTAGGACTGCGGGGCTTCTTCCGATGTCGAAGCACTGCCTACTGCTCCGGCCCACTCCTGCAGAGTGTCAGTCACGGCCTCCCGGCCTTCTCCTCCAGCTGAGATGTGCAAATCTCCGAGGCTTCAGAGACCTTGACCCGAGAGTGACGGGTTCACCTGTGTTCAGCTTACTTGACGGCTGTTTTCTGTCGTCAGTGACACTTGGAATGGGCCACGCCATTTCACCAGCACTGGCGCTTCTTTCTACTCCTTAATTAGGACTCAATCTCCTGGTTGGATGTTAAAAGCAGCAAAGTCCAAAGGCCGGGCTTGCACCAGCTGAGTTTCCTGTTGAAGGGGTTTCACAAGAAGCAGGATCCTGGCCACAGATGGTTTTAAAAATGCATCACTTGCCTCTACCCCCCCCCACTGGGTGGAGACTTACCAGGGCAATTGCAAACAACGATTGAAAGGGAGATAACTGAATCTCTCTTCTGGCTTGGGCCCTCATTCTCACCAAAGCCAATGTCCAAAGCCCTACCCATGGCATCTTGGTTTCTATTACCAGCTTCAAAAGGTGTTTATTTCTCTCTTCATTGTTTTCTACCCGAGCCGAGCTCTGGGGGTGCCAGGGCCTATGGAGGTTCCATTGTGTTCCTAAAGAAGCCAAAACCCCTTGAAGGATCTTTCCTGCAAAATGAGTTCCCCTATCTGAATCTATTGCTTCTACAATGCTGTATCTTGGAATGATTTGTTCCAAAAATGCCTTAAGAACTGATCCTGTCATTACTGAAGTAGTTGGAAATACTTCTGGCCACCTTGCTAGCTGACATACGATTACCAGAAGATATTAAGCCTTGCCATTTGGGGCATCTCCGGAAAATCCACCTGGCATCTTTGGAAGGGCCATGCAGCCCAAGGCCTCCCTCCTCTAGCAAGTTACTTTGTAACTTGGCTGTTGGCTTTAGCACAGATCAAGCAACCTTCAACAGCTCCTTTTGCCAGTCTAAAAAGACCCCCAGCAACATACATCATGAGATAGGCTTCTGCCAATCCTCAGGAAGTGCAAGAACTCTCTTAATGGAGTTGCTTTAATATTGGTAGGGCCAAAGGTTCTGGTATCTCTTGTTTGCCATCCCTTGGAAACCAATTCTTGCCTTTTTTCTCTGCCACACGACTTTTAACTGTATGTCAAACTGCTGCGGTAGAAAAGACAGCTTCCTGGGCAGTGATGGAGTCACGGGGAGCAAAGGGGGCATCTTGGAGAGTTCTGGCAGAAGTGTGGCTTTCTGAGTTTCTTCATCCACCAAAAAGGAGACAGAGGAGTCCTGTAACATTCTTCAACTCCAGGGAGAGGCCATGGGGCTTTTGCCATGGAGTCTCTCAAATGATTGCGGGATGCAGCTCCCTTCTGATGCTAAGTTCCTGGCAACAGCACCCTCTGAGGTACTCGGGAATTACAGACTTCCGGAACTGCCTACTCTATGCCCCCCTCTAATATGCACTCCCCTTTTGGAATGGAAAAGGAAGAAAACCAAACTATTCCTAATGCTAGGAAGTCTTTGCTGCCTTGCTCTAGGTTCAGGAATTTAGCAGGGCCTTGGCTGAGCAACAGTCTCTGTTGATTAGTAACAGTTTCTAGAACGAATACTTTCTTCTGTTACTTCCCCCCCTGTAAATTCCTAGCCTTGTCTAAGGAGAGATTCACACGGTCTCTTTGTAAAGACACATCTATCTTACTCCTTTCACGCCCACACCTTCCTTGCGGTGGAACGGCTCTCCCCGGCACAGCACCTGGCACAAAACCCCCGTATACGCACACACACACCTGCACTTACCCTGCACTCCACTGCACACACACACACACACACACCTCCCGCACACTAACACCCCCTCCACATCCCCACCATGCTACTTGCAGTGGCCCCGCCCCTGCCATCCCCACCGGCTGGCAGCACCCACTCCTCGCATGCTTCCCCATGCCTTGCATTTCCTTGCTGCCCCCTCTGTAGCCTTCCCTCAACCTGCCTTTTCTCCCCTGCCTTGCACTGACTTGCTCACCCATCCCCCACCTGACTTCCTTTCACATTCGTCTAGGTCTGGCCTCACCTTTCCTTTTCCTTCTAGGACCCTCATTGCCTTGCCTCGCCTCGCAAAGCCACCACTTGCCTTGCCTTGCCCTTGAACCCCTCCCTTGCCTTGCATGACCTTGCTCACCCCTCCCCCACCTGGAATTCAACACCCCTTTTCAATGACATTTCTGGGCCTTGCCCTGCCCTTTCTGCTCCTCCGAGGAATCTCAAAGCTCTCAAGCATCTCCGGTGTTTCAGGATCCCATGAGAGGAAGACCAGGGGAGGACGCATGTTGCCACACTCATCTCTGTGGGCAGCCTTTGTCTGGGAGCAATCCTTGCATGTCTTGAACCTTGGAGGGGCAATTCACATTTTGCCCTTGAGCTCGGGGACCAGAAAGAGAGTTCTTTTGCATACAAGGGAAGGCAGGTAGCTCAAGTCTTTTAGGTACAGAGGAGAGATGACCCACGCGGGATCAAGGCCACACAGAGCACTTGGTCCTGGCCACTTTTGTGCACCAGCAGTCCTTGAATGTACTTCTCACCTGCCTTGCCTGGCCTTGCCTTGGCAACACAACACTTGCCTTGCCTTGCCCTGCTAGCCCTCTGGAGCCTTGCATTCCTTTGCACGGCCATGCCCAGCACATGACCTGCCTACTGTTTTCCTCCAGGGCCTTGGCTTGCTGAGCCCTTCCTGTTTCTGCCTGGCCTTCCCATCAGTGGCCCTTCCTTCCTACAGCCAGCCTTGCCTCTAACTTCTGGGCCTTCTCTTGCCTACCAGTCCATTTGCTTTCCCCTCACTGCTCTGGCCTTGCCTACCTCTCCCTTGACTTGCCCACAATTGCCTGCACTCGGTTTGCAGCGCCTTGCCTGCATGGAAGGCAAGGGAAAGAGTGGTAGGCCGGGCAAAGCAAAGCCAGCAAGTTGTAGGCAGTGCGAGGCAAGGCAGACGCAGGCAAAGGAAGCAGAGCAAGGGTACCTTAAGAAGAACTAGACAAGGCAAGGCCAAGAGACTCGGAGTGCCTTTCCTTGGGAAGGCAAGGACATAGTGCCAGTGTTGCTGGAGCAGATGTTAAGGTACTGTGGGGAGGAATAGTCCAGCAAGACATTTCTCTTCTGGCCCCTGTGCGTGTAGGGGCAATTGTTGGACATATTCAATACTGGAGGCGGATCAGTCGCTGGATGTGTTGTATTTTGGAGGAGGGGATGCCGTTTCTTTGGAGATGGGCTTGTAGTTGCTCTCTTTGGCAAGGAAGGCAGGTTTGGATGTGCACATCAGGTACTCCTAGGGATTTTAAAGGCTTTTCCCAACAGGCAGAGCTCTCTCTGGGTTCGAGCTGTTGAGCTGTCAGTGGGAATGCAAAGGCCAAGCTCTTAAGCTATTTGTCCTGGTGCCTTCAGTGTGTGAGCAGTCCCTGGTGCCGTTGCCTTTGGATCCTGACTCTGGGAGAGGGAAGGCTTAGGATGGTACCTAGAGCTGAGAAGGAGAGTGCTGAGAACAGCGTGTGTGCTGCTAGTTTGAGGGGTGCAGGTGAAGTTGTAGGCAGCAAGATCTTCCTCAGCTGGCACTGTTTTGAGCCCTGTTTTTGCCAGATGGTTTCAAGTTGGTGGGCGGAATCTGCGAGAGGGAAAAGATTTGTATGGGCCAAAGAGGTGTGGTGTAAAGAAGAGTGTGCTCTTGGAAGGGGAAGATGAGGGCAACCTTTTTGTCCTGACACCGTTGATTTGAGTGCAGGGCCGTTTGCAAGTTGCCTCTGTCTGCCCTTGGGGTGGTTTCGAGCTGGGCCAGGTGCTTGGCCTTCTTTTGCAAGTCTGCAGCGCCGTCGTGTGGTTGTTTCCATGAGCGCTGACAGTGCCCGGCAAAAAGCGCTTGGCTGGCGCGGCCCCAGTCGTGTGGAAGCAGTTGGTGGAAGAGCTCCGCTGTGCATCCTGCCTCTTGGAGACATAAAAGGATGTAACCCTGCGCGTAGGGGGGAAGCAAGACGAATCTTTTCATTGTTGGCTGAGCAGTTTCTACGCGGCAAAAGTAAAGGCAGTTTCAGCACGGCCTCTTTCTTTCAGAACCTTTTCTGTGCCATCATGAACATGCTCAACATGCCACTCGCACCCGCTGAACTGCATCAAAGGCCCTGGAGATAGGCACTTTCCTTCAAGCTCTCTGTAGCATCCTACCCTCCACCTCTGGCGGATCCCAAAGCCCTTCCAAACATCCAGCAGCTGCACGCAGAGAACAAGTGCTAAAACAAGGCGTTGGCCTTCCTAGTCCTTTTAAAGTCTGTGAACTAGGCGAAACATTCCAGTGAGCAGCACTTTCCTTCGCAACTATATCTAGAGCATCATCACATTCTCTCCAAGTGGGTAAGTCCACCCTTGCAGCGCAGCGTTTGAAGCCACAGTTCGGACTGAGAGATAGGCCAGGTGAGAAAGCATTTCTTGACTATCCCTCTTCTCTGGAAGACTTGATACTCGCAGCGCGACCACGTCCACACACCTTCAGTGTGGCCAGGTTCAAGCAGCTAGAGCTCCCAGAGATGGGAGAGTCAGGAGAGAAGACGTTCCAAAAGTACCGTGTACTTACAGCAGCATTAAAACTGTGCACAGCAGTCTGCAGCACTGTAGACTGCGGCTTCTCCGACAGACGAGCCATCCCATTGTTGCCTCTCGCAGCCTGCTTGCTAGCTGCTCTCCTGAAGAAAAGAACTAGAAGAAAAAGCCAATGCTGGGCTGCACCTTCCCCTTGCCTTACGTAAAGCCACCTAAACTCCCCGCTGCACTCTCTACTTCCCCTCTCCTTGGAAGCGACCACTGTGTTTGCTGCATCTCGAAGCCTAAAGTTAAGCGCCAGTGGTTTTGGGGATGGTTGGAAGAGGGATAAGTAGTAGCACAAGGAAGTAGTTGTCGTTGAACTTCCTCCTTCTCAATGCTAACGTGAATTGGGCAGGCAGGCGAGTGCTAGCCACGCTCCTTTCTCAGTTTGTACGCTGCGGACACGAGTCCGGTGCTCTGCGCCTTCGTTCGGCCTCTTTAGTACCCATGTCGCTCTTTCATTCAGCCGGAGTCGAAGCGTCGTCTACTTCTCGCCCAGAGAGCACGGTGCCGGCAGCGAAATGCCCCAGCCGACTGCTTCTGCCGACACACGCCTGGTCTATGCACTTTCCCTCGCAGCGACATACAGCAGCACTTTCGGTCTTTCTTGTCGTCCAAATGGAAAGGGAAAGATTCTCTGCTATGTCCCGCCCAGAGAACAGTTTTAGGTCAACCAGCACGCCCAGAGCTTGCCCTCGACGCGTGGAAACTTGTGTTTGCACCACATTCAAGTGGTAGCCGTCTTTCCTTTACAGGCTGCAGAACGCCGTCAGATCCCGGTGCTCTCTGCACCTGCCTTCTCAGTTCCAATACCGCCGCGCACAATACAGCTTTGCAGGAAGCAAACACGCGGATAGTCATGTCGCTCAGAAGAACGTGCCAGGACGAAAAGATGTTCTTCCTTTCTCCTCGTCGCCCATATTGTGGTGCTGTATTAAAAGCCTTGGCCAGCGAAAGGCTAATCCAGCAAGTGTTTCTCACCTGATGCATTTCGCTGAGGGAGAGCTGAGGAAAATCCTTGCACAGCACACTGCGGATGCGTGCAGTACACATGCTGAAGAGAGCCACAGCTAAAAGCAATCGCTGGGCTTCAGTTCTGTCCAGACGGCAGAAGGCGAAGAACGAAGCAGCTGGGCACCGCGTTAACGTACTCAGTGGACCGAATTTCAAATGTCCAGCCAAGAGCTGCTTCACAAGCAGATTCAGCTGAGAATGCTCTGGATGGTTCACAAAGTAAGGCGTAGCCGTTGCACTCTATCACACTATCAGGCCAGAAGAAGTTTCTTACACCTTCAATGCTGCAGAGTCCATGCAGCTGGAGCACACGCAGTAGGACGCGTCCAGATAGACGGCGTTCTTCAAGTACCCCCCTCCTCCAAGCAGCCTTGAAACTGAGCACAACACACTGCGGCTCGGGAGCTTCCTTCTCAGATAGACGTGCCGTCACGTTATTCACTCTCGCAGCTCCGTTGCCCACTAGCAGCAGGTGCTACCAAAGCAAAATGCTCCAGAAGTAAAAAGCACTGCTGAGCAAACCTTTTCCTTTGCCTCACGTAAAGCACTGTAAACTGTCCGCTGCACTCTTTATTTCCATTCTCCGCTGCATCTACCACTGTCATCTCTGCATCTCGAAGCATAAAGCTCGGCACAATTCTTCCCAGGGAAAGCTGGAAGAGAAATAGGTAGCAGCACAAGTAGCTGCAAGTGGAACTTTTGTTTTCAACTGCTAACGTGAATCCGCAAAGAAGCGAGCGGCAGCCACGCTTCTTCTTGCAGCCTGTGCGATGCGCACACCAGCTCGGTGCTCTGCGCCCTCATTCGTATGCTCTTCGTACCATGTCGCGCTTTTCATTCTGCCGGAGTCGAAGCGTCGTCTACTTCTCGCCCGGAGAGCACGGTGCCGGAAGAGAAATGCCCCAGCCGACTGCCCTTCCGAAACACACCAGGGCTATGCACTTTTCTCGCAGCGACATACAGCAGCACTTTCGGTCTTTTCTTGTCGTCCAAATGTAAAGGGAAAGATTCTCAGCAATGTCGGGCACAGAGAACAGTTTTAGGTCAACAAGCACGCCCAGAGCTTGCCCGCGACTCGTGGAAACTTGTGTTTGCACACATTCCAGTGGCAGCCCTCTTTCCTTTACAGCCTGCAGAGCGCCGTCAGATCGCGGTGCTCTCTGCACCTGCCTTCTCCCTTTCAAGTACCACTGCGCAGAATATAGCCTTGCAGGAAGCAATGACGCGGATAGTCGTCTCGCAGAGAAGAACGTGCAAAGACGAAAAGATGTTCTTCTTTGCTCCTCCTCGTCGCCCAGATTGTGGTGCTGTACTGAAAGCCATGGCCAGCGAAAGGCTAATCCAGCAAGTGTTTCTCACCTGATGCATTTCGCTGAGGGAGAGCTGAGGAAAATCTTTGCACAGCACACTGCGGATGCGTGCAGTACACATGCTGAAGAGCGGCAAAACTCAAAGCCATCGCTGGGCTTCAGTTCTGTCCAGACCGCAGAAGGCGAAGAACGAAGCAGCTGGGCACCGCGTTAACGTACTCAGTGGACCGAATTTCAAATGTCCAGCCAAAAGCTGCTTCATAAGCAGATTCAGCTGAGAATGCTCTGGCTGCTTCACAAAGTAAGGCGCAGCCGTTTCCATTCATCACACTACCTGGCCAGAAGCAGTATCCTACACCTTCAATGCTGCAGAGTCCATGCAGCTGGAGCACACGCAGTAGGACGCGTCCAGATAGACGGCGTTCTTCAAGTACCCCCCTCCTCCAAGCAGCCTTGAAACTGAGCACAACACACTGCGGCTCGGGAGCTTCCTTCTCAGATAGACGTGCCGTCACGTTATTCACTCTCGCAGCTCCGTTGCCCACTAGCAGCAGGTGCTACCAAAGCAAAATGCTCCAGAAGTAAAAAGCACTGCTGAGCAAACCTTTTCCTTTGCCTCACGTAAAGCACTGTAAACTGTCCGCTGCACTCTTTATTTCCATTCTCCGCTGCATCTACCACTGTCATCTCTGCATCTCGAAGCATAAAGCTCGGCACAATTCTTCCCAGGGAAAGCTGGAAGAGAAATAGGTAGCAGCACAAGTAGCTGCAAGTGGAACTTTTGTTTTCAACTGCTAACGTGAATCCGCAAAGAAGCGAGCGGCAGCCACGCTTCTTCTTGCAGCCTGTGCGATGCGCACACCAGCTCGGTGCTCTGCGCCCTCATTCGTATGCTCTTCGTACCATGTCGCGCTTTTCATTCAGCCGGAGTCGAAGCGTCGTCTACTTCTCGCCCGGAGAGCACGGTGCCGGAAGAGAAATGCCCCAGCCGACTGCCCTTCCGAAACACACCAGGGCTATGCACTTTTCTCGCAGCGACATACAGCAGCACTTTCGGTCTTTTCTTGTCGTCCAAATGTAAAGGGAAAGATTCTCAGCAATGTCGGGCACAGAGAACAGTTTTAGGTCAACAAGCACGCCCAGAGCTTGCCCGCGACTCGTGGAAACTTGTGTTTGCACACATTCCAGTGGCAGCCCTCTTTCCTTTACAGCCTGCAGAGCGCCGTCAGATCGCGGTGCTCTCTGCACCTGCCTTCTCCCTTTCAAGTACCACTGCGCAGAATATAGCCTTGCAGGAAGCAATGACGCGGATAGTCGTCTCGCAGAGAAGAACGTGCAAAGACGAAAAGATGTTCTTCTTTGCTCCTCCTCGTCGCCCAGATTGTGGTGCTGTACTGAAAGCCATGGCCAGCGAAAGGCTAATCCAGCAAGTGTTTCTCACCTGATGCATTTCGCTGAGGGAGAGCTGAGGAAAATCCTTGCACAGCACACTGCGGATGCGTGCAGTACACATGCTGAAGAGCGGCAAAACTCAAAGCCATCGCTGGGCTTCAGTTCTGTCCAGACCGCAGAAGGCGAAGAACGAAGCAGCTGGGCACCGCGTTAACGTACTCAGTGGACCGAATTTCAAATGTCCAGCCAAAAGCTGCTTCATAAGCAGATTCAGCTGAGAATGCTCTGGCTGCTTCACAAAGTAAGGCGCAGCCGTTTCCATTCATCACACTACCTGGCCAGAAGCAGTATCCTACACCTTCAATGCTGCAGAGTCCATGCAGCTGGAGCACACGCAGTAGGACGCGTCCAGATAGACGGCGTTCTTCAAGTACCCCCTTCTCCAAGCAGCCTTGAAACTGAGCACAACACACTGCGGCTCGGGAGCTTCCTTCTCAGATAGATGTGCCGTCACGTTATTCACTCTCGCAGCACAATTCTTCCCAGGGAAAGCTGGAAGAGAAATAGGTAGCAGCACAAGTAGCTGCAAGTGGAACTTTTGTTTTCAACTGCTAACGTGAATCCGCAAAGAAGCGAGCGGCAGCCACGCTTCTTCTTGCAGCCTGTGCGATGCGCACACCAGCTCGGTGCTCTGCGCCCTCATTCGTATGCTCTTCGTACCATGTCGCGCTTTTCATTCAGCCGGAGTCGAAGCGTCGTCTACTTCTCGCCTGAGAGCACGGTGCCGGCAGAGAAACGCTCCGGGCTTCTGCCTCTGCCGAAACACGCCTGGGCTATCCCTCTCAGCGTTAAGTAGCACAAAATGCTGTCTGCGTTGTGGTCTTAATCTTAAGGGAAAGATTCTCGGCTTCGGCTAGCACAGAGAACTTTGCTGGGACAATACATGTGTTTTATTATCCTTTCTCGCAAGAAGACTATGGTGCTTCTTTGGAACTGTTGGCCAGTGTAAGGCTAATCCAGCAAGTGCTTCTCTCCTGACACATTTCTCTGAGCGAGAGCTTCGGCGGACAGTTGGGCTCTGCGAAGCAGAAAGTCTGTGCTTGCACGTAGCGCTGAGGAGAATCTGTGCACAGCGCGCTCTGGATGCGTGCAGTACACACACTAAAGAGAGCCAAAGCTCAATGTCTCAGTTCTGTCCAGCGCCGGAAATTGAGAAGAACGCAGCCCCAGAGCTCTGGGCTGGAGTGTGCGATGGTTATGAGCTGTGCCGCTCTTCTGCGTGTCTACTGCACGCATCCATAGTGTACAGTGCAAGGATTTTCCTCAGCTCTCGCTCAGCGAAATGCATTAGAAGGGAAGCACATGCTAGATTAGCCATTCGTTAGCCCACGCTTTCAGTAGAGCACCACAATCTGGGCGACGAGGAAAAGCAAAGAAGAACATCTTTTCGTCTTTGCACGATCTTCTCTGCGAGACATCTCTCCACGTCTTTGCTTCCTGCAAGGCTGTAAGGTGCGCGGTGGTACTTGGAAGGGAGAAGGCAGGTGCAGAGAGCACCGCGATCTGACGGCGCTCTGCAGGCTGTAAAGGAAAGAAAGCTACCACTTGAATATGGTGCAAATACCAATTTCCACGCGTCGCGGGTAAGCTCCGGGTAAGCTTGGTGACCTAAAACTGGGCGCTGAGTGAGACGTAACCGAGAATCTTTCCCTTTGCATTCCGGCTCCAACGCAAACAGAATGTGATGCTACTTAGCGCTGCGAAGGAAAGTGCATAGCCCTGGTGTGTTTGGGAAGAATCAGCAGCCTGGAGCGTTTTTCTGGAGCCTTTCTCCGCTGGCACCGTGCTCTCTGGGCGAGAAGTAGACGACGCTTCGACTCCGGCAGAATGAAAGCGTGACATGGTACGAAGAGCATTAAAGAATGAGGGCAGAGCACCGAGCTGGTGTGTGCATCGCACAGGCTGCAAGAGGAAGATTGGCTGTCACTCGCTTGTTTCCGGATTCACGTTAGCGTTTTAAAACAGAAAGTTCCACTTGCAGCTACTTGTGCTGCTGCCTATTTCTCTTCCAGCGTTCCCTGGGAGGAATTGTGCCGAGCTTTATGCTTCGAGATGCAGAGATAACAGTGGTAGATGCGGCGGAGAATGGAAATACAGAGCACAGCGGACAGTTTATGGTGCTTTACGTGAGGCAAGGGAAAGTGCAGCCCGGCAGTGCTTTTTACTTCTGGAGCATTTTGCTTTGGTAGCAGCTGCTGCAAGTGGGCAACGGAGCTGCGAGAGTGAATAACGTGACGGCACGTCTATCTGAGAAGGAAGCTCCCGAGCCGCAGTGTGTTGTGCTCAGTTTCAAGGCTGCTTGGAGGAGGGGGGTACTTGAAGAACGCCGTCTATCTGGACGCGTCCTACTGCGTGTGCTCCAGCTGCATGGACGCTGCAGCATTGAAGGTGTAGGATACTGCTTCTGGCCAGGTAGTGTGATGAATGGAAACGGCTGCGCCTTACTTTGTGAAGCAGCCAGAGCATTCTCAGCTGAATCTGCTTATGAAGCAGCTTTTGGCTGGACATTTGAAATTCGGTCCACTGAGTACGTTAACGCGGTGCCCAGTTGCTTCGTTCTTTGCCTTCTGCGGTCTGGACAAAACTGAAGCCCAGCGATGGCTTTGCGTTTTGGCGCTCTTCAGCGCGAACACTGCACGCATCCACAGTGTGCTGTGCACGGATTTTCCTCAGCTCGACGTACAATCATTTTCTTGCTGTTTCCAGAGTCTAAACTCTTCGTGAAACTCTCGCTCAGCGAGATGCGTCAGGAATGAGGCACTTGCTGGATGAGCTTTTCGCTAGCCAAGACTTTCAATACAGCACCACAATTCAGGCAAGAAGCAGGAGAAAGGAAGATCATCCTTTCGTCCTTCCACGTTCTTCTCTGCGAGATGACTACCCGTGTCTTTGCTTCCTGCAAGGCTGTAAGAGGCGCGGTAGTACTTAGAACTGAGAAGGCAGGTGCAGAGAGCACGGCGGTCTGACGGTGCTCTGCAGGCTGTAAAGGAAAGACGGCAGCCACTTGAATGTGGTGCAAACACAAGTTTCCACGCGTCGAGGGCAAGCTCTGGGCGTGCTGGTTGACCTAAAACTGTTCTCTGGGCGGGACATAGCAGAGAATCTTTCCCTTTCCATTTGGACGACAAGAAAGACCGAAAGTGCTGCTGTATGTCGCTGCGAGGGAAAGTGCATAGACCAGGCGTGTGTCGGCAGAAGCAGTCGGCTGGGGCATTTCGCTGCCGGCACCGTGCTCTCTGGGCGAGAAGTAGACGACGCTTCGACTCCGGCTGAATGAAAGAGCGACATGGGTACTAAAGAGGCCGAACGAAGGCGCAGAGCACCGGACTCGTGTCCGCAGCGTACAAACTGAGAAAGGAGCGTGGCTAGCACTCGCCTGCCTGCCCAATTCACGTTAGCATTGAGAAGGAGGAAGTTCAACGACAACTACTTCCTTGTGCTACTACTTATCCTTCTTCCAACCATCCTTGGAAACTTTGGCGCTTAACTTTAGGCTTCGAGATGCAGCAAACACAGTGGTCGCTTCCAAGGAGAGGGGAAGTAGAGAGTGCAGCGGGGAGTTTAGGTGGCTTTACGTAAGGCAAGGGGAAGGTGCAGCCCAGCATTGGCTTTTTCTTCTAGTTCTTTTCTTCAGGAGAGCAGCTAGCAAGCAGGCTGCGAGAGGCAACAATGGGATGGCTCGTCTGTCGGAGAAGCCGCAGTCTACAGTGCTGCAGACTGCTGTGCACAGTTTTAATGCTGCTGTAAGTACACGGTACTTTTGGAACGTCTTCTCTCCTGACTCTCCCATCTCTGGGAGCTCTAGCTGCTTGAACCTGGCCACACTGAAGGTGTGTGGACGTGGTTGCGCTGCGAGTATCAAGACTTCCAGAGAAGAGGGATAGTCAAGAAATGCTTTCTCACCTGGCCTATCTCTCAGTCCGAACTGTGGCTGCAAACGCTGCGCTGCAAGGGTGGACTTACCCACTTGGAGAGAATGTGATGATGCTCTAGATATAGTTGCGAAGGAAAGTGCTGCTCACTGGAATGTTTCGCCTAGTTCACAGACTTTAAAAGGACTAGGAAGGCCAACGCCTTGTTTTAGCACTTGTTCTCTGCGTGCAGCTGCTGGATGTTTGGAAGGGCTTTGGGATCCGCCAGAGGTGGAGGGTACGATGCTACAGAGAGCTTGAAGGAAAGCGCCTATCTCCAGGGCCTTTGATGCAGTTCAGCGGGTGCGAGTGGCATGTTGAGCATGTTCATGATGGCACAGAAAAGGTTCTGAAAGAAAGAGGCCGTGCTGAAACTGCCTTTACTTTTGCCGCTTAGAAACTGCTCAGCCAACAATGAAAAGATTCGTCTTGCTTCCCCCCTACGCGCAGGGTTACATCCTTTTATGTCTCCAAGAGGCAGGATGCACAGCGGAGCTCTTCCACCAACTGCTTCCACACGACTGGGGCCGCGCCAGCCAAGCGCTTTTTGCCGGGCACTGTCAGCGCTCATGGAAACAACCACACGACGGCGCTGCAGACTTGCAAAAGAAGGCCAAGCACCTGGCCCAGCTCGAAACCACCCCAAGGGCAGACAGAGGCAACTTGCAAACGGCCCTGCACTCAAATCAACGGTGTCAGGACAAAAAGGTTGCCCTCATCTTCCCCTTCCAAGAGCACACTCTTCTTTACACCACACCTCTTTGGCCCATACAAATCTTTTCCCTCTCGCAGATTCCGCCCACCAACTTGAAACCATCTGGCAAAAACAGGGCTCAAAACAGTGCCAGCTGAGGAAGATCTTGCTGCCTACAACTTCACCTGCACCCCTCAAACTAGCAGCACACACGCTGTTCTCAGCACTCTCCTTCTCAGCTCTAGGTACCATCCTAAGCCTTCCCTCTCCCAGAGTCAGGATCCAAAGGCAACGGCACCAGGGACTGCTCACACACTGAAGGCACCAGGACAAATAGCTTAAGAGCTTGGCCTTTGCATTCCCACTGACAGCTCAACAGCTCGAACCCAGAGAGAGCTCTGCCTGTTGGGAAAAGCCTTTAAAATCCCTAGGAGTACCTGATGTGCACATCCAAACCTGCCTTCCTTGCCAAAGAGAGCAACTACAAGCCCATCTCCAAAGAAACGGCATCCCCTCCTCCAAAATACAACACATCCAGCGACTGATCCGCCTCCAGTATTGAATATGTCCAACAATTGCCCCCACACGCACAGGGGCCAGAAGAGAAATGTCTTGCTGGACTATTCCTCCCCACAGTACCTTAACATCTGCTCCAGCAACACTGGCACTATGTCCTTGCCTTCCCAAGGAAAGGCACTCCGAGTCTCTTGGCCTTGCCTTGTCTAGTTCTTCTTAAGGTACCCTTGCTCTGCTTCCTTTGCCTGCGTCTGCCTTGCCTCGCACTGCCTACAACTTGCTGGCTTTGCTTTGCCCGGCCTACCACTCTTTCCCTTGCCTTCCATGCAGGCAAGGCGCTGCAAACCGAGTGCAGGCAATTGTGGGCAAGTCAAGGGAGAGGTAGGCAAGGCCAGAGCAGTGAGGGGAAAGCAAATGGAGTGGTAGACAAGAGAAGGTCCAGAAGTTAGAGGCAAGGCTGGCTGTAGGAAGGAAGGGCCACTGATGGGAAGGCCAGGCAGAAACAGGAAGGGCTCAGCAAGCCAAGGCCCTGGAGGAAAACAGTAGGCAGGTCATGTGCTGGGCATGGCCGTGCAAAGGAATGCAAGGCTCCAGAGGGCTAGCAGGGCAAGGCAAGGCAAGTGTTGTGTTGCCAAGGCAAGGCCAGGCAAGGCAGGTGAGAAGTACATTCAAGGACTGCTGGTACACAAAAGTGGCCAGGACCAAGTGCTCTGTGTGGCCTTGATCCCGCGTGGGTCATCTCTCCTCTGTACCTAAAAGACTTGAGCTACCTGCTTTCCCTTGTATGCAAAAGAACTCTCTTTCTGGTCCCCGAGCTCAAGGGCAAAATGTGAATTGCCCCTCCAAGGTTGAAGACATGCAAGGATTGCTCCCAGACAAAGGCTGCCCACAGAGATGAGTGTGGCAACATGCGTCCTCCCCTGGTCTTCCTCTCATGGGATCCTGAAACACCGGAGATGCTTGAGAGCTTTGAGATTCCTCGGAGGAGCAGAAAGGGCAGGGCAAGGCCCAGAAATGTCATTGAAAAGGGGTGTTGAATTCCAGGTGGGGGAGGGGTGAGCAAGGTCATGCAAGGCAAGGGAGGGGTTCAAGGGCAAGGCAAGGCAAGTGGTGGCTTTGCGAGGCGAGGCAAGGCAATGAGGGTCCTAGAAGGAAAAGGAAAGGTGAGGCCAGACCTAGACGAATGTGAAAGGAAGTCAGGTGGGGGATGGGTGAGCAAGTCAGTGCAAGGCAGGGGAGAAAAGGCAGGTTGAGGGAAGGCTACAGAGGGGGCAGCAAGGAAATGCAAGGCATGGGGAAGCATGCGAGGAGTGGGTGCTGCCAGCCGGTGGGGATGGCAGGGGCGGGGCCACTGCAAGTAGCATGGTGGGGATGTGGAGGGGGTGTTAGTGTGCGGGAGGTGTGTGTGTGTGTGTGTGTGCAGTGGAGTGCAGGGTAAGTGCAGGTGTGTGTGTGCGTATACGGGGGTTTTGTGCCAGGTGCTGTGCCGGGGAGAGCCGTTCCACCGCAAGGAAGGTGTGGGAGTGAAAGGAGTAAGATAGATGTGTCTTTACAAAGAGACCGTGTGAATCTCTCCTTAGACAAGGCTAGGAATTTACAGGGGGGGAAGTAACAGAAGAAAGTATTCGTTCTAGAAACTGTTACTAATCAACAGAGACTGTTGCTCAGCCAAGGCCCTGCTAAATTCCTGAACCTAGAGCAAGGCAGCAAAGACTTCCCAGCATTAGGAATAGTTTGGTTTTCTTCCTTTTCCATTCCAAAAGGGGAGTGCATATTAGAGGGGGGCATAGAGTAGGCAGTTCCGGAAGTCTGTAATTCCCGAGTACCTCAGAGGGTGCTGTTGCCAGGAACTTAACATCAGAAGGGGGCTGCTTCCCGCAATCATTTGAGAGACTCCATGGCAAAAGCCCCATGGCCTCTCCCTGGAGTTGAAGAATGTTACAGGACTCCTCTGTCTCCTTTTTGGTGGATGAAGAAACTCAGAAAGCCACACTTCTGCCAGAACTCTCCAAGATGCCCCCTTTGCTCCCCGTGACTCCATCACTGCCCAGGAAGCTGTCTTTTCTACCACAGCAGTTTGACATACAGTTAAAAGTCGTGTGGCAGAGAAAAAAGGCAAGAATTGGTTTCCAAGGGATGGCAAACGAGATACCAGAACCTTTGGCCCTACCAATATTAAAGCAACTCCATTAAGAGAGTTCTTGCACTTCCTGAGGATTGGCAGAAGCCTATCTCATGATGTATGTTGCTGGGGGTCTTTTTAGACTGGCAAAAGGAGCTGTTGAAGGTTGCTTGATCTGTGCTAAAGCCAACAGCCAAGTTACAAAGTAACTTGCTAGAGGAGGGAGGCCTTGGGCTGCATGGCCCTTCCAAAGATGCCAGGTGGATTTTCCGGAGATGCCCCAAGTGGCAAGGCTTAATATCTTCTGGTAATCGTATGTCAGCTAGCAAGGTGGCCAGAAGTATTTCCAACTACTTCAGTAATGACAGGATCTGTTCTTAAGGCATTTTTGGAACAAATCATTCCAAGATACAGCATTGTAGAAGCAATAGATTCAGATAGGGGAACTCATTTTGCAGGAAAGATCCTTCAAGGGGTTTTGGCTTCTTTAGGAACACAATGGAACCTCCATAGGCCCTGGCACCCCCAGAGCTCGGCTCGGGTAGAAAACAATGAAGAGAGAAATAAACACCTTTTGAAGCTGGTAATAGAAACCAAGATGCCATGGGTAGGGCTTTGGACATTGGCTTTGGTGAGAATGAGGGCCCAACCCAGAAGAGAGATTCAGTTATCTCCCTTTCAATCGTTGTTTGCAATTGCCCTCCTGGTAAGTCTCCACCCAGTGGGGGGGGTAGAGGCAAGTGATGCATTTTTAAAACCATCTGTGGCCAGGATCCTGCTTCTTGTGAAACCCCTTCAACAGGAAACTCAGCTGGCGCAAGCCCGGCCTTTGGACTTTGCTGCTTTTAACATCCAACCAGGAGATTGAGTCCTAATTAAGGAGTAGAAAGAAGCGCCAGTGCTGGTGAAATGGCGTGGCCCATTCCAAGTGTCACTGACGACAGAAAACAGCCGTCAAGTAAGCTGAACACAGGTGAACCCGTCACTCTCGGGTCAAGGTCTCTGAAGCCTCGGAGATTTGCACATCTCAGCTGGAGGAGAAGGCCGGGAGGCCGTGACTGACACTCTGCAGGAGTGGGCCGGAGCAGTAGGCAGTGCTTCGACATCGGAAGAAGCCCCGCAGTCCTACCTTCAGACCGTCTGCTGAAATAGACTGTAAAGGCATCCCTCCTCTAGAATCTCCACTCACTTGGGGGCTAATACTTGTGGCCATTTTGTTACGTTAAGTGGTTTCTGTGTCTTCAATTGCCACAGGTGCTGCAGAAGACAACGGGAAAATTAGACTAGCTAATTAGATGACACTATTAAAACATTTTCCTTACTAATTCTACTTTGATATGGTCAGCTGAGTTTAGGCCAGGAGTGGGAGAATCAATTTGCAGCCTTAGGAGAAGAAGTAGCAAAAGTTTTTAACCTTAGCAATTGCTGGCTCTGTGGAAGGCCAGGAGGATCTGAAGAGTGGCCACAGTTGGCTAGCCCAGCTGAACCTAAATGGTGGGTCAATGTGAGGGCCCACAGTGGGATGGGATTTGGGGCCAAAGAAGGAAGTTCACGGCCACTTCATTCTTCTCCAACAGGCACTTATTGCCTAATAGGATAGGGCGTGTCTATGTAGGAAAAGGCAATTGTCAATTGACTTTCCCTCTGGGCTTGAACAACTGGGTTTGGACCCCCAATTGCCCTCCTTCCAATTGTTCCAAATATCAAGGCAAATGCAATCAAATACCTGTTCGGCTCACTAACAGTAGCTGCGTAAGGCGTTCTTATCACACTTACCAAAAATATTTGGAAGCCTGTAAAGCAATGGGGAGGGACAAGGGGTTTTTTTGACCACCTGTTTTTGAGCAGTCCCCACAAAAATTCCACAAGTAGAAGACATGTTGTTTGTGATTATCAGTGGGAATGGCCACACCGGATTGGAACTCAAAGCCTTTTAGTGAGTTCTGCTCCAAATCCAACCAAGCAGCTTGCAGATGTAAATGTAGGTGGGAACCCTGTGCGGGAGCTTGGAAATGCAAATGCTGGGACCCTTATGGTGGGGCAACTCTTGTTGGAGGACCGTTAGGCCCGGGAATCCTGCTGTATTTTGAGCCACCAATTGATGACCATGGGTAGGTTCCTTTGCTAATGGAACACGGGCTTTGAAAGGACAGTATTGGATTTGTGGCCAACATGCTTAGCTCAGGTTACCTCCAAACTGGTCAGGGATATGGTATATTTAGTAGACTGTTGTTCTTTTTGCTACTACAAGTTCTGGGAAATCGCTTAGGAATCAAAATCTGTGATGATTTAATTAGAGAAAAGCAGTCAGCTGATGCAGCCCTGGCTGGAGGGAGCACCCCAAAACGGGGAAATGATGAACGGCCAACAGGTTACCCAACACGATGGACCAGCCCCTTGGAAACCTAAGGAATTAATCCCAGATGCCTGGGAACCCATTTATCATTTGAAGGAGATAATTAGGTTACAAGCTGTCTCGGAAATAATTACCAACCAGCCAGCCACAGCGCTTGACCTTTTTGCTGAGCAACCCACTTAAATGAGGAAAGCGGTATTTCAACATTGGATGGTATTAGATTATCTGTTGGCAGAAGAAGGAGGAGTTTGTGGGAAATTAAATGACTCGAGCTGCTGTTTGCAAGCAGATGACAGCGGAAAAGTGGTCAAACAAATAACAAAGGAAATAACGTCAGCTCGTGGACCTGTCCAAATGTTGAAAGGATGGGAATGGGACATATTTTCATAGTTAACTGGCCAGCTATGGGCTAAATGAATACGATTTCTCCTCTTATATGCTATCGCAATTCTCATCTTTTTACCATGCGTGACACCATGCTGGCTGCAGCTCTTTCAGCAGGTGCTCAAGGGGATGCCGCTAGCAGCCATGCCTACCTGATCCAGAAATGACTACAAAAGGACAGAAAAGAATGTCACTGCAAATAATAGCAAAACCCAAGAAGACTCCAGAAGAAAAAATTAAATCCATGGTAATTAAGGTTTGTAAAGACAAATACAGAGCAAATAAAAAGAGGAGGGATTAAAAGGAATGAGATGGATGAGTCTTTACAAAGAGACCGTGTGAATCGGCCTGTAGACAAGGCTAGGAAGTTATGGCTAGTGAAGTAACAGAAGAAACTAGGAGTTCTCTAGAACTGTTACTAATCATCAGAGACTGTTGATTAATCAAGGCCGTGTTAAATTCCTGAACCTAGAGCAAGGCAACAAAGACTTAAGAGCATTAGGAATGGGGTTCTTTTCTTTCTTCTCGATGCCAAGAGGGGGGTGCATATTAGAGGGGGGCGCATAGAGTAGGCAGTTCCGGAAGTCTGTATCTCCCGAATACCTCAGCCAGTGGGGAAAAGGAAGAGGGTGCTGTGGCCGGGAACTTGGCATCAAAAGGGGGCTGCATCCCGCAACCGTTTGACAGACGCCATGGGAAAAGCCCCATGGACTCTCCCTGTAGTCGAAGAATGTTGCAGGACTCCTCTGTCTCCTTTTCGGATATAAACCTCAGGCATCGTGGATTAATTTTCCCTAACGGCAGCGACCTGCCGCGTGGTCTCCGTGCTCCTCTCCAGCCCCCCGGGACGTGTAAAATAGTTCCCAGCGGCTCCCACCGCCCGTTGCAGACGGCTGCGCGGCCCCGGGGCTGCCCGCAGTGCTCCCCTGCCCCGCCAGGGCTGCCCGCGGCCAGGGCCGGGGCCCTTCTCGACAGCAGCCGAGGGGCTGCGGAGCGGGCGGCTGCCGGACGATCAGCTATTTTATGCCGCGCGGTGCTGCCGCCTCCATCTAGCTCTCCATCGCGCCGCCGCCCGCCGCCCGCCTGGGCGCGCTCACGCTCGGCCGCGCTCGCCGCCCGCCCAGCCTTGCCGGAAGCTCTCCCGCCCGTGCTGTGCCCCGGCTCCGCCGGCAGCTCGGCAGGGCCCGGCCGCACGCGTGCTGCGTGGCTCGGAGCAGCCGCGTTGCGCCGCAGGCGACGGGGAAGGCGGGGCGGGCCGGCGCCATCGTGGTAGCGCGAGGAGAGGAGCGCCCGGGCGGGGCGGCGAGCGGCGCGGCGGTGAGCGCTTCTGCTTCCTGTCGCTCGGCGGCCGCCCACGGCAGGTGCCGTGTGACCCCGCGGAGCGGCGGGGCCGGCCGGGCGGTGCGCGGCGAGGCTTTCGGCCAGCGGCGGCCACAGCGAGAGGCTGCTGGCACTGCCCGTGCCGGTGGAGAGAGCGGGGATCCGAGGCCGGCCTTCCCCGGGCGACGAGGGGAGGCCGCCTTTGCCGCGCTGCCCTCCGTGCAGCATGTGGCCGATTCCGGCGAACCCGGGGTCTCCGCAGCGGCGCGGGCGGGAGGGAGTGGGGAGCGCGCTCGGTGCCGTGCCGGCCGCTCCCGGCCAGCGCTGCGCTGCGCCGAGGCGTTTTCCCGCCCGTCCTGGGAAGGACATAAGCGACACCGTAGTTGGAGCTTAGCTGTCAGGGGGAACAACTTCTCTCTGTGAAAAACGAAGTTCACTCTCCTGTGAGAATTTAAAGGGGTTTAATATAAAGACAATAAGAGACACATCAAATAAAGCAACGGGGTAACAGCCAGTTGCCTTGGCGCTCTGCCAAGAGCACACCTGATGCCAGAGGTCAGTCCTTTTTATACCGTTTTTACTGTCTGTTCTTTATTCATATTAAAACTTTTCCTGGAGCTGTTCTGCATGGCCACTCCTTGGTTCCGCCTTTTTAGAGCGTGCCTAGTCTTCTGCCTTGTGGTTTTATTTCTCTTGATTCTTGGGGTTGGGCCCGCTAGGCAAGAGTCGATGGTAGGGTGGATTTCTTAATTCTCCAGACAGTCAGGGCTGGTTGCAGCTTTGGGCCTCTTCGTCTCTCCGGGCAGAGTGGTGATAAAATCTCCCGGACTCTCCTGGCCGCCCGTTCTCCGGGCGGAGTAGCCTTTGGGCCCTTTTGCTCCCTAGACAAAGTGTTGATTAGCAGCTTTTCGGGCCTCATCCTCTGTTCGTTTGGAGGTTATCTTACGTGCTCACACTTGCTAACATTCTTGCTAAAAAGAGAGAAAACTACATCCACACAGCAGAAAGCATTTCTAACGTTATATAATATCTACTTTATACTTTGCGAGAAGCTAATATAATATATGTTTATAACAATCCCCCCTTTTCTATTTTATAAATCATTTGGCTTGAGCAATAATTCTTTTTTCTTGGCTTCTAATGTCTGTTCGTTCTTTTCACAGATCAATTTGGCTTCTTCAAGAGGGTCTTTTGTATCACTTTGTCTTTTTAATACCATAATTTTTTGTGCTGTTCCAGACATAGCCAACTTTGGGTCAGTAGGCATTGCCACAACTTGCATGCCTTGAACTATGCTGGTGATTAGCCGAATAAAGCGGGGGATCAAGCAAGGGAGAAATATTAGACTAGCTGTAGCACATAAGAGGAAGAAACCTAGCTTCTTCCACCATTCTTTCCCCAATATGCCATCCCACCAGTTAGCAGACATCATTGATTCCCATTTTTGGACTGGTACATGGGCTATTTTTCTGATTTGGTTGGCCATATCTAGAACGGCATCCCCATTGTCATCAATTTTTAAACAACAGTCCGATGTATTGAACTTCCTGCACACACTGCCTTCTTCGGCCAGTAAATAGTCTAAAGCCAGCCTATTTTGATGTATTGCAGCTCTGGTTTGGCGTTGCTGGCTGACTATTAATTCCATAGCCCCAGCTGTTTCATTGGTTATGATTTCTACAAGAGCTTGGAGTCTGATGATACGATTCAGCATGTAAATTGGGGTCTGATATCCCCAGCTTCCATCTTGTGCTTAGGTAGCTGGCCCATCTGTTTCTAATATTCGTTCAGGGGGCCATTCCTCATCTTTCCATTTTTGGAATCCTCCAATTAAATCTCTTTTCTTTCTTTTGAAGTCTTCATAGAGAGGTATACCTAATTGATCTCCCACTGGTTCTGGGAAAAGGAAAAACCCTGGTTGAATGATTCTTAGTGTACAACTCCCTTTCCAATGTGAAGGGAGTCTTGGGGATGCCCTTTTCCCACATATCCAAAAGAAGCCATCTGGTGCTTTCCAATAATCACCTTCTTGTTGATTTATATTCTCCCCAAATTTGGCTATTTCTGGGATTCCAAAATAAGGATTTTTCCTCGTGTCATTACACTGAAAGAGTCCAACTTCATGATCATATACACAGTCTTTTCCTTTTTTCTGGGCTCAATACCAAGTTGGTTTTTCTGGGACCCACCACCTTGAAGTTTTGTTACTCACTTTATAGCTTTTACAGGGAGTGTTTCCTACTTCATTAAGAAAGTTTATCCCAGTTCGCCAGAGGCATTCTTCCCCTATCACTGTTGAACTTAAAATCCACCCCTCAGGTCGGTTCCCCCCTCTTATATTTGTCCGGTTCCATTTAAGGAGTTCTACCGGGCCTACGCTGCTACCTTTCCGTGGCCATTCTTCTGTCATTAAAGCTCCTCCACAGACCCAACAGTTGGTTATGTTAAGTTCTTTACCTATCCTCTCCCCCAATTCCACAAACAGGTTTTTTCCTAACCTTGGGGTTTTTTCCTCTTTGTTGTTTGAGCTTTGCATACAGGTCCTGGCGTGGTGAGGTGAATATAGGGCGAGGTTGCTGTGCTGGCTTTGTATCTTTACTTACCACTTGCTCTTTTACCAAATCTTGGACTGTTCCCCTGGTGGCAGCTGTGGAGCAAATCTATTTTTCTCCTTTTGGACAATTGCTTCTTAGTCTGTTTCCACTTGTTCCTAAATTTTCTGTAATCCAATATTTTTCTCCTTTATGCATGCAAATACCTAATTTGGATGAGTCATAACAGTGACTGTTGGTATGGGTATGAGTAATAAGAAAGAAGCCCCGGTGTCTTTCCATGTAGAGCTTTCGATAGCATTTGTAACATGGTCTTGCCGGTGTCCCAAAAGGGACCAGGAGAAGTGACAAAAGAAGGAATAACAGAGGTCCGGCATGGCTTATACTCCCACCTCCCTTGCCTATGAGGTTGCAACCCATAGCAGGTGTATTGGATCTTCTCGGTGGCGAGTACAGTGGCCGACCCGGTCTTGCCCTCTATTTCCTTGTCACTTCCTTTGTAGCTTTTAGGCAAATTTCTTTTGGCACCTTTTTAACTGTAGTATCTTATCGTATCTTAGGTGTTTCCCATTCAACAGGCACTAGTAATTCCCATCTGCAGAGCAAAGTTATTGCTTTTGTTGCTTATGATTTTGTCTGGATAGGGGGTTGATTTTGTGCTTGACACCCTTTACAACTAGGGTGTCGACGGTGTGAAATGCCAATTTCCCTCTAGATTAATTACTTATATTTGACGTGGTTGGCATGCCCCGTGTTAGAATGATTCAAACAGGGTATATGATGTGGCACTGATGGAAGTTGTGATTCTCCCCCTTCTTAATACAAATCACAGGCTAGAATCAGGACATGAGAGTTCCCTGTTTGATCCAGTCCCAACCCTTCCTGTTTGAAGTGAGAATATTCTTCTCCACGATGTCCCAGAATTTGTCCAGGGGCCACTGATATAAATTTGGCTTTTACTTCTCAGTTAGGTGTGATTCTTTGCATATCCCTTGGATTATTTAGATTGTTCTAGCTCATTGCCACCTGGTCTCCGTTTAAGAATCAATTTGGTATCACCTGGTTTGGATATTACAGTCCACTCTTCAGGTTCTTTTACAGGTCCTTTGATTCTGCTGGCATGGATCTACCCTCGTTCCTTGGTCTGGATTGCGGCCTCAGTCATCAGCAGTACCTGAAAAGGACCCTCCCATTGTGGAGTCAAAGATTGTTCTTTCCATGTTTTTACTAGTACCCATTCCCCTGAATGGATATTATGAATTTTGAACTCCAAAGCTGTGGTTTGAGGGATCATTCCTTTCAGCCGCAAATTTTCAAGTGTTCTGGCAATTGCGGTGACATATTTTTTGACACTTACTTCTCCTACTTCATAAGTGGCTGTTTCATGTTGAGCAGTAAGGAAGGGTAATCCGAACATCATCTCATAAGGAGACACTCCCAGGTCTGACCTGGGCTGTGTTCGGCCTCTCAACAGAGCCAAAGGTAAGCATTTTACCCATGACATTTGAGTTTCAATCATTAATTTTGTTAAAGTTTTTTTCAAAGTCTGGTTCACTCTTTCTACTTGGCCTGAACTTTGTGGGTGCCAGGGGGTATGTAATTCCCATTTTATTCCCAAGGCTTGAGTTATTTGTTGTAAGACTTTGGATGTAAAATGTGTTCTTCTATCTGAGTTTATTTTATTAACCATTCCATATCTGGGAATAATTTGTTCCAGAAGGGTTTTGCATACTTATGTTAGCTGTAGCTCTAGTAGCAGGAACTGCTTCTACCCAACAAGTTAGGTGGTCTGCTATTACTAATAGGAACTTCCATCTCTGTATTTGAGGAAGTTTAGTGAAATCTACTTGGATACTTTGGAATGGTCGCAGAGCTAACTCACGGCCTCCTAATGTTGTTTTTCTCATTATTTTCCTAGTCACTCTTTGGCAAGTTCTACAGTTCCCAGTTATTTGTTTTGCTACCCCAAAGATTCCAATACACCCATAATTTTTTAGAAAATGATCACACAAGCTAGCTTGAGTACCCCAATGAGTTTTTTGATGCATATCTTCTAATATTCTCTTAGTGAGTGGCTTATTAAGTAACTGTCTCCCATCAGGAAGTTTCCGTTTTCCAGATTGATCTTGTTCTCCCCCTATCTTAAATAATTCTTTTTCTTCTTCTTTACTAAATTTGGGGATTTCCAATTCTCCCCTTTCTGGGGTCAGGATTAACAGAATTGGTTCAGTCCCATTTTCTGCTGCATCTTTGGCTTCTTGGTCTGCTAGGTTATTCCCTCTTATTTCTGGGGTCATCCCTTCTTGGTGTCCTTTGATATGCACTACGGCTATTTCTTCAGGCAATTTTAATGCTTCCAACACTTCTGAAATCAGGCCTTCATGTATCAGTTCTTTCCCCTTTGAATTTAGTAAACCCCTTTCTTCCCAGATCTTTCCAAAGGTATGTACTTTGAATCAGTATAGACGGTCCCCTTTTTGTGTGCTAAATGCTCCAGTGCTCTCTTTAGAGCGTATAATTCACAAGACTGCGCCGACCAATTTGAAGGTAGTTTTCCTTTTTCGATGGCCTGCATATTTATCCCATCGACTAAGGCATATCTTGACATTCTTTTTCCTTGCAAGCATCTGGATGAACCATCCACATATATTCTTTCCTCTTCTAAGAGGGCTTGTTCAGCTAGATCTTCTCGAACTTTTGTTTGGTATTGAGTAATTTCTAAGCAATCATGTGCCAGGTCATCTTTTGGTTCTCCATACAGGAATTGGGCCGGATTGAGGCTTTTGCTTGCTTCTATAGTTAGATCATTACTGTCAATCAGAATTGCTTCATATTTTAATAGCCTGGAGTCTGTTAACCATTTTTCAGCTTTTTGATTTAGCACATTTCGGACCGCATGGGGTGTGTATACAATCAGTTTACTTCCAAAGGTGAGCTTACGGCTCTCCTCCACCAAAATAGCGGTAGCTGCTATGGCTTGAATGCATACTGGCCAGCCACGGCTTACTGGGTCCAATAGTTTAGCTAAATAAGCTATTGGTCTTCTCACCCCTCCCCATTCCTGGACTAATACACCATGAGCTACTCCATTTTCTGCATTCACATATAAATGAAAGGGTTTTTCTAGTGAGGGTAAGCTTAGGGCTGGTACCGAGGCTAGTTTCAACTTCAGTTTTTCTAATTTATTATCATCATCATCTTTGGTCCATTGTATATTGTCTCCCCCTGTTAATTTTTCATATAAAAATTTTACTGCTTGTGTATATCTTTCAATCCATAATCTGCAATATCCCAGTAGCCCCAGCAGTCTCCTAACCTCCTTTTTTGAAGAGGGAGGAGGGAGGGATAAAATCCCTGTAATTGTTTCAGGACTTAGTTGTCAGCTACCTTTGCTTATCAGGTGGCCGAGATATTTTACTTCTGATTCCACAAACTGTAATTTCCTTTTTGATGCCTTTAGTCCCTTTTTCCCAAGAAAATTTAGAAGCTTTATGGTAGCTCCTTTAACTTTCATTTCATCTTCTCCTGATATTAGAAGGTCATCTCCATATTGGATAAATTGTATTCCTGGGGGAGTGGGGAAGGTTTGTAGTATTTCTCCCAAGGCTTGCCCAAATAAATTTGGGGCCTCACAATAGCCCTGTGGCAGTTTAGTCCACCTCAACTGGTTCTTTTTCCCTGTGTTTGGATCTTCCCATTCAAAGGCAAAAATATTTCGGCTTTCCTCTGCCAGTGGGCAGGCCCAAAAGGCATTTTTAAGATCTACCACACTAAACCACTGATGTTGAGGTGGAATTTTGCTTAAAAGAGTGCAGGGATTAGGAACCATAGGGTAGCAGGCCCGTGTTCTTTTGTTTACTTCTCTTAAATCTTGCACTAATTTATAATTTCCATCAGATTTCTTTACTGGGAGAATAGGGCTATTATGAGGGGATTTACAAGGTTCTAGTGTCCCATCCTTTATTAATTCTTCTATCACTGGTTTTAAGCCTTTTCTCCCTTCTAAAGATATAGGGTACTGATGTACACAAATGGGACCTTCTTCTTTTTCAATTGTGACCCTTATGGGGTCAAGATCTAGTCCACCCCTATTCCCTTCCCTAGCCCAAACCTCTCTGTTAATTTTGCTTTCATCTTCTTGGCTAAGTTTAAACACTTTGGCCGTCATTTTCCCTTCTTCTGGTATGACTCCAATCCCCAGTTGGATTTGTAAATCCCTTCCCAATAAATTGCTGCCAGCCTCAGGAGCTAACAAAGCATCCCCTATCCCTATTTTTGTTTCCCCTTCAATAACCACATCTTTAACGACAGAGACCTTAAATCCTTCCCCCTTTGCTCCTGTTACTTTTACCATATCATTACTCCCTTTTGGAATATTCATCACACAAGTCTTTTCTGCCCCAGTGTCAACTATAAATTCCAATACTTCCTCTTCGGGGCCTACTTTTAAAGTTATCAAAGGCTCCAGATGGTATTTATCCCCCCAAAAATAGAGCCCATGATTTCCCTATTTTTCTTCTGTGCGTGTCTCTTGAAATCTTTTCAGATCCCTCCTCAGGTGGGGGCATTCTCTTTGATAATGCCCTTCTTCCTTGCAATAGAAACAGGCATCCCTGGGTTGTTCTTGGAATCTTGATTGTGCTGAGGTTTTATTTTTCTCTTTTCCACCATTTCTGAATCTGGAATGTTTAGGAGTGTTACCTGAGGGCTTTAGATTTTTTTTGGAAGGTACTCTCTCGCATAGTGGCTATCATGATCTTTGCTCCCACTTTGGCTTTTTCTTCATCCCTCCGGACATATATATCTTTTGAGCTTCCCTTACTAGGTCTTGTAATGGTTTCTCATACCAATCTTCTATTTTTTCCAATTTTTTTCTAATATCTGGCCAGGCATGAGTGACAAAGTTAACTCTTAGCAGGGCTTGCCCTGCTAGGGACTCCGGGTCTCTCCCAGAATATTGTTTCATATTCTTTCGGAGCCTCTCCAGCCACTCAGTCGGGGTTTCTTCCTTCCCTTGCTGCCCCTCAAAGGCCTTTCTGACATTTTGTCCTCAGAGTGCCCCCTCTTTTATTCCCTTGATTATCAAATTACAATAATCATTCATATGTCCCCTCCCAGCTTCATCATTTTGGTTCCAGTTAGGAGGTGTAATGGGCATTTTCTGATCCCCGGGTGGACCTTGTTGGTTTTCTTTTCCCCAAATTTTTATTCCAGCAATTCTAATCATTTCTCTTTCTTCTTGGGAGAATATTATTTTCATTATTGATTGCATTTCTTCCCAAGTGAAAATGTTGGGACCTAAGAACTGGTCCAACATTTCAGCTGTACCTATGGGGTCTTCTAATAATCCTTTAATTTCTTTTTTGAAATTCCTAACCTCTGTAGAGGTTAGAGGAGCACTCACAAAGCCGCTTCCCCCTCCTCCCGTAGGTACTTCTCTTAACGGAAAGAAATGAATTTCTCGGCTTCCCTCTGTTTGTTTAGCAATGGAGGGCTTGTTGGGCTGCCTCGGAGCCTTAATGGCACCTCCTGTATTCTGGTATGGTGCTCCTTCGTTAAGAAGAGGGTTGATTTGGGAAGAAAGCACCGAACTCCCCTGGGGAGGAGGGGCAGATTCAAAGTCTGGCGCTGAAGCTGAATATTCTGTGGTGCAGAGGGTGGGGGTGGGGTATGGCAGTGAAGCCAGATATTCCGGAGCACAGGAGGCGGGCACCGGGGCTAAAGCCGGGTTTCTCAAGGCAGGAGAGGTAGGGGCTGAAGCCGGGACGTGTGACCTTTCCCTTGATGCAATTGAGGGTGCTGGGATTCCCGAGATATATGGGAAGGGTGGGATCCCCGGCATGGGCGGGGGCAGGGCTCCCCCCCAGCTCCATTGGGGCGGGAGGGCTGCCGGGGGAAAGGCCCCCGGTGCGGGCGGAGGGGGGGCTGGCGGGGGAAGCCCCGGAGCCAGGGGGAGGAGGGCAGCTTCTGGTGCTGGCGGCGGAGGCAATACTTCTAAAGGGTCTCAGCCTTTTTTCTCTTCTGTTTGCTTTTCCTCTGCGGTTTCTGATATTTTGAAGACTTTGGTTCCCAGAGGTTTTGTAATTCCTGTCCAGCAAGAAGCATATTCTCTCTCCTCAGGGTGAGATGGCTCTTTTGAATTTACAAATACATTTAGAGCCTGGCAAATCCATGCCTCATCAGACCCGTATTTTGGCCAGTACACATGATCAGATCTGATTTCCTTTTTTACCCACTCTTTCATGCAGAATTGAATCATTTTTACTTTCTCTTTTCCTTTTGTAGAAGGATCAGTTTCCCAGTTTGCGAGTTTGACCCCGAGGGGACTGTCTCGGGGTATATCCTCTGGCACCCTTTTATAATTTGAACTTAATTTACTAGGTTGTTGTCCCATTTTCCCAGGAGTTCTCTATTACTCAAAATACCAATTTATCCCCCCCTTTGAAATACTAATTCATTCCTTTAAAACACCAATCTTCACTGCTGTAAAATACTACCCACCCTTTCACAGTACAAAAAACACCAAAAAATTTATTAGAGCCCACCTTCCCCAAAAACAAAGTTAACTTCGAATTACACAGTTTTTCATTCACACATTCACTCTTTTTTAATATTTGTTCACTCACTCATTCCTACTCACAACAGAATAATAAGGTACCTCTTTCAAGTCACTTGTTAGTATCCACCCATGGGTATGATATAATCCTTAGGATTCTGGGTGCTCTTGGATTTCCCTCAACCCAGCATTGCTAGCATCCAAACCCCAACCTCTCTTGGGGTACTTTTAGGCCCTGGGTGCTCTTGGAGTTTTCCTCAACCCAGCATATGGGGGGGTAGCTCCCACTTTGCAACCCCTTCTCTGGGACCCCGTCCCAGTCACCCCCGGAGATTCTTTCACTCCGCTTATCTCTCGCTTTGTCTCCTCGCTGGCCGCTGTTCTCGTGAACAAGACGGAACGGCAGCACTCAGAGACTGCCACACTCGCTTCGCAGATCTGGGGGCAACCAGCCCACGTCTCATTCACACACGCTCATCTCCCGTAACCACCCCCTTTTTCTTTGGACAATACTTCCCAGTCCTGTTTCTTTTCCAGTGTCTGTGGGATTTTTGTCGAGAGCGCTCTCTTTCATTTGCTTTATTTTTGTGTCTTTCTTGTCCTCCGGGTGTTGCCCTGCTGCCACCAAATCACGCCAGAGGATGCTAAGCAAAGGTCCTGCCAACTTGGGCGGGAGGCGCCTTACCCTTGCTTCTTGAATCCTCCCACGCTTTTCAGAGGCGAGGTGTAGCTCCGGGACGAGCCCTTAATTGTGAAAAACGAGGTTCACTCTCCTGTGAGAATTTAAAGGGTTTAATATAAAGACAATAAGAGACACATCAAATAAAGCAACGGGGTAATGGCCGGGTGCCTTGGTGCTCTGCCAAGAGCACACCTGATGCCAGAGGTGAGTCTTTTTTATACCATTTTTACTGTCTGTTCTTTATTCATATTAAAACTTTTCCTGGAGCTGTTCTGCATGGCCACTCCTTGGTTCCGCCTTTTTAGAGCATGCGTAGTCTTCTGCCTTGTGGTTTTATTTCTCTTGATTCTTGGGGTTGGGCCCGCTAGGCAAGAGTCGATGGTAGGGTGGATTTCTTAATTCTCCAGACAGACAGGGCTGATTGCAGCTTTGGGCCTCTTCGTCTCTCCGGGCAGAGTGGTGATAACGGCTCTTGGACTCTCCTGGCCGCCTGTTCTCCGGGCGGAGTAGCCTTTGGGCCCTTTTGCTCCCTAGACAAAGTGTTGATTAGCAGCTTTTCGGGCCTCATCCTCTGTTCGTTTGGAGGTTATCTTACGTGCTCACACTTGTTAACATTCTTGCTAAAAAGAGAGAAAACTACATCCACACAGCAAAAAGCATTTCTAACATTATATAATATCTACTTTATACTTTGCGAGAAGCCAATATAATATATGTTTATAACACCTCCATTGGCGACCTCCTTTTCCCTCTGATTCAGCTACCTTGTGGTAGGTGCGATGGTGCTGAAGAAGGGTGGCGGCTTGGCACAGTTGCTGTCACAGGTGGATCTTTGAGTGGCATGTGTGAGGGTAGGAGGGTACGGCACCCATAGCTGAAGGCAAAAAAGGTCAGGGCATGTCATCAGCCGCAGTCGTGCTAAGTTGTTCATCTATGCAAACTGCTTGCCGAGTTGTTCCTTTCTTAGGTAATGGGGGCTTGTATCAACCAGAACTGCAAATGGTCAGTATTTGCAGAGAAGGTTACTTGGACTGTTGTTGAAGTGAGTGTAGCAGTTTCTATGGCATTCTGCAAAAAAAGTGACAGGTCTCCCTGTGTTCCCCAGTTCTTAACAAAGATGAAGTTAACAAACCCCTGAAAAGAGGTTTTGCAAAACTTCAGGGATATTTTCCTACTAGTACTGTAGAGACAACCATAGTCACCTTGTCTTTCCAAAAGTGAAGGTTCCCTATTTTTGTCCAAGAGCATCAAGTGCTTTTGATCAGCGTTTGTGTGCATGCATTAGCCTCGTTCTTGCTCTTCCTTGGAGAACTTTTACAATACTCACATGATCTGTGTAGGCTGCAGACTGCAGTGGTGAACTTCAAGGCTTCCAGCAGAAGGGAGATGCTGTCCACGTTTTGGATTCTCCTTAGCCTGAACCTTCAATGTCCAATAACGCAGCGTTTGGTGCTCGAGGCACTGACTCTGGCGTGCCCCTGGTCAGAGACAGTCCAGCTGCGTTACCTCCACGCGTCGCTGAAGCGACTTCGGGATCAGGAAAAGAGCTTGCTGGGCTAGCTAGCTGGCTTCTTTGCAGAGGGAAACACGGCAGGAGCCGTTGATGTCGGCTCACGTTAGCTCAGAGACAAAGGAAGAGAGGGGCTGTTCAGGTCTGGCTTCTAACAGGTTTAATGCGATAGGATGAGGATGAGGTCGGATTGATGGGAATCCGCTCCTCGGAGCCTTGTCCTCAGTTTTATAGGGAATTTGAAAACCCCCTGTAACTATTCCTGAAAAGACCTGCCTTGCTAAATTAGTGCCTTTTAAGTCTTGTGTCCCCAGGATAGAACAACAAACTCACAAAGATAACAGCAGTGGATCTACAGGACTTCTGCAGGCCTTCTGGACTGCAGACATCTCTGACCAAAGGCCACAGATGACGTGTACCCTGATCCTGCCGAACGCCCGTCCGCCCTGGACTCAGCTTCAAGGTTTGATTGATACTGGTGCTGATGTAACTATCATCTCCTTCTCTGCGTGGCCTCCCTCATGGCCTTTACCCCCAGTGGGATCGGCCATCACAGGATGAGGATGAACCACACAGAGCTATTGAAGCGAACGGCCTGTGACGGTGAAGGACTCAGAGGGGCACACAGCTACAATTAGGCCTTATGTTACTACCACTTCCCTTAACCTTTGGGGACGGGATGTGTTGGCAGCCTGGGGCATACGGATCGGGACAAATTTTTAGCAGGGGTCACTGTGCGCAAAGGTGCACAGTATCCTACACTGCCTTTGCAGTGGTTGATTAACACACCAATCCGAGTCAGACTCTGCTTAGTTAGTTGAATTAAGGGCTGTTATCATGGCTTTTCAACGATTCTCACAGGAACCTTTGAATTTGGTTACTGAAGCCGACTAGCAAAAGCTCGTATACAATTAATCACCTTACGGTACCACAAAATTCAAAGAATCCTGTTCTTCTGAATCACTTTCTCTCATTGCAATCTGCAGGCAAGAGACAACTGCCCTGGGCAAAAGTCTGGGTGTGGAATTTACTCACTAACCAGTGGGAAGGCCTGCGGGAACTTATGGTTTGGGGTCGTGGCTATGCTTGCGTTTCTACAGATACTGGGGTACGGTGGCTAGCTGCAAAATGTGTTCGCCCTGCCCTACGGCACCAGAGGCAGAACAGGCAACCTCCAAATGATGACCAGAACACCAACCATCCAAGTGGCCACCAGAATGTAGATCATCAGCCATCAGACTCTTCTGATGATGACCAAGATGTTGACCATCAGGCAGATGGTCCTTCTACAAGCAGAGACTGGGATGGTCCTTCCACAAGCAGAGACTGAACTTTAAATTTCTTGTTATGGAGTCAGATCGTTAAAGCCTTAAGGACATATTTAGAATTAATAACTGATGTAAATTTCTATTTAGGATTAATAGTGGAGTTGTTATCTTATCAAACAAAAAGGGGGAATTGTAGATACCAAAATGCTGCTAGCGAGGATTTTCTTGCTATTTTCTAAGTCTGTGAGAGACTTTTCTCTCTCACAGAAGAGGTAGCAGAGTATGTAAACAACCAAGCCACCTGCAACCTTGAAAAGTCTGGTTTATGGTCTAGTAGAAAAATATTTTGACAATGGATGGTTTAGGATTTTAGCCAATCACCCCAAGGGGGGGGGCTGATCCTTTGTCCAATTAGACTATGAAGAAAAAAGTCTGTAAAAGAGTTTGTGAAATAATTAAATGAATAAATCTTGGTGCACAATTCCTGCCTGCTGGATCTTCTCTCCTCCTCCTCCCTATGGCTGCGGGACACAGTGATACACCCTAGGGCCCAGGCCTGCGGTAATAGACCACAATTACAAGTGAACTGCAACACAAGCAGCTAACACATTCCTCCTGTGATAAATGAGTGAACGATAAATTTTGTCTTTCGCATCTATCACTTTAACATTTAGAAGTGAGAATGTACTATGTAGAAATAGTGTTAAGGTAAAATATAGGTAAGTAAAAACAAGACTAGAGTAAATTGTAACTTCGAATGAGTGGTAACATGTTGGGAAACGTAGGAAGAAACACATGATAATAAATGTCCTTTCAGTTGAGAAATTACAGAGGTGGAAACCAAGACATCTTCAAGAAACAAAGAAGATAAACCGCATGCATCCCAGGAAGTCTGTTATCTCATCAAAACTCACACCTCCCAAAGAACCCATCAACTACAAATTAGGTTGGAGACTGAGGAGGCACCGGAGGGGGGTGCCTGCCTTCAATTCTGGAGCTACTCAGAGGACCGAGGTGGCAGTGTGCTGGCGTGTGCTGGCGCAAGGGGGCAGAGACGGAGGGGGGAAAGTTGAGTGAAGTGTAAATGACTTTCTGGGCTTAAGGACTATGTTTAAAGAAGTACTAAAGTTCACAGTAAAATGAATGGAGCCACGCCTCTAGCAATATTGCTAAGTGCTCCTGCACTGTGATATGCCTTTGTTCTACTAATAAATGCTCAATATTATGCTGCTGAAAATTCCGCTTGGGAATTCATCTTTCTCACTTCTTCCCTTAAAATCAGTTCTAAGAATTTAGTGTGAAATACATTTAGGCTTGGTCCACATTATTTTTAGTTCAAATAAACACATCTAAATTTTTTCCATCTTTCCCATTAAAGGATTTTGGTTTTGGCTCATTCTTTCAGCATTTTGCCAGCAATCTGCTCAATGCTCTTTCCTTAGGAATGAAAGCTGTAGCCTGATATTACAAAGTGTTTGGTGAAACCTTTACCATGACTCTCAAGTCGCAACATGCCAGATAATCACTGGTTTTCAAAGCTGCTTGAAGATAGAAGGAAAGCGTCAAAGGTTTATGCATGAATCAGCATCCCCTTGTCACAACGTCATGCTGCAGTGATCCTTGCAGAGCTCTAAGACTGGATTTAAAGGAGAAAAGCTCAATACTGGCTCCTGAGCCAGCAGGATGAAACATCCAAGATTGTACATATATTACTTCTGTGCTAAAACTACTGTATGAAAACGTCTTACCATTATGGCAGTTTTATAGTACTCCATAGGAGACATCTCTTTAAATGACTCTAATATCCTTTCAGTGCTAAAATTGAGAAGGGGGTTGATCCATAGTTAACTCATGTAAACACGAGTGAACTACTAAGAGACAGCAAATGTTAATCACAAAACCTAAGCAGCAGGATTCGCCTTAATCTTGTCAAGATAAGAGGAACAGGATCTTTTGAAAACCGGCACAGAGATCGCTGCATCAGCCACCGAAGAACTGTGCATGCTCCAGAAAGAAAGGTAAAAAGTGCATTGTGACAAAGACTACTGATCTTCATCAGAAAGACCCTCGAGGAAGAAGAGGAGCCTTCCTCAGTGCGCCCATCAGCGTACACAGCGCATGCATGGCACGTATGCTAATGATATTAATGACTTCCGAGAAGTAATTTCTAGAACCACTCCTATCCCAAGAATTGTGATGAATGTTCATAAATTTTACACATAATGCTGGACTGTATGGAGTGCTCTGTGTGTGTGTGTTAGGAGGAGTGATCCCCCATGCACCCAGCGCCGAATAAAGCAAATACCCGCTTCTCTGACTCTGAAGCATCTCTAGGCCTGGTTTTGGGCAATTCAAAATAGGTGAATACACATTACAACTACAGCTGAAGTTGTTGCATAGGCAGATTGAAGAGGAAAGGATTTCATCTTCATCACTCTCCTTCTTTCTTGTTTTGACAGAATTAAGAACTTGTAAAAAATCTGATATCACTGATGCTCACCACTCTTCCAATTAGACTACGCTCACTTAGGCAACGAAGTCCAGAGCTTCGGATATCTCCCGCTTCTGCCCTAGGAATTGCTTCCAGTGCTGTACCTTTGCTCCAGCTGCGAAACCAAACCAGCAGAACCAAGGAAGTTCTCTCTGAATGAACCATTGCTCTTGAAGGCTACAACGGTAGTCATGGCAGTGAACACTGCTCTTCACTGGGCCATTCCTCTGAAAAAAAACCATGCACCACCTCTCAACCTAAACCGTTAAGCCTCCTGCTGATGCTGACTGACAAAGCGTCCAACTGCACTTAGATTCCAACAGCTACTTCCAATGACCTGTCAACAGAGCTTTGCAGACTTGCAACAGAGCAACAAACTAAAGGGGCTATGTTTCATGGCTGTTTTTCAAACATCATTGACTTATGTCCCTTTGCCAGCTTAAGTGAAGGTGGCCCATCCACCTTGGTCAAAATCAGCAGAATTTTGGCCCAATTTGTTGTTACGCAACACATCATGACACAATCTCTTGGTGTTGATGCAAAATTCCCACTGAAGTGCATGTCGTTACATGACTTAAGGCTACCTACTCACAGAGTGTCCACTCCACTGCCACACCCATTTTCTGGCCACCTTGAAATGACTGAGCTGTCTTACTGTTCCCAACATTCCTCAGGGGTACGTGACCACCATAGCCTCCCTTCTGAAGTTTAGGAACCTAAGTAGTACTAGCAATAGCAGTTTATCCAAAATCCATTTGCTCCATCAACAAACTCCGAGCAAGCGCTGAGAATTAGTTTCAAGACTTCTACATATATTTACAGGGAGCTTTTTGTTTGCTTGTTTGTTTTTAAAGCAGATGGAGTAGTGCGATGTTTCCCTGAGGCTACCAGGGCTGCGAGGCAGGCAGGCAGAGCCCTGGCATGGGTGGCACAGGGGACCCCGGGCGCTGACGGCTGCCACCAGCGCAGGCCAGCTCGGAACTGGCAGGCAGGGCTGCACCCCGCGTCTGCCACAACAGCTGCAGCTTCTGCAGCCTGAAACACAGCTGGCTCAGGGGTTCAAATTAAGAGCCAAAACCTTTTGCTGCTCAATTTGGGGCAGAGAAAGGTCATCACTTCTAGCATGGCATAAGCCTGCCACTACATTTCTGTGAAGGAAAATCACCTTGTTAGAGTGAAACTCCTGAGTAAAATACTGAAGCGCTTTCAGATTCGTATTATCTGACATTTCTGTGACCTTCTTTTATACCTGCATTGTTTCCTACTGCTGGTTTTGGGCACAAGTTCTGTGTACACTATTCTGGAAACAAAAAAATAACCCAAAACCAACACCCACTCCTCCCCCACCATCACTCCTTCCCCAGCCCCAAGCCTAACAAAACCAGCCTGCAGAATGTGCACGATTTCAAATGAGAACAAGCATAGATGGGACATCAAAAGATGGATTCTCCTTAGACATTTGTGCATGCAGTGCTCTGCAATCAACTCCTAAATTCTACTCCTCGTACACCAAATATTTGTCTTGGGAACTCCTTGTTCTCCATTCCAACCCTTCTGAGAGGGTAATCGAGGAGTTACTCTACATATTTTAAGCACATGTTGCACTAGTCAAATCCAATGCACAGCATTACTTGACTAACTGAGGCGGTGGCAAGGTCAATTAAGACCTGTTCATGTCTTAATTTGGAGCTCTTCCAACTGCTTGAAAAGTGAAGCCTTGGACGTTGAAGGTTCAGGCTAAGGAGAATCCAAAATGTGGATAGCATCTCCCTTCTGCTGGAAGCCTTGAAGTTCACCACTGCAGTCTGCAGCCTACACAGATCATGTGAGTATTGTAAAAGTTCTCCAAGGAAGAGCAAGAATGAGGCTAATGCATGCACACAAACGCTGATCAAAAGCACTTGATGCTCTTGGACAAAAATAGGGAACCTTCACTTTTGGAAAGACAAGGTGACTATGGTTGTCTCTACAGTACTAGTAGGAAAATATCCCTGAAGTTTTGCAAAACCTCTTTTCAGGGGTTTGTTAACTTCATCTTTGTTAAGAACTGGGGAACACAGGGAGACCTGTCACTTTTTTTGCAGAATGCCATAGAAACTGCTACACTCACTTCAACAACAGTCCAAGTAACCTTCTCTGCAAATACTGACCATTTGCAGTTCTGGTTGATACAAGCCCCCATTACCTAAGAAAGGAACAACTCGGCAAGCAGTTTGCAAAGATGAACAACTTAGCACGACTGCGGCTGATGACATGCCCTGACCTTTTTTGCCTTCAGCTATGGGTGCCGTACCCTCCTACCCTCACACATGCCACTCAAAGCTCCTTGCGTGGAGCTCTCGCACCACCTATGACAGCAACTGTGCCAAGCCGCCACCCTTCTTCAGCACCATCGCACCTACCACAAGGTAGCTGAATCAGAGGGAAAAGGAGGTCGCCAATGGAGGGAAGTTGTACCCCCTGACAGCTAAGCTCCAACTACGGTGTCGCTTATGTCCTTCCCAGGACGGGCGGGAAAACGCCTCGGCGCAGCGCAGCGCTGGCCGGGAGCGGCCGGCACGGCACCGAGCGCGCTCCCCACTCCCTCCCGCCCGCGCCGCTGCGGAGACCCCGGGTTCGCCGGAATCGGCCACATGCTGCACGGAGGGCAGCGCGGCAAAGGCGGCCTCCCCTCGTCGCCCGGGGAAGGCCGGCCTCGGATCCCCGCTCTCTCCACCGGCACGGGCAGTGCCAGCAGCCTCTCGCTGTGGCCGCCGCTGGCCGAAAGCCTCGCCGCGCACCGCCCGGCCGGCCCCGCCGCTCCGCGGGGTCACACGGCACCTGCCGTGGGCGGCCGCCGAGCGACAGGAAGCAGAAGCGCTCACCGCCGCGCCGCTCGCCGCCCCGCCCGGGCGCTCCTCTCCTCGCGCTACCACGATGGCGCCGGCCCGCCCCGCCTTCCCCGTCGCCTGCGGCGCAACGCGGCTGCTCCGAGCCACGCAGCACGCGTGCGGCCGGGCCCTGCCGAGCTGCCGGCGGAGCCGGGGCACAGCCCGGGCGGGAGAGCTTCCGGCGAGGCTGGGCGGGCGGCGAGCGCGGCCGAGCGTGAGCGCGCCAGGCGGGCGGCGGGCGGCGGCGCGATGGAGAGCTAGATGGAGGCGGCAGCACCGCGCGGCATAAAATAGCTGATCGTCCGGCAGCCGCCCGCTCCGCAGCCCCTCGGCTGCTGTCGAGAAGGGCCCCAGCCCTGGCCGCGCCGGTGGCGAGGCGGCTCCGCAGCCCGCGGGCAGCCCTGGCGGGGCAGGGGAAGCACTGCGGGCAGCCCCGGGGCCGCGCAGCCGTCTGCAACGCGCGGTGGGAGCCGCTGGGAACTATTTTACACGTTCCGGGGGGCTGGAGAGGAGCACGGAGACCACGCGGCAGGTCGCTGCCGTTAGGGAAAATTAATCCACGATGCCTGAGGTTTATATCCGAAAAGGAGACAGAGGAGTCCTGCAACATTCTTCGACTACAGGGAGAGTCCATGGGGCTTTTCCCATGGCGTCTGTCAAACGGTTGCGGGATGCAGCCCCCTTTTGATGCCAAGTTCCCGGCCACAGCACCCTCTTCCTTTTCCCCACTGGCTGAGGTATTCGGGAGATACAGACTTCCGGAACTGCCTACTCTATGCGCCCCCCTCTAATATGCACCCCCCTCTTGGCATCGAGAAGAAAGAAAAGAACCCCATTCCTAATGCTCTTAAGTCTTTGTTGCCTTGCTCTAGGTTCAGGAATTTAACACGGCCTTGATTAATCAACAGTCTCTGATGATTAGTAACAGTTCTAGAGAACTCCTAGTTTCTTCTGTTACTTCACTAGCCATAACTTCCTAGCCTTGTCTACAGGCCGATTCACACGGTCTCTTTGTAAAGACTCATCCATCTCATTCCTTTTAATCCCTCCTCTTTTTATTTGCTCTGTATTTGTCTTTACAAACCTTAATTACCATGGATTTAATTTTTTTCTTCTGGAGTCTTCTTGGGTTTTGCTATTATTTGCAGTGACATCCTTTTCTGTCCTTTTGTAGTCATTTCTGGATCAGGTAGGCATGGCTGCTAGCGGCATCCCCTTGAGCACCTGCTGAAAGAGCTGCCGCCAGCATGGTGTCACACATGGTAAAAAGATGAGAGTTGCTATAGCATGTAAGAGGAGGAATCGTATTCATTTAGCCCAGAGCTGGCCAGTTAACCATGAAAACATGTCCCATCCCCATCCTTTCAACATTTGGACAGGTCCACGAGCTGACGTTATTTCCTTTGTTATTTGTTTGACCACTTTTCCGCTGTCATCTGCTTGCAAACAGCAGCTCGAGTCATTTAATTTCCCACAAACTCCTCCTTCTTCTGCCAACAGATAATCTAATACCATCCAATGTTGAAATACCGCTTTCCTCATTTAAGTGGGTTGCTCAGCAAAAAGGTCAAGCGCTGTGGCTGGCTGGTTGGTAATTATTTCCGAGACAGCTTGTAACCTAATTATCTCCTTCAAATGATAAATGGGTTCCCAGGCATCTGGGATTAATTCCTTAGGTTTCCAAGGGGCTGGTCCATCGTGTTGGGTAACTTGTTCTGTTGGCCGTTCATCATTTCCCCGTTTTGGGGTGCTCCCTCCAGCCAGGGCTGCATCAGCTGACTGCTTTTCTCTAATTAAATCATCACAGATTTTGATTCCTAAGCGATTTCCCAGAACTTGTAGTAGCAAAAAGAACAACAGTCTACTAAATATACCATATCCCTGACCAGTTTGGAGGTAACCTGAGCTAAGCATGTTGGCCACAAATCCAATACTGTCCTTTCAAAGCCCGTGTTCCATTAGCAAAGGAACCTACCCATGGTCATCAATTGGTGGCTCAAAATACAGCAGGATTCCCGGGCCTAACGGTCCTCCAACAAGAGTTGCCCCACCATAAGGGTCCCAGCATTTGCATTTCCAAGCTCCCGCACAGGGTTCCCACCTACATTTACATCTGCAAGCTGCTTGGTTGGATTTGGAGCAGAACTCACTAAAAGGCTTTGAGTTCCAATCCGGTGTGGCCATTCCCACTGATAATCACAAACAACATGTCTTCTACTTGTGGAATTTTTGTGGGGACTGCTCAAAAACAGGTGGTCAAAAAAACCCCTTGTCCCTCCCCATTGCTTTACAGGCTTCCAAATATTTTTGGTAAGTGTGATAAGAACGCCTTACGCAGCTACTGTTAGTGAGCCGAACAGGTATTTGATTGCATTTGCCTTGATATTTGGAACAATTGGAAGGAGGGCAATTGGGGGTCCAAACCCAGTTGTTCAAGCCCAGAGGGAAAGTCAATTGACAATTGCCTTTTCCTACATAGACACGCCCTATCCTATTTAGGCAATAAGTGCCTGTTGGAGAAGAATGAAGTGGCCATGAACTTCCTTCTTTGGCCCCAAATCCCATCCCACTGTGGCCCTCACATTGACCCACCATTTAGGTTCAGCTGGGCTAGCCAACTATGGCCACTCTTCAGATCCTCCTGGCCCTCCACAGAGCCAGCAATTGCTAAGGTTAAAAACTTTTGCTACTTCTTCTCCTAAGGCTGCAAATTGATTCTCCCACTCCTGGCCTAAACTCAGCTAACCATATCAAAGTAGAATTAGTAAGGAAAATGTTTTAATAGTGTCATCTAATTAGCTAGTCTAATTTTCCCGTTGTCTTCTGCAGCACCTGTGGCAATTGAAGACACAGAAACCACTTAACGTAACAAAATGGCCACAAGTATTAGCCCCCAAGTGAGTGGAGATTCTAGAGGAGGGATGCCTATTTCAGCAGACGGTCTGAAGGTAGGACTGCGGGGCTTCTTCCGATGTCGAAGCACTGCCTACTGCTCCGGCCCACTCCTGCAGAGTGTCAGTCACGGCCTCCCGGCCTTCTCCTCCAGCTGAGATGTGCAAATCTCCGAGGCTTCAGAGACCTTGACCCGAGAGTGACGGGTTCACCTGTGTTCAGCTTACTTGACGGCTGTTTTCTGTCGTCAGTGACACTTGGAATGGGCCACGCCATTTCACCAGCACTGGCGCTTCTTTCTACTCCTTAATTAGGACTCAATCTCCTGGTTGGATGTTAAAAGCAGCAAAGTCCAAAGGCCGGGCTTGCACCAGCTGAGTTTCCTGTTGAAGGGGTTTCACAAGAAGCAGGATCCTGGCCACAGATGGTTTTAAAAATGCATCACTTGCCTCTACCCCCCCCCACTGGGTGGAGACTTACCAGGGCAATTGCAAACAACGATTGAAAGGGAGATAACTGAATCTCTCTTCTGGCTTGGGCCCTCATTCTCACCAAAGCCAATGTCCAAAGCCCTACCCATGGCATCTTGGTTTCTATTACCAGCTTCAAAAGGTGTTTATTTCTCTCTTCATTGTTTTCTACCCGAGCCGAGCTCTGGGGGTGCCAGGGCCTATGGAGGTTCCATTGTGTTCCTAAAGAAGCCAAAACCCCTTGAAGGATCTTTCCTGCAAAATGAGTTCCCCTATCTGAATCTATTGCTTCTACAATGCTGTATCTTGGAATGATTTGTTCCAAAAATGCCTTAAGAACTGATCCTGTCATTACTGAAGTAGTTGGAAATACTTCTGGCCACCTTGCTAGCTGACATACGATTACCAGAAGATATTAAGCCTTGCCACTTGGGGCATCTCCGGAAAATCCACCTGGCATCTTTGGAAGGGCCATGCAGCCCAAGGCCTCCCTCCTCTAGCAAGTTACTTTGTAACTTGGCTGTTGGCTTTAGCACAGATCAAGCAACCTTCAACAGCTCCTTTTGCCAGTCTAAAAAGACCCCCAGCAACATACATCATGAGATAGGCTTCTGCCAATCCTCAGGAAGTGCAAGAACTCTCTTAATGGAGTTGCTTTAATATTGGTAGGGCCAAAGGTTCTGGTATCTCTTGTTTGCCATCCCTTGGAAACCAATTCTTGCCTTTTTTCTCTGCCACACGACTTTTAACTGTATGTCAAACTGCTGCGGTAGAAAAGACAGCTTCCTGGGCAGTGATGGAGTCACGGGGAGCAAAGGGGGCATCTTGGAGAGTTCTGGCAGAAGTGTGGCTTTCTGAGTTTCTTCATCCACCAAAAAGGAGACAGAGGAGTCCTGTAACATTCTTCAACTCCAGGGAGAGGCCATGGGGCTTTTGCCATGGAGTCTCTCAAATGATTGCGGGATGCAGCTCCCTTCTGATGCTAAGTTCCTGGCAACAGCACCCTCTGAGGTACTCGGGAATTACAGACTTCCGGAACTGCCTACTCTATGCCCCCCTCTAATATGCACTCCCCTTTTGGAATGGAAAAGGAAGAAAACCAAACTATTCCTAATGCTAGGAAGTCTTTGCTGCCTTGCTCTAGGTTCAGGAATTTAGCAGGGCCTTGGCTGAGCAACAGTCTCTGTTGATTAGTAACAGTTTCTAGAACGAATACTTTCTTCTGTTACTTCCCCCCCTGTAAATTCCTAGCCTTGTCTAAGGAGAGATTCACACGGTCTCTTTGTAAAGACACATCTATCTTACTCCTTTCACGCCCACACCTTCCTTGCGGTGGAACGGCTCTCCCCGGCACAGCACCTGGCACAAAACCCCCGTATACGCACACACACACCTGCACTTACCCTGCACTCCACTGCACACACACACACACACACACCTCCCGCACACTAACACCCCCTCCACATCCCCACCATGCTACTTGCAGTGGCCCCGCCCCTGCCATCCCCACCGGCTGGCAGCACCCACTCCTCGCATGCTTCCCCATGCCTTGCATTTCCTTGCTGCCCCCTCTGTAGCCTTCCCTCAACCTGCCTTTTCTCCCCTGCCTTGCACTGACTTGCTCACCCATCCCCCACCTGACTTCCTTTCACATTCGTCTAGGTCTGGCCTCACCTTTCCTTTTCCTTCTAGGACCCTCATTGCCTTGCCTCGCCTCGCAAAGCCACCACTTGCCTTGCCTTGCCCTTGAACCCCTCCCTTGCCTTGCATGACCTTGCTCACCCCTCCCCCACCTGGAATTCAACACCCCTTTTCAATGACATTTCTGGGCCTTGCCCTGCCCTTTCTGCTCCTCCGAGGAATCTCAAAGCTCTCAAGCATCTCCGGTGTTTCAGGATCCCATGAGAGGAAGACCAGGGGAGGACGCATGTTGCCACACTCATCTCTGTGGGCAGCCTTTGTCTGGGAGCAATCCTTGCATGTCTTGAACCTTGGAGGGGCAATTCACATTTTGCCCTTGAGCTCGGGGACCAGAAAGAGAGTTCTTTTGCATACAAGGGAAGGCAGGTAGCTCAAGTCTTTTAGGTACAGAGGAGAGATGACCCACGCGGGATCAAGGCCACACAGAGCACTTGGTCCTGGCCACTTTTGTGCACCAGCAGTCCTTGAATGTACTTCTCACCTGCCTTGCCTGGCCTTGCCTTGGCAACACAACACTTGCCTTGCCTTGCCCTGCTAGCCCTCTGGAGCCTTGCATTCCTTTGCACGGCCATGCCCAGCACATGACCTGCCTACTGTTTTCCTCCAGGGCCTTGGCTTGCTGAGCCCTTCCTGTTTCTGCCTGGCCTTCCCATCAGTGGCCCTTCCTTCCTACAGCCAGCCTTGCCTCTAACTTCTGGGCCTTCTCTTGCCTACCAGTCCATTTGCTTTCCCCTCACTGCTCTGGCCTTGCCTACCTCTCCCTTGACTTGCCCACAATTGCCTGCACTCGGTTTGCAGCGCCTTGCCTGCATGGAAGGCAAGGGAAAGAGTGGTAGGCCGGGCAAAGCAAAGCCAGCAAGTTGTAGGCAGTGCGAGGCAAGGCAGACGCAGGCAAAGGAAGCAGAGCAAGGGTACCTTAAGAAGAACTAGACAAGGCAAGGCCAAGAGACTCGGAGTGCCTTTCCTTGGGAAGGCAAGGACATAGTGCCAGTGTTGCTGGAGCAGATGTTAAGGTACTGTGGGGAGGAATAGTCCAGCAAGACATTTCTCTTCTGGCCCCTGTGCGTGTAGGGGCAATTGTTGGACATATTCAATACTGGAGGCGGATCAGTCGCTGGATGTGTTGTATTTTGGAGGAGGGGATGCCGTTTCTTTGGAGATGGGCTTGTAGTTGCTCTCTTTGGCAAGGAAGGCAGGTTTGGATGTGCACATCAGGTACTCCTAGGGATTTTAAAGGCTTTTCCCAACAGGCAGAGCTCTCTCTGGGTTCGAGCTGTTGAGCTGTCAGTGGGAATGCAAAGGCCAAGCTCTTAAGCTATTTGTCCTGGTGCCTTCAGTGTGTGAGCAGTCCCTGGTGCCGTTGCCTTTGGATCCTGACTCTGGGAGAGGGAAGGCTTAGGATGGTACCTAGAGCTGAGAAGGAGAGTGCTGAGAACAGCGTGTGTGCTGCTAGTTTGAGGGGTGCAGGTGAAGTTGTAGGCAGCAAGATCTTCCTCAGCTGGCACTGTTTTGAGCCCTGTTTTTGCCAGATGGTTTCAAGTTGGTGGGCGGAATCTGCGAGAGGGAAAAGATTTGTATGGGCCAAAGAGGTGTGGTGTAAAGAAGAGTGTGCTCTTGGAAGGGGAAGATGAGGGCAACCTTTTTGTCCTGACACCGTTGATTTGAGTGCAGGGCCGTTTGCAAGTTGCCTCTGTCTGCCCTTGGGGTGGTTTCGAGCTGGGCCAGGTGCTTGGCCTTCTTTTGCAAGTCTGCAGCGCCGTCGTGTGGTTGTTTCCATGAGCGCTGACAGTGCCCGGCAAAAAGCGCTTGGCTGGCGCGGCCCCAGTCGTGTGGAAGCAGTTGGTGGAAGAGCTCCGCTGTGCATCCTGCCTCTTGGAGACATAAAAGGATGTAACCCTGCGCGTAGGGGGGAAGCAAGACGAATCTTTTCATTGTTGGCTGAGCAGTTTCTACGCGGCAAAAGTAAAGGCAGTTTCAGCACGGCCTCTTTCTTTCAGAACCTTTTCTGTGCCATCATGAACATGCTCAACATGCCACTCGCACCCGCTGAACTGCATCAAAGGCCCTGGAGATAGGCACTTTCCTTCAAGCTCTCTGTAGCATCCTACCCTCCACCTCTGGCGGATCCCAAAGCCCTTCCAAACATCCAGCAGCTGCACGCAGAGAACAAGTGCTAAAACAAGGCGTTGGCCTTCCTAGTCCTTTTAAAGTCTGTGAACTAGGCGAAACATTCCAGTGAGCAGCACTTTCCTTCGCAACTATATCTAGAGCATCATCACATTCTCTCCAAGTGGGTAAGTCCACCCTTGCAGCGCAGCGTTTGAAGCCACAGTTCGGACTGAGAGATAGGCCAGGTGAGAAAGCATTTCTTGACTATCCCTCTTCTCTGGAAGACTTGATACTCGCAGCGCGACCACGTCCACACACCTTCAGTGTGGCCAGGTTCAAGCAGCTAGAGCTCCCAGAGATGGGAGAGTCAGGAGAGAAGACGTTCCAAAAGTACCGTGTACTTACAGCAGCATTAAAACTGTGCACAGCAGTCTGCAGCACTGTAGACTGCGGCTTCTCCGACAGACGAGCCATCCCATTGTTGCCTCTCGCAGCCTGCTTGCTAGCTGCTCTCCTGAAGAAAAGAACTAGAAGAAAAAGCCAATGCTGGGCTGCACCTTCCCCTTGCCTTACGTAAAGCCACCTAAACTCCCCGCTGCACTCTCTACTTCCCCTCTCCTTGGAAGCGACCACTGTGTTTGCTGCATCTCGAAGCCTAAAGTTAAGCGCCAGTGGTTTTGGGGATGGTTGGAAGAGGGATAAGTAGTAGCACAAGGAAGTAGTTGTCGTTGAACTTCCTCCTTCTCAATGCTAACGTGAATTGGGCAGGCAGGCGAGTGCTAGCCACGCTCCTTTCTCAGTTTGTACGCTGCGGACACGAGTCCGGTGCTCTGCGCCTTCGTTCGGCCTCTTTAGTACCCATGTCGCTCTTTCATTCAGCCGGAGTCGAAGCGTCGTCTACTTCTCGCCCAGAGAGCACGGTGCCGGCAGCGAAATGCCCCAGCCGACTGCTTCTGCCGACACACGCCTGGTCTATGCACTTTCCCTCGCAGCGACATACAGCAGCACTTTCGGTCTTTCTTGTCGTCCAAATGGAAAGGGAAAGATTCTCTGCTATGTCCCGCCCAGAGAACAGTTTTAGGTCAACCAGCACGCCCAGAGCTTGCCCTCGACGCGTGGAAACTTGTGTTTGCACCACATTCAAGTGGTAGCCGTCTTTCCTTTACAGGCTGCAGAACGCCGTCAGATCCCGGTGCTCTCTGCACCTGCCTTCTCAGTTCCAATACCGCCGCGCACAATACAGCTTTGCAGGAAGCAAACACGCGGATAGTCATGTCGCTCAGAAGAACGTGCCAGGACGAAAAGATGTTCTTCCTTTCTCCTCGTCGCCCATATTGTGGTGCTGTATTAAAAGCCTTGGCCAGCGAAAGGCTAATCCAGCAAGTGTTTCTCACCTGATGCATTTCGCTGAGGGAGAGCTGAGGAAAATCCTTGCACAGCACACTGCGGATGCGTGCAGTACACATGCTGAAGAGAGCCACAGCTAAAAGCAATCGCTGGGCTTCAGTTCTGTCCAGACGGCAGAAGGCGAAGAACGAAGCAGCTGGGCACCGCGTTAACGTACTCAGTGGACCGAATTTCAAATGTCCAGCCAAGAGCTGCTTCACAAGCAGATTCAGCTGAGAATGCTCTGGATGGTTCACAAAGTAAGGCGTAGCCGTTGCACTCTATCACACTATCAGGCCAGAAGAAGTTTCTTACACCTTCAATGCTGCAGAGTCCATGCAGCTGGAGCACACGCAGTAGGACGCGTCCAGATAGACGGCGTTCTTCAAGTACCCCCCTCCTCCAAGCAGCCTTGAAACTGAGCACAACACACTGCGGCTCGGGAGCTTCCTTCTCAGATAGACGTGCCGTCACGTTATTCACTCTCGCAGCTCCGTTGCCCACTAGCAGCAGGTGCTACCAAAGCAAAATGCTCCAGAAGTAAAAAGCACTGCTGAGCAAACCTTTTCCTTTGCCTCACGTAAAGCACTGTAAACTGTCCGCTGCACTCTTTATTTCCATTCTCCGCTGCATCTACCACTGTCATCTCTGCATCTCGAAGCATAAAGCTCGGCACAATTCTTCCCAGGGAAAGCTGGAAGAGAAATAGGTAGCAGCACAAGTAGCTGCAAGTGGAACTTTTGTTTTCAACTGCTAACGTGAATCCGCAAAGAAGCGAGCGGCAGCCACGCTTCTTCTTGCAGCCTGTGCGATGCGCACACCAGCTCGGTGCTCTGCGCCCTCATTCGTATGCTCTTCGTACCATGTCGCGCTTTTCATTCAGCCGGAGTCGAAGCGTCGTCTACTTCTCGCCCGGAGAGCACGGTGCCGGAAGAGAAATGCCCCAGCCGACTGCCCTTCCGAAACACACCAGGGCTATGCACTTTTCTCGCAGCGACATACAGCAGCACTTTCGGTCTTTTCTTGTCGTCCAAATGTAAAGGGAAAGATTCTCAGCAATGTCGGGCACAGAGAACAGTTTTAGGTCAACAAGCACGCCCAGAGCTTGCCCGCGACTCGTGGAAACTTGTGTTTGCACACATTCCAGTGGCAGCCCTCTTTCCTTTACAGCCTGCAGAGCGCCGTCAGATCGCGGTGCTCTCTGCACCTGCCTTCTCCCTTTCAAGTACCACTGCGCAGAATATAGCCTTGCAGGAAGCAATGACGCGGATAGTCGTCTCGCAGAGAAGAACGTGCAAAGACGAAAAGATGTTCTTCTTTGCTCCTCCTCGTCGCCCAGATTGTGGTGCTGTACTGAAAGCCATGGCCAGCGAAAGGCTAATCCAGCAAGTGTTTCTCACCTGATGCATTTCGCTGAGGGAGAGCTGAGGAAAATCCTTGCACAGCACACTGCGGATGCGTGCAGTACACATGCTGAAGAGCGGCAAAACTCAAAGCCATCGCTGGGCTTCAGTTCTGTCCAGACCGCAGAAGGCGAAGAACGAAGCAGCTGGGCACCGCGTTAACGTACTCAGTGGACCGAATTTCAAATGTCCAGCCAAAAGCTGCTTCATAAGCAGATTCAGCTGAGAATGCTCTGGCTGCTTCACAAAGTAAGGCGCAGCCGTTTCCATTCATCACACTACCTGGCCAGAAGCAGTATCCTACACCTTCAATGCTGCAGAGTCCATGCAGCTGGAGCACACGCAGTAGGACGCGTCCAGATAGACGGCGTTCTTCAAGTACCCCCCTCCTCCAAGCAGCCTTGAAACTGAGCACAACACACTGCGGCTCGGGAGCTTCCTTCTCAGATAGACGTGCCGTCACGTTATTCACTCTCGCAGCTCCGTTGCCCACTAGCAGCAGGTGCTACCAAAGCAAAATGCTCCAGAAGTAAAAAGCACTGCTGAGCAAACCTTTTCCTTTGCCTCACGTAAAGCACTGTAAACTGTCCGCTGCACTCTTTATTTCCATTCTCCGCTGCATCTACCACTGTCATCTCTGCATCTCGAAGCATAAAGCTCGGCACAATTCTTCCCAGGGAAAGCTGGAAGAGAAATAGGTAGCAGCACAAGTAGCTGCAAGTGGAACTTTTGTTTTCAACTGCTAACGTGAATCCGCAAAGAAGCGAGCGGCAGCCACGCTTCTTCTTGCAGCCTGTGCGATGCGCACACCAGCTCGGTGCTCTGCGCCCTCATTCGTATGCTCTTCGTACCATGTCGCGCTTTTCATTCAGCCGGAGTCGAAGCGTCGTCTACTTCTCGCCCGGAGAGCACGGTGCCGGAAGAGAAATGCCCCAGCCGACTGCCCTTCCGAAACACACCAGGGCTATGCACTTTTCTCGCAGCGACATACAGCAGCACTTTCGGTCTTTTCTTGTCGTCCAAATGTAAAGGGAAAGATTCTCAGCAATGTCGGGCACAGAGAACAGTTTTAGGTCAACAAGCACGCCCAGAGCTTGCCCGCGACTCGTGGAAACTTGTGTTTGCACACATTCCAGTGGCAGCCCTCTTTCCTTTACAGCCTGCAGAGCGCCGTCAGATCGCGGTGCTCTCTGCACCTGCCTTCTCCCTTTCAAGTACCACTGCGCAGAATATAGCCTTGCAGGAAGCAATGACGCGGATAGTCGTCTCGCAGAGAAGAACGTGCAAAGACGAAAAGATGTTCTTCTTTGCTCCTCCTCGTCGCCCAGATTGTGGTGCTGTACTGAAAGCCATGGCCAGCGAAAGGCTAATCCAGCAAGTGTTTCTCACCTGATGCATTTCGCTGAGGGAGAGCTGAGGAAAATCCTTGCACAGCACACTGCGGATGCGTGCAGTACACATGCTGAAGAGCGGCAAAACTCAAAGCCATCGCTGGGCTTCAGTTCTGTCCAGACCGCAGAAGGCGAAGAACGAAGCAGCTGGGCACCGCGTTAACGTACTCAGTGGACCGAATTTCAAATGTCCAGCCAAAAGCTGCTTCATAAGCAGATTCAGCTGAGAATGCTCTGGCTGCTTCACAAAGTAAGGCGCAGCCGTTTCCATTCATCACACTACCTGGCCAGAAGCAGTATCCTACACCTTCAATGCTGCAGAGTCCATGCAGCTGGAGCACACGCAGTAGGACGCGTCCAGATAGACGGCGTTCTTCAAGTACCCCCTTCTCCAAGCAGCCTTGAAACTGAGCACAACACACTGCGGCTCGGGAGCTTCCTTCTCAGATAGACGTGCCGTCACGTTATTCACTCTCGCAGCACAATTCTTCCCAGGGAAAGCTGGAAGAGAAATAGGTAGCAGCACAAGTAGCTGCAAGTGGAACTTTTGTTTTCAACTGCTAACGTGAATCCGCAAAGAAGCGAGCGGCAGCCACGCTTCTTCTTGCAGCCTGTGCGATGCGCACACCAGCTCGGTGCTCTGCGCCCTCATTCGTATGCTCTTCGTACCATGTCGCGCTTTTCATTCAGCCGGAGTCGAAGCGTCGTCTACTTCTCGCCTGAGAGCACGGTGCCGGCAGAGAAACGCTCCGGGCTTCTGCCTCTGCCGAAACACGCCTGGGCTATCCCTCTCAGCGTTAAGTAGCACAAAATGCTGTCTGCGTTGTGGTCTTAATCTTAAGGGAAAGATTCTCGGCTTCGGCTAGCACAGAGAACTTTGCTGGGACAATACATGTGTTTTATTATCCTTTCTCGCAAGAAGACTATGGTGCTTCTTTGGAACTGTTGGCCAGTGTAAGGCTAATCCAGCAAGTGCTTCTCTCCTGACACATTTCTCTGAGCGAGAGCTTCGGCGGACAGTTGGGCTCTGCGAAGCAGAAAGTCTGTGCTTGCACGTAGCGCTGAGGAGAATCTGTGCACAGCGCGCTCTGGATGCGTGCAGTACACACACTAAAGAGAGCCAAAGCTCAATGTCTCAGTTCTGTCCAGCGCCGGAAATTGAGAAGAACGCAGCCCCAGAGCTCTGGGCTGGAGTGTGCGATGGTTATGAGCTGTGCCGCTCTTCTGCGTGTCTACTGCACGCATCCATAGTGTACAGTGCAAGGATTTTCCTCAGCTCTCGCTCAGCGAAATGCATTAGAAGGGAAGCACATGCTAGATTAGCCATTCGTTAGCCCACGCTTTCAGTAGAGCACCACAATCTGGGCGACGAGGAAAAGCAAAGAAGAACATCTTTTCGTCTTTGCACGATCTTCTCTGCGAGACATCTCTCCACGTCTTTGCTTCCTGCAAGGCTGTAAGGTGCGCGGTGGTACTTGGAAGGGAGAAGGCAGGTGCAGAGAGCACCGCGATCTGACGGCGCTCTGCAGGCTGTAAAGGAAAGAAAGCTACCACTTGAATATGGTGCAAATACCAATTTCCACGCGTCGCGGGTAAGCTCCGGGTAAGCTTGGTGACCTAAAACTGGGCGCTGAGTGAGACGTAACCGAGAATCTTTCCCTTTGCATTCCGGCTCCAACGCAAACAGAATGTGATGCTACTTAGCGCTGCGAAGGAAAGTGCATAGCCCTGGTGTGTTTGGGAAGAATCAGCAGCCTGGAGCGTTTTTCTGGAGCCTTTCTCCGCTGGCACCGTGCTCTCTGGGCGAGAAGTAGACGACGCTTCGACTCCGGCAGAATGAAAGCGTGACATGGTACGAAGAGCATTAAAGAATGAGGGCAGAGCACCGAGCTGGTGTGTGCATCGCACAGGCTGCAAGAGGAAGATTGGCTGTCACTCGCTTGTTTCCGGATTCACGTTAGCGTTTTAAAACAGAAAGTTCCACTTGCAGCTACTTGTGCTGCTGCCTATTTCTCTTCCAGCGTTCCCTGGGAGGAATTGTGCCGAGCTTTATGCTTCGAGATGCAGAGATAACAGTGGTAGATGCGGCGGAGAATGGAAATACAGAGCACAGCGGACAGTTTATGGTGCTTTACGTGAGGCAAGGGAAAGTGCAGCCCGGCAGTGCTTTTTACTTCTGGAGCATTTTGCTTTGGTAGCAGCTGCTGCAAGTGGGCAACGGAGCTGCGAGAGTGAATAACGTGACGGCACGTCTATCTGAGAAGGAAGCTCCCGAGCCGCAGTGTGTTGTGCTCAGTTTCAAGGCTGCTTGGAGGAGGGGGGTACTTGAAGAACGCCGTCTATCTGGACGCGTCCTACTGCGTGTGCTCCAGCTGCATGGACGCTGCAGCATTGAAGGTGTAGGATACTGCTTCTGGCCAGGTAGTGTGATGAATGGAAACGGCTGCGCCTTACTTTGTGAAGCAGCCAGAGCATTCTCAGCTGAATCTGCTTATGAAGCAGCTTTTGGCTGGACATTTGAAATTCGGTCCACTGAGTACGTTAACGCGGTGCCCAGTTGCTTCGTTCTTTGCCTTCTGCGGTCTGGACAAAACTGAAGCCCAGCGATGGCTTTGCGTTTTGGCGCTCTTCAGCGCGAACACTGCACGCATCCACAGTGTGCTGTGCACGGATTTTCCTCAGCTCGACGTACAATCATTTTCTTGCTGTTTCCAGAGTCTAAACTCTTCGTGAAACTCTCGCTCAGCGAGATGCGTCAGGAATGAGGCACTTGCTGGATGAGCTTTTCGCTAGCCAAGACTTTCAATACAGCACCACAATTCAGGCAAGAAGCAGGAGAAAGGAAGATCATCCTTTCGTCCTTCCACGTTCTTCTCTGCGAGATGACTACCCGTGTCTTTGCTTCCTGCAAGGCTGTAAGAGGCGCGGTAGTACTTAGAACTGAGAAGGCAGGTGCAGAGAGCACGGCGGTCTGACGGTGCTCTGCAGGCTGTAAAGGAAAGACGGCAGCCACTTGAATGTGGTGCAAACACAAGTTTCCACGCGTCGAGGGCAAGCTCTGGGCGTGCTGGTTGACCTAAAACTGTTCTCTGGGCGGGACATAGCAGAGAATCTTTCCCTTTCCATTTGGACGACAAGAAAGACCGAAAGTGCTGCTGTATGTCGCTGCGAGGGAAAGTGCATAGACCAGGCGTGTGTCGGCAGAAGCAGTCGGCTGGGGCATTTCGCTGCCGGCACCGTGCTCTCTGGGCGAGAAGTAGACGACGCTTCGACTCCGGCTGAATGAAAGAGCGACATGGGTACTAAAGAGGCCGAACGAAGGCGCAGAGCACCGGACTCGTGTCCGCAGCGTACAAACTGAGAAAGGAGCGTGGCTAGCACTCGCCTGCCTGCCCAATTCACGTTAGCATTGAGAAGGAGGAAGTTCAACGACAACTACTTCCTTGTGCTACTACTTATCCCTCTTCCAACCATCCCCAAAACCACTGGCGCTTAACTTTAGGCTTCGAGATGCAGCAAACACAGTGGTCGCTTCCAAGGAGAGGGGAAGTAGAGAGTGCAGCGGGGAGTTTAGGTGGCTTTACGTAAGGCAAGGGGAAGGTGCAGCCCAGCATTGGCTTTTTCTTCTAGTTCTTTTCTTCAGGAGAGCAGCTAGCAAGCAGGCTGCGAGAGGCAACAATGGGATGGCTCGTCTGTCGGAGAAGCCGCAGTCTACAGTGCTGCAGACTGCTGTGCACAGTTTTAATGCTGCTGTAAGTACACGGTACTTTTGGAACGTCTTCTCTCCTGACTCTCCCATCTCTGGGAGCTCTAGCTGCTTGAACCTGGCCACACTGAAGGTGTGTGGACGTGGTTGCGCTGCGAGTATCAAGACTTCCAGAGAAGAGGGATAGTCAAGAAATGCTTTCTCACCTGGCCTATCTCTCAGTCCGAACTGTGGCTGCAAACGCTGCGCTGCAAGGGTGGACTTACCCACTTGGAGAGAATGTGATGATGCTCTAGATATAGTTGCGAAGGAAAGTGCTGCTCACTGGAATGTTTCGCCTAGTTCACAGACTTTAAAAGGACTAGGAAGGCCAACGCCTTGTTTTAGCACTTGTTCTCTGCGTGCAGCTGCTGGATGTTTGGAAGGGCTTTGGGATCCGCCAGAGGTGGAGGGTACGATGCTACAGAGAGCTTGAAGGAAAGCGCCTATCTCCAGGGCCTTTGATGCAGTTCAGCGGGTGCGAGTGGCATGTTGAGCATGTTCATGATGGCACAGAAAAGGTTCTGAAAGAAAGAGGCCGTGCTGAAACTGCCTTTACTTTTGCCGCTTAGAAACTGCTCAGCCAACAATGAAAAGATTCGTCTTGCTTCCCCCCTACGCGCAGGGTTACATCCTTTTATGTCTCCAAGAGGCAGGATGCACAGCGGAGCTCTTCCACCAACTGCTTCCACACGACTGGGGCCGCGCCAGCCAAGCGCTTTTTGCCGGGCACTGTCAGCGCTCATGGAAACAACCACACGACGGCGCTGCAGACTTGCAAAAGAAGGCCAAGCACCTGGCCCAGCTCGAAACCACCCCAAGGGCAGACAGAGGCAACTTGCAAACGGCCCTGCACTCAAATCAACGGTGTCAGGACAAAAAGGTTGCCCTCATCTTCCCCTTCCAAGAGCACACTCTTCTTTACACCACACCTCTTTGGCCCATACAAATCTTTTCCCTCTCGCAGATTCCGCCCACCAACTTGAAACCATCTGGCAAAAACAGGGCTCAAAACAGTGCCAGCTGAGGAAGATCTTGCTGCCTACAACTTCACCTGCACCCCTCAAACTAGCAGCACACACGCTGTTCTCAGCACTCTCCTTCTCAGCTCTAGGTACCATCCTAAGCCTTCCCTCTCCCAGAGTCAGGATCCAAAGGCAACGGCACCAGGGACTGCTCACACACTGAAGGCACCAGGACAAATAGCTTAAGAGCTTGGCCTTTGCATTCCCACTGACAGCTCAACAGCTCGAACCCAGAGAGAGCTCTGCCTGTTGGGAAAAGCCTTTAAAATCCCTAGGAGTACCTGATGTGCACATCCAAACCTGCCTTCCTTGCCAAAGAGAGCAACTACAAGCCCATCTCCAAAGAAACGGCATCCCCTCCTCCAAAATACAACACATCCAGCGACTGATCCGCCTCCAGTATTGAATATGTCCAACAATTGCCCCCACACGCACAGGGGCCAGAAGAGAAATGTCTTGCTGGACTATTCCTCCCCACAGTACCTTAACATCTGCTCCAGCAACACTGGCACTATGTCCTTGCCTTCCCAAGGAAAGGCACTCCGAGTCTCTTGGCCTTGCCTTGTCTAGTTCTTCTTAAGGTACCCTTGCTCTGCTTCCTTTGCCTGCGTCTGCCTTGCCTCGCACTGCCTACAACTTGCTGGCTTTGCTTTGCCCGGCCTACCACTCTTTCCCTTGCCTTCCATGCAGGCAAGGCGCTGCAAACCGAGTGCAGGCAATTGTGGGCAAGTCAAGGGAGAGGTAGGCAAGGCCAGAGCAGTGAGGGGAAAGCAAATGGAGTGGTAGACAAGAGAAGGTCCAGAAGTTAGAGGCAAGGCTGGCTGTAGGAAGGAAGGGCCACTGATGGGAAGGCCAGGCAGAAACAGGAAGGGCTCAGCAAGCCAAGGCCCTGGAGGAAAACAGTAGGCAGCTCATGTGCTGGGCATGGCCGTGCAAAGGAATGCAAGGCTCCAGAGGGCTAGCAGGGCAAGGCAAGGCAAGTGTTGTGTTGCCAAGGCAAGGCCAGGCAAGGCAGGTGAGAAGTACATTCAAGGACTGCTGGTACACAAAAGTGGCCAGGACCAAGTGCTCTGTGTGGCCTTGATCCCGCGTGGGTCATCTCTCCTCTGTACCTAAAAGACTTGAGCTACCTGCTTTCCCTTGTATGCAAAAGAACTCTCTTTCTGGTCCCCGAGCTCAAGGGCAAAATGTGAATTGCCCCTCCAAGGTTGAAGACATGCAAGGATTGCTCCCAGACAAAGGCTGCCCACAGAGATGAGTGTGGCAACATGCGTCCTCCCCTGGTCTTCCTCTCATGGGATCCTGAAACACCGGAGATGCTTGAGAGCTTTGAGATTCCTCGGAGGAGCAGAAAGGGCAGGGCAAGGCCCAGAAATGTCATTGAAAAGGGGTGTTGAATTCCAGGTGGGGGAGGGGTGAGCAAGGTCATGCAAGGCAAGGGAGGGGTTCAAGGGCAAGGCAAGGCAAGTGGTGGCTTTGCGAGGCGAGGCAAGGCAATGAGGGTCCTAGAAGGAAAAGGAAAGGTGAGGCCAGACCTAGACGAATGTGAAAGGAAGTCAGGTGGGGGATGGGTGAGCAAGTCAGTGCAAGGCAGGGGAGAAAAGGCAGGTTGAGGGAAGGCTACAGAGGGGGCAGCAAGGAAATGCAAGGCATGGGGAAGCATGCGAGGAGTGGGTGCTGCCAGCCGGTGGGGATGGCAGGGGCGGGGCCACTGCAAGTAGCATGGTGGGGATGTGGAGGGGGTGTTAGTGTGCGGGAGGTGTGTGTGTGTGTGTGTGTGCAGTGGAGTGCAGGGTAAGTGCAGGTGTGTGTGTGCGTATACGGGGGTTTTGTGCCAGGTGCTGTGCCGGGGAGAGCCGTTCCACCGCAAGGAAGGTGTGGGAGTGAAAGGAGTAAGATAGATGTGTCTTTACAAAGAGACCGTGTGAATCTCTCCTTAGACAAGGCTAGGAATTTACAGGGGGGGAAGTAACAGAAGAAAGTATTCGTTCTAGAAACTGTTACTAATCAACAGAGACTGTTGCTCAGCCAAGGCCCTGCTAAATTCCTGAACCTAGAGCAAGGCAGCAAAGACTTCCCAGCATTAGGAATAGTTTGGTTTTCTTCCTTTTCCATTCCAAAAGGGGAGTGCATATTAGAGGGGGGCATAGAGTAGGCAGTTCCGGAAGTCTGTAATTCCCGAGTACCTCAGAGGGTGCTGTTGCCAGGAACTTAACATCAGAAGGGGGCTGCTTCCCGCAATCATTTGAGAGACTCCATGGCAAAAGCCCCATGGCCTCTCCCTGGAGTTGAAGAATGTTACAGGACTCCTCTGTCTCCTTTTTGGTGGATGAAGAAACTCAGAAAGCCACACTTCTGCCAGAACTCTCCAAGATGCCCCCTTTGCTCCCCGTGACTCCATCACTGCCCAGGAAGCTGTCTTTTCTACCACAGCAGTTTGACATACAGTTAAAAGTCGTGTGGCAGAGAAAAAAGGCAAGAATTGGTTTCCAAGGGATGGCAAACGAGATACCAGAACCTTTGGCCCTACCAATATTAAAGCAACTCCATTAAGAGAGTTCTTGCACTTCCTGAGGATTGGCAGAAGCCTATCTCATGATGTATGTTGCTGGGGGTCTTTTTAGACTGGCAAAAGGAGCTGTTGAAGGTTGCTTGATCTGTGCTAAAGCCAACAGCCAAGTTACAAAGTAACTTGCTAGAGGAGGGAGGCCTTGGGCTGCATGGCCCTTCCAAAGATGCCAGGTGGATTTTCCGGAGATGCCCCAAGTGGCAAGGCTTAATATCTTCTGGTAATCGTATGTCAGCTAGCAAGGTGGCCAGAAGTATTTCCAACTACTTCAGTAATGACAGGATCTGTTCTTAAGGCATTTTTGGAACAAATCATTCCAAGATACAGCATTGTAGAAGCAATAGATTCAGATAGGGGAACTCATTTTGCAGGAAAGATCCTTCAAGGGGTTTTGGCTTCTTTAGGAACACAATGGAACCTCCATAGGCCCTGGCACCCCCAGAGCTCGGCTCGGGTAGAAAACAATGAAGAGAGAAATAAACACCTTTTGAAGCTGGTAATAGAAACCAAGATGCCATGGGTAGGGCTTTGGACATTGGCTTTGGTGAGAATGAGGGCCCAACCCAGAAGAGAGATTCAGTTATCTCCCTTTCAATCGTTGTTTGCAATTGCCCTCCTGGTAAGTCTCCACCCAGTGGGGGGGGTAGAGGCAAGTGATGCATTTTTAAAACCATCTGTGGCCAGGATCCTGCTTCTTGTGAAACCCCTTCAACAGGAAACTCAGCTGGCGCAAGCCCGGCCTTTGGACTTTGCTGCTTTTAACATCCAACCAGGAGATTGAGTCCTAATTAAGGAGTAGAAAGAAGCGCCAGTGCTGGTGAAATGGCGTGGCCCATTCCAAGTGTCACTGACGACAGAAAACAGCCGTCAAGTAAGCTGAACACAGGTGAACCCGTCACTCTCGGGTCAAGGTCTCTGAAGCCTCGGAGATTTGCACATCTCAGCTGGAGGAGAAGGCCGGGAGGCCGTGACTGACACTCTGCAGGAGTGGGCCGGAGCAGTAGGCAGTGCTTCGACATCGGAAGAAGCCCCGCAGTCCTACCTTCAGACCGTCTGCTGAAATAGACTGTAAAGGCATCCCTCCTCTAGAATCTCCACTCACTTGGGGGCTAATACTTGTGGCCATTTTGTTACGTTAAGTGGTTTCTGTGTCTTCAATTGCCACAGGTGCTGCAGAAGACAACGGGAAAATTAGACTAGCTAATTAGATGACACTATTAAAACATTTTCCTTACTAATTCTACTTTGATATGGTCAGCTGAGTTTAGGCCAGGAGTGGGAGAATCAATTTGCAGCCTTAGGAGAAGAAGTAGCAAAAGTTTTTAACCTTAGCAATTGCTGGCTCTGTGGAAGGCCAGGAGGATCTGAAGAGTGGCCACAGTTGGCTAGCCCAGCTGAACCTAAATGGTGGGTCAATGTGAGGGCCCACAGTGGGATGGGATTTGGGGCCAAAGAAGGAAGTTCACGGCCACTTCATTCTTCTCCAACAGGCACTTATTGCCTAATAGGATAGGGCGTGTCTATGTAGGAAAAGGCAATTGTCAATTGACTTTCCCTCTGGGCTTGAACAACTGGGTTTGGACCCCCAATTGCCCTCCTTCCAATTGTTCCAAATATCAAGGCAAATGCAATCAAATACCTGTTCGGCTCACTAACAGTAGCTGCGTAAGGCGTTCTTATCACACTTACCAAAAATATTTGGAAGCCTGTAAAGCAATGGGGAGGGACAAGGGGTTTTTTTGACCACCTGTTTTTGAGCAGTCCCCACAAAAATTCCACAAGTAGAAGACATGTTGTTTGTGATTATCAGTGGGAATGGCCACACCGGATTGGAACTCAAAGCCTTTTAGTGAGTTCTGCTCCAAATCCAACCAAGCAGCTTGCAGATGTAAATGTAGGTGGGAACCCTGTGCGGGAGCTTGGAAATGCAAATGCTGGGACCCTTATGGTGGGGCAACTCTTGTTGGAGGACCGTTAGGCCCGGGAATCCTGCTGTATTTTGAGCCACCAATTGATGACCATGGGTAGGTTCCTTTGCTAATGGAACACGGGCTTTGAAAGGACAGTATTGGATTTGTGGCCAACATGCTTAGCTCAGGTTACCTCCAAACTGGTCAGGGATATGGTATATTTAGTAGACTGTTGTTCTTTTTGCTACTACAAGTTCTGGGAAATCGCTTAGGAATCAAAATCTGTGATGATTTAATTAGAGAAAAGCAGTCAGCTGATGCAGCCCTGGCTGGAGGGAGCACCCCAAAACGGGGAAATGATGAACGGCCAACAGAACAAGTTACCCAACACGATGGACCAGCCCCTTGGAAACCTAAGGAATTAATCCCAGATGCCTGGGAACCCATTTATCATTTGAAGGAGATAATTAGGTTACAAGCTGTCTCGGAAATAATTACCAACCAGCCAGCCACAGCGCTTGACCTTTTTGCTGAGCAACCCACTTAAATGAGGAAAGCGGTATTTCAACATTGGATGGTATTAGATTATCTGTTGGCAGAAGAAGGAGGAGTTTGTGGGAAATTAAATGACTCGAGCTGCTGTTTGCAAGCAGATGACAGCGGAAAAGTGGTCAAACAAATAACAAAGGAAATAACGTCAGCTCGTGGACCTGTCCAAATGTTGAAAGGATGGGAATGGGACATATTTTCATAGTTAACTGGCCAGCTATGGGCTAAATGAATACGATTTCTCCTCTTATATGCTATCGCAATTCTCATCTTTTTACCATGCGTGACACCATGCTGGCTGCAGCTCTTTCAGCAGGTGCTCAAGGGGATGCCGCTAGCAGCCATGCCTACCTGATCCAGAAATGACTACAAAAGGACAGAAAAGAATGTCACTGCAAATAATAGCAAAACCCAAGAAGACTCCAGAAGAAAAAATTAAATCCATGGTAATTAAGGTTTGTAAAGACAAATACAGAGCAAATAAAAAGAGGAGGGATTAAAAGGAATGAGATGGATGAGTCTTTACAAAGAGACCGTGTGAATCGGCCTGTAGACAAGGCTAGGAAGTTATGGCTAGTGAAGTAACAGAAGAAACTAGGAGTTCTCTAGAACTGTTACTAATCATCAGAGACTGTTGATTAATCAAGGCCGTGTTAAATTCCTGAACCTAGAGCAAGGCAACAAAGACTTAAGAGCATTAGGAATGGGGTTCTTTTCTTTCTTCTCGATGCCAAGAGGGGGGTGCATATTAGAGGGGGGCGCATAGAGTAGGCAGTTCCGGAAGTCTGTATCTCCCGAATACCTCAGCCAGTGGGGAAAAGGAAGAGGGTGCTGTGGCCGGGAACTTGGCATCAAAAGGGGGCTGCATCCCGCAACCGTTTGACAGACGCCATGGGAAAAGCCCCATGGACTCTCCCTGTAGTCGAAGAATGTTGCAGGACTCCTCTGTCTCCTTTTCGGATATAAACCTCAGGCATCGTGGATTAATTTTCCCTAACGGCAGCGACCTGCCGCGTGGTCTCCGTGCTCCTCTCCAGCCCCCCGGGACGTGTAAAATAGTTCCCAGCGGCTCCCACCGCCCGTTGCAGACGGCTGCGCGGCCCCGGGGCTGCCCGCAGTGCTCCCCTGCCCCGCCAGGGCTGCCCGCGGCCAGGGCCGGGGCCCTTCTCGACAGCAGCCGAGGGGCTGCGGAGCGGGCGGCTGCCGGACGATCAGCTATTTTATGCCGCGCGGTGCTGCCGCCTCCATCTAGCTCTCCATCACGCCGCCGCCCGCCGCCCGCCTGGCGCGCTCACGCTCGGCCGCGCTCGCCGCCCGCCCAGCCTTGCCGGAAGCTCTCCCGCCCGTGCTGTGCCCCGGCTCCGCCGGCAGCTCGGCAGGGCCCGGCCGCACGCGTGCTGCGTGGCTCGGAGCAGCCGCGTTGCGCCGCAGGCGACGGGGAAGGCGGGGCGGGCCGGCGCCATCGTGGTAGCGCGAGGAGAGGAGCGCCCGGGCGGGGCGGCGAGCGGCGCGGCGGTGAGCGCTTCTGCTTCCTGTCGCTCGGCGGCCGCCCACGGCAGGTGCCGTGTGACCCCGCGGAGCGGCGGGGCCGGCCGGGCGGTGCGCGGCGAGGCTTTCGGCCAGCGGCGGCCACAGCGAGAGGCTGCTGGCACTGCCCGTGCCGGTGGAGAGAGCGGGGATCCGAGGCCGGCCTTCCCCGGGCGACGAGGGGAGGCCGCCTTTGCCGCGCTGCCCTCCGTGCAGCATGTGGCCGATTCCGGCGAACCCGGGGTCTCCGCAGCGGCGCGGGCGGGAGGGAGTGGGGAGCGCGCTCGGTGCCGTGCCGGCCGCTCCCGGCCAGCGCTGCGCTGCGCCGAGGCGTTTTCCCGCCCGTCCTGGGAAGGACATAAGCGACACCGTAGTTGGAGCTTAGCTGTCAGGGGGAACAACTTCTCTCTGTGAAAAACGAAGTTCACTCTCCTGTGAGAATTTAAAGGGGTTTAATATAAAGACAATAAGAGACACATCAAATAAAGCAACGGGGTAACAGCCAGTTGCCTTGGCGCTCTGCCAAGAGCACACCTGATGCCAGAGGTCAGTCCTTTTTATACCGTTTTTACTGTCTGTTCTTTATTCATATTAAAACTTTTCCTGGAGCTGTTCTGCATGGCCACTCCTTGGTTCCGCCTTTTTAGAGCGTGCCTAGTCTTCTGCCTTGTGGTTTTATTTCTCTTGATTCTTGGGGTTGGGCCCGCTAGGCAAGAGTCGATGGTAGGGTGGATTTCTTAATTCTCCAGACAGTCAGGGCTGATTGCAGCTTTGGGCCTCTTCGTCTCTCCGGGCAGAGTGGTGATAAAATCTCCCGGACTCTCCTGGCCGCCCGTTCTCCGGGCGGAGTAGCCTTTGGGCCCTTTTGCTCCCTAGACAAAGTGTTGATTAGCAGCTTTTCGGGCCTCATCCTCTGTTCGTTTGGAGGTTATCTTACGTGCTCACACTTGCTAACATTCTTGCTAAAAAGAGAGAAAACTACATCCACACAGCAGAAAGCATTTCTAACGTTATATAATATCTACTTTATACTTTGCGAGAAGCTAATATAATATATGTTTATAACAATCCCCCCTTTTCTATTTTATAAATCATTTGGCTTGAGCAATAATTCTTTTTTCTTGGCTTCTAATGTCTGTTCGTTCTTTTCACAGATCAATTTGGCTTCTTCAAGAGGGTCTTTTGTATCACTTTGTCTTTTTAATACCATAATTTTTTGTGCTGTTCCAGACATAGCCAACTTTGGGTCAGTAGGCATTGCCACAACTTGCATGCCTTGAACTATGCTGGTGATTAGCCGAATAAAGCGGGGGATCAAGCAAGGGAGAAATATTAGACTAGCTGTAGCACATAAGAGGAAGAAACCTAGCTTCTTCCACCATTCTTTCCCCAATATGCCATCCCACCAGTTAGCAGACATCATTGATTCCCATTTTTGGACTGGTACATGGGCTATTTTTCTGATTTGGTTGGCCATATCTAGAACGGCATCCCCATTGTCATCAATTTTTAAACAACAGTCCGATGTATTGAACTTCCTGCACACACTGCCTTCTTCGGCCAGTAAATAGTCTAAAGCCAGCCTATTTTGATGTATTGCAGCTCTGGTTTGGCGTTGCTGGCTGACTATTAATTCCATAGCCCCAGCTGTTTCATTGGTTATGATTTCTACAAGAGCTTGGAGTCTGATGATACGATTCAGCATGTAAATTGGGGTCTGATATCCCCAGCTTCCATCTTGTGCTTAGGTAGCTGGCCCATCTGTTTCTAATATTCGTTCAGGGGGCCATTCCTCATCTTTCCATTTTTGGAATCCTCCAATTAAATCTCTTTTCTTTCTTTTGAAGTCTTCATAGAGAGGTATACCTAATTGATCTCCCACTGGTTCTGGGAAAAGGAAAAACCCTGGTTGAATGATTCTTAGTGTACAACTCCCTTTCCAATGTGAAGGGAGTCTTGGGGATGCCCTTTTCCCACATATCCAAAAGAAGCCATCTGGTGCTTTCCAATAATCACCTTCTTGTTGATTTATATTCTCCCCAAATTTGGCTATTTCTGGGATTCCAAAATAAGGATTTTTCCTCGTGTCATTACACTGAAAGAGTCCAACTTCATGATCATATACACAGTCTTTTCCTTTTTTCTGGGCTCAATACCAAGTTGGTTTTTCTGGGACCCACCACCTTGAAGTTTTGTTACTCACTTTATAGCTTTTACAGGGAGTGTTTCCTACTTCATTAAGAAAGTTTATCCCAGTTCGCCAGAGGCATTCTTCCCCTATCACTGTTGAACTTAAAATCCACCCCTCAGGTCGGTTCCCCCCTCTTATATTTGTCCGGTTCCATTTAAGGAGTTCTACCGGGCCTACGCTGCTACCTTTCCGTGGCCATTCTTCTGTCATTAAAGCTCCTCCACAGACCCAACAGTTGGTTATGTTAAGTTCTTTACCTATCCTCTCCCCCAATTCCACAAACAGGTTTTTTCCTAACCTTGGGGTTTTTTCCTCTTTGTTGTTTGAGCTTTGCATACAGGTCCTGGCGTGGTGAGGTGAATATAGGGCGAGGTTGCTGTGCTGGCTTTGTATCTTTACTTACCACTTGCTCTTTTACCAAATCTTGGACTGTTCCCCTGGTGGCAGCTGTGGAGCAAATCTATTTTTCTCCTTTTGGACAATTGCTTCTTAGTCTGTTTCCACTTGTTCCTAAATTTTCTGTAATCCAATATTTTTCTCCTTTATGCATGCAAATACCTAATTTGGATGAGTCATAACAGTGACTGTTGGTATGGGTATGAGTAATAAGAAAGAAGCCCCGGTGTCTTTCCATGTAGAGCTTTCGATAGCATTTGTAACATGGTCTTGCCGGTGTCCCAAAAGGGACCAGGAGAAGTGACAAAAGAAGGAATAACAGAGGTCCGGCATGGCTTATACTCCCACCTCCCTTGCCTATGAGGTTGCAACCCATAGCAGGTGTATTGGATCTTCTCGGTGGCGAGTACAGTGGCCGACCCGGTCTTGCCCTCTATTTCCTTGTCACTTCCTTTGTAGCTTTTAGGCAAATTTCTTTTGGCACCTTTTTAACTGTAGTATCTTATCGTATCTTAGGTGTTTCCCATTCAACAGGCACTAGTAATTCCCATCTGCAGAGCAAAGTTATTGCTTTTGTTGCTTATGATTTTGTCTGGATAGGGGGTTGATTTTGTGCTTGACACCCTTTACAACTAGGGTGTCGACGGTGTGAAATGCCAATTTCCCTCTAGATTAATTACTTATATTTGACGTGGTTGGCATGCCCCGTGTTAGAATGATTCAAACAGGGTATATGATGTGGCACTGATGGAAGTTGTGATTCTCCCCCTTCTTAATACAAATCACAGGCTAGAATCAGGACATGAGAGTTCCCTGTTTGATCCAGTCCCAACCCTTCCTGTTTGAAGTGAGAATATTCTTCTCCACGATGTCCCAGAATTTGTCCAGGGGCCACTGATATAAATTTGGCTTTTACTTCTCAGTTAGGTGTGATTCTTTGCATATCCCTTGGATTATTTAGATTGTTCTAGCTCATTGCCACCTGGTCTCCGTTTAAGAATCAATTTGGTATCACCTGGTTTGGATATTACAGTCCACTCTTCAGGTTCTTTTACAGGTCCTTTGATTCTGCTGGCATGGATCTACCCTCGTTCCTTGGTCTGGATTGCGGCCTCAGTCATCAGCAGTACCTGAAAAGGACCCTCCCATTGTGGAGTCAAAGATTGTTCTTTCCATGTTTTTACTAGTACCCATTCCCCTGAATGGATATTATGAATTTTGAACTCCAAAGCTGTGGTTTGAGGGATCATTCCTTTCAGCCGCAAATTTTCAAGTGTTCTGGCAATTGCGGTGACATATTTTTTGACACTTACTTCTCCTACTTCATAAGTGGCTGTTTCATGTTGAGCAGTAAGGAAGGGTAATCCGAACATCATCTCATAAGGAGACACTCCCAGGTCTGACCTGGGCTGTGTTCGGCCTCTCAACAGAGCCAAAGGTAAGCATTTTACCCATGACATTTGAGTTTCAATCATTAATTTTGTTAAAGTTTTTTTCAAAGTCTGGTTCACTCTTTCTACTTGGCCTGAACTTTGTGGGTGCCAGGGGGTATGTAATTCCCATTTTATTCCCAAGGCTTGAGTTATTTGTTGTAAGACTTTGGATGTAAAATGTGTTCTTCTATCTGAGTTTATTTTATTAACCATTCCATATCTGGGAATAATTTGTTCCAGAAGGGTTTTGCATACTTATGTTAGCTGTAGCTCTAGTAGCAGGAACTGCTTCTACCCAACAAGTTAGGTGGTCTGCTATTACTAATAGGAACTTCCATCTCTGTATTTGAGGAAGTTTAGTGAAATCTACTTGGATACTTTGGAATGGTCGCAGAGCTAACTCACGGCCTCCTAATGTTGTTTTTCTCATTATTTTCCTAGTCACTCTTTGGCAAGTTCTACAGTTCCCAGTTATTTGTTTTGCTACCCCAAAGATTCCAATACACCCATAATTTTTTAGAAAATGATCACACAAGCTAGCTTGAGTACCCCAATGAGTTTTTTGATGCATATCTTCTAATATTCTCTTAGTGAGTGGCTTATTAAGTAACTGTCTCCCATCAGGAAGTTTCCGTTTTCCAGATTGATCTTGTTCTCCCCCTATCTTAAATAATTCTTTTTCTTCTTCTTTACTAAATTTGGGGATTTCCAATTCTCCCCTTTCTGGGGTCAGGATTAACAGAATTGGTTCAGTCCCATTTTCTGCTGCATCTTTGGCTTCTTGGTCTGCTAGGTTATTCCCTCTTATTTCTGGGGTCATCCCTTCTTGGTGTCCTTTGATATGCACTACGGCTATTTCTTCAGGCAATTTTAATGCTTCCAACACTTCTGAAATCAGGCCTTCATGTATCAGTTCTTTCCCCTTTGAATTTAGTAAACCCCTTTCTTCCCAGATCTTTCCAAAGGTATGTACTTTGAATCAGTATAGACGGTCCCCTTTTTGTGTGCTAAATGCTCCAGTGCTCTCTTTAGAGCGTATAATTCACAAGACTGCGCCGACCAATTTGAAGGTAGTTTTCCTTTTTCGATGGCCTGCATATTTATCCCATCGACTAAGGCATATCTTGACATTCTTTTTCCTTGCAAGCATCTGGATGAACCATCCACATATATTCTTTCCTCTTCTAAGAGGGCTTGTTCAGCTAGATCTTCTCGAACTTTTGTTTGGTATTGAGTAATTTCTAAGCAATCATGTGCCAGGTCATCTTTTGGTTCTCCATACAGGAATTGGGCCGGATTGAGGCTTTTGCTTGCTTCTATAGTTAGATCATTACTGTCAATCAGAATTGCTTCATATTTTAATAGCCTGGAGTCTGTTAACCATTTTTCAGCTTTTTGATTTAGCACATTTCGGACCGCATGGGGTGTGTATACAATCAGTTTACTTCCAAAGGTGAGCTTACGGCTCTCCTCCACCAAAATAGCGGTAGCTGCTATGGCTTGAATGCATACTGGCCAGCCACGGCTTACTGGGTCCAATAGTTTAGCTAAATAAGCTATTGGTCTTCTCACCCCTCCCCATTCCTGGACTAATACACCATGAGCTACTCCATTTTCTGCATTCACATATAAATGAAAGGGTTTTTCTAGTGAGGGTAAGCTTAGGGCTGGTACCGAGGCTAGTTTCAACTTCAGTTTTTCTAATTTATTATCATCATCATCTTTGGTCCATTGTATATTGTCTCCCCCTGTTAATTTTTCATATAAAAATTTTACTGCTTGTGTATATCTTTCAATCCATAATCTGCAATATCCCAGTAGCCCCAGCAGTCTCCTAACCTCCTTTTTTGAAGAGGGAGGAGGGAGGGATAAAATCCCTGTAATTGTTTCAGGACTTAGTTGTCAGCTACCTTTGCTTATCAGGTGGCCGAGATATTTTACTTCTGATTCCACAAACTGTAATTTCCTTTTTGATGCCTTTAGTCCCTTTTTCCCAAGAAAATTTAGAAGCTTTATGGTAGCTCCTTTAACTTTCATTTCATCTTCTCCTGATATTAGAAGGTCATCTCCATATTGGATAAATTGTATTCCTGGGGGAGTGGGGAAGGTTTGTAGTATTTCTCCCAAGGCTTGCCCAAATAAATTTGGGGCCTCACAATAGCCCTGTGGCAGTTTAGTCCACCTCAACTGGTTCTTTTTCCCTGTGTTTGGATCTTCCCATTCAAAGGCAAAAATATTTCGGCTTTCCTCTGCCAGTGGGCAGGCCCAAAAGGCATTTTTAAGATCTACCACACTAAACCACTGATGTTGAGGTGGAATTTTGCTTAAAAGAGTGCAGGGATTAGGAACCATAGGGTAGCAGGCCCGTGTTCTTTTGTTTACTTCTCTTAAATCTTGCACTAATTTATAATTTCCATCAGATTTCTTTACTGGGAGAATAGGGCTATTATGAGGGGATTTACAAGGTTCTAGTGTCCCATCCTTTATTAATTCTTCTATCACTGGTTTTAAGCCTTTTCTCCCTTCTAAAGATATAGGGTACTGATGTACACAAATGGGACCTTCTTCTTTTTCAATTGTGACCCTTATGGGGTCAAGATCTAGTCCACCCCTATTCCCTTCCCTAGCCCAAACCTCTCTGTTAATTTTGCTTTCATCTTCTTGGCTAAGTTTAAACACTTTGGCCGTCATTTTCCCTTCTTCTGGTATGACTCCAATCCCCAGTTGGATTTGTAAATCCCTTCCCAATAAATTGCTGCCAGCCTCAGGAGCTAACAAAGCATCCCCTATCCCTATTTTTGTTTCCCCTTCAATAACCACATCTTTAACGACAGAGACCTTAAATCCTTCCCCCTTTGCTCCTGTTACTTTTACCATATCATTACTCCCTTTTGGAATATTCATCACACAAGTCTTTTCTGCCCCAGTGTCAACTATAAATTCCAATACTTCCTCTTCGGGGCCTACTTTTAAAGTTATCAAAGGCTCCAGATGGTATTTATCCCCCCAAAAATAGAGCCCATGATTTCCCTATTTTTCTTCTGTGCGTGTCTCTTGAAATCTTTTCAGATCCCTCCTCAGGTGGGGGCATTCTCTTTGATAATGCCCTTCTTCCTTGCAATAGAAACAGGCATCCCTGGGTTGTTCTTGGAATCTTGATTGTGCTGAGGTTTTATTTTTCTCTTTTCCACCATTTCTGAATCTGGAATGTTTAGGAGTGTTACCTGAGGGCTTTAGATTTTTTTTGGAAGGTACTCTCTCGCATAGTGGCTATCATGATCTTTGCTCCCACTTTGGCTTTTTCTTCATCCCTCCGGACATATATATCTTTTGAGCTTCCCTTACTAGGTCTTGTAATGGTTTCTCATACCAATCTTCTATTTTTTCCAATTTTTTTCTAATATCTGGCCAGGCATGAGTGACAAAGTGAACTCTTAGCAGGGCTTGCCCTGCTAGGGACTCCGGGTCTCTCCCAGAATATTGTTTCATATTCTTTCGGAGCCTCTCCAGCCACTCAGTCGGGGTTTCTTCCTTCCCTTGCTGCCCCTCAAAGGCCTTTCTGACATTTTGTCCTCAGAGTGCCCCCTCTTTTATTCCCTTGATTATCAAATTACAATAATCATTCATATGTCCCCTCCCAGCTTCATCATTTTGGTTCCAGTTAGGAGGTGTAATGGGCATTTTCTGATCCCCGGGTGGACCTTGTTGGTTTTCTTTTCCCCAAATTTTTATTCCAGCAATTCTAATCATTTCTCTTTCTTCTTGGGAGAATATTATTTTCATTATTGATTGCATTTCTTCCCAAGTGAAAATGTTGGGACCTAAGAACTGGTCCAACATTTCAGCTGTACCTATGGGGTCTTCTAATAATCCTTTAATTTCTTTTTTGAAATTCCTAACCTCTGTAGAGGTTAGAGGAGCACTCACAAAGCCGCTTCCCCCTCCTCCCGTAGGTACTTCTCTTAACGGAAAGAAATGAATTTCTCGGCTTCCCTCTGTTTGTTTAGCAATGGAGGGCTTGTTGGGCTGCCTCGGAGCCTTAATGGCACCTCCTGTATTCTGGTATGGTGCTCCTTCGTTAAGAAGAGGGTTGATTTGGGAAGAAAGCACCGAACTCCCCTGGGGAGGAGGGGCAGATTCAAAGTCTGGCGCTGAAGCTGAATATTCTGTGGTGCAGAGGGTGGGGGTGGGGTATGGCAGTGAAGCCAGATATTCCGGAGCACAGGAGGCGGGCACCGGGGCTAAAGCCGGGTTTCTCAAGGCAGGAGAGGTAGGGGCTGAAGCCGGGACGTGTGACCTTTCCCTTGATGCAATTGAGGGTGCTGGGATTCCCGAGATATATGGGAAGGGTGGGATCCCCGGCATGGGCGGGGGCAGGGCTCCCCCCCAGCTCCATTGGGGCGGGAGGGCTGCCGGGGGAAAGGCCCCCGGTGCGGGCGGAGGGGGGGCTGGCGGGGGAAGCCCCGGAGCCAGGGGGAGGAGGGCAGCTTCTGGTGCTGGCGGCGGAGGCAATACTTCTAAAGGGTCTCAGCCTTTTTTCTCTTCTGTTTGCTTTTCCTCTGCGGTTTCTGATATTTTGAAGACTTTGGTTCCCAGAGGTTTTGTAATTCCTGTCCAGCAAGAAGCATATTCTCTCTCCTCAGGGTGAGATGGCTCTTTTGAATTTACAAATACATTTAGAGCCTGGCAAATCCATGCCTCATCAGACCCGTATTTTGGCCAGTACACATGATCAGATCTGATTTCCTTTTTTACCCACTCTTTCATGCAGAATTGAATCATTTTTACTTTCTCTTTTCCTTTTGTAGAAGGATCAGTTTCCCAGTTTGCGAGTTTGACCCCGAGGGGACTGTCTCGGGGTATATCCTCTGGCACCCTTTTATAATTTGAACTTAATTTACTAGGTTGTTGTCCCATTTTCCCAGGAGTTCTCTATTACTCAAAATACCAATTTATCCCCCCCTTTGAAATACTAATTCATTCCTTTAAAACACCAATCTTCACTGCTGTAAAATACTACCCACCCTTTCACAGTACAAAAAACACCAAAAAATTTATTAGAGCCCACCTTCCCCAAAAACAAAGTTAACTTCGAATTACACAGTTTTTCATTCACACATTCACTCTTTTTTAATATTTGTTCACTCACTCATTCCTACTCACAACAGAATAATAAGGTACCTCTTTCAAGTCACTTGTTAGTATCCACCCATGGGTATGATATAATCCTTAGGATTCTGGGTGCTCTTGGATTTCCCTCAACCCAGCATTGCTAGCATCCAAACCCCAACCTCTCTTGGGGTACTTTTAGGCCCTGGGTGCTCTTGGAGTTTTCCTCAACCCAGCATATGGGGGGGTAGCTCCCACTTTGCAACCCCTTCTCTGGGACCCCGTCCCAGTCACCCCCGGAGATTCTTTCACTCCGCTTATCTCTCGCTTTGTCTCCTCGCTGGCCGCTGTTCTCGTGAACAAGACGGAACGGCAGCACTCAGAGACTGCCACACTCGCTTCGCAGATCTGGGGGCAACCAGCCCACGTCTCATTCACACACGCTCATCTCCCGTAACCACCCCCTTTTTCTTTGGACAATACTTCCCAGTCCTGTTTCTTTTCCAGTGTCTGTGGGATTTTTGTCGAGAGCGCTCTCTTTCATTTGCTTTATTTTTGTGTCTTTCTTGTCCTCCGGGTGTTGCCCTGCTGCCACCAAATCACGCCAGAGGATGCTAAGCAAAGGTCCTGCCAACTTGGGCGGGAGGCGCCTTACCCTTGCTTCTTGAATCCTCCCACGCTTTTCAGAGGCGAGGTGTAGCTCCGGGACGAGCCCTTAATTGTGAAAAACGAGGTTCACTCTCCTGTGAGAATTTAAAGGGTTTAATATAAAGACAATAAGAGACACATCAAATAAAGCAACGGGGTAATGGCCGGGTGCCTTGGTGCTCTGCCAAGAGCACACCTGATGCCAGAGGTGAGTCTTTTTTATACCATTTTTACTGTCTGTTCTTTATTCATATTAAAACTTTTCCTGGAGCTGTTCTGCATGGCCACTCCTTGGTTCCGCCTTTTTAGAGCATGCGTAGTCTTCTGCCTTGTGGTTTTATTTCTCTTGATTCTTGGGGTTGGGCCCGCTAGGCAAGAGTCGATGGTAGGGTGGATTTCTTAATTCTCCAGACAGACAGGGCTGATTGCAGCTTTGGGCCTCTTCGTCTCTCCGGGCAGAGTGGTGATAACGGCTCTTGGACTCTCCTGGCCGCCTGTTCTCCGGGCGGAGTAGCCTTTGGGCCCTTTTGCTCCCTAGACAAAGTGTTGATTAGCAGCTTTTCGGGCCTCATCCTCTGTTCGTTTGGAGGTTATCTTACGTGCTCACACTTGTTAACATTCTTGCTAAAAAGAGAGAAAACTACATCCACACAGCAAAAAGCATTTCTAACATTATATAATATCTACTTTATACTTTGCGAGAAGCCAATATAATATATGTTTATAACACCTCCATTGGCGACCTCCTTTTCCCTCTGATTCAGCTACCTTGTGGTAGGTGCGATGGTGCTGAAGAAGGGTGGCGGCTTGGCACAGTTGCTGTCACAGGTGGATCTTTGAGTGGCATGTGTGAGGGTAGGAGGGTACGGCACCCATAGCTGAAGGCAAAAAAGGTCAGGGCATGTCATCAGCCGCAGTCGTGCTAAGTTGTTCATCTATGCAAACTGCTTGCCGAGTTGTTCCTTTCTTAGGTAATGGGGGCTTGTATCAACCAGAACTGCAAATGGTCAGTATTTGCAGAGAAGGTTACTTGGACTGTTGTTGAAGTGAGTGTAGCAGTTTCTATGGCATTCTGCAAAAAAAGTGACAGGTCTCCCTGTGTTCCCCAGTTCTTAACAAAGATGAAGTTAACAAACCCCTGAAAAGAGGTTTTGCAAAACTTCAGGGATATTTTCCTACTAGTACTGTAGAGACAACCATAGTCACCTTGTCTTTCCAAAAGTGAAGGTTCCCTATTTTTGTCCAAGAGCATCAAGTGCTTTTGATCAGCGTTTGTGTGCATGCATTAGCCTCGTTCTTGCTCTTCCTTGGAGAACTTTTACAATACTCACATGATCTGTGTAGGCTGCAGACTGCAGTGGTGAACTTCAAGGCTTCCAGCAGAAGGGAGATGCTGTCCACGTTTTGGATTCTCCTTAGCCTGAACCTTCAATGTCCAATAACGCAGCGTTTGGTGCTCGAGGCACTGACTCTGGCGTGCCCCTGGTCAGAGACAGTCCAGCTGCGTTACCTCCACGCGTCGCTGAAGCGACTTCGGGATCAGGAAAAGAGCTTGCTGGGCTAGCTAGCTGGCTTCTTTGCAGAGGGAAACACGGCAGGAGCCGTTGATGTCGGCTCACGTTAGCTCAGAGACAAAGGAAGAGAGGGGCTGTTCAGGTCTGGCTTCTAACAGGTTTAATGCGATAGGATGAGGATGAGGTCGGATTGATGGGAATCCGCTCCTCGGAGCCTTGTCCTCAGTTTTATAGGGAATTTGAAAACCCCCTGTAACTATTCCTGAAAAGACCTGCCTTGCTAAATTAGTGCCTTTTAAGTCTTGTGTCCCCAGGATAGAACAACAAACTCACAAAGATAACAGCAGTGGATCTACAGGACTTCTGCAGGCCTTCTGGACTGCAGACATCTCTGACCAAAGGCCACAGATGACGTGTACCCTGATCCTGCCGAACGCCCGTCCGCCCTGGACTCAGCTTCAAGGTTTGATTGATACTGGTGCTGATGTAACTATCATCTCCTTCTCTGCGTGGCCTCCCTCATGGCCTTTACCCCCAGTGGGATCGGCCATCACAGGATGAGGATGAACCACACAGAGCTATTGAAGCGAACGGCCTGTGACGGTGAAGGACTCAGAGGGGCACACAGCTACAATTAGGCCTTATGTTACTACCACTTCCCTTAACCTTTGGGGACGGGATGTGTTGGCAGCCTGGGGCATACGGATCGGGACAAATTTTTAGCAGGGGTCACTGTGCGCAAAGGTGCACAGTATCCTACACTGCCTTTGCAGTGGTTGATTAACACACCAATCCGAGTCAGACTCTGCTTAGTTAGTTGAATTAAGGGCTGTTATCATGGCTTTTCAACGATTCTCACAGGAACCTTTGAATTTGGTTACTGAAGCCGACTAGCAAAAGCTCGTATACAATTAATCACCTTACGGTACCACAAAATTCAAAGAATCCTGTTCTTCTGAATCACTTTCTCTCATTGCAATCTGCAGGCAAGAGACAACTGCCCTGGGCAAAAGTCTGGGTGTGGAATTTACTCACTAACCAGTGGGAAGGCCTGCGGGAACTTATGGTTTGGGGTCGTGGCTATGCTTGCGTTTCTACAGATACTGGGGTACGGTGGCTAGCTGCAAAATGTGTTCGCCCTGCCCTACGGCACCAGAGGCAGAACAGGCAACCTCCAAATGATGACCAGAACACCAACCATCCAAGTGGCCACCAGAATGTAGATCATCAGCCATCAGACTCTTCTGATGATGACCAAGATGTTGACCATCAGGCAGATGGTCCTTCTACAAGCAGAGACTGGGATGGTCCTTCCACAAGCAGAGACTGAACTTTAAATTTCTTGTTATGGAGTCAGATCGTTAAAGCCTTAAGGACATATTTAGAATTAATAACTGATGTAAATTTCTATTTAGGATTAATAGTGGAGTTGTTATCTTATCAAACAAAAAGGGGGAATTGTAGATACCAAAATGCTGCTAGCGAGGATTTTCTTGCTATTTTCTAAGTCTGTGAGAGACTTTTCTCTCTCACAGAAGAGGTAGCAGAGTATGTAAACAACCAAGCCACCTGCAACCTTGAAAAGTCTGGTTTATGGTCTAGTAGAAAAATATTTTGACAATGGATGGTTTAGGATTTTAGCCAATCACCCCAAGGGGGGGGGCTGATCCTTTGTCCAATTAGACTATGAAGAAAAAAGTCTGTAAAAGAGTTTGTGAAATAATTAAATGAATAAATCTTGGTGCACAATTCCTGCCTGCTGGATCTTCTCTCCTCCTCCTCCCTATGGCTGCGGGACACAGTGATACACCCTAGGGCCCAGGCCTGCGGTAATAGACCACAATTACAAGTGAACTGCAACACAAGCAGCTAACACATTCCTCCTGTGATAAATGAGTGAACGATAAATTTTGTCTTTCGCATCTATCACTTTAACATTTAGAAGTGAGAATGTACTATGTAGAAATAGTGTTAAGGTAAAATATAGGTAAGTAAAAACAAGACTAGAGTAAATTGTAACTTCGAATGAGTGGTAACATGTTGGGAAACGTAGGAAGAAACACATGATAATAAATGTCCTTTCAGTTGAGAAATTACAGAGGTGGAAACCAAGACATCTTCAAGAAACAAAGAAGATAAACCGCATGCATCCCAGGAAGTCTGTTATCTCATCAAAACTCACACCTCCCAAAGAACCCATCAACTACAAATTAGGTTGGAGACTGAGGAGGCACCGGAGGGGGGTGCCTGCCTTCAATTCTGGAGCTACTCAGAGGACCGAGGTGGCAGTGTGCTGGCGTGTGCTGGCGCAAGGGGGCAGAGACGGAGGGGGGAAAGTTGAGTGAAGTGTAAATGACTTTCTGGGCTTAAGGACTATGTTTAAAGAAGTACTAAAGTTCACAGTAAAATGAATGGAGCCACGCCTCTAGCAATATTGCTAAGTGCTCCTGCACTGTGATATGCCTTTGTTCTACTAATAAATGCTCAATATTATGCTGCTGAAAATTCCGCTTGGGAATTCATCTTTCTCACTTCTTCCCTTAAAATCAGTTCTAAGAATTTAGTGTGAAATACATTTAGGCTTGGTCCACATTATTTTTAGTTCAAATAAACACATCTAAATTTTTTCCATCTTTCCCATTAAAGGATTTTGGTTTTGGCTCATTCTTTCAGCATTTTGCCAGCAATCTGCTCAATGCTCTTTCCTTAGGAATGAAAGCTGTAGCCTGATATTACAAAGTGTTTGGTGAAACCTTTACCATGACTCTCAAGTCGCAACATGCCAGATAATCACTGGTTTTCAAAGCTGCTTGAAGATAGAAGGAAAGCGTCAAAGGTTTATGCATGAATCAGCATCCCCTTGTCACAACGTCATGCTGCAGTGATCCTTGCAGAGCTCTAAGACTGGATTTAAAGGAGAAAAGCTCAATACTGGCTCCTGAGCCAGCAGGATGAAACATCCAAGATTGTACATATATTACTTCTGTGCTAAAACTACTGTATGAAAACGTCTTACCATTATGGCAGTTTTATAGTACTCCATAGGAGACATCTCTTTAAATGACTCTAATATCCTTTCAGTGCTAAAATTGAGAAGGGGGTTGATCCATAGTTAACTCATGTAAACACGAGTGAACTACTAAGAGACAGCAAATGTTAATCACAAAACCTAAGCAGCAGGATTCGCCTTAATCTTGTCAAGATAAGAGGAACAGGATCTTTTGAAAACCGGCACAGAGATCGCTGCATCAGCCACCGAAGAACTGTGCATGCTCCAGAAAGAAAGGTAAAAAGTGCATTGTGACAAAGACTACTGATCTTCATCAGAAAGACCCTCGAGGAAGAAGAGGAGCCTTCCTCAGTGCGCCCATCAGCGTACACAGCGCATGCATGGCACGTATGCTAATGATATTAATGACTTCCGAGAAGTAATTTCTAGAACCACTCCTATCCCAAGAATTGTGATGAATGTTCATAAATTTTACACATAATGCTGGACTGTATGGAGTGCTCTGTGTGTGTGTGTTAGGAGGAGTGATCCCCCATGCACCCAGCGCCGAATAAAGCAAATACCCGCTTCTCTGACTCTGAAGCATCTCTAGGCCTGGTTTTGGGCAATTCAAAATAGGTGAATACACATTACAACTACAGCTGAAGTTGTTGCATAGGCAGATTGAAGAGGAAAGGATTTCATCTTCATCACTCTCCTTCTTTCTTGTTTTGACAGAATTAAGAACTTGTAAAAAATCTGATATCACTGATGCTCACCACTCTTCCAATTAGACTACGCTCACTTAGGCAACGAAGTCCAGAGCTTCGGATATCTCCCGCTTCTGCCCTAGGAATTGCTTCCAGTGCTGTACCTTTGCTCCAGCTGCGAAACCAAACCAGCAGAACCAAGGAAGTTCTCTCTGAATGAACCATTGCTCTTGAAGGCTACAACGGTAGTCATGGCAGTGAACACTGCTCTTCACTGGGCCATTCCTCTGAAAAAAAACCATGCACCACCTCTCAACCTAAACCGTTAAGCCTCCTGCTGATGCTGACTGACAAAGCGTCCAACTGCACTTAGATTCCAACAGCTACTTCCAATGACCTGTCAACAGAGCTTTGCAGACTTGCAACAGAGCAACAAACTAAAGGGGCTATGTTTCATGGCTGTTTTTCAAACATCATTGACTTATGTCCCTTTGCCAGCTTAAGTGAAGGTGGCCCATCCACCTTGGTCAAAATCAGCAGAATTTTGGCCCAATTTGTTGTTACGCAACACATCATGACACAATCTCTTGGTGTTGATGCAAAATTCCCACTGAAGTGCATGTCGTTACATGACTTAAGGCTACCTACTCACAGAGTGTCCACTCCACTGCCACACCCATTTTCTGGCCACCTTGAAATGACTGAGCTGTCTTACTGTTCCCAACATTCCTCAGGGGTACGTGACCACCATAGCCTCCCTTCTGAAGTTTAGGAACCTAAGTAGTACTAGCAATAGCAGTTTATCCAAAATCCATTTGCTCCATCAACAAACTCCGAGCAAGCGCTGAGAATTAGTTTCAAGACTTCTACATATATTTACAGGGAGCTTTTTGTTTGCTTGTTTGTTTTTAAAGCAGATGGAGTAGTGCGATGTTTCCCTGAGGCTACCAGGGCTGCGAGGCAGGCAGGCAGAGCCCTGGCATGGGTGGCACAGGGGACCCCGGGCGCTGACGGCTGCCACCAGCGCAGGCCAGCTCGGAACTGGCAGGCAGGGCTGCACCCCGCGTCTGCCACAACAGCTGCAGCTTCTGCAGCCTGAAACACAGCTGGCTCAGGGGTTCAAATTAAGAGCCAAAACCTTTTGCTGCTCAATTTGGGGCAGAGAAAGGTCATCACTTCTAGCATGGCATAAGCCTGCCACTACATTTCTGTGAAGGAAAATCACCTTGTTAGAGTGAAACTCCTGAGTAAAATACTGAAGCGCTTTCAGATTCGTATTATCTGACATTTCTGTGACCTTCTTTTATACCTGCATTGTTTCCTACTGCTGGTTTTGGGCACAAGTTCTGTGTACACTATTCTGGAAACAAAAAAATAACCCAAAACCAACACCCACTCCTCCCCCACCATCACTCCTTCCCCAGCCCCAAGCCTAACAAAACCAGCCTGCAGAATGTGCAGGATTTCAAATGAGAACAAGCATAGATGGGACATCAAAAGATGGATTCTCCTTAGACATTTGTGCATGCAGTGCTCTGCAATCAACTCCTAAATTCTACTCCTCGTACACCAAATATTTGTCTTGGGAACTCCTTGTTCTCCATTCCAACCCTTCTGAGAGGATAATCGAGGAGTTACTCTACATATTTTAAGCACATGTTGCACTAGTCAAATCCAATGCACAGCATTACTTGACTAACTGAGGCGGTGGCAAGGTCAATTAAGACCTGTTCATGTCTTAATTTGGAGCTCTTCCAACTGCTTGAAAAGTGAAGCCTTGGACGTTGAAGGTTCAGGCTAAGGAGAATCCAAAATGTGGATAGCATCTCCCTTCTGCTGGAAGCCTTGAAGTTCACCACTGCAGTCTGCAGCCTACACAGATCATGTGAGTATTGTAAAAGTTCTCCAAGGAAGAGCAAGAACGAGGCTAATGCATGCACACAAACGCTGATCAAAAGCACTTGATGCTCTTGGACAAAAATAGGGAACCTTCACTTTTGGAAAGACAAGGTGACTATGGTTGTCTCTACAGTACTAGTAGGAAAATATCCCTGAAGTTTTGCAAAACCTCTTTTCAGGGGTTTGTTAACTTCATCTTTGTTAAGAACTGGGGAACACAGGGAGACCTGTCACTTTTTTTGCAGAATGCCATAGAAACTGCTACACTCACTTCAACAACAGTCCAAGTAACCTTCTCTGCAAATACTGACCATTTGCAGTTCTGGTTGATACAAGCCCCCATTACCTAAGAAAGGAACAACTCGGCAAGCAGTTTGCAAAGATGAACAACTTAGCACGACTGCGGCTGATGACATGCCCTGACCTTTTTTGCCTTCAGCTATGGGTGCCGTACCCTCCTACCCTCACACATGCCACTCAAAGCTCCTTGCGTGGAGCTCTCGCACCACCTATGACAGCAACTGTGCCAAGCCGCCACCCTTCTTCAGCACCATCGCACCTACCACAAGGTAGCTGAATCAGAGGGAAAAGGAGGTCGCCAATGGAGGGAAGTTGTACCCCCTGACAGCTAAGCTCCAACTACGGTGTCGCTTATGTCCTTCCCAGGACGGGCGGGAAAACGCCTCGGCGCAGCGCAGCGCTGGCCGGGAGCGGCCGGCACGGCACCGAGCGCGCTCCCCACTCCCTCCCGCCCGCGCCGCTGCGGAGACCCCGGGTTCGCCGGAATCGGCCACATGCTGCACGGAGGGCAGCGCGGCAAAGGCGGCCTCCCCTCGTCGCCCGGGGAAGGCCGGCCTCGGATCCCCGCTCTCTCCACCGGCACGGGCAGTGCCAGCAGCCTCTCGCTGTGGCCGCCGCTGGCCGAAAGCCTCGCCGCGCACCGCCCGGCCGGCCCCGCCGCTCCGCGGGGTCACACGGCACCTGCCGTGGGCGGCCGCCGAGCGACAGGAAGCAGAAGCGCTCACCGCCGCGCCGCTCGCCGCCCCGCCCGGGCGCTCCTCTCCTCGCGCTACCACGATGGCGCCGGCCCGCCCCGCCTTCCCCGTCGCCTGCGGCGCAACGCGGCTGCTCCGAGCCACGCAGCACGCGTGCGGCCGGGCCCTGCCGAGCTGCCGGCGGAGCCGGGGCACAGCCCGGGCGGGAGAGCTTCCGGCGAGGCTGGGCGGGCGGCGAGCGCGGCCGAGCGTGAGCGCGCCAGGCGGGCGGCGGGCGGCGGCGCGATGGAGAGCTAGATGGAGGCGGCAGCACCGCGCGGCATAAACTAGCTGATCGTCCGGCAGCCGCCCGCTCCGCAGCCCCTCGGCTGCTGTCGAGAAGGGCCCCAGCCCTGGCCGCGCCGGTGGCGAGGCGGCTCCGCAGCCCGCGGGCAGCCCTGGCGGGGCAGGGGAGCACTGCGGGCAGCCCCGGGGCCGCGCAGCCGTCTGCAACGCGCGGTGGGAGCCGCTGGGAACTATTTTACACGTCCCGGGGGGCTGGAGAGGAGCACGGAGACCACGCGGCAGGTCGCTGCCGTTAGGGAAAATTAATCCACGATGCCTGAGGTTTATATCCGAAAAGGAGACAGAGGAGTCCTGCAACATTCTTCGACTACAGGGAGAGTCCATGGGGCTTTTCCCATGGCGTCTGTCAAACGGTTGCGGGATGCAGCCCCCTTTTGATGCCAAGTTCCCGGCCACAGCACCCTCTTCCTTTTCCCCACTGGCTGAGGTATTCGGGAGATACAGACTTCCGGAACTGCCTACTCTATGCGCCCCCCTCTAATATGCACCCCCCTCTTGGCATCGAGAAGAAAGAAAAGAACCCCATTCCTAATGCTCTTAAGTCTTTGTTGCCTTGCTCTAGGTTCAGGAATTTAACACGGCCTTGATTAATCAACAGTCTCTGATGATTAGTAACAGTTCTAGAGAACTCCTAGTTTCTTCGGTTACTTCACTAGCCATAACTTCCTAGCCTTGTCTACAGGCCGATTCACACGGTCTCTTTGTAAAGACTCATCCATCTCATTCCTTTTAATCCCTCCTCTTTTTATTTGCTCTGTATTTGTCTTTACAAACCTTAATTACCATGGATTTAATTTTTTTCTTCTGGAGTCTTCTTGGGTTTTGCTATTATTTGCAGTGACATCCTTTTCTGTCCTTTTGTAGTCATTTCTGGATCAGGTAGGCATGGCTGCTAGCGGCATCCCCTTGAGCACCTGCTGAAAGAGCTGCCGCCAGCATGGTGTCACACATGGTAAAAAGATGAGAGTTGCTATAGCATGTAAGAGGAGGAATCGTATTCATTTAGCCCAGAGCTGGCCAGTTAACCATGAAAACATGTCCCATCCCCATCCTTTCAACATTTGGACAGGTCCACGAGCTGACGTTATTTCCTTTGTTATTTGTTTGACCACTTTTCCGCTGTCATCTGCTTGCAAACAGCAGCTCGAGTCATTTAATTTCCCACAAACTCCTCCTTCTTCTGCCAACAGATAATCTAATACCATCCAATGTTGAAATACCGCTTTCCTCATTTAAGTGGGTTGCTCAGCAAAAAGGTCAAGCGCTGTGGCTGGCTGGTTGGTAATTATTTCCGAGACAGCTTGTAACCTAATTATCTCCTTCAAATGATAAATGGGTTCCCAGGCATCTGGGATTAATTCCTTAGGTTTCCAAGGGGCTGGTCCATCGTGTTGGGTAACTTGTTCTGTTGGCCGTTCATCATTTCCCCGTTTTGGGGTGCTCCCTCCAGCCAGGGCTGCATCAGCTGACTGCTTTTCTCTAATTAAATCATCACAGATTTTGATTCCTAAGCGATTTCCCAGAACTTGTAGTAGCAAAAAGAACAACAGTCTACTAAATATACCATATCCCTGACCAGTTTGGAGGTAACCTGAGCTAAGCATGTTGGCCACAAATCCAATACTGTCCTTTCAAAGCCCGTGTTCCATTAGCAAAGGAACCTACCCATGGTCATCAATTGGTGGCTCAAAATACAGCAGGATTCCCGGGCCTAACGGTCCTCCAACAAGAGTTGCCCCACCATAAGGGTCCCAGCATTTGCATTTCCAAGCTCCCGCACAGGGTTCCCACCTACATTTACATCTGCAAGCTGCTTGGTTGGATTTGGAGCAGAACTCACTAAAAGGCTTTGAGTTCCAATCCGGTGTGGCCATTCCCACTGATAATCACAAACAACATGTCTTCTACTTGTGGAATTTTTGTGGGGACTGCTCAAAAACAGGTGGTCAAAAAAACCCCTTGTCCCTCCCCATTGCTTTACAGGCTTCCAAATATTTTTGGTAAGTGTGATAAGAACGCCTTACGCAGCTACTGTTAGTGAGCCGAACAGGTATTTGATTGCATTTGCCTTGATATTTGGAACAATTGGAAGGAGGGCAATTGGGGGTCCAAACCCAGTTGTTCAAGCCCAGAGGGAAAGTCAATTGACAATTGCCTTTTCCTACATAGACACGCCCTATCCTATTTAGGCAATAAGTGCCTGTTGGAGAAGAATGAAGTGGCCATGAACTTCCTTCTTTGGCCCCAAATCCCATCCCACTGTGGCCCTCACATTGACCCACCATTTAGGTTCAGCTGGGCTAGCCAACTATGGCCACTCTTCAGATCCTCCTGGCCCTCCACAGAGCCAGCAATTGCTAAGGTTAAAAACTTTTGCTACTTCTTCTCCTAAGGCTGCAAATTGATTCTCCCACTCCTGGCCTAAACTCAGCTAACCATATCAAAGTAGAATTAGTAAGGAAAATGTTTTAATAGTGTCATCTAATTAGCTAGTCTAATTTTCCCGTTGTCTTCTGCAGCACCTGTGGCAATTGAAGACACAGAAACCACTTAACGTAACAAAATGGCCACAAGTATTAGCCCCCAAGTGAGTGGAGATTCTAGAGGAGGGATGCCTATACAGTCTATTTCAGCAGACGGTCTGAAGGTAGGACTGCGGGGCTTCTTCCGATGTCGAAGCACTGCCTACTGCTCCGGCCCACTCCTGCAGAGTGTCAGTCACGGCCTCCCGGCCTTCTCCTCCAGCTGAGATGTGCAAATCTCCGAGGCTTCAGAGACCTTGACCCGAGAGTGACGGGTTCACCTGTGTTCAGCTTACTTGACGGCTGTTTTCTGTCGTCAGTGACACTTGGAATGGGCCACGCCATTTCACCAGCACTGGCGCTTCTTTCTACTCCTTAATTAGGACTCAATCTCCTGGTTGGATGTTAAAAGCAGCAAAGTCCAAAGGCCGGGCTTGCACCAGCTGAGTTTCCTGTTGAAGGGGTTTCACAAGAAGCAGGATCCTGGCCACAGATGGTTTTAAAAATGCATCACTTGCCTCTACCCCCCCCCACTGGGTGGAGACTTACCAGGGCAATTGCAAACAACGATTGAAAGGGAGATAACTGAATCTCTCTTCTGGCTTGGGCCCTCATTCTCACCAAAGCCAATGTCCAAAGCCCTACCCATGGCATCTTGGTTTCTATTACCAGCTTCAAAAGGTGTTTATTTCTCTCTTCATTGTTTTCTACCCGAGCCGAGCTCTGGGGGTGCCAGGGCCTATGGAGGTTCCATTGTGTTCCTAAAGAAGCCAAAACCCCTTGAAGGATCTTTCCTGCAAAATGAGTTCCCCTATCTGAATCTATTGCTTCTACAATGCTGTATCTTGGAATGATTTGTTCCAAAAATGCCTTAAGAACTGATCCTGTCATTACTGAAGTAGTTGGAAATACTTCTGGCCACCTTGCTAGCTGACATACGATTACCAGAAGATATTAAGCCTTGCCACTTGGGGCATCTCCGGAAAATCCACCTGGCATCTTTGGAAGGGCCATGCAGCCCAAGGCCTCCCTCCTCTAGCAAGTTACTTTGTAACTTGGCTGTTGGCTTTAGCACAGATCAAGCAACCTTCAACAGCTCCTTTTGCCAGTCTAAAAAGACCCCCAGCAACATACATCATGAGATAGGCTTCTGCCAATCCTCAGGAAGTGCAAGAACTCTCTTAATGGAGTTGCTTTAATATTGGTAGGGCCAAAGGTTCTGGTATCTCTTGTTTGCCATCCCTTGGAAACCAATTCTTGCCTTTTTTCTCTGCCACACGACTTTTAACTGTATGTCAAACTGCTGCGGTAGAAAAGACAGCTTCCTGGGCAGTGATGGAGTCACGGGGAGCAAAGGGGGCATCTTGGAGAGTTCTGGCAGAAGTGTGGCTTTCTGAGTTTCTTCATCCACCAAAAAGGAGACAGAGGAGTCCTGTAACATTCTTCAACTCCAGGGAGAGGCCATGGGGCTTTTGCCATGGAGTCTCTCAAATGATTGCGGGATGCAGCTCCCTTCTGATGCTAAGTTCCTGGCAACAGCACCCTCTGAGGTACTCGGGAATTACAGACTTCCGGAACTGCCTACTCTATGCCCCCCTCTAATATGCACTCCCCTTTTGGAATGGAAAAGGAAGAAAACCAAACTATTCCTAATGCTAGGAAGTCTTTGCTGCCTTGCTCTAGGTTCAGGAATTTAGCAGGGCCTTGGCTGAGCAACAGTCTCTGTTGATTAGTAACAGTTTCTAGAACGAATACTTTCTTCTGTTACTTCCCCCCCTGTAAATTCCTAGCCTTGTCTAAGGAGAGATTCACACGGTCTCTTTGTAAAGACACATCTATCTTACTCCTTTCACGCCCACACCTTCCTTGCGGTGGAACGGCTCTCCCCGGCACAGCACCTGGCACAAAACCCCCGTATACGCACACACACACCTGCACTTACCCTGCACTCCACTGCACACACACACACACACACACCTCCCGCACACTAACACCCCCTCCACATCCCCACCATGCTACTTGCAGTGGCCCCGCCCCTGCCATCCCCACCGGCTGGCAGCACCCACTCCTCGCATGCTTCCCCATGCCTTGCATTTCCTTGCTGCCCCCTCTGTAGCCTTCCCTCAACCTGCCTTTTCTCCCCTGCCTTGCACTGACTTGCTCACCCATCCCCCACCTGACTTCCTTTCACATTCGTCTAGGTCTGGCCTCACCTTTCCTTTTCCTTCTAGGACCCTCATTGCCTTGCCTCGCCTCGCAAAGCCACCACTTGCCTTGCCTTGCCCTTGAACCCCTCCCTTGCCTTGCATGACCTTGCTCACCCCTCCCCCACCTGGAATTCAACACCCCTTTTCAATGACATTTCTGGGCCTTGCCCTGCCCTTTCTGCTCCTCCGAGGAATCTCAAAGCTCTCAAGCATCTCCGGTGTTTCAGGATCCCATGAGAGGAAGACCAGGGGAGGACGCATGTTGCCACACTCATCTCTGTGGGCAGCCTTTGTCTGGGAGCAATCCTTGCATGTCTTGAACCTTGGAGGGGCAATTCACATTTTGCCCTTGAGCTCGGGGACCAGAAAGAGAGTTCTTTTGCATACAAGGGAAGGCAGGTAGCTCAAGTCTTTTAGGTACAGAGGAGAGATGACCCACGCGGGATCAAGGCCACACAGAGCACTTGGTCCTGGCCACTTTTGTGCACCAGCAGTCCTTGAATGTACTTCTCACCTGCCTTGCCTGGCCTTGCCTTGGCAACACAACACTTGCCTTGCCTTGCCCTGCTAGCCCTCTGGAGCCTTGCATTCCTTTGCACGGCCATGCCCAGCACATGACCTGCCTACTGTTTTCCTCCAGGGCCTTGGCTTGCTGAGCCCTTCCTGTTTCTGCCTGGCCTTCCCATCAGTGGCCCTTCCTTCCTACAGCCAGCCTTGCCTCTAACTTCTGGGCCTTCTCTTGCCTACCAGTCCATTTGCTTTCCCCTCACTGCTCTGGCCTTGCCTACCTCTCCCTTGACTTGCCCACAATTGCCTGCACTCGGTTTGCAGCGCCTTGCCTGCATGGAAGGCAAGGGAAAGAGTGGTAGGCCGGGCAAAGCAAAGCCAGCAAGTTGTAGGCAGTGCGAGGCAAGGCAGACGCAGGCAAAGGAAGCAGAGCAAGGGTACCTTAAGAAGAACTAGACAAGGCAAGGCCAAGAGACTCGGAGTGCCTTTCCTTGGGAAGGCAAGGACATAGTGCCAGTGTTGCTGGAGCAGATGTTAAGGTACTGTGGGGAGGAATAGTCCAGCAAGACATTTCTCTTCTGGCCCCTGTGCGTGTAGGGGCAATTGTTGGACATATTCAATACTGGAGGCGGATCAGTCGCTGGATGTGTTGTATTTTGGAGGAGGGGATGCCGTTTCTTTGGAGATGGGCTTGTAGTTGCTCTCTTTGGCAAGGAAGGCAGGTTTGGATGTGCACATCAGGTACTCCTAGGGATTTTAAAGGCTTTTCCCAACAGGCAGAGCTCTCTCTGGGTTCGAGCTGTTGAGCTGTCAGTGGGAATGCAAAGGCCAAGCTCTTAAGCTATTTGTCCTGGTGCCTTCAGTGTGTGAGCAGTCCCTGGTGCCGTTGCCTTTGGATCCTGACTCTGGGAGAGGGAAGGCTTAGGATGGTACCTAGAGCTGAGAAGGAGAGTGCTGAGAACAGCGTGTGTGCTGCTAGTTTGAGGGGTGCAGGTGAAGTTGTAGGCAGCAAGATCTTCCTCAGCTGGCACTGTTTTGAGCCCTGTTTTTGCCAGATGGTTTCAAGTTGGTGGGCGGAATCTGCGAGAGGGAAAAGATTTGTATGGGCCAAAGAGGTGTGGTGTAAAGAAGAGTGTGCTCTTGGAAGGGGAAGATGAGGGCAACCTTTTTGTCCTGACACCGTTGATTTGAGTGCAGGGCCGTTTGCAAGTTGCCTCTGTCTGCCCTTGGGGTGGTTTCGAGCTGGGCCAGGTGCTTGGCCTTCTTTTGCAAGTCTGCAGCGCCGTCGTGTGGTTGTTTCCATGAGCGCTGACAGTGCCCGGCAAAAAGCGCTTGGCTGGCGCGGCCCCAGTCGTGTGGAAGCAGTTGGTGGAAGAGCTCTGCTGTGCATCCTGCCTCTTGGAGACATAAAAGGATGTAACCCTGCGCGTAGGGGGGAAGCAAGACGAATCTTTTCATTGTTGGCTGAGCAGTTTCTACGCGGCAAAAGTAAAGGCAGTTTCAGCACGGCCTCTTTCTTTCAGAACCTTTTCTGTGCCATCATGAACATGCTCAACATGCCACTCGCACCCGCTGAACTGCATCAAAGGCCCTGGAGATAGGCACTTTCCTTCAAGCTCTCTGTAGCATCCTACCCTCCACCTCTGGCGGATCCCAAAGCCCTTCCAAACATCCAGCAGCTGCACGCAGAGAACAAGTGCTAAAACAAGGCGTTGGCCTTCCTAGTCCTTTTAAAGTCTGTGAACTAGGCGAAACATTCCAGTGAGCAGCACTTTCCTTCGCAACTATATCTAGAGCATCATCACATTCTCTCCAAGTGGGTAAGTCCACCCTTGCAGCGCAGCGTTTGAAGCCACAGTTCGGACTGAGAGATAGGCCAGGTGAGAAAGCATTTCTTGACTATCCCTCTTCTCTGGAAGACTTGATACTCGCAGCGCGACCACGTCCACACACCTTCAGTGTGGCCAGGTTCAAGCAGCTAGAGCTCCCAGAGATGGGAGAGTCAGGAGAGAAGACGTTCCAAAAGTACCGTGTACTTACAGCAGCATTAAAACTGTGCACAGCAGTCTGCAGCACTGTAGACTGCGGCTTCTCCGACAGACGAGCCATCCCATTGTTGCCTCTCGCAGCCTGCTTGCTAGCTGCTCTCCTGAAGAAAAGAACTAGAAGAAAAAGCCAATGCTGGGCTGCACCTTCCCCTTGCCTTACGTAAAGCCACCTAAACTCCCCGCTGCACTCTCTACTTCCCCTCTCCTTGGAAGCGACCACTGTGTTTGCTGCATCTCGAAGCCTAAAGTTAAGCGCCAGTGGTTTTGGGGATGGTTGGAAGAGGGATAAGTAGTAGCACAAGGAAGTAGTTGTCGTTGAACTTCCTCCTTCTCAATGCTAACGTGAATTGGGCAGGCAGGCGAGTGCTAGCCACGCTCCTTTCTCAGTTTGTACGCTGCGGACACGAGTCCGGTGCTCTGCGCCTTCGTTCGGCCTCTTTAGTACCCATGTCGCTCTTTCATTCAGCCGGAGTCGAAGCGTCGTCTACTTCTCGCCCAGAGAGCACGGTGCCGGCAGCGAAATGCCCCAGCCGACTGCTTCTGCCGACACACGCCTGGTCTATGCACTTTCCCTCGCAGCGACATACAGCAGCACTTTCGGTCTTTCTTGTCGTCCAAATGGAAAGGGAAAGATTCTCTGCTATGTCCCGCCCAGAGAACAGTTTTAGGTCAACCAGCACGCCCAGAGCTTGCCCTCGACGCGTGGAAACTTGTGTTTGCACCACATTCAAGTGGTAGCCGTCTTTCCTTTACAGGCTGCAGAACGCCGTCAGATCCCGGTGCTCTCTGCACCTGCCTTCTCAGTTCCAATACCGCCGCGCACAATACAGCTTTGCAGGAAGCAAACACGCGGATAGTCATGTCGCTCAGAAGAACGTGCCAGGACGAAAAGATGTTCTTCCTTTCTCCTCGTCGCCCATATTGTGGTGCTGTATTAAAAGCCTTGGCCAGCGAAAGGCTAATCCAGCAAGTGTTTCTCACCTGACGCATCTCGCTGAGGGAGAGCTGAGGAAAATCCTTGCACAGCACACTGCGGATGCGTGCAGTACACATGCTGAAGAGAGCCACAGCTAAAAGCAATCGCTGGGCTTCAGTTCTGTCCAGACGGCAGAAGGCGAAGAACGAAGCAGCTGGGCACCGCGTTAACGTACTCAGTGGACCGAATTTCAAATGTCCAGCCAAGAGCTGCTTCACAAGCAGATTCAGCTGAGAATGCTCTGGATGGTTCACAAAGTAAGGCGTAGCCGTTGCACTCTATCACACTATCAGGCCAGAAGAAGTTTCTTACACCTTCAATGCTGCAGAGTCCATGCAGCTGGAGCACACGCAGTAGGACGCGTCCAGATAGACGGCGTTCTTCAAGTACCCCCCTCCTCCAAGCAGCCTTGAAACTGAGCACAACACACTGCGGCTCGGGAGCTTCCTTCTCAGATAGACGTGCCGTCACGTTATTCACTCTCGCAGCTCCGTTGCCCACTAGCAGCAGGTGCTACCAAAGCAAAATGCTCCAGAAGTAAAAAGCACTGCTGAGCAAACCTTTTCCTTTGCCTCACGTAAAGCACTGTAAACTGTCCGCTGCACTCTTTATTTCCATTCTCCGCTGCATCTACCACTGTCATCTCTGCATCTCGAAGCATAAAGCTCGGCACAATTCTTCCCAGGGAAAGCTGGAAGAGAAATAGGTAGCAGCACAAGTAGCTGCAAGTGGAACTTTTGTTTTCAACTGCTAACGTGAATCCGCAAAGAAGCGAGCGGCAGCCACGCTTCTTCTTGCAGCCTGTGCGATGCGCACACCAGCTCGGTGCTCTGCGCCCTCATTCGTATGCTCTTCGTACCATGTCGCGCTTTTCATTCAGCCGGAGTCGAAGCGTCGTCTACTTCTCGCCCGGAGAGCACGGTGCCGGAAGAGAAATGCCCCAGCCGACTGCCCTTCCGAAACACACCAGGGCTATGCACTTTTCTCGCAGCGACATACAGCAGCACTTTCGGTCTTTTCTTGTCGTCCAAATGTAAAGGGAAAGATTCTCAGCAATGTCGGGCACAGAGAACAGTTTTAGGTCAACAAGCACGCCCAGAGCTTGCCCGCGACTCGTGGAAACTTGTGTTTGCACACATTCCAGTGGCAGCCCTCTTTCCTTTACAGCCTGCAGAGCGCCGTCAGATCGCGGTGCTCTCTGCACCTGCCTTCTCCCTTTCAAGTACCACTGCGCAGAATATAGCCTTGCAGGAAGCAATGACGCGGATAGTCGTCTCGCAGAGAAGAACGTGCAAAGACGAAAAGATGTTCTTCTTTGCTCCTCCTCGTCGCCCAGATTGTGGTGCTGTACTGAAAGCCATGGCCAGCGAAAGGCTAATCCAGCAAGTGTTTCTCACCTGATGCATTTCGCTGAGGGAGAGCTGAGGAAAATCCTTGCACAGCACACTGCGGATGCGTGCAGTACACATGCTGAAGAGCGGCAAAACTCAAAGCCATCGCTGGGCTTCAGTTCTGTCCAGACCGCAGAAGGCGAAGAACGAAGCAGCTGGGCACCGCGTTAACGTACTCAGTGGACCGAATTTCAAATGTCCAGCCAAAAGCTGCTTCATAAGCAGATTCAGCTGAGAATGCTCTGGCTGCTTCACAAAGTAAGGCGCAGCCGTTTCCATTCATCACACTACCTGGCCAGAAGCAGTATCCTACACCTTCAATGCTGCAGAGTCCATGCAGCTGGAGCACACGCAGTAGGACGCGTCCAGATAGACGGCGTTCTTCAAGTACCCCCCTCCTCCAAGCAGCCTTGAAACTGAGCACAACACACTGCGGCTCGGGAGCTTCCTTCTCAGATAGACGTGCCGTCACGTTATTCACTCTCGCAGCTCCGTTGCCCACTAGCAGCAGGTGCTACCAAAGCAAAATGCTCCAGAAGTAAAAAGCACTGCTGAGCAAACCTTTTCCTTTGCCTCACGTAAAGCACTGTAAACTGTCCGCTGCACTCTTTATTTCCATTCTCCGCTGCATCTACCACTGTCATCTCTGCATCTCGAAGCATAAAGCTCGGCACAATTCTTCCCAGGGAAAGCTGGAAGAGAAATAGGTAGCAGCACAAGTAGCTGCAAGTGGAACTTTTGTTTTCAACTGCTAACGTGAATCCGCAAAGAAGCGAGCGGCAGCCACGCTTCTTCTTGCAGCCTGTGCGATGCGCACACCAGCTCGGTGCTCTGCGCCCTCATTCGTATGCTCTTCGTACCATGTCGCGCTTTTCATTCTGCCGGAGTCGAAGCGTCGTCTACTTCTCGCCCGGAGAGCACGGTGCCGGAAGAGAAATGCCCCAGCCGACTGCCCTTCCGAAACACACCAGGGCTATGCACTTTTCTCGCAGCGACATACAGCAGCACTTTCGGTCTTTTCTTGTCGTCCAAATGTAAAGGGAAAGATTCTCAGCAATGTCGGGCACAGAGAACAGTTTTAGGTCAACAAGCACGCCCAGAGCTTGCCCGCGACTCGTGGAAACTTGTGTTTGCACACATTCCAGTGGCAGCCCTCTTTCCTTTACAGCCTGCAGAGCGCCGTCAGATCGCGGTGCTCTCTGCACCTGCCTTCTCCCTTTCAAGTACCACTGCGCAGAATATAGCCTTGCAGGAAGCAATGACGCGGATAGTCGTCTCGCAGAGAAGAACGTGCAAAGACGAAAAGATGTTCTTCTTTGCTCCTCCTCGTCGCCCAGATTGTGGTGCTGTACTGAAAGCCATGGCCAGCGAAAGGCTAATCCAGCAAGTGTTTCTCACCTGATGCATTTCGCTGAGGGAGAGCTGAGGAAAATCCTTGCACAGCACACTGCGGATGCGTGCAGTACACATGCTGAAGAGCGGCAAAACTCAAAGCCATCGCTGGGCTTCAGTTCTGTCCAGACCGCAGAAGGCGAAGAACGAAGCAGCTGGGCACCGCGTTAACGTACTCAGTGGACCGAATTTCAAATGTCCAGCCAAAAGCTGCTTCATAAGCAGATTCAGCTGAGAATGCTCTGGCTGCTTCACAAAGTAAGGCGCAGCCGTTTCCATTCATCACACTACCTGGCCAGAAGCAGTATCCTACACCTTCAATGCTGCAGAGTCCATGCAGCTGGAGCACACGCAGTAGGACGCGTCCAGATAGACGGCGTTCTTCAAGTACCCCCTTCTCCAAGCAGCCTTGAAACTGAGCACAACACACTGCGGCTCGGGAGCTTCCTTCTCAGATAGACGTGCCGTCACGTTATTCACTCTCGCAGCACAATTCTTCCCAGGGAAAGCTGGAAGAGAAATAGGTAGCAGCACAAGTAGCTGCAAGTGGAACTTTTGTTTTCAACTGCTAACGTGAATCCGCAAAGAAGCGAGCGGCAGCCACGCTTCTTCTTGCAGCCTGTGCGATGCGCACACCAGCTCGGTGCTCTGCGCCCTCATTCGTATGCTCTTCGTACCATGTCGCGCTTTTCATTCAGCCGGAGTCGAAGCGTCGTCTACTTCTCGCCTGAGAGCACGGTGCCGGCAGAGAAACGCTCCGGGCTTCTGCCTCTGCCGAAACACGCCTGGGCTATCCCTCTCAGCGTTAAGTAGCACAAAATGCTGTCTGCGTTGTGGTCTTAATCTTAAGGGAAAGATTCTCGGCTTCGGCTAGCACAGAGAACTTTGCTGGGACAATACATGTGTTTTATTATCCTTTCTCGCAAGAAGACTATGGTGCTTCTTTGGAACTGTTGGCCAGTGTAAGGCTAATCCAGCAAGTGCTTCTCTCCTGACACATTTCTCTGAGCGAGAGCTTCGGCGGACAGTTGGGCTCTGCGAAGCAGAAAGTCTGTGCTTGCACGTAGCGCTGAGGAGAATCTGTGCACAGCGCGCTCTGGATGCGTGCAGTACACACACTAAAGAGAGCCAAAGCTCAATGTCTCAGTTCTGTCCAGCGCCGGAAATTGAGAAGAACGCAGCCCCAGAGCTCTGGGCTGGAGTGTGCGATGGTTATGAGCTGTGCCGCTCTTCTGCGTGTCTACTGCACGCATCCATAGTGTACAGTGCAAGGATTTTCCTCAGCTCTCGCTCAGCGAAATGCATTAGAAGGGAAGCACATGCTAGATTAGCCATTCGTTAGCCCACGCTTTCAGTAGAGCACCACAATCTGGGCGACGAGGAAAAGCAAAGAAGAACATCTTTTCGTCTTTGCACGATCTTCTCTGCGAGACATCTCTCCACGTCTTTGCTTCCTGCAAGGCTGTAAGGTGCGCGGTGGTACTTGGAAGGGAGAAGGCAGGTGCAGAGAGCACCGCGATCTGACGGCGCTCTGCAGGCTGTAAAGGAAAGAAAGCTACCACTTGAATATGGTGCAAATACCAATTTCCACGCGTCGCGGGTAAGCTCCGGGTAAGCTTGGTGACCTAAAACTGGGCGCTGAGTGAGACGTAACCGAGAATCTTTCCCTTTGCATTCCGGCTCCAACGCAAACAGAATGTGATGCTACTTAGCGCTGCGAAGGAAAGTGCATAGCCCTGGTGTGTTTGGGAAGAATCAGCAGCCTGGAGCGTTTTTCTGGAGCCTTTCTCCGCTGGCACCGTGCTCTCTGGGCGAGAAGTAGACGACGCTTCGACTCCGGCAGAATGAAAGCGTGACATGGTACGAAGAGCATTAAAGAATGAGGGCAGAGCACCGAGCTGGTGTGTGCATCGCACAGGCTGCAAGAGGAAGATTGGCTGTCACTCGCTTGTTTCCGGATTCACGTTAGCGTTTTAAAACAGAAAGTTCCACTTGCAGCTACTTGTGCTGCTGCCTATTTCTCTTCCAGCGTTCCCTGGGAGGAATTGTGCCGAGCTTTATGCTTCGAGATGCAGAGATAACAGTGGTAGATGCGGCGGAGAATGGAAATACAGAGCACAGCGGACAGTTTATGGTGCTTTACGTGAGGCAAGGGAAAGTGCAGCCCGGCAGTGCTTTTTACTTCTGGAGCATTTTGCTTTGGTAGCAGCTGCTGCAAGTGGGCAACGGAGCTGCGAGAGTGAATAACGTGACGGCACGTCTATCTGAGAAGGAAGCTCCCGAGCCGCAGTGTGTTGTGCTCAGTTTCAAGGCTGCTTGGAGGAGGGGGGTACTTGAAGAACGCCGTCTATCTGGACGCGTCCTACTGCGTGTGCTCCAGCTGCATGGACGCTGCAGCATTGAAGGTGTAGGATACTGCTTCTGGCCAGGTAGTGTGATGAATGGAAACGGCTGCGCCTTACTTTGTGAAGCAGCCAGAGCATTCTCAGCTGAATCTGCTTATGAAGCAGCTTTTGGCTGGACATTTGAAATTCGGTCCACTGCGTACGTTAACGCGGTGCCCAGTTGCTTCGTTCTTTGCCTTCTGCGGTCTGGACAAAACTGAAGCCCAGCGATGGCTTTGCGTTTTGGCGCTCTTCAGCGCGAACACTGCACGCATCCACAGTGTGCTGTGCACGGATTTTCCTCAGCTCGACGTACAATCATTTTCTTGCTGTTTCCAGAGTCTAAACTCTTCGTGAAACTCTCGCTCAGCGAGATGCGTCAGGAATGAGGCACTTGCTGGATGAGCTTTTCGCTAGCCAAGACTTTCAATACAGCACCACAATTCAGGCAAGAAGCAGGAGAAAGGAAGATCATCCTTTCGTCCTTCCACGTTCTTCTCTGCGAGATGACTACCCGTGTCTTTGCTTCCTGCAAGGCTGTAAGAGGCGCGGTAGTACTTAGAACTGAGAAGGCAGGTGCAGAGAGCACGGCGGTCTGACGGTGCTCTGCAGGCTGTAAAGGAAAGACGGCAGCCACTTGAATGTGGTGCAAACACAAGTTTCCACGCGTCGAGGGCAAGCTCTGGGCGTGCTGGTTGACCTAAAACTGTTCTCTGGGCGGGACATAGCAGAGAATCTTTCCCTTTCCATTTGGACGACAAGAAAGACCGAAAGTGCTGCTGTATGTCGCTGCGAGGGAAAGTGCATAGACCAGGCGTGTGTCGGCAGAAGCAGTCGGCTGGGGCATTTCGCTGCCGGCACCGTGCTCTCTGGGCGAGAAGTAGACGACGCTTCGACTCCGGCTGAATGAAAGAGCGACATGGGTACTAAAGAGGCCGAACGAAGGCGCAGAGCACCGGACTCGTGTCCGCAGCGTACAAACTGAGAAAGGAGCGTGGCTAGCACTCGCCTGCCTGCCCAATTCACGTTAGCATTGAGAAGGAGGAAGTTCAACGACAACTACTTCCTTGTGCTACTACTTATCCTTCTTCCAACCATCCTTGGAAACTTTGGCGCTTAACTTTAGGCTTCGAGATGCAGCAAACACAGTGGTCGCTTCCAAGGAGAGGGGAAGTAGAGAGTGCAGCGGGGAGTTTAGGTGGCTTTACGTAAGGCAAGGGGAAGGTGCAGCCCAGCATTGGCTTTTTCTTCTAGTTCTTTTCTTCAGGAGAGCAGCTAGCAAGCAGGCTGCGAGAGGCAACAATGGGATGGCTCGTCTGTCGGAGAAGCCGCAGTCTACAGTGCTGCAGACTGCTGTGCACAGTTTTAATGCTGCTGTAAGTACACGGTACTTTTGGAACGTCTTCTCTCCTGACTCTCCCATCTCTGGGAGCTCTAGCTGCTTGAACCTGGCCACACTGAAGGTGTGTGGACGTGGTTGCGCTGCGAGTATCAAGACTTCCAGAGAAGAGGGATAGTCAAGAAATGCTTTCTCACCTGGCCTATCTCTCAGTCCGAACTGTGGCTGCAAACGCTGCGCTGCAAGGGTGGACTTACCCACTTGGAGAGAATGTGATGATGCTCTAGATATAGTTGCGAAGGAAAGTGCTGCTCACTGGAATGTTTCGCCTAGTTCACAGACTTTAAAAGGACTAGGAAGGCCAACGCCTTGTTTTAGCACTTGTTCTCTGCGTGCAGCTGCTGGATGTTTGGAAGGGCTTTGGGATCCGCCAGAGGTGGAGGGTACGATGCTACAGAGAGCTTGAAGGAAAGCGCCTATCTCCAGGGCCTTTGATGCAGTTCAGCGGGTGCGAGTGGCATGTTGAGCATGTTCATGATGGCACAGAAAAGGTTCTGAAAGAAAGAGGCCGTGCTGAAACTGCCTTTACTTTTGCCGCTTAGAAACTGCTCAGCCAACAATGAAAAGATTCGTCTTGCTTCCCCCCTACGCGCAGGGTTACATCCTTTTATGTCTCCAAGAGGCAGGATGCACAGCGGAGCTCTTCCACCAACTGCTTCCACACGACTGGGGCCGCGCCAGCCAAGCGCTTTTTGCCGGGCACTGTCAGCGCTCATGGAAACAACCACACGACGGCGCTGCAGACTTGCAAAAGAAGGCCAAGCACCTGGCCCAGCTCGAAACCACCCCAAGGGCAGACAGAGGCAACTTGCAAACGGCCCTGCACTCAAATCAACGGTGTCAGGACAAAAAGGTTGCCCTCATCTTCCCCTTCCAAGAGCACACTCTTCTTTACACCACACCTCTTTGGCCCATACAAATCTTTTCCCTCTCGCAGATTCCGCCCACCAACTTGAAACCATCTGGCAAAAACAGGGCTCAAAACAGTGCCAGCTGAGGAAGATCTTGCTGCCTACAACTTCACCTGCACCCCTCAAACTAGCAGCACACACGCTGTTCTCAGCACTCTCCTTCTCAGCTCTAGGTACCATCCTAAGCCTTCCCTCTCCCAGAGTCAGGATCCAAAGGCAACGGCACCAGGGACTGCTCACACACTGAAGGCACCAGGACAAATAGCTTAAGAGCTTGGCCTTTGCATTCCCACTGACAGCTCAACAGCTCGAACCCAGAGAGAGCTCTGCCTGTTGGGAAAAGCCTTTAAAATCCCTAGGAGTACCTGATGTGCACATCCAAACCTGCCTTCCTTGCCAAAGAGAGCAACTACAAGCCCATCTCCAAAGAAACGGCATCCCCTCCTCCAAAATACAACACATCCAGCGACTGATCCGCCTCCAGTATTGAATATGTCCAACAATTGCCCCCACACGCACAGGGGCCAGAAGAGAAATGTCTTGCTGGACTATTCCTCCCCACAGTACCTTAACATCTGCTCCAGCAACACTGGCACTATGTCCTTGCCTTCCCAAGGAAAGGCACTCCGAGTCTCTTGGCCTTGCCTTGTCTAGTTCTTCTTAAGGTACCCTTGCTCTGCTTCCTTTGCCTACGTCCGCCTTGCCTCGCACTGCCTACAACTTGCTGGCTTTGCTTTGCCCGGCCTACCACTCTTTCCCTTGCCTTCCATGCAGGCAAGGCGCTGCAAACCGAGTGCAGGCAATTGTGGGCAAGTCAAGGGAGAGGTAGGCAAGGCCAGAGCAGTGAGGGGAAAGCAAATGGAGTGGTAGACAAGAGAAGGTCCAGAAGTTAGAGGCAAGGCTGGCTGTAGGAAGGAAGGGCCACTGATGGGAAGGCCAGGCAGAAACAGGAAGGGCTCAGCAAGCCAAGGCCCTGGAGGAAAACAGTAGGCAGCTCATGTGCTGGGCATGGCCGTGCAAAGGAATGCAAGGCTCCAGAGGGCTAGCAGGGCAAGGCAAGGCAAGTGTTGTGTTGCCAAGGCAAGGCCAGGCAAGGCAGGTGAGAAGTACATTCAAGGACTGCTGGTACACAAAAGTGGCCAGGACCAAGTGCTCTGTGTGGCCTTGATCCCGCGTGGGTCATCTCTCCTCTGTACCTAAAAGACTTGAGCTACCTGCTTTCCCTTGTATGCAAAAGAACTCTCTTTCTGGTCCCCGAGCTCAAGGGCAAAATGTGAATTGCCCCTCCAAGGTTCAAGACATGCAAGGATTGCTCCCAGACAAAGGCTGCCCACAGAGATGAGTGTGGCAACATGCGTCCTCCCCTGGTCTTCCTCTCATGGGATCCTGAAACACCGGAGATGCTTGAGAGCTTTGAGATTCCTCGGAGGAGCAGAAAGGGCAGGGCAAGGCCCAGAAATGTCATTGAAAAGGGGTGTTGAATTCCAGGTGGGGGAGGGGTGAGCAAGGTCATGCAAGGCAAGGGAGGGGTTCAAGGGCAAGGCAAGGCAAGTGGTGGCTTTGCGAGGCGAGGCAAGGCAATGAGGGTCCTAGAAGGAAAAGGAAAGGTGAGGCCAGACCTAGACGAATGTGAAAGGAAGTCAGGTGGGGGATGGGTGAGCAAGTCAGTGCAAGGCAGGGGAGAAAAGGCAGGTTGAGGGAAGGCTACAGAGGGGGCAGCAAGGAAATGCAAGGCATGGGGAAGCATGCGAGGAGTGGGTGCTGCCAGCCGGTGGGGATGGCAGGGGCGGGGCCACTGCAAGTAGCATGGTGGGGATGTGGAGGGGGTGTTAGTGTGCGGGAGGTGTGTGTGTGTGTGTGTGTGCAGTGGAGTGCAGGGTAAGTGCAGGTGTGTGTGTGCGTATACGGGGGTTTTGTGCCAGGTGCTGTGCCGGGGAGAGCCGTTCCACCGCAAGGAAGGTGTGGGAGTGAAAGGAGTAAGATAGATGTGTCTTTACAAAGAGACCGTGTGAATCTCTCCTTAGACAAGGCTAGGAATTTACAGGGGGGGAAGTAACAGAAGAAAGTATTCGTTCTAGAAACTGTTACTAATCAACAGAGACTGTTGCTCAGCCAAGGCCCTGCTAAATTCCTGAACCTAGAGCAAGGCAGCAAAGACTTCCCAGCATTAGGAATAGTTTGGTTTTCTTCCTTTTCCATTCCAAAAGGGGAGTGCATATTAGAGGGGGGCATAGAGTAGGCAGTTCCGGAAGTCTGTAATTCCCGAGTACCTCAGAGGGTGCTGTTGCCAGGAACTTAACATCAGAAGGGGGCTGCTTCCCGCAATCATTTGAGAGACTCCATGGCAAAAGCCCCATGGCCTCTCCCTGGAGTTGAAGAATGTTACAGGACTCCTCTGTCTCCTTTTTGGTGGATGAAGAAACTCAGAAAGCCACACTTCTGCCAGAACTCTCCAAGATGCCCCCTTTGCTCCCCGTGACTCCATCACTGCCCAGGAAGCTGTCTTTTCTACCACAGCAGTTTGACATACAGTTAAAAGTCGTGTGGCAGAGAAAAAAGGCAAGAATTGGTTTCCAAGGGATGGCAAACGAGATACCAGAACCTTTGGCCCTACCAATATTAAAGCAACTCCATTAAGAGAGTTCTTGCACTTCCTGAGGATTGGCAGAAGCCTATCTCATGATGTATGTTGCTGGGGGTCTTTTTAGACTGGCAAAAGGAGCTGTTGAAGGTTGCTTGATCTGTGCTAAAGCCAACAGCCAAGTTACAAAGTAACTTGCTAGAGGAGGGAGGCCTTGGGCTGCATGGCCCTTCCAAAGATGCCAGGTGGATTTTCCGGAGATGCCCCAAGTGGCAAGGCTTAATATCTTCTGGTAATCGTATGTCAGCTAGCAAGGTGGCCAGAAGTATTTCCAACTACTTCAGTAATGACAGGATCTGTTCTTAAGGCATTTTTGGAACAAATCATTCCAAGATACAGCATTGTAGAAGCAATAGATTCAGATAGGGGAACTCATTTTGCAGGAAAGATCCTTCAAGGGGTTTTGGCTTCTTTAGGAACACAATGGAACCTCCATAGGCCCTGGCACCCCCAGAGCTCGGCTCGGGTAGAAAACAATGAAGAGAGAAATAAACACCTTTTGAAGCTGGTAATAGAAACCAAGATGCCATGGGTAGGGCTTTGGACATTGGCTTTGGTGAGAATGAGGGCCCAACCCAGAAGAGAGATTCAGTTATCTCCCTTTCAATCGTTGTTTGCAATTGCCCTCCTGGTAAGTCTCCACCCAGTGGGGGGGGTAGAGGCAAGTGATGCATTTTTAAAACCATCTGTGGCCAGGATCCTGCTTCTTGTGAAACCCCTTCAACAGGAAACTCAGCTGGCGCAAGCCCGGCCTTTGGACTTTGCTGCTTTTAACATCCAACCAGGAGATTGAGTCCTAATTAAGGAGTAGAAAGAAGCGCCAGTGCTGGTGAAATGGCGTGGCCCATTCCAAGTGTCACTGACGACAGAAAACAGCCGTCAAGTAAGCTGAACACAGGTGAACCCGTCACTCTCGGGTCAAGGTCTCTGAAGCCTCGGAGATTTGCACATCTCAGCTGGAGGAGAAGGCCGGGAGGCCGTGACTGACACTCTGCAGGAGTGGGCCGGAGCAGTAGGCAGTGCTTCGACATCGGAAGAAGCCCCGCAGTCCTACCTTCAGACCGTCTGCTGAAATAGACTGTAAAGGCATCCCTCCTCTAGAATCTCCACTCACTTGGGGGCTAATACTTGTGGCCATTTTGTTACGTTAAGTGGTTTCTGTGTCTTCAATTGCCACAGGTGCTGCAGAAGACAACGGGAAAATTAGACTAGCTAATTAGATGACACTATTAAAACATTTTCCTTACTAATTCTACTTTGATATGGTCAGCTGAGTTTAGGCCAGGAGTGGGAGAATCAATTTGCAGCCTTAGGAGAAGAAGTAGCAAAAGTTTTTAACCTTAGCAATTGCTGGCTCTGTGGAGGGCCAGGAGGATCTGAAGAGTGGCCACAGTTGGCTAGCCCAGCTGAACCTAAATGGTGGGTCAATGTGAGGGCCCACAGTGGGATGGGATTTGGGGCCAAAGAAGGAAGTTCACGGCCACTTCATTCTTCTCCAACAGGCACTTATTGCCTAATAGGATAGGGCGTGTCTATGTAGGAAAAGGCAATTGTCAATTGACTTTCCCTCTGGGCTTGAACAACTGGGTTTGGACCCCCAATTGCCCTCCTTCCAATTGTTCCAAATATCAAGGCAAATGCAATCAAATACCTGTTCGGCTCACTAACAGTAGCTGCGTAAGGCGTTCTTATCACACTTACCAAAAATATTTGGAAGCCTGTAAAGCAATGGGGAGGGACAAGGGGTTTTTTTGACCACCTGTTTTTGAGCAGTCCCCACAAAAATTCCACAAGTAGAAGACATGTTGTTTGTGATTATCAGTGGGAATGGCCACACCGGATTGGAACTCAAAGCCTTTTAGTGAGTTCTGCTCCAAATCCAACCAAGCAGCTTGCAGATGTAAATGTAGGTGGGAACCCTGTGCGGGAGCTTGGAAATGCAAATGCTGGGACCCTTATGGTGGGGCAACTCTTGTTGGAGGACCGTTAGGCCCGGGAATCCTGCTGTATTTTGAGCCACCAATTGATGACCATGGGTAGGTTCCTTTGCTAATGGAACACGGGCTTTGAAAGGACAGTATTGGATTTGTGGCCAACATGCTTAGCTCAGGTTACCTCCAAACTGGTCAGGGATATGGTATATTTAGTAGACTGTTGTTCTTTTTGCTACTACAAGTTCTGGGAAATCGCTTAGGAATCAAAATCTGTGATGATTTAATTAGAGAAAAGCAGTCAGCTGATGCAGCCCTGGCTGGAGGGAGCACCCCAAAACGGGGAAATGATGAACGGCCAACAGAACAAGTTACCCAACACGATGGACCAGCCCCTTGGAAACCTAAGGAATTAATCCCAGATGCCTGGGAACCCATTTATCATTTGAAGGAGATAATTAGGTTACAAGCTGTCTCGGAAATAATTACCAACCAGCCAGCCACAGCGCTTGACCTTTTTGCTGAGCAACCCACTTAAATGAGGAAAGCGGTATTTCAACATTGGATGGTATTAGATTATCTGTTGGCAGAAGAAGGAGGAGTTTGTGGGAAATTAAATGACTCGAGCTGCTGTTTGCAAGCAGATGACAGCAGAAAAGTGGTCAAACAAATAACAAAGGAAATAACGTCAGCTCGTGGACCTGTCCAAATGTTGAAAGGATGGGAATGGGACATATTTTCATAGTTAACTGGCCAGCTATGGGCTAAATGAATACGATTTCTCCTCTTATATGCTATCGCAATTCTCATCTTTTTACCATGCGTGACACCATGCTGGCTGCAGCTCTTTCAGCAGGTGCTCAAGGGGATGCCGCTAGCAGCCATGCCTACCTGATCCAGAAATGACTACAAAAGGACAGAAAAGAATGTCACTGCAAATAATAGCAAAACCCAAGAAGACTCCAGAAGAAAAAATTAAATCCATGGTAATTAAGGTTTGTAAAGACAAATACAGAGCAAATAAAAAGAGGAGGGATTAAAAGGAATGAGATGGATGAGTCTTTACAAAGAGACCGTGTGAATCGGCCTGTAGACAAGGCTAGGAAGTTATGGCTAGTGAAGTAACAGAAGAAACTAGGAGTTCTCTAGAACTGTTACTAATCATCAGAGACTGTTGATTAATCAAGGCCGTGTTAAATTCCTGAACCTAGAGCAAGGCAACAAAGACTTAAGAGCATTAGGAATGGGGTTCTTTTCTTTCTTCTCGATGCCAAGAGGGGGGTGCATATTAGAGGGGGGCGCATAGAGTAGGCAGTTCCGGAAGTCTGTATCTCCCGAATACCTCAGCCAGTGGGGAAAAGGAAGAGGGTGCTGTGGCCGGGAACTTGGCATCAAAAGGGGGCTGCATCCCGCAACCGTTTGACAGACGCCATGGGAAAAGCCCCATGGACTCTCCCTGTAGTCGAAGAATGTTGCAGGACTCCTCTGTCTCCTTTTCGGATATAAACCTCAGGCATCGTGGATTAATTTTCCCTAACGGCAGCGACCTGCCGCGTGGTCTCCGTGCTCCTCTCCAGCCCCCCGGGACGTGTAAAATAGTTCCCAGCGGCTCCCACCGCGCGTTGCAGACGGCTGCGCGGCCCCGGGGCTGCCCGCAGTGCTCCCCTGCCCCGCCAGGGCTGCCCGCGGCCAGGGCCGGGGCCCTTCTCGACAGCAGCCGAGGGGCTGCGGAGCGGGCGGCTGCCGGACGATCAGCTATTTTATGCCGCGCGGTGCTGCCGCCTCCATCTAGCTCTCCATCACGCCGCCGCCCGCCGCCCGCCTGGCGCGCTCACGCTCGGCCGCGCTCGCCGCCCGCCCAGCCTTGCCGGAAGCTCTCCCGCCCGTGCTGTGCCCCGGCTCCGCCGGCAGCTCGGCAGGGCCCGGCCGCACGCGTGCTGCGTGGCTCGGAGCAGCCGCGTTGCGCCGCAGGCGACGGGGAAGGCGGGGCGGGCCGGCGCCATCGTGGTAGCGCGAGGAGAGGAGCGCCCGGGCGGGGCGGCGAGCGGCGCGGCGGTGAGCGCTTCTGCTTCCTGTCGCTCGGCGGCCGCCCACGGCAGGTGCCGTGTGACCCCGCGGAGCGGCGGGGCCGGCCGGGCGGTGCGCGGCGAGGCTTTCGGCCAGCGGCGGCCACAGCGAGAGGCTGCTGGCACTGCCCGTGCCGGTGGAGAGAGCGGGGATCCGAGGCCGGCCTTCCCCGGGCGACGAGGGGAGGCCGCCTTTGCCGCGCTGCCCTCCGTGCAGCATGTGGCCGATTCCGGCGAACCCGGGGTCTCCGCAGCGGCGCGGGCGGGAGGGAGTGGGGAGCGCGCTCGGTGCCGTGCCGGCCGCTCCCGGCCAGCGCTGCGCTGCGCCGAGGCGTTTTCCCGCCCGTCCTGGGAAGGACATAAGCGACACCGTAGTTGGAGCTTAGCTGTCAGGGGGAACAACTTCTCTCTGTGAAAAACGAAGTTCACTCTCCTGTGAGAATTTAAAGGGGTTTAATATAAAGACAATAAGAGACACATCAAATAAAGCAACGGGGTAACAGCCAGTTGCCTTGGCGCTCTGCCAAGAGCACACCTGATGCCAGAGGTCAGTCCTTTTTATACCGTTTTTACTGTCTGTTCTTTATTCATATTAAAACTTTTCCTGGAGCTGTTCTGCATGGCCACTCCTTGGTTCCGCCTTTTTAGAGCGTGCCTAGTCTTCTGCCTTGTGGTTTTATTTCTCTTGATTCTTGGGGTTGGGCCCGCTAGGCAAGAGTCGATGGTAGGGTGGATTTCTTAATTCTCCAGACAGTCAGGGCTGATTGCAGCTTTGGGCCTCTTCGTCTCTCCGGGCAGAGTGGTGATAAAATCTCCCGGACTCTCCTGGCCGCCCGTTCTCCGGGCGGAGTAGCCTTTGGGCCCTTTTGCTCCCTAGACAAAGTGTTGATTAGCAGCTTTTCGGGCCTCATCCTCTGTTCGTTTGGAGGTTATCTTACGTGCTCACACTTGCTAACATTCTTGCTAAAAAGAGAGAAAACTACATCCACACAGCAGAAAGCATTTCTAACGTTATATAATATCTACTTTATACTTTGCGAGAAGCTAATATAATATATGTTTATAACAATCCCCCCTTTTCTATTTTATAAATCATTTGGCTTGAGCAATAATTCTTTTTTCTTGGCTTCTAATGTCTGTTCGTTCTTTTCACAGATCAATTTGGCTTCTTCAAGAGGGTCTTTTGTATCACTTTGTCTTTTTAATACCATAATTTTTTGTGCTGTTCCAGACATAGCCAACTTTGGGTCAGTAGGCATTGCCACAACTTGCATGCCTTGAACTATGCTGGTGATTAGCCGAATAAAGCGGGGGATCAAGCAAGGGAGAAATATTAGACTAGCTGTAGCACATAAGAGGAAGAAACCTAGCTTCTTCCACCATTCTTTCCCCAATATGCCATCCCACCAGTTAGCAGACATCATTGATTCCCATTTTTGGACTGGTACATGGGCTATTTTTCTGATTTGGTTGGCCATATCTAGAACGGCATCCCCATTGTCATCAATTTTTAAACAACAGTCCGATGTATTGAACTTCCTGCACACACTGCCTTCTTCGGCCAGTAAATAGTCTAAAGCCAGCCTATTTTGATGTATTGCAGCTCTGGTTTGGCGTTGCTGGCTGACTATTAATTCCATAGCCCCAGCTGTTTCATTGGTTATGATTTCTACAAGAGCTTGGAGTCTGATGATACGATTCAGCATGTAAATTGGGGTCTGATATCCCCAGCTTCCATCTTGTGCTTAGGTAGCTGGCCCATCTGTTTCTAATATTCGTTCAGGGGGCCATTCCTCATCTTTCCATTTTTGGAATCCTCCAATTAAATCTCTTTTCTTTCTTTTGAAGTCTTCATAGAGAGGTATACCTAATTGATCTCCCACTGGTTCTGGGAAAAGGAAAAACCCTGGTTGAATGATTCTTAGTGTACAACTCCCTTTCCAATGTGAAGGGAGTCTTGGGGATGCCCTTTTCCCACATATCCAAAAGAAGCCATCTGGTGCTTTCCAATAATCACCTTCTTGTTGATTTATATTCTCCCCAAATTTGGCTATTTCTGGGATTCCAAAATAAGGATTTTTCCTCGTGTCATTACACTGAAAGAGTCCAACTTCATGATCATATACACAGTCTTTTCCTTTTTTCTGGGCTCAATACCAAGTTGGTTTTTCTGGGACCCACCACCTTGAAGTTTTGTTACTCACTTTATAGCTTTTACAGGGAGTGTTTCCTACTTCATTAAGAAAGTTTATCCCAGTTCGCCAGAGGCATTCTTCCCCTATCACTGTTGAACTTAAAATCCACCCCTCAGGTCGGTTCCCCCCTCTTATATTTGTCCGGTTCCATTTAAGGAGTTCTACCGGGCCTACGCTGCTACCTTTCCGTGGCCATTCTTCTGTCATTAAAGCTCCTCCACAGACCCAACAGTTGGTTATGTTAAGTTCTTTACCTATCCTCTCCCCCAATTCCACAAACAGGTTTTTTCCTAACCTTGGGGTTTTTTCCTCTTTGTTGTTTGAGCTTTGCATACAGGTCCTGGCGTGGTGAGGTGAATATAGGGCGAGGTTGCTGTGCTGGCTTTGTATCTTTACTTACCACTTGCTCTTTTACCAAATCTTGGACTGTTCCCCTGGTGGCAGCTGTGGAGCAAATCTATTTTTCTCCTTTTGGACAATTGCTTCTTAGTCTGTTTCCACTTGTTCCTAAATTTTCTGTAATCCAATATTTTTCTCCTTTATGCATGCAAATACCTAATTTGGATGAGTCATAACAGTGACTGTTGGTATGGGTATGAGTAATAAGAAAGAAGCCCCGGTGTCTTTCCATGTAGAGCTTTCGATAGCATTTGTAACATGGTCTTGCCGGTGTCCCAAAAGGGACCAGGAGAAGTGACAAAAGAAGGAATAACAGAGGTCCGGCATGGCTTATACTCCCACCTCCCTTGCCTATGAGGTTGCAACCCATAGCAGGTGTATTGGATCTTCTCGGTGGCGAGTACAGTGGCCGACCCGGTCTTGCCCTCTATTTCCTTGTCACTTCCTTTGTAGCTTTTAGGCAAATTTCTTTTGGCACCTTTTTAACTGTAGTATCTTATCGTATCTTAGGTGTTTCCCATTCAACAGGCACTAGTAATTCCCATCTGCAGAGCAAAGTTATTGCTTTTGTTGCTTATGATTTTGTCTGGATAGGGGGTTGATTTTGTGCTTGACACCCTTTACAACTAGGGTGTCGACGGTGTGAAATGCCAATTTCCCTCTAGATTAATTACTTATATTTGACGTGGTTGGCATGCCCCGTGTTAGAATGATTCAAACAGGGTATATGATGTGGCACTGATGGAAGTTGTGATTCTCCCCCTTCTTAATACAAATCACAGGCTAGAATCAGGACATGAGAGTTCCCTGTTTGATCCAGTCCCAACCCTTCCTGTTTGAAGTGAGAATATTCTTCTCCACGATGTCCCAGAATTTGTCCAGGGGCCACTGATATAAATTTGGCTTTTACTTCTCAGTTAGGTGTGATTCTTTGCATATCCCTTGGATTATTTAGATTGTTCTAGCTCATTGCCACCTGGTCTCCGTTTAAGAATCAATTTGGTATCACCTGGTTTGGATATTACAGTCCACTCTTCAGGTTCTTTTACAGGTCCTTTGATTCTGCTGGCATGGATCTACCCTCGTTCCTTGGTCTGGATTGCGGCCTCAGTCATCAGCAGTACCTGAAAAGGACCCTCCCATTGTGGAGTCAAAGATTGTTCTTTCCATGTTTTTACTAGTACCCATTCCCCTGAATGGATATTATGAATTTTGAACTCCAAAGCTGTGGTTTGAGGGATCATTCCTTTCAGCCGCAAATTTTCAAGTGTTCTGGCAATTGCGGTGACATATTTTTTGACACTTACTTCTCCTACTTCATAAGTGGCTGTTTCATGTTGAGCAGTAAGGAAGGGTAATCCGAACATCATCTCATAAGGAGACACTCCCAGGTCTGACCTGGGCTGTGTTCGGCCTCTCAACAGAGCCAAAGGTAAGCATTTTACCCATGACATTTGAGTTTCAATCATTAATTTTGTTAAAGTTTTTTTCAAAGTCTGGTTCACTCTTTCTACTTGGCCTGAACTTTGTGGGTGCCAGGGGGTATGTAATTCCCATTTTATTCCCAAGGCTTGAGTTATTTGTTGTAAGACTTTGGATGTAAAATGTGTTCTTCTATCTGAGTTTATTTTATTAACCATTCCATATCTGGGAATAATTTGTTCCAGAAGGGTTTTGCATACTTATGTTAGCTGTAGCTCTAGTAGCAGGAACTGCTTCTACCCAACAAGTTAGGTGGTCTGCTATTACTAATAGGAACTTCCATCTCTGTATTTGAGGAAGTTTAGTGAAATCTACTTGGATACTTTGGAATGGTCGCAGAGCTAACTCACGGCCTCCTAATGTTGTTTTTCTCATTATTTTCCTAGTCACTCTTTGGCAAGTTCTACAGTTCCCAGTTATTTGTTTTGCTACCCCAAAGATTCCAATACACCCATAATTTTTTAGAAAATGATCACACAAGCTAGCTTGAGTACCCCAATGAGTTTTTTGATGCATATCTTCTAATATTCTCTTAGTGAGTGGCTTATTAAGTAACTGTCTCCCATCAGGAAGTTTCCGTTTTCCAGATTGATCTTGTTCTCCCCCTATCTTAAATAATTCTTTTTCTTCTTCTTTACTAAATTTGGGGATTTCCAATTCTCCCCTTTCTGGGGTCAGGATTAACAGAATTGGTTCAGTCCCATTTTCTGCTGCATCTTTGGCTTCTTGGTCTGCTAGGTTATTCCCTCTTATTTCTGGGGTCATCCCTTCTTGGTGTCCTTTGATATGCACTACGGCTATTTCTTCAGGCAATTTTAATGCTTCCAACACTTCTGAAATCAGGCCTTCATGTATCAGTTCTTTCCCCTTTGAATTTAGTAAACCCCTTTCTTCCCAGATCTTTCCAAAGGTATGTACTTTGAATCAGTATAGACGGTCCCCTTTTTGTGTGCTAAATGCTCCAGTGCTCTCTTTAGAGCGTATAATTCACAAGACTGCGCCGACCAATTTGAAGGTAGTTTTCCTTTTTCGATGGCCTGCATATTTATCCCATCGACTAAGGCATATCTTGACATTCTTTTTCCTTGCAAGCATCTGGATGAACCATCCACATATATTCTTTCCTCTTCTAAGAGGGCTTGTTCAGCTAGATCTTCTCGAACTTTTGTTTGGTATTGAGTAATTTCTAAGCAATCATGTGCCAGGTCATCTTTTGGTTCTCCATACAGGAATTGGGCCGGATTGAGGCTTTTGCTTGCTTCTATAGTTAGATCATTACTGTCAATCAGAATTGCTTCATATTTTAATAGCCTGGAGTCTGTTAACCATTTTTCAGCTTTTTGATTTAGCACATTTCGGACCGCATGGGGTGTGTATACAATCAGTTTACTTCCAAAGGTGAGCTTACGGCTCTCCTCCACCAAAATAGCGGTAGCTGCTATGGCTTGAATGCATACTGGCCAGCCACGGCTTACTGGGTCCAATAGTTTAGCTAAATAAGCTATTGGTCTTCTCACCCCTCCCCATTCCTGGACTAATACACCATGAGCTACTCCATTTTCTGCATTCACATATAAATGAAAGGGTTTTTCTAGTGAGGGTAAGCTTAGGGCTGGTACCGAGGCTAGTTTCAACTTCAGTTTTTCTAATTTATTATCATCATCATCTTTGGTCCATTGTATATTGTCTCCCCCTGTTAATTTTTCATATAAAAATTTTACTGCTTGTGTATATCTTTCAATCCATAATCTGCAATATCCCAGTAGCCCCAGCAGTCTCCTAACCTCCTTTTTTGAAGAGGGAGGAGGGAGGGATAAAATCCCTGTAATTGTTTCAGGACTTAGTTGTCAGCTACCTTTGCTTATCAGGTGGCCGAGATATTTTACTTCTGATTCCACAAACTGTAATTTCCTTTTTGATGCCTTTAGTCCCTTTTTCCCAAGAAAATTTAGAAGCTTTATGGTAGCTCCTTTAACTTTCATTTCATCTTCTCCTGATATTAGAAGGTCATCTCCATATTGGATAAATTGTATTCCTGGGGGAGTGGGGAAGGTTTGTAGTATTTCTCCCAAGGCTTGCCCAAATAAATTTGGGGCCTCACAATAGCCCTGTGGCAGTTTAGTCCACCTCAACTGGTTCTTTTTCCCTGTGTTTGGATCTTCCCATTCAAAGGCAAAAATATTTCGGCTTTCCTCTGCCAGTGGGCAGGCCCAAAAGGCATTTTTAAGATCTACCACACTAAACCACTGATGTTGAGGTGGAATTTTGCTTAAAAGAGTGCAGGGATTAGGAACCATAGGGTAGCAGGCCCGTGTTCTTTTGTTTACTTCTCTTAAATCTTGCACTAATTTATAATTTCCATCAGATTTCTTTACTGGGAGAATAGGGCTATTATGAGGGGATTTACAAGGTTCTAGTGTCCCATCCTTTATTAATTCTTCTATCACTGGTTTTAAGCCTTTTCTCCCTTCTAAAGATATAGGGTACTGATGTACACAAATGGGACCTTCTTCTTTTTCAATTGTGACCCTTATGGGGTCAAGATCTAGTCCACCCCTATTCCCTTCCCTAGCCCAAACCTCTCTGTTAATTTTGCTTTCATCTTCTTGGCTAAGTTTAAACACTTTGGCCGTCATTTTCCCTTCTTCTGGTATGACTCCAATCCCCAGTTGGATTTGTAAATCCCTTCCCAATAAATTGCTGCCAGCCTCAGGAGCTAACAAAGCATCCCCTATCCCTATTTTTGTTTCCCCTTCAATAACCACATCTTTAACGACAGAGACCTTAAATCCTTCCCCCTTTGCTCCTGTTACTTTTACCATATCATTACTCCCTTTTGGAATATTCATCACACAAGTCTTTTCTGCCCCAGTGTCAACTATAAATTCCAATACTTCCTCTTCGGGGCCTACTTTTAAAGTTATCAAAGGCTCCAGATGGTATTTATCCCCCCAAAAATAGAGCCCATGATTTCCCTATTTTTCTTCTGTGCGTGTCTCTTGAAATCTTTTCAGATCCCTCCTCAGGTGGGGGCATTCTCTTTGATAATGCCCTTCTTCCTTGCAATAGAAACAGGCATCCCTGGGTTGTTCTTGGAATCTTGATTGTGCTGAGGTTTTATTTTTCTCTTTTCCACCATTTCTGAATCTGGAATGTTTAGGAGTGTTACCTGAGGGCTTTAGATTTTTTTTGGAAGGTACTCTCTCGCATAGTGGCTATCATGATCTTTGCTCCCACTTTGGCTTTTTCTTCATCCCTCCGGACATATATATCTTTTGAGCTTCCCTTACTAGGTCTTGTAATGGTTTCTCATACCAATCTTCTATTTTTTCCAATTTTTTTCTAATATCTGGCCAGGCATGAGTGACAAAGTTAACTCTTAGCAGGGCTTGCCCTGCTAGGGACTCCGGGTCTCTCCCAGAATATTGTTTCATATTCTTTCGGAGCCTCTCCAGCCACTCAGTCGGGGTTTCTTCCTTCCCTTGCTGCCCCTCAAAGGCCTTTCTGACATTTTGTCCTCAGAGTGCCCCCTCTTTTATTCCCTTGATTATCAAATTACAATAATCATTCATATGTCCCCTCCCAGCTTCATCATTTTGGTTCCAGTTAGGAGGTGTAATGGGCATTTTCTGATCCCCGGGTGGACCTTGTTGGTTTTCTTTTCCCCAAATTTTTATTCCAGCAATTCTAATCATTTCTCTTTCTTCTTGGGAGAATATTATTTTCATTATTGATTGCATTTCTTCCCAAGTGAAAATGTTGGGACCTAAGAACTGGTCCAACATTTCAGCTGTACCTATGGGGTCTTCTAATAATCCTTTAATTTCTTTTTTGAAATTCCTAACCTCTGTAGAGGTTAGAGGAGCACTCACAAAGCCGCTTCCCCCTCCTCCCGTAGGTACTTCTCTTAACGGAAAGAAATGAATTTCTCGGCTTCCCTCTGTTTGTTTAGCAATGGAGGGCTTGTTGGGCTGCCTCGGAGCCTTAATGGCACCTCCTGTATTCTGGTATGGTGCTCCTTCGTTAAGAAGAGGGTTGATTTGGGAAGAAAGCACCGAACTCCCCTGGGGAGGAGGGGCAGATTCAAAGTCTGGCGCTGAAGCTGAATATTCTGTGGTGCAGAGGGTGGGGGTGGGGTATGGCAGTGAAGCCAGATATTCCGGAGCACAGGAGGCGGGCACCGGGGCTAAAGCCGGGTTTCTCAAGGCAGGAGAGGTAGGGGCTGAAGCCGGGACGTGTGACCTTTCCCTTGATGCAATTGAGGCTGCTGGGATTCCCGAGATATATGGGAAGGGTGGGATCCCCGGCATGGGCGGGGGCAGGGCTCCCCCCCAGCTCCATTGGGGCGGGAGGGCTGCCGGGGGAAAGGCCCCCGGTGCGGGCGGAGGGGGGGCTGGCGGGGGAAGCCCCGGAGCCAGGGGGAGGAGGGCAGCTTCTGGTGCTGGCGGCGGAGGCAATACTTCTAAAGGGTCTCAGCCTTTTTTCTCTTCTGTTTGCTTTTCCTCTGCGGTTTCTGATATTTTGAAGACTTTGGTTCCCAGAGGTTTTGTAATTCCTGTCCAGCAAGAAGCATATTCTCTCTCCTCAGGGTGAGATGGCTCTTTTGAATTTACAAATACATTTAGAGCCTGGCAAATCCATGCCTCATCAGACCCGTATTTTGGCCAGTACACATGATCAGATCTGATTTCCTTTTTTACCCACTCTTTCATGCAGAATTGAATCATTTTTACTTTCTCTTTTCCTTTTGTAGAAGGATCAGTTTCCCAGTTTGCGAGTTTGACCCCGAGGGGACTGTCTCGGGGTATATCCTCTGGCACCCTTTTATAATTTGAACTTAATTTACTAGGTTGTTGTCCCATTTTCCCAGGAGTTCTCTATTACTCAAAATACCAATTTATCCCCCCCTTTGAAATACTAATTCATTCCTTTAAAACACCAATCTTCACTGCTGTAAAATACTACCCACCCTTTCACAGTACAAAAAACACCAAAAAATTTATTAGAGCCCACCTTCCCCAAAAACAAAGTTAACTTCGAATTACACAGTTTTTCATTCACACATTCACTCTTTTTTAATATTTGTTCACTCACTCATTCCTACTCACAACAGAATAATAAGGTACCTCTTTCAAGTCACTTGTTAGTATCCACCCATGGGTATGATATAATCCTTAGGATTCTGGGTGCTCTTGGATTTCCCTCAACCCAGCATTGCTAGCATCCAAACCCCAACCTCTCTTGGGGTACTTTTAGGCCCTGGGTGCTCTTGGAGTTTTCCTCAACCCAGCATATGGGGGGGTAGCTCCCACTTTGCAACCCCTTCTCTGGGACCCCGTCCCAGTCACCCCCGGAGATTCTTTCACTCCGCTTATCTCTCGCTTTGTCTCCTCGCTGGCCGCTGTTCTCGTGAACAAGACGGAACGGCAGCACTCAGAGACTGCCACACTCGCTTCGCAGATCTGGGGGCAACCAGCCCACGTCTCATTCACACACGCTCATCTCCCGTAACCACCCCCTTTTTCTTTGGACAATACTTCCCAGTCCTGTTTCTTTTCCAGTGTCTGTGGGATTTTTGTCGAGAGCGCTCTCTTTCATTTGCTTTATTTTTGTGTCTTTCTTGTCCTCCGGGTGTTGCCCTGCTGCCACCAAATCACGCCAGAGGATGCTAAGCAAAGGTCCTGCCAACTTGGGCGGGAGGCGCCTTACCCTTGCTTCTTGAATCCTCCCACGCTTTTCAGAGGCGAGGTGTAGCTCCGGGACGAGCCCTTAATTGTGAAAAACGAGGTTCACTCTCCTGTGAGAATTTAAAGGGTTTAATATAAAGACAATAAGAGACACATCAAATAAAGCAACGGGGTAATGGCCGGGTGCCTTGGTGCTCTGCCAAGAGCACACCTGATGCCAGAGGTGAGTCTTTTTTATACCATTTTTACTGTCTGTTCTTTATTCATATTAAAACTTTTCCTGGAGCTGTTCTGCATGGCCACTCCTTGGTTCCGCCTTTTTAGAGCATGCGTAGTCTTCTGCCTTGTGGTTTTATTTCTCTTGATTCTTGGGGTTGGGCCCGCTAGGCAAGAGTCGATGGTAGGGTGGATTTCTTAATTCTCCAGACAGACAGGGCTGATTGCAGCTTTGGGCCTCTTCGTCTCTCCGGGCAGAGTGGTGATAACGGCTCTTGGACTCTCCTGGCCGCCTGTTCTCCGGGCGGAGTAGCCTTTGGGCCCTTTTGCTCCCTAGACAAAGTGTTGATTAGCAGCTTTTCGGGCCTCATCCTCTGTTCGTTTGGAGGTTATCTTACGTGCTCACACTTGTTAACATTCTTGCTAAAAAGAGAGAAAACTACATCCACACAGCAAAAAGCATTTCTAACATTATATAATATCTACTTTATACTTTGCGAGAAGCCAATATAATATATGTTTATAACACCTCCATTGGCGACCTCCTTTTCCCTCTGATTCAGCTACCTTGTGGTAGGTGCGATGGTGCTGAAGAAGGGTGGCGGCTTGGCACAGTTGCTGTCACAGGTGGATCTTTGAGTGGCATGTGTGAGGGTAGGAGGGTACGGCACCCATAGCTGAAGGCAAAAAAGGTCAGGGCATGTCATCAGCCGCAGTCGTGCTAAGTTGTTCATCTATGCAAACTGCTTGCCGAGTTGTTCCTTTCTTAGGTAATGGGGGCTTGTATCAACCAGAACTGCAAATGGTCAGTATTTGCAGAGAAGGTTACTTGGACTGTTGTTGAAGTGAGTGTAGCAGTTTCTATGGCATTCTGCAAAAAAAGTGACAGGTCTCCCTGTGTTCCCCAGTTCTTAACAAAGATGAAGTTAACAAACCCCTGAAAAGAGGTTTTGCAAAACTTCAGGGATATTTTCCTACTAGTACTGTAGAGACAACCATAGTCACCTTGTCTTTCCAAAAGTGAAGGTTCCCTATTTTTGTCCAAGAGCATCAAGTGCTTTTGATCAGCGTTTGTGTGCATGCATTAGCCTCGTTCTTGCTCTTCCTTGGAGAACTTTTACAATACTCACATGATCTGTGTAGGCTGCAGACTGCAGTGGTGAACTTCAAGGCTTCCAGCAGAAGGGAGATGCTGTCCACGTTTTGGATTCTCCTTAGCCTGAACCTTCAATGTCCAATAACGCAGCGTTTGGTGCTCGAGGCACTGACTCTGGCGTGCCCCTGGTCAGAGACAGTCCAGCTGCGTTACCTCCACGCGTCGCTGAAGCGACTTCGGGATCAGGAAAAGAGCTTGCTGGGCTAGCTAGCTGGCTTCTTTGCAGAGGGAAACACGGCAGGAGCCGTTGATGTCGGCTCACGTTAGCTCAGAGACAAAGGAAGAGAGGGGCTGTTCAGGTCTGGCTTCTAACAGGTTTAATGCGATAGGATGAGGATGAGGTCGGATTGATGGGAATCCGCTCCTCGGAGCCTTGTCCTCAGTTTTATAGGGAATTTGAAAACCCCCTGTAACTATTCCTGAAAAGACCTGCCTTGCTAAATTAGTGCCTTTTAAGTCTTGTGTCCCCAGGATAGAACAACAAACTCACAAAGATAACAGCAGTGGATCTACAGGACTTCTGCAGGCCTTCTGGACTGCAGACATCTCTGACCAAAGGCCACAGATGACGTGTACCCTGATCCTGCCGAACGCCCGTCCGCCCTGGACTCAGCTTCAAGGTTTGATTGATACTGGTGCTGATGTAACTATCATCTCCTTCTCTGCGTGGCCTCCCTCATGGCCTTTACCCCCAGTGGGATCGGCCATCACAGGATGAGGATGAACCACACAGAGCTATTGAAGCGAACGGCCTGTGACGGTGAAGGACTCAGAGGGGCACACAGCTACAATTAGGCCTTATGTTACTACCACTTCCCTTAACCTTTGGGGACGGGATGTGTTGGCAGCCTGGGGCATACGGATCGGGACAAATTTTTAGCAGGGGTCACTGTGCGCAAAGGTGCACAGTATCCTACACTGCCTTTGCAGTGGTTGATTAACACACCAATCCGAGTCAGACTCTGCTTAGTTAGTTGAATTAAGGGCTGTTATCATGGCTTTTCAACGATTCTCACAGGAACCTTTGAATTTGGTTACTGAAGCCGACTAGCAAAAGCTCGTATACAATTAATCACCTTACGGTACCACAAAATTCAAAGAATCCTGTTCTTCTGAATCACTTTCTCTCATTGCAATCTGCAGGCAAGAGACAACTGCCCTGGGCAAAAGTCTGGGTGTGGAATTTACTCACTAACCAGTGGGAAGGCCTGCGGGAACTTATGGTTTGGGGTCGTGGCTATGCTTGCGTTTCTACAGATACTGGGGTACGGTGGCTAGCTGCAAAATGTGTTCGCCCTGCCCTACGGCACCAGAGGCAGAACAGGCAACCTCCAAATGATGACCAGAACACCAACCATCCAAGTGGCCACCAGAATGTAGATCATCAGCCATCAGACTCTTCTGATGATGACCAAGATGTTGACCATCAGGCAGATGGTCCTTCTACAAGCAGAGACTGGGATGGTCCTTCCACAAGCAGAGACTGAACTTTAAATTTCTTGTTATGGAGTCAGATCGTTAAAGCCTTAAGGACATATTTAGAATTAATAACTGATGTAAATTTCTATTTAGGATTAATAGTGGAGTTGTTATCTTATCAAACAAAAAGGGGGAATTGTAGATACCAAAATGCTGCTAGCGAGGATTTTCTTGCTATTTTCTAAGTCTGTGAGAGACTTTTCTCTCTCACAGAAGAGGTAGCAGAGTATGTAAACAACCAAGCCACCTGCAACCTTGAAAAGTCTGGTTTATGGTCTAGTAGAAAAATATTTTGACAATGGATGGTTTAGGATTTTAGCCAATCACCCCAAGGGGGGGGGCTGATCCTTTGTCCAATTAGACTATGAAGAAAAAAGTCTGTAAAAGAGTTTGTGAAATAATTAAATGAATAAATCTTGGTGCACAATTCCTGCCTGCTGGATCTTCTCTCCTCCTCCTCCCTATGGCTGCGGGACACAGTGATACACCCTAGGGCCCAGGCCTGCGGTAATAGACCACAATTACAAGTGAACTGCAACACAAGCAGCTAACACATTCCTCCTGTGATAAATGAGTGAACGATAAATTTTGTCTTTCGCATCTATCACTTTAACATTTAGAAGTGAGAATGTACTATGTAGAAATAGTGTTAAGGTAAAATATAGGTAAGTAAAAACAAGACTAGAGTAAATTGTAACTTCGAATGAGTGGTAACATGTTGGGAAACGTAGGAAGAAACACATGATAATAAATGTCCTTTCAGTTGAGAAATTACAGAGGTGGAAACCAAGACATCTTCAAGAAACAAAGAAGATAAACCGCATGCATCCCAGGAAGTCTGTTATCTCATCAAAACTCACACCTCCCAAAGAACCCATCAACTACAAATTAGGTTGGAGACTGAGGAGGCACCGGAGGGGGGTGCCTGCCTTCAATTCTGGAGCTACTCAGAGGACCGAGGTGGCAGTGTGCTGGCGTGTGCTGGCGCAAGGGGGCAGAGACGGAGGGGGGAAAGTTGAGTGAAGTGTAAATGACTTTCTGGGCTTAAGGACTATGTTTAAAGAAGTACTAAAGTTCACAGTAAAATGAATGGAGCCACGCCTCTAGCAATATTGCTAAGTGCTCCTGCACTGTGATATGCCTTTGTTCTACTAATAAATGCTCAATATTATGCTGCTGAAAATTCCGCTTGGGAATTCATCTTTCTCACTTCTTCCCTTAAAATCAGTTCTAAGAATTTAGTGTGAAATACATTTAGGCTTGGTCCACATTATTTTTAGTTCAAATAAACACATCTAAATTTTTTCCATCTTTCCCATTAAAGGATTTTGGTTTTGGCTCATTCTTTCAGCATTTTGCCAGCAATCTGCTCAATGCTCTTTCCTTAGGAATGAAAGCTGTAGCCTGATATTACAAAGTGTTTGGTGAAACCTTTACCATGACTCTCAAGTCGCAACATGCCAGATAATCACTGGTTTTCAAAGCTGCTTGAAGATAGAAGGAAAGCGTCAAAGGTTTATGCATGAATCAGCATCCCCTTGTCACAACGTCATGCTGCAGTGATCCTTGCAGAGCTCTAAGACTGGATTTAAAGGAGAAAAGCTCAATACTGGCTCCTGAGCCAGCAGGATGAAACATCCAAGATTGTACATATATTACTTCTGTGCTAAAACTACTGTATGAAAACGTCTTACCATTATGGCAGTTTTATAGTACTCCATAGGAGACATCTCTTTAAATGACTCTAATATCCTTTCAGTGCTAAAATTGAGAAGGGGGTTGATCCATAGTTAACTCATGTAAACACGAGTGAACTACTAAGAGACAGCAAATGTTAATCACAAAACCTAAGCAGCAGGATTCGCCTTAATCTTGTCAAGATAAGAGGAACAGGATCTTTTGAAAACCGGCACAGAGATCGCTGCATCAGCCACCGAAGAACTGTGCATGCTCCAGAAAGAAAGGTAAAAAGTGCATTGTGACAAAGACTACTGATCTTCATCAGAAAGACCCTCGAGGAAGAAGAGGAGCCTTCCTCAGTGCGCCCATCAGCGTACACAGCGCATGCATGGCACGTATGCTAATGATATTAATGACTTCCGAGAAGTAATTTCTAGAACCACTCCTATCCCAAGAATTGTGATGAATGTTCATAAATTTTACACATAATGCTGGACTGTATGGAGTGCTCTGTGTGTGTGTGTTAGGAGGAGTGATCCCCCATGCACCCAGCGCCGAATAAAGCAAATACCCGCTTCTCTGACTCTGAAGCATCTCTAGGCCTGGTTTTGGGCAATTCAAAATAGGTGAATACACATTACAACTACAGCTGAAGTTGTTGCATAGGCAGATTGAAGAGGAAAGGATTTCATCTTCATCACTCTCCTTCTTTCTTGTTTTGACAGAATTAAGAACTTGTAAAAAATCTGATATCACTGATGCTCACCACTCTTCCAATTAGACTACGCTCACTTAGGCAACGAAGTCCAGAGCTTCGGATATCTCCCGCTTCTGCCCTAGGAATTGCTTCCAGTGCTGTACCTTTGCTCCAGCTGCGAAACCAAACCAGCAGAACCAAGGAAGTTCTCTCTGAATGAACCATTGCTCTTGAAGGCTACAACGGTAGTCATGGCAGTGAACACTGCTCTTCACTGGGCCATTCCTCTGAAAAAAAACCATGCACCACCTCTCAACCTAAACCGTTAAGCCTCCTGCTGATGCTGACTGACAAAGCGTCCAACTGCACTTAGATTCCAACAGCTACTTCCAATGACCTGTCAACAGAGCTTTGCAGACTTGCAACAGAGCAACAAACTAAAGGGGCTATGTTTCATGGCTGTTTTTCAAACATCATTGACTTATGTCCCTTTGCCAGCTTAAGTGAAGGTGGCCCATCCACCTTGGTCAAAATCAGCAGAATTTTGGCCCAATTTGTTGTTACGCAACACATCATGACACAATCTCTTGGTGTTGATGCAAAATTCCCACTGAAGTGCATGTCGTTACATGACTTAAGGCTACCTACTCACAGAGTGTCCACTCCACTGCCACACCCATTTTCTGGCCACCTTGAAATGACTGAGCTGTCTTACTGTTCCCAACATTCCTCAGGGGTACGTGACCACCATAGCCTCCCTTCTGAAGTTTAGGAACCTAAGTAGTACTAGCAATAGCAGTTTATCCAAAATCCATTTGCTCCATCAACAAACTCCGAGCAAGCGCTGAGAATTAGTTTCAAGACTTCTACATATATTTACAGGGAGCTTTTTGTTTGCTTGTTTGTTTTTAAAGCAGATGGAGTAGTGCGATGTTTCCCTGAGGCTACCAGGGCTGCGAGGCAGGCAGGCAGAGCCCTGGCATGGGTGGCACAGGGGACCCCGGGCGCTGACGGCTGCCACCAGCGCAGGCCAGCTCGGAACTGGCAGGCAGGGCTGCACCCCGCGTCTGCCACAACAGCTGCAGCTTCTGCAGCCTGAAACACAGCTGGCTCAGGGGTTCAAATTAAGAGCCAAAACCTTTTGCTGCTCAATTTGGGGCAGAGAAAGGTCATCACTTCTAGCATGGCATAAGCCTGCCACTACATTTCTGTGAAGGAAAATCACCTTGTTAGAGTGAAACTCCTGAGTAAAATACTGAAGCGCTTTCAGATTCGTATTATCTGACATTTCTGTGACCTTCTTTTATACCTGCATTGTTTCCTACTGCTGGTTTTGGGCACAAGTTCTGTGTACACTATTCTGGAAACAAAAAAATAACCCAAAACCAACACCCACTCCTCCCCCACCATCACTCCTTCCCCAGCCCCAAGCCTAACAAAACCAGCCTGCAGAATGTGCAGGATTTCAAATGAGAACAAGCATAGATGGGACATCAAAAGATGGATTCTCCTTAGACATTTGTGCATGCAGTGCTCTGCAATCAACTCCTAAATTCTACTCCTCGTACACCAAATATTTGTCTTGGGAACTCCTTGTTCTCCATTCCAACCCTTCTGAGAGGATAATCGAGGAGTTACTCTACATATTTTAAGCACATGTTGCACTAGTCAAATCCAATGCACAGCATTACTTGACTAACTGAGGCGGTGGCAAGGTCAATTAAGACCTGTTCATGTCTTAATTTGGAGCTCTTCCAACTGCTTGAAAAGTGAAGCCTTGGACGTTGAAGGTTCAGGCTAAGGAGAATCCAAAATGTGGATAGCATCTCCCTTCTGCTGGAAGCCTTGAAGTTCACCACTGCAGTCTGCAGCCTACACAGATCATGTGAGTATTGTAAAAGTTCTCCAAGGAAGAGCAAGAACGAGGCTAATGCATGCACACAAACGCTGATCAAAAGCACTTGATGCTCTTGGACAAAAATAGGGAACCTTCACTTTTGGAAAGACAAGGTGACTATGGTTGTCTCTACAGTACTAGTAGGAAAATATCCCTGAAGTTTTGCAAAACCTCTTTTCAGGGGTTTGTTAACTTCATCTTTGTTAAGAACTGGGGAACACAGGGAGACCTGTCACTTTTTTTGCAGAATGCCATAGAAACTGCTACACTCACTTCAACAACAGTCCAAGTAACCTTCTCTGCAAATACTGACCATTTGCAGTTCTGGTTGATACAAGCCCCCATTACCTAAGAAAGGAACAACTCGGCAAGCAGTTTGCAAAGATGAACAACTTAGCACGACTGCGGCTGATGACATGCCCTGACCTTTTTTGCCTTCAGCTATGGGTGCCGTACCCTCCTACCCTCACACATGCCACTCAAAGCTCCTTGCGTGGAGCTCTCGCACCACCTATGACAGCAACTGTGCCAAGCCGCCACCCTTCTTCAGCACCATCGCACCTACCACAAGGTAGCTGAATCAGAGGGAAAAGGAGGTCGCCAATGGAGGGAAGTTGTACCCCCTGACAGCTAAGCTCCAACTACGGTGTCGCTTATGTCCTTCCCAGGACGGGCGGGAAAACGCCTCGGCGCAGCGCAGCGCTGGCCGGGAGCGGCCGGCACGGCACCGAGCGCGCTCCCCACTCCCTCCCGCCCGCGCCGCTGCGGAGACCCCGGGTTCGCCGGAATCGGCCACATGCTGCACGGAGGGCAGCGCGGCAAAGGCGGCCTCCCCTCGTCGCCCGGGGAAGGCCGGCCTCGGATCCCCGCTCTCTCCACCGGCACGGGCAGTGCCAGCAGCCTCTCGCTGTGGCCGCCGCTGGCCGAAAGCCTCGCCGCGCACCGCCCGGCCGGCCCCGCCGCTCCGCGGGGTCACACGGCACCTGCCGTGGGCGGCCGCCGAGCGACAGGAAGCAGAAGCGCTCACCGCCGCGCCGCTCGCCGCCCCGCCCGGGCGCTCCTCTCCTCGCGCTACCACGATGGCGCCGGCCCGCCCCGCCTTCCCCGTCGCCTGCGGCGCAACGCGGCTGCTCCGAGCCACGCAGCACGCGTGCGGCCGGGCCCTGCCGAGCTGCCGGCGGAGCCGGGGCACAGCCCGGGCGGGAGAGCTTCCGGCGAGGCTGGGCGGGCGGCGAGCGCGGCCGAGCGTGAGCGCGCCAGGCGGGCGGCGGGCGGCGGCGCGATGGAGAGCTAGATGGAGGCGGCAGCACCGCGCGGCATAAACTAGCTGATCGTCCGGCAGCCGCCCGCTCCGCAGCCCCTCGGCTGCTGTCGAGAAGGGCCCCAGCCCTGGCCGCGCCGGTGGCGAGGCGGCTCCGCAGCCCGCGGGCAGCCCTGGCGGGGCAGGGGAGCACTGCGGGCAGCCCCGGGGCCGCGCAGCCGTCTGCAACGCGCGGTGGGAGCCGCTGGGAACTATTTTACACGTTCCGGGGGGCTGGAGAGGAGCACGGAGACCACGCGGCAGGTCGCTGCCGTTAGGGAAAATTAATCCACGATGCCTGAGGTTTATATCCGAAAAGGAGACAGAGGAGTCCTGCAACATTCTTCGACTACAGGGAGAGTCCATGGGGCTTTTCCCATGGCGTCTGTCAAACGGTTGCGGGATGCAGCCCCCTTTTGATGCCAAGTTCCCGGCCACAGCACCCTCTTCCTTTTCCCCACTGGCTGAGGTATTCGGGAGATACAGACTTCCGGAACTGCCTACTCTATGCGCCCCCCTCTAATATGCACCCCCCTCTTGGCATCGAGAAGAAAGAAAAGAACCCCATTCCTAATGCTCTTAAGTCTTTGTTGCCTTGCTCTAGGTTCAGGAATTTAACACGGCCTTGATTAATCAACAGTCTCTGATGATTAGTAACAGTTCTAGAGAACTCCTAGTTTCTTCTGTTACTTCACTAGCCATAACTTCCTAGCCTTGTCTACAGGCCGATTCACACGGTCTCTTTGTAAAGACTCATCCATCTCATTCCTTTTAATCCCTCCTCTTTTTATTTGCTCTGTATTTGTCTTTACAAACCTTAATTACCATGGATTTAATTTTTTTCTTCTGGAGTCTTCTTGGGTTTTGCTATTATTTGCAGTGACATCCTTTTCTGTCCTTTTGTAGTCATTTCTGGATCAGGTAGGCATGGCTGCTAGCGGCATCCCCTTGAGCACCTGCTGAAAGAGCTGCCGCCAGCATGGTGTCACACATGGTAAAAAGATGAGAGTTGCTATAGCATGTAAGAGGAGGAATCGTATTCATTTAGCCCAGAGCTGGCCAGTTAACCATGAAAACATGTCCCATCCCCATCCTTTCAACATTTGGACAGGTCCACGAGCTGACGTTATTTCCTTTGTTATTTGTTTGACCACTTTTCCGCTGTCATCTGCTTGCAAACAGCAGCTCGAGTCATTTAATTTCCCACAAACTCCTCCTTCTTCTGCCAACAGATAATCTAATACCATCCAATGTTGAAATACCGCTTTCCTCATTTAAGTGGGTTGCTCAGCAAAAAGGTCAAGCGCTGTGGCTGGCTGGTTGGTAATTATTTCCGAGACAGCTTGTAACCTAATTATCTCCTTCAAATGATAAATGGGTTCCCAGGCATCTGGGATTAATTCCTTAGGTTTCCAAGGGGCTGGTCCATCGTGTTGGGTAACTTGTTCTGTTGGCCGTTCATAATTTCCCCGTTTTGGGGTGCTCCCTCCAGCCAGGGCTGCATCAGCTGACTGCTTTTCTCTAATTAAATCATCACAGATTTTGATTCCTAAGCGATTTCCCAGAACTTGTAGTAGCAAAAAGAACAACAGTCTACTAAATATACCATATCCCTGACCAGTTTGGAGGTAACCTGAGCTAAGCATGTTGGCCACAAATCCAATACTGTCCTTTCAAAGCCCGTGTTCCATTAGCAAAGGAACCTACCCATGGTCATCAATTGGTGGCTCAAAATACAGCAGGATTCCCGGGCCTAACGGTCCTCCAACAAGAGTTGCCCCACCATAAGGGTCCCAGCATTTGCATTTCCAAGCTCCCGCACAGGGTTCCCACCTACATTTACATCTGCAAGCTGCTTGGTTGGATTTGGAGCAGAACTCACTAAAAGGCTTTGAGTTCCAATCCGGTGTGGCCATTCCCACTGATAATCACAAACAACATGTCTTCTACTTGTGGAATTTTTGTGGGGACTGCTCAAAAACAGGTGGTCAAAAAAACCCCTTGTCCCTCCCCATTGCTTTACAGGCTTCCAAATATTTTTGGTAAGTGTGATAAGAACGCCTTACGCAGCTACTGTTAGTGAGCCGAACAGGTATTTGATTGCATTTGCCTTGATATTTGGAACAATTGGAAGGAGGGCAATTGGGGGTCCAAACCCAGTTGTTCAAGCCCAGAGGGAAAGTCAATTGACAATTGCCTTTTCCTACATAGACACGCCCTATCCTATTTAGGCAATAAGTGCCTGTTGGAGAAGAATGAAGTGGCCATGAACTTCCTTCTTTGGCCCCAAATCCCATCCCACTGTGGCCCTCACATTGACCCACCATTTAGGTTCAGCTGGGCTAGCCAACTATGGCCACTCTTCAGATCCTCCTGGCCCTCCACAGAGCCAGCAATTGCTAAGGTTAAAAACTTTTGCTACTTCTTCTCCTAAGGCTGCAAATTGATTCTCCCACTCCTGGCCTAAACTCAGCTAACCATATCAAAGTAGAATTAGTAAGGAAAATGTTTTAATAGTGTCATCTAATTAGCTAGTCTAATTTTCCCGTTGTCTTCTGCAGCACCTGTGGCAATTGAAGACACAGAAACCACTTAACGTAACAAAATGGCCACAAGTATTAGCCCCCAAGTGAGTGGAGATTCTAGAGGAGGGATGCCTATACAGTCTATTTCAGCAGACGGTCTGAAGGTAGGACTGCGGGGCTTCTTCCGATGTCGAAGCACTGCCTACTGCTCCGGCCCACTCCTGCAGAGTGTCAGTCACGGCCTCCCGGCCTTCTCCTCCAGCTGAGATGTGCAAATCTCCGAGGCTTCAGAGACCTTGACCCGAGAGTGACGGGTTCACCTGTGTTCAGCTTACTTGACGGCTGTTTTCTGTCGTCAGTGACACTTGGAATGGGCCACGCCATTTCACCAGCACTGGCGCTTCTTTCTACTCCTTAATTAGGACTCAATCTCCTGGTTGGATGTTAAAAGCAGCAAAGTCCAAAGGCCGGGCTTGCACCAGCTGAGTTTCCTGTTGAAGGGGTTTCACAAGAAGCAGGATCCTGGCCACAGATGGTTTTAAAAATGCATCACTTGCCTCTACCCCCCCCCACTGGGTGGAGACTTACCAGGGCAATTGCAAACAACGATTGAAAGGGAGATAACTGAATCTCTCTTCTGGCTTGGGCCCTCATTCTCACCAAAGCCAATGTCCAAAGCCCTACCCATGGCATCTTGGTTTCTATTACCAGCTTCAAAAGGTGTTTATTTCTCTCTTCATTGTTTTCTACCCGAGCCGAGCTCTGGGGGTGCCAGGGCCTATGGAGGTTCCATTGTGTTCCTAAAGAAGCCAAAACCCCTTGAAGGATCTTTCCTGCAAAATGAGTTCCCCTATCTGAATCTATTGCTTCTACAATGCTGTATCTTGGAATGATTTGTTCCAAAAATGCCTTAAGAACTGATCCTGTCATTACTGAAGTAGTTGGAAATACTTCTGGCCACCTTGCTAGCTGACATACGATTACCAGAAGATATTAAGCCTTGCCACTTGGGGCATCTCCGGAAAATCCACCTGGCATCTTTGGAAGGGCCATGCAGCCCAAGGCCTCCCTCCTCTAGCAAGTTACTTTGTAACTTGGCTGTTGGCTTTAGCACAGATCAAGCAACCTTCAACAGCTCCTTTTGCCAGTCTAAAAAGACCCCCAGCAACATACATCATGAGATAGGCTTCTGCCAATCCTCAGGAAGTGCAAGAACTCTCTTAATGGAGTTGCTTTAATATTGGTAGGGCCAAAGGTTCTGGTATCTCTTGTTTGCCATCCCTTGGAAACCAATTCTTGCCTTTTTTCTCTGCCACACGACTTTTAACTGTATGTCAAACTGCTGCGGTAGAAAAGACAGCTTCCTGGGCAGTGATGGAGTCACGGGGAGCAAAGGGGGCATCTTGGAGAGTTCTGGCAGAAGTGTGGCTTTCTGAGTTTCTTCATCCACCAAAAAGGAGACAGAGGAGTCCTGTAACATTCTTCAACTCCAGGGAGAGGCCATGGGGCTTTTGCCATGGAGTCTCTCAAATGATTGCGGGATGCAGCTCCCTTCTGATGCTAAGTTCCTGGCAACAGCACCCTCTGAGGTACTCGGGAATTACAGACTTCCGGAACTGCCTACTCTATGCCCCCCTCTAATATGCACTCCCCTTTTGGAATGGAAAAGGAAGAAAACCAAACTATTCCTAATGCTAGGAAGTCTTTGCTGCCTTGCTCTAGGTTCAGGAATTTAGCAGGGCCTTGGCTGAGCAACAGTCTCTGTTGATTAGTAACAGTTTCTAGAACGAATACTTTCTTCTGTTACTTCCCCCCCTGTAAATTCCTAGCCTTGTCTAAGGAGAGATTCACACGGTCTCTTTGTAAAGACACATCTATCTTACTCCTTTCACGCCCACACCTTCCTTGCGGTGGAACGGCTCTCCCCGGCACAGCACCTGGCACAAAACCCCCGTATACGCACACACACACCTGCACTTACCCTGCACTCCACTGCACACACACACACACACACACCTCCCGCACACTAACACCCCCTCCACATCCCCACCATGCTACTTGCAGTGGCCCCGCCCCTGCCATCCCCACCGGCTGGCAGCACCCACTCCTCGCATGCTTCCCCATGCCTTGCATTTCCTTGCTGCCCCCTCTGTAGCCTTCCCTCAACCTGCCTTTTCTCCCCTGCCTTGCACTGACTTGCTCACCCATCCCCCACCTGACTTCCTTTCACATTCGTCTAGGTCTGGCCTCACCTTTCCTTTTCCTTCTAGGACCCTCATTGCCTTGCCTCGCCTCGCAAAGCCACCACTTGCCTTGCCTTGCCCTTGAACCCCTCCCTTGCCTTGCATGACCTTGCTCACCCCTCCCCCACCTGGAATTCAACACCCCTTTTCAATGACATTTCTGGGCCTTGCCCTGCCCTTTCTGCTCCTCCGAGGAATCTCAAAGCTCTCAAGCATCTCCGGTGTTTCAGGATCCCATGAGAGGAAGACCAGGGGAGGACGCATGTTGCCACACTCATCTCTGTGGGCAGCCTTTGTCTGGGAGCAATCCTTGCATGTCTTCAACCTTGGAGGGGCAATTCACATTTTGCCCTTGAGCTCGGGGACCAGAAAGAGAGTTCTTTTGCATACAAGGGAAGGCAGGTAGCTCAAGTCTTTTAGGTACAGAGGAGAGATGACCCACGCGGGATCAAGGCCACACAGAGCACTTGGTCCTGGCCACTTTTGTGTACCAGCAGTCCTTGAATGTACTTCTCACCTGCCTTGCCTGGCCTTGCCTTGGCAACACAACACTTGCCTTGCCTTGCCCTGCTAGCCCTCTGGAGCCTTGCATTCCTTTGCAGGGCCCTGCCCCGCACATGACCTGCCTACTGTTTTCCTCCAGGGCCTTGGCTTGCTGAGCCCTTCCTGTTTCTGCCTGGCCTTCCCATCAGTGGCCCTTCCTTCCTACAGCCAGCCTTGCCTCTAACTTCTGGGCCTTCTCTTGCCTACCAGTCCATTTGCTTTCCCCTCACTGCTCTGGCCTTGCCTACCTCTCCCTTGACTTGCCCACAATTGCCTGCACTCAGTTTGCAGCGCCTTGCCTGCATGGAAGGCAAGGGAAAGAGTGGTAGGCCGGGCAAAGCAAAGCCAGCAAGTTGTAGGCAGTGCGAGGCAAGGCAGACGCAGGCAAAGGAAGCAGAGCAAGGGTACCTTAAGAAGAACTAGACAAGGCAAGGCCAAGAGACTCGGAGTGCCTTTCCTTGGGAAGGCAAGGACATAGTGCCAGTGTTGCTGGAGCAGATGTTAAGGTACTGTGGGGAGGAATAGTCCAGCAAGACATTTCTCTTCTGGCCCCTGTGCGTGTAGGGGCAATTGTTGGACATATTCAATACTGGAGGCGGATCAGTCGCTGGATGTGTTGTATTTTGGAGGAGGGGATGCCGTTTCTTTGGAGATGGGCTTGTAGTTGCTCTCTTTGGCAAGGAAGGCAGGTTTGGATGTGCACATCAGGTACTCCTAGGGATTTTAAAGGCTTTTCCCAACAGGCAGAGCTCTCTCTGGGTTCGAGCTGTTGAGCTGTCAGTGGGAATGCAAAGGCCAAGCTCTTAAGCTATTTGTCCTGGTGCCTTCAGTGTGTGAGCAGTCCCTGGTGCCGTTGCCTTTGGATCCTGACTCTGGGAGAGGGAAGGCTTAGGATGGTACCTAGAGCTGAGAAGGAGAGTGCTGAGAACAGCGTGTGTGCTGCTAGTTTGAGGGGTGCAGGTGAAGTTGTAGGCAGCAAGATCTTCCTCAGCTGGCACTGTTTTGAGCCCTGTTTTTGCCAGATGGTTTCAAGTTGGTGGGCGGAATCTGCGAGAGGGAAAAGATTTGTTTGGGCCATTTGTTTGGTCTGGCTCTTGGAGTGTGGTGTAAAGAAGAGTGTGCTCTTGGAAGGGGAAGATGAGGGCAACCTTTTTGTCCTGACACCGTTGATTTGAGTGCAGGGCCGTTTGCAAGTTGCCTCTGTCTGCCCTTGGGGTGGTTTCGAGCTGGGCCAGGTGCTTGGCCTTCTTTTGCAAGTCTGCAGCGCCGTCGTGTGGTTGTTTCCATGAGCGCTGACAGTGCCCGGCAAAAAGCGCTTGGCTGGCGCGGCCCCAGTCGTGTGGAAGCAGTTGGTGGAAGAGCTCCGCTGTGCATGCTGCCTCTTGGAGACATAAAAGTATGTAACCCTGCGCGTAGCGGGGAAGCAAGACGAATCTTTTCATTGTTGGCTGAGCAGTTTCTAAGCGGCAAAAGTAAAGGCAGTTTCAGCACGGCCTCTTTCTTTCAGAACCTTTTCTGTGCCATCATGAACATGCTCAACATGCCACTCGCACCCGCTGAACTGCATCAAAGGCCCTGGAGATAGGCACTTTCCTTCAAGCTCTCTGTAGCATCCTACCCTCCACCTCTGGCGGATCCCAAAGCCCTTCCAAACATCCAGCAGCTGCACGCAGAGAACAAGTGCTAAAACAAGGCGTTGGCCTTCCTAGTCCTTTTAAAGTCTGTGAACTAGGCGAAACATTCCAGTGAGCAGCACTTTCCTTCGCAACTATATCTAGAGCATCATCACATTCTCTCCAAGTGGGTAAGTCCACCCTTGCAGCGCAGCGTTTGAAGCCACAGTTCGGACTGAGAGATAGGCCAGGTGAGAAAGCATTTCTTGACTATCCCTCTTCTCTGGAAGACTTGATACTCGCAGCGCGACCACGTCCACACACCTTCAGTGTGGCCAGGTTCAAGCAGCTAGAGCTCCCAGAGATGGGAGAGTCAGGAGAGAAGACGTTCCAAAAGTACCGTGTACTTACAGCAGCATTAAAACTGTGCACAGCAGTCTGCAGCACTGTAGACTGCGGCTTCTCCGACAGACGAGCCATCCCATTGTTGCCTCTCGCAGCCTGCTTGCTAGCTGCTCTCCTGAAGAAAAGAACTAGAAGAAAAAGCCAATGCTGGGCTGCACCTTCCCCTTGCCTTACGTAAAGCCACCTAAACTCCCCGCTGCACTCTCTATTTCCCCTCTCCTTGGAAGCGACCACTGTGTTTGCTGCATCTCGAAGCCTAAAGTTAAGCGCCAGTGGTTTTGGGGATGGTTGGAAGAGGGATAAGTAGTAGCACAAGGAAGTAGTTGTCGTTGAACTTCCTCCTTCTCAATGCTAACGTGAATTGGGCAGGCAGGCGAGTGCTAGCCACGCTCCTTTCTCAGTTTGTACGCTGCGGACACGAGTCCGGTGCTCTGCGCCTTCGTTCGGCCTCTTTAGTACCCATGTCGCTCTTTCATTCAGCCGGAGTCGAAGCGTCGTCTACTTCTCGCCCAGAGAGCACGGTGCCGGCAGCGAAATGCCCCAGCCGACTGCTTCTGCCGACACACGCCTGGTCTATGCACTTTCCCTCGCAGCGACATACAGCAGCACTTTCGGTCTTTCTTGTCGTCCAAATGTAAAGGGAAAGATTCTCTGCTATGTCCCGCCCAGAGAACAGTTTTAGGTCAACCAGCACGCCCAGAGCTTGCCCTCGACGCGTGGAAACTTGTGTTTGCACCACATTCAAGTGGCTGCCGTCTTTCCTTTACAGGCTGCAGAACGCCGTCAGATCCCGGTGCTCTCTGCACCTGCCTTCTCAGTTCCAATACCGCCGCGCACAATACAGCTTTGCAGGAAGCAAACACGCGGATAGTCATGTCGCTCAGAAGAACGTGCCAGGACGAAAAGATGTTCTTCCTTTCTCCTCGTCGCCCATATTGTGGTGCTGTATTAAAAGCCTTGGCCAGCGAAAGGCTAATCCAGCAAGTGTTTCTCACCTGACGCATCTCGCTGAGGGAGAGCTGAGGAAAATCCTTGCACAGCACACTGCGGATGCGTGCAGTACACATGCTGAAGAGAGCCACAGCTAAAAGCCATCGCTGGGCTTCAGTTCTGTCCAGACGGCAGAAGGCGAAAAACGAAGCAGCTGGGCACCGCGTTAACGTACTCAGTGGACCGAATTTCAAATGTCCAGCCAAGAGCTGCTTCACAAGCAGATTCAGCTGAGAATGCTCTGGATGATTCACAAAGTAAGGCGTAGCCGTTGCACTCTATCACACTATCAGGCCAGAAGAAGTTTCTTACACCTTCAATGCTGCAGAGTCCATGCAGCTGGAGCACACGCAGTAGGACGCGTCCAGATAGACGGCGTTCTTCAAGTACCCCCCTCCTCCAAGCAGCCTTGAAACTGAGCACAACACACTGCGGCTCGGGAGCTTCCTTCTCAGATAGACGTGCCGTCACGTTATTCACTCTCGCAGCTCCGTTGCCCACTAGCAGCAGGTGCTACCAAAGCAAAATGCTCCAGAAGTAAAAAGCACTGCTGAGCAAACCTTTTCCTTTGCCTCACGTAAAGCACTGTAAACTGTCCGCTGCACTCTTTATTTCCATTCTCCGCTGCATCTACCACTGTCATCTCTGCATCTCGAAGCATAAAGCTCGGCACAATTCTTCCCAGGGAAAGCTGGAAGAGAAATAGGTAGCAGCACAAGTAGCTGCAAGTGGAACTTTTGTTTTCAACTGCTAACGTGAATCCGCAAAGAAGCGAGCGGCAGCCACGCTTCTTCTTGCAGCCTGTGCGATGCGCACACCAGCTCGGTGCTCTGCGCCCTCATTCGTATGCTCTTCGTACCATGTCGCGCTTTTCATTCAGCCGGAGTCGAAGCGTCGTCTACTTCTCGCCCGGAGAGCACGGTGCCGGAAGAGAAATGCCCCAGCCGACTGCCCTTCCGAAACACACCAGGGCTATGCACTTTTCTCGCAGCGACATACAGCAGCACTTTCGGTCTTTTCTTGTCGTCCAAATGTAAAGGGAAAGATTCTCAGCAATGTCGGGCACAGAGAACAGTTTTAGGTCAACAAGCACGCCCAGAGCTTGCCCGCGACTCGTGGAAACTTGTGTTTGCACACATTCCAGTGGCAGCCCTCTTTCCTTTACAGCCTGCAGAGCGCCGTCAGATCGCGGTGCTCTCTGCACCTGCCTTCTCCCTTTCAAGTACCACTGCGCAGAATATAGCCTTGCAGGAAGCAATGACGCGGATAGTCGTCTCGCAGAGAAGAACGTGCAAAGACGAAAAGATGTTCTTCTTTGCTCCTCCTCGTCGCCCAGATTGTGGTGCTGTACTGAAAGCCATGGCCAGCGAAAGGCTAATCCAGCAAGTGTTTCTCACCTGATGCATTTCGCTGAGGGAGAGCTGAGGAAAATCCTTGCACAGCACACTGCGGATGCGTGCAGTACACATGCTGAAGAGCGGCAAAACTCAAAGCCATCGCTGGGCTTCAGTTCTGTCCAGACCGCAGAAGGCGAAGAACGAAGCAGCTGGGCACCGCGTTAACGTACTCAGTGGACCGAATTTCAAATGTCCAGCCAAGAGCTGCTTCACAAGCAGATTCAGCTGAGAATGCTCTGGATGGTTCACAAAGTAAGGCGTAGCCGTTGCACTCTATCACACTATCAGGCCAGAAGAAGTTTCTTACACCTTCAATGCTGCAGAGTCCATGCAGCTGGAGCACACGCAGTAGGACGCGTCCAGATAGACGGCGTTCTTCAAGTACCCCCCTCCTCCAAGCAGCCTTGAAACTGAGCACAACACACTGCGGCTCGGGAGCTTCCTTCTCAGATAGACGTGCCGTCACGTTATTCACTCTCGCAGCTCCGTTGCCCACTAGCAGCAGGTGCTACCAAAGCAAAATGCTCCAGAAGTAAAAAGCACTGCTGAGCAAACCTTTTCCTTTGCCTCACGTAAAGCACTGTAAACTGTCCGCTGCACTCTTTATTTCCATTCTCCGCTGCATCTACCACTGTCATCTCTGCATCTCGAAGCATAAAGCTCGGCACAATTCTTCCCAGGGAAAGCTGGAAGAGAAATAGGTAGCAGCACAAGTAGCTGCAAGTGGAACTTTTGTTTTCAACTGCTAACGTGAATCCGCAAAGAAGCGAGCGGCAGCCACGCTTCTTCTTGCAGCCTGTGCGATGCGCACACCAGCTCGGTGCTCTGCGCCCTCATTCGTATGCTCTTCGTACCATGTCGCGCTTTTCATTCAGCCGGAGTCGAAGCGTCGTCTACTTCTCGCCCGGAGAGCACGGTGCCGGAAGAGAAATGCCCCAGCCGACTGCCCTTCCGAAACACACCAGGGCTATGCACTTTTCTCGCAGCGACATACAGCAGCACTTTCGGTCTTTTCTTGTCGTCCAAATGTAAAGGGAAAGATTCTCAGCAATGTCGGGCACAGAGAACAGTTTTAGGTCAACAAGCACGCCCAGAGCTTGCCCGCGACTCGTGGAAACTTGTGTTTGCACACATTCCAGTGGCAGCCCTCTTTCCTTTACAGCCTGCAGAGCGCCGTCAGATCGCGGTGCTCTCTGCACCTGCCTTCTCCCTTTCAAGTACCACTGCGCAGAATATAGCCTTGCAGGAAGCAATGACGCGGATAGTCGTCTCGCAGAGAAGAACGTGCAAAGACGAAAAGATGTTCTTCTTTGCTCCTCCTCGTCGCCCAGATTGTGGTGCTGTACTGAAAGCCATGGCCAGCGAAAGGCTAATCCAGCAAGTGTTTCTCACCTGATGCATTTCGCTGAGGGAGAGCTGAGGAAAATCCTTGCACAGCACACTGCGGATGCGTGCAGTACACATGCTGAAGAGCGGCAAAACTCAAAGCCATCGCTGGGCTTCAGTTCTGTCCAGACCGCAGAAGGCGAAGAACGAAGCAGCTGGGCACCGCGTTAACGTACTCAGTGGACCGAATTTCAAATGTCCAGCCAAAAGCTGCTTCATAAGCAGATTCAGCTGAGAATGCTCTGGCTGCTTCACAAAGTAAGGCGCAGCCGTTTCCATTCATCACACTACCTGGCCAGAAGCAGTATCCTACACCTTCAATGCTGCAGCGTCCATGCAGCTGGAGCACACGCAGTAGGACGCGTCGAGATAGAAGGCGGTCTTCAAGTACCCCCTTCTCCAAGCAGCCTTGAAACTGAGCACAACACACTGCGGCTCGGGAGCTTCCTTCTCAGATAGACGTGCCGTCACGTTATTCACTCTCGCAGCACAATTCTTCCCAGGGAAAGCTGGAAGAGAAATAGGTAGCAGCACAAGTAGCTGCAAGTGGAACTTTTGTTTTCAACTGCTAACGTGAATCCGCAAAGAAGCGAGCGGCAGCCACGCTTCTTCTTGCAGCCTGTGCGATGCGCACACCAGCTCGGTGCTCTGCGCCCTCATTCGTATGCTCTTCGTACCATGTCGCGCTTTTCATTCAGCCGGAGTCGAAGCGTCGTCTACTTCTCGCCTGAGAGCACGGTGCCGGCAGAGAAACGCTCCGGGCTTCTGCCTCTGCCGAAACACGCCTGGGCTATCCCTCTCAGCGTTAAGTAGCACAAAATGCTGTCTGCGTTGTGGTCTTAATCTTAAGGGAAAGATTCTCGGCTTCGGCTAGCACAGAGAACTTTGCTGGGACAATACATGTGTTTTATTATCCTTTCTCGCAAGAAGACTATGGTGCTTCTTTGGAACTGTTGGCCAGTGTAAGGCTAATCCAGCAAGTGCTTCTCTCCTGACACATTTCTCTGAGCGAGAGCTTCGGCGGACAGTTGGGCTCTGCGAAGCAGAAAGTCTGTGCTTGCACGTAGCGCTGAGGAGAATCTGTGCACAGCGCGCTCTGGATGCGTGCAGTACACACACTAAAGAGAGCCAAAGCTCAATGTCTCAGTTCTGTCCAGCGCCGGAAATTGAGAAGAACGCAGCCCCAGAGCTCTGGGCTGGAGTGTGCGATGGTTATGAGCTGTGCCGCTCTTCTGCGTGTCTACTGCACGCATCCATAGTGTACAGTGCAAGGATTTTCCTCAGCTCTCGCTCAGCGAAATGCATTAGAAGGGAAGCACATGCTAGATTAGCCATTCGTTAGCCCACGCTTTCAGTAGAGCACCACAATCTGGGCGACGAGGAAAAGCAAAGAAGAACATCTTTTCGTCTTTGCACGATCTTCTCTGCGAGACATCTCTCCACGTCTTTGCTTCCTGCAAGGCTGTAAGGTGCGCGGTGGTACTTGGAAGGGAGAAGGCAGGTGCAGAGAGCACCGCGATCTGACGGCGCTCTGCAGGCTGTAAAGGAAAGAAAGCTACCACTTGAATATGGTGCAAATACCAATTTCCACGCGTCGCGGGTAAGCTCCGGGTAAGCTTGGTGACCTAAAACTGGGCGCTGAGTGAGACGTAACCGAGAATCTTTCCCTTTGCATTCCGGCTCCAACGCAAACAGAATGTGATGCTACTTAGCGCTGCGAAGGAAAGTGCATAGCCCTGGTGTGTTTGGGAAGAATCAGCAGCCTGGAGCGTTTTTCTGGAGCCTTTCTCCGCTGGCACCGTGCTCTCTGGGCGAGAAGTAGACGACGCTTCGACTCCGGCAGAATGAAAGCGCGACATGGTACGAAGAGCATTAAAGAATGAGGGCAGAGCACCGAGCTGGTGTGTGCATCGCACAGGCTGCAAGAGGAAGCCTGGCTGTCACTCGCTTGTTTCCGGATTCACGTTAGCGTTTTAAAACAGAAAGTTCCACTTGCAGCTACTTGTGCTGCTGCCTATTTCTCTTCCAGCGTTCCCTGGGAGGAATTGTGCCGAGCTTTATGCTTCGAGATGCAGAGATAACAGTGGTAGATGCGGCGGAGAATGGAAATACAGAGCACAGCGGACAGTTTATGGTGCTTTACGTGAGGCAAGGGAAAGTGCAGCCCGGCAGTGCTTTTTACTTCTGGAGCATTTTGCTTTGGTAGCAGCTGCTGCAAGTGGGCAACGGAGCTGCGAGAGTGAATAACGTGACGGCACGTCTATCTGAGAAGGAAGCTCCCGAGCCGCAGTGTGTTGTGCTCAGTTTCAAGGCTGCTTGGAGGAGGGGGGTACTTGAAGAACGCCGTCTATCTGGACGCGTCCTACTGCGTGTGCTCCAGCTGCATGGACGCTGCAGCATTGAAGGTGTAGGATACTGCTTCTGGCCAGGTAGTGTGATGAATGGAAACGGCTGCGCCTTACTTTGTGAAGCAGCCAGAGCATTCTCAGCTGAATCTGCTTATGAAGCAGCTTTTGGCTGGACATTTGAAATTCGGTCCACTGAGTACGTTAACGCGGTGCCCAGTTGCTTCGTTCTTTGCCTTCTGCGGTCTGGACAAAACTGAAGCCCAGCGATGGCTTTGCGTTTTGGCGCTCTTCAGCGCGAACACTGCACGCATCCACAGTGTGCTGTGCACGGATTTTCCTCAGCTCGACGTACAATCATTTTCTTGCTGTTTCCAGAGTCTAAACTCTTCGTGAAACTCTCGCTCAGCGAGATGCGTCAGGAATGAGGCACTTGCTGGATGAGCTTTTCGCTAGCCAAGACTTTCAATACAGCACCACAATTCAGGCAAGAAGCAGGAGAAAGGAAGATCATCCTTTCGTCCTTCCACGTTCTTCTCTGCGAGATGACTACCCGTGTCTTTGCTTCCTGCAAGGCTGTAAGAGGCGCGGTAGTACTTAGAACTGAGAAGGCAGGTGCAGAGAGCACGGCGGTCTGACGGTGCTCTGCAGGCTGTAAAGGAAAGACGGCAGCCACTTGAATGTGGTGCAAACACAAGTTTCCACGCGTCGAGGGCAAGCTCTGGGCGTGCTGGTTGACCTAAAACTGTTCTCTGGGCGGGACATAGCAGAGAATCTTTCCCTTTACATTTGGACGACAAGAAAGACCGAAAGTGCTGCTGTATGTCGCTGCGAGGGAAAGTGCATAGACCAGGCGTGTGTCGGCAGAAGCAGTCGGCTGGGGCATTTCGCTGCCGGCACCGTGCTCTCTGGGCGAGAAGTAGACGACGCTTCGACTCCGGCTGAATGAAAGAGCGACATGGGTACTAAAGAGGCCGAACGAAGGCGCAGAGCACCGGACTCGTGTCCGCAGCGTACAAACTGAGAAAGGAGCGTGGCTAGCACTCGCCTGCCTGCCCAATTCACGTTAGCATTGAGAAGGAGGAAGTTCAACGACAACTACTTCCTTGTGCTACTACTTATCCCTCTTCCAACCATCCCCAAAACCACTGGCGCTTAACTTTAGGCTTCGAGATGCAGCAAACACAGTGGTCGCTTCCAAGGAGAGGGGAAGTAGAGAGTGCAGCGGGGAGTTTAGGTGGCTTTACGTAAGGCAAGGGGAAGGTGCAGCCCAGCATTGGCTTTTTCTTCTAGTTCTTTTCTTCAGGAGAGCAGCTAGCAAGCAGGCTGCGAGAGGCAACAATGGGATGGCTCGTCTGTCGGAGAAGCCGCAGTCTACAGTGCTGCAGACTGCTGTGCACAGTTTTAATGCTGCTGTAAGTACACGGTACTTTTGGAACGTCTTCTCTCCTGACTCTCCCATCTCTGGGAGCTCTAGCTGCTTGAACCTGGCCACACTGAAGGTGTGTGGACGTGGTCGCGCTGCGAGTATCAAGTCTTCCAGAGAAGAGGGATAGTCAAGAAATGCTTTCTCACCTGGCCTATCTCTCAGTCCGAACTGTGGCTGCAAACGCTGCGCTGCAAGGGTGGACTTACCCACTTGGAGAGAATGTGATGATGCTCTAGATATAGTTGCGAAGGAAAGTGCTGCTCACTGGAATGTTTCGCCTAGTTCACAGACTTTAAAAGGACTAGGAAGGCCAACGCCTTGTTTTAGCACTTGTTCTCTGCGTGCAGCTGCTGGATGTTTGGAAGGGCTTTGGGATCCGCCAGAGGTGGAGGGTAGGATGCTACAGAGAGCTTGAAGGAAAGCGCCTATCTCCAGGGCCTTTGATGCAGTTCAGCGGGTGCGAGTGGCATGTTGAGCATGTTCATGATGGCACAGAAAAGGTTCTGAAAGAAAGAGGCCGTGCTGAAACTGCCTTTACTTTTGCCGCTTAGAAACTGCTCAGCCAACAATGAAAAGATTCGTCTTGCTTCCCCGCTACGCGCAGGGTTACATCCTTTTATGTCTCCAAGAGGCAGCATGCACAGCGGAGCTCTTCCACCAACTGCTTCCACACGACTGGGGCCGCGCCAGCCAAGCGCTTTTTGCCGGGCACTGTCAGCGCTCATGGAAACAACCACACGACGGCGCTGCAGACTTGCAAAAGAAGGCCAAGCACCTGGCCCAGCTCGAAACCACCCCAAGGGCAGACAGAGGCAACTTGCAAACGGCCCTGCACTCAAATCAACGGTGTCAGGACAAAAAGGTTGCCCTCATCTTCCCCTTCCAAGAGCACACTCTTCTTTACACCACACCTCTTTGGCCCATACAAATCTTTTCCCTCTCGCAGATTCCGCCCACCAACTTGAAACCATCTGGCAAAAACAGGGCTCAAAACAGTGCCAGCTGAGGAAGATCTTGCTGCCTACAACTTCACCTGCACCCCTCAAACTAGCAGCACACACGCTGTTCTCAGCACTCTCCTTCTCAGCTCTAGGTACCATCCTAAGCCTTCCCTCTCCCAGAGTCAGGATCCAAAGGCAACGGCACCAGGGACTGCTCACACACTGAAGGCACCAGGACAAATAGCTTAAGAGCTTGGCCTTTGCATTCCCACTGACAGCTCAACAGCTCGAACCCAGAGAGAGCTCTGCCTGTTGGGAAAAGCCTTTAAAATCCCTAGGAGTACCTGATGTGCACATCCAAACCTGCCTTCCTTGCCAAAGAGAGCAACTACAAGCCCATCTCCAAAGAAACGGCATCCCCTCCTCCAAAATACAACACATCCAGCGACTGATCCGCCTCCAGTATTGAATATGTCCAACAATTGCCCCCACACGCACAGGGGCCAGAAGAGAAATGTCTTGCTGGACTATTCCTCCCCACAGTACCTTAACATCTGCTCCAGCAACACTGGCACTATGTCCTTGCCTTCCCAAGGAAAGGCACTCCGAGTCTCTTGGCCTTGCCTTGTCTAGTTCTTCTTAAGCTACCCTTGCTCTGCTTCCTTTGCCTACGTCCGCCTTGCCTCGCACTGCCTACAACTTGCTGGCTTTGCTTTGCCCGGCCTACCACTCTTTCCCTTGCCTTCCATGCAGGCAAGGCGCTGCAAACCGAGTGCAGGCAATTGTGGGCAAGTCAAGGGAGAGGTAGGCAAGGCCAGAGCAGTGAGGGGAAAGCAAATGGAGTGGTAGACAAGAGAAGGTCCAGAAGTTAGAGGCAAGGCTGGCTGTAGGAAGGAAGGGCCACTGATGGGAAGGCCAGGCAGAAACAGGAAGGGCTCAGCAAGCCAAGGCCCTGGAGGAAAACAGTAGGCAGGTCATGTGCTGGGCATGGCCGTGCAAAGGAATGCAAGGCTCCAGAGGGCTAGCAGGGCAAGGCAAGGCAACTGTTGTGTTGCCAAGGCAAGGCCAGGCAAGGCAGGTGAGAAGTACATTCAAGGACTGCTGGTACACAAAAGTGGCCAGGACCAAGTGCTCTGTGTGGCCTTGATCCCGCGTGGGTCATCTCTCCTCTGTACCTAAAAGACTTGAGCTACCTGCTTTCCCTTGTATGCAAAAGAACTCTCTTTCTGGTCCCCGAGCTCAAGGGCAAAATGTGAATTGCCCCTCCAAGGTTCAAGACATGCAAGGATTGCTCCCAGACAAAGGCTGCCCACAGAGATGAGTGTGGCAACATGCGTCCTCCCCTGGTCTTCCTCTCATGGGATCCTGAAACACCGGAGATGCTTGAGAGCTTTGAGATTCCTCGGAGGAGCAGAAAGGGCAGGGCAAGGCCCAGAAATGTCATTGAAAAGGGGTGTTGAATTCCAGGTGGGGGAGGGGTGAGCAAGGTCATGCAAGGCAAGGGAGGGGTTCAGGGGCAAGGCAAGGCAAGTGGTGGCTTTGCGAGGCGAGGCAAGGCAATGAGGGTCCTAGAAGGAAAAGGAAAGGTGAGGCCAGACCTAGACGAATGTGAAAGGAAGTCAGGTGGGGGATGGGTGAGCAAGTCAGTGCAAGGCAGGGGAGAAAAGGCAGGTTGAGGGAAGGCTACAGAGGGGGCAGCAAGGAAATGCAAGGCATGGGGAAGCATGCGAGGAGTGGGTGCTGCCAGCCGGTGGGGATGGCAGGGGCGGGGCCACTGCAAGTAGCATGGTGGGGATGTGGAGGGGGTGTTAGTGTGCGGGAGGTGTGTGTGTGTGTGTGTGTGCAGTGGAGTGCAGGGTAAGTGCAGGTGTGTGTGTGCGTATACGGGGGTTTTGTGCCAGGTGCTGTGCCGGGGAGAGCCGTTCCACCGCAAGGAAGGTGTGGGAGTGAAAGGAGTAAGATAGATGTGTCTTTACAAAGAGACCGTGTGAATCTCTCCTTAGACAAGGCTAGGAATTTACAGGGGGGGAAGTAACAGAAGAAAGTATTCGTTCTAGAAACTGTTACTAATCAACAGAGACTGTTGCTCAGCCAAGGCCCTGCTAAATTCCTGAACCTAGAGCAAGGCAGCAAAGACTTCCCAGCATTAGGAATAGTTTGGTTTTCTTCCTTTTCCATTCCAAAAGGGGAGTGCATATTAGAGGGGGGCATAGAGTAGGCAGTTCCGGAAGTCTGTAATTCCCGAGTACCTCAGAGGGTGCTGTTGCCAGGAACTTAACATCAGAAGGGGGCTGCTTCCCGCAATCATTTGAGAGACTCCATGGCAAAAGCCCCATGGCCTCTCCCTGGAGTTGAAGAATGTTACAGGACTCCTCTGTCTCCTTTTTGGTGGATGAAGAAACTCAGAAAGCCACACTTCTGCCAGAACTCTCCAAGATGCCCCCTTTGCTCCCCGTGACTCCATCACTGCCCAGGAAGCTGTCTTTTCTACCACAGCAGTTTGACATACAGTTAAAAGTCGTGTGGCAGAGAAAAAAGGCAAGAATTGGTTTCCAAGGGATGGCAAACGAGATACCAGAACCTTTGGCCCTACCAATATTAAAGCAACTCCATTAAGAGAGTTCTTGCACTTCCTGAGGATTGGCAGAAGCCTATCTCATGATGTATGTTGCTGGGGGTCTTTTTAGACTGGCAAAAGGAGCTGTTGAAGGTTGCTTGATCTGTGCTAAAGCCAACAGCCAAGTTACAAAGTAACTTGCTAGAGGAGGGAGGCCTTGGGCTGCATGGCCCTTCCAAAGATGCCAGGTGGATTTTCCGGAGATGCCCCAAGTGGCAAGGCTTAATATCTTCTGGTAATCGTATGTCAGCTAGCAAGGTGGCCAGAAGTATTTCCAACTACTTCAGTAATGACAGGATCTGTTCTTAAGGCATTTTTGGAACAAATCATTCCAAGATACAGCATTGTAGAAGCAATAGATTCAGATAGGGGAACTCATTTTGCAGGAAAGATCCTTCAAGGGGTTTTGGCTTCTTTAGGAACACAATGGAACCTCCATAGGCCCTGGCACCCCCAGAGCTCGGCTCGGGTAGAAAACAATGAAGAGAGAAATAAACACCTTTTGAAGCTGGTAATAGAAACCAAGATGCCATGGGTAGGGCTTTGGACATTGGCTTTGGTGAGAATGAGGGCCCAACCCAGAAGAGAGATTCAGTTATCTCCCTTTCAATCGTTGTTTGCAATTGCCCTCCTGGTAAGTCTCCACCCAGTGGGGGGGGTAGAGGCAAGTGATGCATTTTTAAAACCATCTGTGGCCAGGATCCTGCTTCTTGTGAAACCCCTTCAACAGGAAACTCAGCTGGCGCAAGCCCGGCCTTTGGACTTTGCTGCTTTTAACATCCAACCAGGAGATTGAGTCCTAATTAAGGAGTAGAAAGAAGCGCCAGTGCTGGTGAAATGGCGTGGCCCATTCCAAGTGTCACTGACGACAGAAAACAGCCGTCAAGTAAGCTGAACACAGGTGAACCCGTCACTCTCGGGTCAAGGTCTCTGAAGCCTCGGAGATTTGCACATCTCAGCTGGAGGAGAAGGCCGGGAGGCCGTGACTGACACTCTGCAGGAGTGGGCCGGAGCAGTAGGCAGTGCTTCGACATCGGAAGAAGCCCCGCAGTCCTACCTTCAGACCGTCTGCTGAAATAGACTGTAAAGGCATCCCTCCTCTAGAATCTCCACTCACTTGGGGGCTAATACTTGTGGCCATTTTGTTACGTTAAGTGGTTTCTGTGTCTTCAATTGCCACAGGTGCTGCAGAAGACAACGGGAAAATTAGACTAGCTAATTAGATGACACTATTAAAACATTTTCCTTACTAATTCTACTTTGATATGGTCAGCTGAGTTTAGGCCAGGAGTGGGAGAATCAATTTGCAGCCTTAGGAGAAGAAGTAGCAAAAGTTTTTAACCTTAGCAATTGCTGGCTCTGTGGAAGGCCAGGAGGATCTGAAGAGTGGCCACAGTTGGCTAGCCCAGCTGAACCTAAATGGTGGGTCAATGTGAGGGCCCACAGTGGGATGGGATTTGGGGCCAAAGAAGGAAGTTCACGGCCACTTCATTCTTCTCCAACAGGCACTTATTGCCTAATAGGATAGGGCGTGTCTATGTAGGAAAAGGCAATTGTCAATTGACTTTCCCTCTGGGCTTGAACAACTGGGTTTGGACCCCCAATTGCCCTCCTTCCAATTGTTCCAAATATCAAGGCAAATGCAATCAAATACCTGTTCGGCTCACTAACAGTAGCTGCGTAAGGCGTTCTTATCACACTTACCAAAAATATTTGGAAGCCTGTAAAGCAATGGGGAGGGACAAGGGGTTTTTTTGACCACCTGTTTTTGAGCAGTCCCCACAAAAATTCCACAAGTAGAAGACATGTTGTTTGTGATTATCAGTGGGAATGGCCACACCGGATTGGAACTCAAAGCCTTTTAGTGAGTTCTGCTCCAAATCCAACCAAGCAGCTTGCAGATGTAAATGTAGGTGGGAACCCTGTGCGGGAGCTTGGAAATGCAAATGCTGGGACCCTTATGGTGGGGCAACTCTTGTTGGAGGACCGTTAGGCCCGGGAATCCTGCTGTATTTTGAGCCACCAATTGATGACCATGGGTAGGTTCCTTTGCTAATGGAACACGGGCTTTGAAAGGACAGTATTGGATTTGTGGCCAACATGCTTAGCTCAGGTTACCTCCAAACTGGTCAGGGATATGGTATATTTAGTAGACTGTTGTTCTTTTTGCTACTACAAGTTCTGGGAAATCGCTTAGGAATCAAAATCTGTGATGATTTAATTAGAGAAAAGCAGTCAGCTGATGCAGCCCTGGCTGGAGGGAGCACCCCAAAACGGGGAAATGATGAACGGCCAACAGAACAAGTTACCCAACACGATGGACCAGCCCCTTGGAAACCTAAGGAATTAATCCCAGATGCCTGGGAACCCATTTATCATTTGAAGGAGATAATTAGGTTACAAGCTGTCTCGGAAATAATTACCAACCAGCCAGCCACAGCGCTTGACCTTTTTGCTGACCAACCCACTTAAATGAGGAAAGCGGTATTTCAACATTGGATGGTATTAGATTATCTGTTGGCAGAAGAAGGAGGAGTTTGTGGGAAATTAAATGACTCGAGCTGCTGTTTGCAAGCAGATGACAGCGGAAAAGTGGTCAAACAAATAACAAAGGAAATAACGTCAGCTCGTGGACCTGTCCAAATGTTGAAAGGATGGGAATGGGACATATTTTCATAGTTAACTGGCCAGCTATGGGCTAAATGAATACGATTTCTCCTCTTATATGCTATCGCAATTCTCATCTTTTTACCATGCGTGACACCATGCTGGCTGCAGCTCTTTCAGCAGGTGCTCAAGGGGATGCCGCTAGCAGCCATGCCTACCTGATCCAGAAATGACTACAAAAGGACAGAAAAGAATGTCACTGCAAATAATAGCAAAACCCAAGAAGACTCCAGAAGAAAAAATTAAATCCATGGTAATTAAGGTTTGTAAAGACAAATACAGAGCAAATAAAAAGAGGAGGGATTAAAAGGAATGAGATGGATGAGTCTTTACAAAGAGACCGTGTGAATCGGCCTGTAGACAAGGCTAGGAAGTTATGGCTAGTGAAGTAACAGAAGAAACTAGGAGTTCTCTAGAACTGTTACTAATCATCAGAGACTGTTGATTAATCAAGGCCGTGTTAAATTCCTGAACCTAGAGCAAGGCAACAAAGACTTAAGAGCATTAGGAATGGGGTTCTTTTCTTTCTTCTCGATGCCAAGAGGGGGGTGCATATTAGAGGGGGGCGCATAGAGTAGGCAGTTCCGGAAGTCTGTATCTCCCGAATACCTCAGCCAGTGGGGAAAAGGAAGAGGGTGCTGTGGCCGGGAACTTGGCATCAAAAGGGGGCTGCATCCCGCAACCGTTTGACAGACGCCATGGGAAAAGCCCCATGGACTCTCCCTGTAGTCGAAGAATGTTGCAGGACTCCTCTGTCTCCTTTTCGGATATAAACCTCAGGCATCGTGGATTAATTTTCCCTAACGGCAGCGACCTGCCGCGTGGTCTCCGTGCTCCTCTCCAGCCCCCCGGAACGTGTAAAATAGTTCCCAGCGGCTCCCACCGCGCGTTGCAGACGGCTGCGCGGCCCCGGGGCTGCCCGCAGTGCTCCCCTGCCCCGCCAGGGCTGCCCGCGGCCAGGGCCGGGGCCCTTCTCGACAGCAGCCGAGGGGCTGCGGAGCGGGCGGCTGCCGGACGATCAGCTATTTTATGCCGCGCGGTGCTGCCGCCTCCATCTAGCTCTCCATCACGCCGCCGCCCGCCGCCCGCCTGGCGCGCTCACGCTCGGCCGCGCTCGCCGCCCGCCCAGCCTTGCCGGAAGCTCTCCCGCCCGTGCTGTGCCCCGGCTCCGCCGGCAGCTCGGCAGGGCCCGGCCGCACGCGTGCTGCGTGGCTCGGAGCAGCCGCGTTGCGCCGCAGGCGACGGGGAAGGCGGGGCGGGCCGGCGCCATCGTGGTAGCGCGAGGAGAGGAGCGCCCGGGCGGGGCGGCGAGCGGCGCGGCGGTGAGCGCTTCTGCTTCCTGTCGCTCGGCGGCCGCCCACGGCAGGTGCCGTGTGACCCCGCGGAGCGGCGGGGCCGGCCGGGCGGTGCGCGGCGAGGCTTTCGGCCAGCGGCGACCACAGCGAGAGGCTGCTGGCACTGCCCGTGCCGGTGGAGAGAGCGGGGATCCGAGGCCGGCCTTCCCCGGGCGACGAGGGGAGGCCGCCTTTGCCGCGCTGCCCTCCGTGCAGCATGTGGCCGATTCCGGCGAACCCGGGGTCTCCGCAGCGGCGCGGGCGGGAGGGAGTGGGGAGCGCGCTCGGTGCCGTGCCGGCCGCTCCCGGCCAGCGCTGCGCTGCGCCGAGGCGTTTTCCCGCCCGTCCTGGGAAGGACATAAGCGACACCGTAGTTGGAGCTTAGCTGTCAGGGGGAACAACTTCTCTCTGTGAAAAACGAAGTTCACTCTCCTGTGAGAATTTAAAGGGGTTTAATATAAAGACAATAAGAGACACATCAAATAAAGCAACGGGGTAACAGCCAGTTGCCTTGGCGCTCTGCCAAGAGCACACCTGATGCCAGAGGTCAGTCCTTTTTATACCGTTTTTACTGTCTGTTCTTTATTCATATTAAAACTTTTCCTGGAGCTGTTCTGCATGGCCACTCCTTGGTTCCGCCTTTTTAGAGCGTGCCTAGTCTTCTGCCTTGTGGTTTTATTTCTCTTGATTCTTGGGGTTGGGCCCGCTAGGCAAGAGTCGATGGTAGGGTGGATTTCTTAATTCTCCAGACAGACAGGGCTGATTGCAGCTTTGGGCCTCTTCGTCTCTCCGGGCAGAGTGGTGATAAAATCTCCCGGACTCTCCTGGCCGCCCGTTCTCCGGGCGGAGTAGCCTTTGGGCCCTTTTGCTCCCTAGACAAAGTGTTGATTAGCAGGTTTTTGGGCCTCATCGTCTCTCCGGGCAGAGTGGTGATAAAATCTCCCGGACTCTCCTGGCCGCCCGTTCTCCGGGCGGAGTAGCCTTTGGGCCCTTTTGCTCCCTAGACAAAGTGTTGATTAGCAGCTTTTTGGGCCTCATCCTCTGTTCGTTTGGAGGTTATCTTACGTGCTCACACTTGCTAACATTCTTGCTAAAAAGAGAGAAAACTACATCCACACAGCAGAAAGCATTTCTAACGTTATATAATATCTACTTTATACTTTGCGAGAAGCTAATATAATATATGTTTATAACAATCCCCCCTTTTCTATTTTATAAATCATTTGGCTTGAGCAATAATTCTTTTTTCTTGGCTTCTAATGTCTGTTCGTTCTTTTCACAGATCAATTTGGCTTCTTCAAGAGGGTCTTTTGTATCACTTTGTCTTTTTAATACCATAATTTTTTGTGCTGTTCCAGACATAGCCAACTTTGGGTCAGTAGGCATTGCCACAACTTGCATGCCTTGAACTATGCTGGTGATTAGCCGAATAAAGCGGGGGATCAAGCAAGGGAGAAATATTAGACTAGCTGTAGCACATAAGAGGAAGAAACCTAGCTTCTTCCACCATTCTTTCCCCAATATGCCATCCCACCAGTTAGCAGACATCATTGATTCCCATTTTTGGACTGGTACATGGGCTATTTTTCTGATTTGGTTGGCCATATCTAGAACGGCATCCCCATTGTCATCAATTTTTAAACAACAGTCCGATGTATTGAACTTCCTGCACACACCGCCTTCTTCGGCCAGTAAATAGTCTAAAGCCAGCCTATTTTGATGTATTGCAGCTCTGGTTTGGCGTTGCTGGCTGACTATTAATTCCATAGCCCCAGCTGTTTCATTGGTTATGATTTCTACAAGAGCTTGGAGTCTGATGATACGATTCAGCATGTAAATTGGGGTCTGATATCCCCAACTTCCATCTTGTGCTTAGGTAGCTGGCCCATCTGTTTCTAATATTCGTTCAGGGGGCCATTCCTCATCTTTCCATTTTTGGAATCCTCCAATTAAATCTCTTTTCTTTCTTTTGAAGTCTTCATAGAGAGGTATACCTAATTGATCTCCCACTGGTTCTGGGAAAAGGAAAAACCCTGGTTGAATGATTCTTAGTGTACAACTCCCTTTCCAATGTGAAGGGAGTCTTGGGGATGCCCTTTTCCCACATATCCAAAAGAAGCCATCTGGTGCTTTCCAATAATCACCTTCTTGTTGATTTATATTCTCCCCAAATTTGGCTATTTCTGGGATTCCAAAATAAGGATTTTTCCTCGTGTCATTACACTGAAAGAGTCCAACTTCATGATCATATACACAGTCTTTTCCTTTTTTCTGGGCTCAATACCAAGTTGGTTTTTCTGGTTTTTCCCACCACCTTGAAGTTTTGTTACTCACTTTATAGCTTTTACAGGGAGTGTTTCCTACTTCATTAAGAAAGTTTATCCCAGTTCGCCAGAGGCATTCTTCCCCTATCACTGTTGAACTTAAAATCCACCCCTCAGGTCGGTTCCCCCCTCTTATATTTGTCCGGTTCCATTTAAGGAGTTCTACCGGGCCTACGCTGCTACCTTTCCGTGGCCATTCTTCTGTCATTAAAGCTCCTCCACAGACCCAACAGTTGGTTATGTTAAGTTCTTTACCTATCCTCTCCCCCAATTCCACAAACAGGTTTTTTCCTAACCTTGGGGTTTTTTCCTCTTTGTTGTTTGAGCTTTGCATACAGGTCCTGGCGTGGTGAGGTGAATATAGGGCGAGGTTGCTGTGCTGGCTTTGTATCTTTACTTACCACTTGCTCTTTTACCAAATCTTGGACTGTTCCCCTGGTGGCAGCTGTGGAGCAAATCTATTTTTCTCCTTTTGGACAATTGCTTCTTAGTCTGTTTCCACTTGTTCCTAAATTTTCTGTAATCCAATATTTTTCTCCTTTATGCATGCAAATACCTAATTTGGATGAGTCATAACAGTGACTGTTGGTATGGGTATGAGTAATAAGAAAGAAGCCCCGGTGTCTTTCCATGTAGAGCTTTCGATAGCATTTGTAACATGGTCTTGCCGGTGTCCCAAAAGGGACCAGGAGAAGTGACAAAAGAAGGAATAACAGAGGTCCGGCATGGCTTATACTCCCACCTCCCTTGCCTATGAGGTTGCAACCCATAGCAGGTGTATTGGATCTTCTCGGTGGCGAGTACAGTGGCCGACCCGGTCTTGCCCTCTATTTCCTTGTCACTTCCTTTGTAGCTTTTAGGCAAATTTCTTTTGGCACCTTTTTAACTGTAGTATCTTATCGTATCTTAGGTGTTTCCCATTCAACAGGCACTAGTAATTCCCATCTGCAGAGCAAAGTTATTGCTTTTGTTGCTTATGATTTTGTCTGGATAGGGGGTTGATTTTGTGCTTGACACCCTTTACAACTAGGGTGTCGACGGTGTGAAATGCCAATTTCCCTCTAGATTAATTACTTATATTTGACGTGGTTGGCATGCCCCGTGTTAGAATGATTCAAACAGGGTATATGATGTGGCACTGATGGAAGTTGTGATTCTCCCCCTTCTTAATACAAATCACAGGCTAGAATCAGGACATGAGAGTTCCCTGTTTGATCCAGTCCCAACCCTTCCTGTTTGAAGTGAGAATATTCTTCTCCACGATGTCCCAGAATTTGTCCAGGGGCCACTGATATAAATTTGGCTTTTACTTCTCAGTTAGGTGTGATTCTTTGCATATCCCTTGGATTATTTAGATTGTTCTAGCTCATTGCCACCTGGTCTCCGTTTAAGAATCAATTTGGTATCACCTGGTTTGGATATTACAGTCCACTCTTCAGGTTCTTTTACAGGTCCTTTGATTCTGCTGGCATGGATCTACCCTCGTTCCTTGGTCTGGATTGCGGCCTCAGTCATCAGCAGTACCTGAAAAGGACCCTCCCATTGTGGAGTCAAAGATTGTTCTTTCCATGTTTTTACTAGTACCCATTCCCCTGAATGGATATTATGAATTTTGAACTCCAAAGCTGTGGTTTGAGGGATCATTCCTTTCAGCCGCAAATTTTCAAGTGTTCTGGCAATTGCGGTGACATATTTTTTGACACTTACTTCTCCTACTTCATAAGTGGCTGTTTCATGTTGAGCAGTAAGGAAGGGTAATCCGAACATCATCTCATAAGGAGACACTCCCAGGTCTGACCTGGGCTGTGTTCGGCCTCTCAACAGAGCCAAAGGTAAGCATTTTACCCATGACATTTGAGTTTCAATCATTAATTTTGTTAAAGTTTTTTTCAAAGTCTGGTTCACTCTTTCTACTTGGCCTGAACTTTGTGGGTGCCAGGGGGTATGTAATTCCCATTTTATTCCCAAGGCTTGAGTTATTTGTTGTAAGACTTTGGATGTAAAATGTGTTCTTCTATCTGAGTTTATTTTATTAACCATTCCATATCTGGGAATAATTTGTTCCAGAAGGGTTTTGCATACTATGTTAGCTGTAGCTCTAGTAGCAGGAACTGCTTCTACCCAACAAGTTAGGTGGTCTGCTATTACTAATAGGAACTTCCATCTCTGTATTTGAGGAAGTTTAGTGAAATCTACTTGGATACTTTGGAATGGTCGCAGAGCTAACTCACGGCCTCCTAATGTTGTTTTTCTCATTATTTTCCTAGTCACTCTTTGGCAAGTTCTACAGTTCCCAGTTATTTGTTTTGCTACCCCAAAGATTCCAATACACCCATAATTTTTTAGAAAATGATCACACAAGCTAGCTTGAGTACCCCAATGAGTTTTTTGATGCATATCTTCTAATATTCTCTTAGTGAGTGGCTTATTAAGTAACTGTCTCCCATCAGGAAGTTTCCGTTTTCCAGATTGATCTTGTTCTCCCCCTATCTTAAATAATTCTTTTTCTTCTTCTTTACTAAATTTGGGGATTTCCAATTCTCCCCTTTCTGGGGTCAGGATTAACAGAATTGGTTCAGTCCCATTTTCTGCTGCATCTTTGGCTTCTTGGTCTGCTAGGTTATTCCCTCTTATTTCTGGGGTCATCCCTTCTTGGTGTCCTTTGATATGCACTACGGCTATTTCTTCAGGCAATTTTAATGCTTCCAACACTTCTGAAATCAGGCCTTCATGTATCAGTTCTTTCCCCTTTGAATTTAGTAAACCCCTTTCTTCCCAGATCTTTCCAAAGGTATGTACTTTGAATCAGTATAGACGGTCCCCTTTTTGTGTGCTAAATGCTCCAGTGCTCTCTTTAGAGCGTATAATTCACAAGACTGCGCCGACCAATTTGAAGGTAGTTTTCCTTTTTCGATGGCCTGCATATTTATCCCATCGACTAAGGCATATCTTGACATTCTTTTTCCTTGCAAGCATCTGGATGAACCATCCACATATATTCTTTCCTCTTCTAAGAGGGCTTGTTCAGCTAGATCTTCTCGAACTTTTGTTTGGTATTGAGTAATTTCTAAGCAATCATGTGCCAGGTCATCTTTTGGTTCTCCATACAGGAATTGGGCCGGATTGAGGCTTTTGCTTGCTTCTATAGTTAGATCATTACTGTCAATCAGAATTGCTTCATATTTTAATAGCCTGGAGTCTGTTAACCATTTTTCAGCTTTTTGATTTAGCACATTTCGGACCGCATGGGGTGTGTATACAATCAGTTTACTTCCAAAGGTGAGCTTACGGCTCTCCTCCACCAAAATAGCGGTAGCTGCTATGGCTTGAATGCATACTGGCCAGCCACGGCTTACTGGGTCCAATAGTTTAGCTAAATAAGCTATTGGTCTTCTCACCCCTCCCCATTCCTGGACTAATACACCATGAGCTACTCCATTTTCTGCATTCACATATAAATGAAAGGGTTTTTCTAGTGAGGGTAAGCTTAGGGCTGGTACCGAGGCTAGTTTCAACTTCAGTTTTTCTAATTTATTATCATCATCATCTTTGGTCCATTGTATATTGTCTCCCCCTGTTAATTTTTCATATAAAAATTTTACTGCTTGTGTATATCTTTCAATCCATAATCTGCAATATCCCAGTAGCCCCAGCAGTCTCCTAACCTCCTTTTTTGAAGAGGGAGGAGGGAGGGATAAAATCCCTGTAATTGTTTCAGGACTTAGTTGTCAGCTACCTTTGCTTATCAGGTGGCCGAGATATTTTACTTCTGATTCCACAAACTGTAATTTCCTTTTTGATGCCTTTAGTCCCTTTTTCCCAAGAAAATTTAGAAGCTTTATGGTAGCTCCTTTAACTTTCATTTCATCTTCTCCTGATATTAGAAGGTCATCTCCATATTGGATAAATTGTATTCCTGGGGGAGTGGGGAAGGTTTGTAGTATTTCTCCCAAGGCTTGCCCAAATAAATTTGGGGCCTCACAATAGCCCTGTGGCAGTTTAGTCCACCTCAACTGGTTCTTTTTCCCTGTGTTTGGATCTTCCCATTCAAAGGCAAAAATATTTCGGCTTTCCTCTGCCAGTGGGCAGGCCCAAAAGGCATTTTTAAGATCTACCACACTAAACCACTGATGTTGAGGTGGAATTTTGCTTAAAAGAGTGCAGGGATTAGGAACCATAGGGTAGCAGGCCCGTGTTCTTTTGTTTACTTCTCTTAAATCTTGCACTAATTTATAATTTCCATCAGATTTCTTTACTGGGAGAATAGGGCTATTATGAGGGGATTTACAAGGTTCTAGTGTCCCATCCTTTATTAATTCTTCTATCACTGGTTTTAAGCCTTTTCTCCCTTCTAAAGATATAGGGTACTGATGTACACAAATGGGACCTTCTTCTTTTTCAATTGTGACCCTTATGGGGTCAAGATCTAGTCCACCCCTATTCCCTTCCCTAGCCCAAACCTCTCTGTTAATTTTGCTTTCATCTTCTTGGCTAAGTTTAAACACTTTGGCCGTCATTTTCCCTTCTTCTGGTATGACTCCAATCCCCAGTTGGATTTGTAAATCCCTTCCCAATAAATTGCTGCCAGCCTCAGGAGCTAACAAAGCATCCCCTATCCCTATTTTTGTTTCCCCTTCAATAACCACATCTTTAACGACAGAGACCTTAAATCCTTCCCCCTTTGCTCCTGTTACTTTTACCATATCATTACTCCCTTTTGGAATATTCATCACACAAGTCTTTTCTGCCCCAGTGTCAACTATAAATTCCAATACTTCCTCTTCGGGGCCTACTTTTAAAGTTATCAAAGGCTCCAGATGGTATTTATCCCCCCAAAAATAGAGCCCATGATTTCCCTATTTTTCTTCTGTGCGTGTCTCTTGAAATCTTTTCAGATCCCTCCTCAGGTGGGGGCATTCTCTTTGATAATGCCCTTCTTCCTTGCAATAGAAACAGGCATCCCTGGGTTGTTCTTGGAATCTTGATTGTGCTGAGGTTTTATTTTTCTCTTTTCCACCATTTCTGAATCTGGAATGTTTAGGAGTGTTACCTGAGGGCTTTAGATTTTTTTTGGAAGGTACTCTCTCGCATAGTGGCTATCATGATCTTTGCTCCCACTTTGGCTTTTTCTTCATCCCTCCGGACATATATATCTTTTGAGCTTCCCTTACTAGGTCTTGTAATGGTTTCTCATACCAATCTTCTATTTTTTCCAATTTTTTTCTAATATCTGGCCAGGCATGAGTGACAAAGTGAACTCTTAGCAGGGCTTGCCCTGCTAGGGACTCCGGGTCTCTCCCAGAATATTGTTTCATATTCTTTCGGAGCCTCTCCAGCCACTCAGTCAGGGTTTCTTCCTTCCCTTGCTGCCCCTCAAAGGCCTTTCTGACATTTTGTCCTCAGAGTGCCCCCTCTTTTATTCCCTTGATTATCAAATTACAATAATCATTCATATGTCCCCTCCCAGCTTCATCATTTTGGTTCCAGTTAGGAGGTGTAATGGGCATTTTCTGATCCCCGGGTGGACCTTGTTGGTTTTCTTTTCCCCAAATTTTTATTCCAGCAATTCTAATCATTTCTCTTTCTTCTTGGGAGAATATTATTTTCATTATTGATTGCATTTCTTCCCAAGTGAAAATGTTGGGACCTAAGAACTGGTCCAACATTTCAGCTGTACCTATGGGGTCTTCTAATAATCCTTTAATTTCTTTTTTGAAATTCCTAACCTCTGTAGAGGTTAGAGGAGCACTCACAAAGCCGCTTCCCCCTCCTCCCGTAGGTACTTCTCTTAACGGAAAGAAATGAATTTCTCGGCTTCCCTCTGTTTGTTTAGCAATGGAGGGCTTGTTGGGCTGCCTCGGAGCCTTAATGGCACCTCCTGTATTCTGGTATGGTGCTCCTTCGTTAAGAAGAGGGTTGATTTGGGAAGAAAGCACCGAACTCCCCTGGGGAGGAGGGGCAGATTCAAAGTCTGGCGCTGAAGCTGAATATTCTGTGGTGCAGAGGGTGGGGGTGGGGTATGGCAGTGAAGCCAGATATTCCGGAGCACAGGAGGCGGGCACCGGGGCTAAAGCCGGGTTTCTCAAGGCAGGAGAGGTAGGGGCTGAAGCCGGGACGTGTGACCTTTCCCTTGATGCAATTGAGGGTGCTGGGATTCCCGAGATATATGGGAAGGGTGGGATCCCCGGCATGGGCGGGGGCAGGGCTCCCCCCCAGCTCCATTGGGGCGGGAGGGCTGCCGGGGGAAAGGCCCCCGGTGCGGGCGGAGGGGGGGCTGGCGGGGGAAGCCCCGGAGCCAGGGGGAGGAGGGCAGCTTCTGGTGCTGGCGGCGGAGGCAATACTTCTAAAGGGTCTCAGCCTTTTTTCTCTTCTGTTTGCTTTTCCTCTGCGGTTTCTGATATTTTGAAGACTTTGGTTCCCAGAGGTTTTGTAATTCCTGTCCAGCAAGAAGCATATTCTCTCTCCTCAGGGTGAGATGGCTCTTTTGAATTTACAAATACATTTAGAGCCTGGCAAATCCATGCCTCATCAGACCCGTATTTTGGCCAGTACACATGATCAGATCTGATTTCCTTTTTTACCCACTCTTTCATGCAGAATTGAATCATTTTTACTTTCTCTTTTCCTTTTGTAGAAGGATCAGTTTCCCAGTTTGCGAGTTTGACCCCGAGGGGACTGTCTCGGGGTATATCCTCTGGCACCCTTTTATAATTTGAACTTAATTTACTAGGTTGTTGTCCCATTTTTCCAGGAGTTCTCTATTACTCAAAATACCAATTTATCCCCCCCTTTGAAATACTAATTCATTCCTTTAAAACACCAATCTTCACTGCTGTAAAATACTACCCACCCTTTCACAGTACAAAAAACACCAAAAAATTTATTAGAGCCCACCTTCCCCAAAAACAAAGTTAACTTCGAATTACACAGTTTTTCATTCACACATTCACTCTTTTTTAATATTTGTTCACTCACTCATTCCTACTCACAACAGAATAATAAGGTACCTCTTTCAAGTCACTTGTTAGTATCCACCCATGGGTATGATATAATCCTTAGGATTCTGGGTGCTCTTGGATTTCCCTCAACCCAGCATTGCTAGCATCCAAACCCCAACCTCTCTTGGGGTACTTTTAGGCCCTGGGTGCTCTTGGAGTTTTCCTCAACCCAGCATATGGGGGGGTAGCTCCCACTTTGCAACCCCTTCTCTGGGACCCCGTCCCAGTCACCCCCGGAGATTCTTTCACTCCGCTTATCTCTCGCTTTGTCTCCTCGCTGGCCGCTGTTCTCGTGAACAAGACGGAACGGCAGCACTCAGAGACTGCCACACTCGCTTCGCAGATCTGGGGGCAACCAGCCCACGTCTCATTCACACACGCTCATCTCCCGTAACCACCCCCTTTTTCTTTGGACAATACTTCCCAGTCCTGTTTCTTTTCCAGTGTCTGTGGGATTTTTGTCGAGAGCGCTCTCTTTCATTTGCTTTATTTTTGTGTCTTTCTTGTCCTCCGGGTGTTGCCCTGCTGCCACCAAATCACGCCAGAGGATGCTAAGCAAAGGTCCTGCCAACTTGGGCGGGAGGCGCCTTACCCTTGCTTCTTGAATCCTCCCACGCTTTTCAGAGGCGAGGTGTAGCTCCGGGACGAGCCCTTAATTGTGAAAAACGAGGTTCACTCTCCTGTGAGAATTTAAAGGGTTTAATATAAAGACAATAAGAGACACATCAAATAAAGCAACGGGGTAATGGCCGGGTGCCTTGGTGCTCTGCCAAGAGCACACCTGATGCCAGAGGTGAGTCTTTTTTATACCATTTTTACTGTCTGTTCTTTATTCATATTAAAACTTTTCCTGGAGCTGTTCTGCATGGCCACTCCTTGGTTCCGCCTTTTTAGAGCATGCGTAGTCTTCTGCCTTGTGGTTTTATTTCTCTTGATTCTTGGGGTTGGGCCCGCTAGGCAAGAGTCGATGGTAGGGTGGATTTCTTAATTCTCCAGACAGACAGGGCTGATTGCAGCTTTGGGCCTCTTCGTCTCTCCGGGCAGAGTGGTGATAACGGCTCTTGGACTCTCCTGGCCGCCTGTTCTCCGGGCGGAGTAGCCTTTGGGCCCTTTTGCTCCCTAGACAAAGTGTTGATTAGCAGCTTTTCGGGCCTCATCCTCTGTTCGTTTGGAGGTTATCTTACGTGCTCACACTTGTTAACATTCTTGCTAAAAAGAGAGAAAACTACATCCACACAGCAAAAAGCATTTCTAACATTATATAATATCTACTTTATACTTTGCGAGAAGCCAATATAATATATGTTTATAACACCTCCATTGGCGACCTCCTTTTCCCTCTGATTCAGCTACCTTGTGGTAGGTGCGATGGTGCTGAAGAAGGGTGGCGGCTTGGCACAGTTGCTGTCACAGGTGGATCTTTGAGTGGCATGTGTGAGGGTAGGAGGGTACGGCACCCATAGCTGAAGGCAAAAAAGGTCAGGGCATGTCATCAGCCGCAGTCGTGCTAAGTTGTTCATCTATGCAAACTGCTTGCCGAGTTGTTCCTTTCTTAGGTAATGGGGGCTTGTATCAACCAGAACTGCAAATGGTCAGTATTTGCAGAGAAGGTTACTTGGACTGTTGTTGAAGTGAGTGTAGCAGTTTCTATGGCATTCTGCAAAAAAAGTGACAGGTCTCCCTGTGTTCCCCAGTTCTTAACAAAGATGAAGTTAACAAACCCCTGAAAAGAGGTTTTGCAAAACTTCAGGGATATTTTCCTACTAGTACTGTAGAGACAACCATAGTCACCTTGTCTTTCCAAAAGTGAAGGTTCCCTATTTTTGTCCAAGAGCATCAAGTGCTTTTGATCAGCGTTTGTGTGCATGCATTAGCCTCGTTCTTGCTCTTCCTTGGAGAACTTTTACAATACTCACATGATCTGTGTAGGCTGCAGACTGCAGTGGTGAACTTCAAGGCTTCCAGCAGAAGGGAGATGCTGTCCACGTTTTGGATTCTCCTTAGCCTGAACCTTCAATGTCCAATAACGCAGCGTTTGGTGCTCGAGGCACTGACTCTGGCGTGCCCCTGGTCAGAGACAGTCCAGCTGCGTTACCTCCACGCGTCGCTGAAGCGACTTCGGGATCAGGAAAAGAGCTTGCTGGGCTAGCTAGCTGGCTTCTTTGCAGAGGGAAACACGGCAGGAGCCGTTGATGTCGGCTCACGTTAGCTCAGAGACAAAGGAAGAGAGGGGCTGTTCAGGTCTGGCTTCTAACAGGTTTAATGCGATAGGATGAGGATGAGGTCGGATTGATGGGAATCCGCTCCTCGGAGCCTTGTCCTCAGTTTTATAGGGAATTTGAAAACCCCCTGTAACTATTCCTGAAAAGACCTGCCTTGCTAAATTAGTGCCTTTTAAGTCTTGTGTCCCCAGGATAGAACAACAAACTCACAAAGATAACAGCAGTGGATCTACAGGACTTCTGCAGGCCTTCTGGACTGCAGACATCTCTGACCAAAGGCCACAGATGACGTGTACCCTGATCCTGCCGAACGCCCGTCCGCCCTGGACTCAGCTTCAAGGTTTGATTGATACTGGTGCTGATGTAACTATCATCTCCTTCTCTGCGTGGCCTCCCTCATGGCCTTTACCCCCAGTGGGATCGGCCATCACAGGATGAGGATGAACCACACAGAGCTATTGAAGCGAACGGCCTGTGACGGTGAAGGACTCAGAGGGGCACACAGCTACAATTAGGCCTTATGTTACTACCACTTCCCTTAACCTTTGGGGACGGGATGTGTTGGCAGCCTGGGGCATACGGATCGGGACAAATTTTTAGCAGGGGTCACTGTGCGCAAAGGTGCACAGTATCCTACACTGCCTTTGCAGTGGTTGATTAACACACCAATCCGAGTCAGACTCTGCTTAGTTAGTTGAATTAAGGGCTGTTATCATGGCTTTTCAACGATTCTCACAGGAACCTTTGAATTTGGTTACTGAAGCCGACTAGCAAAAGCTCGTATACAATTAATCACCTTACGGTACCACAAAATTCAAAGAATCCTGTTCTTCTGAATCACTTTCTCTCATTGCAATCTGCAGGCAAGAGACAACTGCCCTGGGCAAAAGTCTGGGTGTGGAATTTACTCACTAACCAGTGGGAAGGCCTGCGGGAACTTATGGTTTGGGGTCGTGGCTATGCTTGCGTTTCTACAGATACTGGGGTACGGTGGCTAGCTGCAAAATGTGTTCGCCCTGCCCTACGGCACCAGAGGCAGAACAGGCAACCTCCAAATGATGACCAGAACACCAACCATCCAAGTGGCCACCAGAATGTAGATCATCAGCCATCAGACTCTTCTGATGATGACCAAGATGTTGACCATCAGGCAGATGGTCCTTCTACAAGCAGAGACTGGGATGGTCCTTCCACAAGCAGAGACTGAACTTTAAATTTCTTGTTATGGAGTCAGATCGTTAAAGCCTTAAGGACATATTTAGAATTAATAACTGATGTAAATTTCTATTTAGGATTAATAGTGGAGTTGTTATCTTATCAAACAAAAAGGGGGAATTGTAGATACCAAAATGCTGCTAGCGAGGATTTTCTTGCTATTTTCTAAGTCTGTGAGAGACTTTTCTCTCTCACAGAAGAGGTAGCAGAGTATGTAAACAACCAAGCCACCTGCAACCTTGAAAAGTCTGGTTTATGGTCTAGTAGAAAAATATTTTGACAATGGATGGTTTAGGATTTTAGCCAATCACCCCAAGGGGGGGGGCTGATCCTTTGTCCAATTAGACTATGAAGAAAAAAAGTCTGTAAAAGAGTTTGTGAAATAATTAAATGAATAAATCTTGGTGCACAATTCCTGCCTGCTGGATCTTCTCTCCTCCTCCTCCCTATGGCTGCGGGACACAGTGATACACCCTAGGGCCCAGGCCTGCGGTAATAGACCACAATTACAAGTGAACTGCAACACAAGCAGCTAACACATTCCTCCTGTGATAAATGAGTGAACGATAAATTTTGTCTTTCGCATCTATCACTTTAACATTTAGAAGTGAGAATGTACTATGTAGAAATAGTGTTAAGGTAAAATATAGGTAAGTAAAAACAAGACTAGAGTAAATTGTAACTTCGAATGAGTGGTAACATGTTGGGAAACGTAGGAAGAAACACATGATAATAAATGTCCTTTCAGTTGAGAAATTACAGAGGTGGAAACCAAGACATCTTCAAGAAACAAAGAAGATAAACCGCATGCATCCCAGGAAGTCTGTTATCTCATCAAAACTCACACCTCCCAAAGAACCCATCAACTACAAATTAGGTTGGAGACTGAGGAGGCACCGGAGGGGGGTGCCTGCCTTCAATTCTGGAGCTACTCAGAGGACCGAGGTGGCAGTGTGCTGGCGTGTGCTGGCGCAAGGGGGCAGAGACGGAGGGGGGAAAGTTGAGTGAAGTGTAAATGACTTTCTGGGCTTAAGGACTATGTTTAAAGAAGTACTAAAGTTCACAGTAAAATGAATGGAGCCACGCCTCTAGCAATATTGCTAAGTGCTCCTGCACTGTGATATGCCTTTGTTCTACTAATAAATGCTCAATATTATGCTGCTGAAAATTCCGCTTGGGAATTCATCTTTCTCACTTCTTCCCTTAAAATCAGTTCTAAGAATTTAGTGTGAAATACATTTAGGCTTGGTCCACATTATTTTTAGTTCAAATAAACACATCTAAATTTTTTCCATCTTTCCCATTAAAGGATTTTGGTTTTGGCTCATTCTTTCAGCATTTTGCCAGCAATCTGCTCAATGCTCTTTCCTTAGGAATGAAAGCTGTAGCCTGATATTACAAAGTGTTTGGTGAAACCTTTACCATGACTCTCAAGTCGCAACATGCCAGATAATCACTGGTTTTCAAAGCTGCTTGAAGATAGAAGGAAAGCGTCAAAGGTTTATGCATGAATCAGCATCCCCTTGTCACAACGTCATGCTGCAGTGATCCTTGCAGAGCTCTAAGACTGGATTTAAAGGAGAAAAGCTCAATACTGGCTCCTGAGCCAGCAGGATGAAACATCCAAGATTGTACATATATTACTTCTGTGCTAAAACTACTGTATGAAAACGTCTTACCATTATGGCAGTTTTATAGTACTCCATAGGAGACATCTCTTTAAATGACTCTAATATCCTTTCAGTGCTAAAATTGAGAAGGGGGTTGATCCATAGTTAACTCATGTAAACACGAGTGAACTACTAAGAGACAGCAAATGTTAATCACAAAACCTAAGCAGCAGGATTCGCCTTAATCTTGTCAAGATAAGAGGAACAGGATCTTTTGAAAACCGGCACAGAGATCGCTGCATCAGCCACCGAAGAACTGTGCATGCTCCAGAAAGAAAGGTAAAAAGTGCATTGTGACAAAGACTACTGATCTTCATCAGAAAGACCCTCGAGGAAGAAGAGGAGCCTTCCTCAGTGCGCCCATCAGCGTACACAGCGCATGCATGGCACGTATGCTAATGATATTAATGACTTCCGAGAAGTAATTTCTAGAACCACTCCTATCCCAAGAATTGTGATGAATGTTCATAAATTTTACACATAATGCTGGACTGTATGGAGTGCTCTGTGTGTGTGTGTTAGGAGGAGTGATCCCCCATGCACCCAGCGCCGAATAAAGCAAATACCCGCTTCTCTGACTCTGAAGCATCTCTAGGCCTGGTTTTGGGCAATTCAAAATAGGTGAATACACATTACAACTACAGCTGAAGTTGTTGCATAGGCAGATTGAAGAGGAAAGGATTTCATCTTCATCACTCTCCTTCTTTCTTGTTTTGACAGAATTAAGAACTTGTAAAAAATCTGATATCACTGATGCTCACCACTCTTCCAATTAGACTACGCTCACTTAGGCAACGAAGTCCAGAGCTTCGGATATCTCCCGCTTCTGCCCTAGGAATTGCTTCCAGTGCTGTACCTTTGCTCCAGCTGCGAAACCAAACCAGCAGAACCAAGGAAGTTCTCTCTGAATGAACCATTGCTCTTGAAGGCTACAACGGTAGTCATGGCAGTGAACACTGCTCTTCACTGGGCCATTCCTCTGAAAAAAAACCATGCACCACCTCTCAACCTAAACCGTTAAGCCTCCTGCTGATGCTGACTGACAAAGCGTCCAACTGCACTTAGATTCCAACAGCTACTTCCAATGACCTGTCAACAGAGCTTTGCAGACTTGCAACAGAGCAACAAACTAAAGGGGCTATGTTTCATGGCTGTTTTTCAAACATCATTGACTTATGTCCCTTTGCCAGCTTAAGTGAAGGTGGCCCATCCACCTTGGTCAAAATCAGCAGAATTTTGGCCCAATTTGTTGTTACGCAACACATCATGACACAATCTCTTGGTGTTGATGCAAAATTCCCACTGAAGTGCATGTCGTTACATGACTTAAGGCTACCTACTCACAGAGTGTCCACTCCACTGCCACACCCATTTTCTGGCCACCTTGAAATGACTGAGCTGTCTTACTGTTCCCAACATTCCTCAGGGGTACGTGACCACCATAGCCTCCCTTCTGAAGTTTAGGAACCTAAGTAGTACTAGCAATAGCAGTTTATCCAAAATCCATTTGCTCCATCAACAAACTCCGAGCAAGCGCTGAGAATTAGTTTCAAGACTTCTACATATATTTACAGGGAGCTTTTTGTTTGCTTGTTTGTTTTTAAAGCAGATGGAGTAGTGCGATGTTTCCCTGAGGCTACCAGGGCTGCGAGGCAGGCAGGCAGAGCCCTGGCATGGGTGGCACAGGGGACCCCGGGCGCTGACGGCTGCCACCAGCGCAGGCCAGCTCGGAACTGGCAGGCAGGGCTGCACCCCGCGTCTGCCACAACAGCTGCAGCTTCTGCAGCCTGAAACACAGCTGGCTCAGGGGTTCAAATTAAGAGCCAAAACCTTTTGCTGCTCAATTTGGGGCAGAGAAAGGTCATCACTTCTAGCATGGCATAAGCCTGCCACTACATTTCTGTGAAGGAAAATCACCTTGTTAGAGTGAAACTCCTGAGTAAAATACTGAAGCGCTTTCAGATTCGTATTATCTGACATTTCTGTGACCTTCTTTTATACCTGCATTGTTTCCTACTGCTGGTTTTGGGCACAAGTTCTGTGTACACTATTCTGGAAACAAAAAAATAACCCAAAACCAACACCCACTCCTCCCCCACCATCACTCCTTCCCCAGCCCCAAGCCTAACAAAACCAGCCTGCAGAATGTGCAGGATTTCAAATGAGAACAAGCATAGATGGGACATCAAAAGATGGATTCTCCTTAGACATTTGTGCATGCAGTGCTCTGCAATCAACTCCTAAATTCTACTCCTCGTACACCAAATATTTGTCTTGGGAACTCCTTGTTCTCCATTCCAACCCTTCTGAGAGGGTAATCGAGGAGTTACTCTACATATTTTAAGCACATGTTGCACTAGTCAAATCCAATGCACAGCATTACTTGACTAACTGAGGCGGTGGCAAGGTCAATTAAGACCTGTTCATGTCTTAATTTGGAGCTCTTCCAACTGCTTGAAAAGTGAAGCCTTGGACGTTGAAGGTTCAGGCTAAGGAGAATCCAAAATGTGGATAGCATCTCCCTTCTGCTGGAAGCCTTGAAGTTCACCACTGCAGTCTGCAGCCTACACAGATCATGTGAGTATTGTAAAAGTTCTCCAAGGAAGAGCAAGAACGAGGCTAATGCATGCACACAAACGCTGATCAAAAGCACTTGATGCTCTTGGACAAAAATAGGGAACCTTCACTTTTGGAAAGACAAGGTGACTATGGTTGTCTCTACAGTACTAGTAGGAAAATATCCCTGAAGTTTTGCAAAACCTCTTTTCAGGGGTTTGTTAACTTCATCTTTGTTAAGAACTGGGGAACACAGGGAGACCTGTCACTTTTTTTGCAGAATGCCATAGAAACTGCTACACTCACTTCAACAACAGTCCAAGTAACCTTCTCTGCAAATACTGACCATTTGCAGTTCTGGTTGATACAAGCCCCCATTACCTAAGAAAGGAACAACTCGGCAAGCAGTTTGCAAAGATGAACAACTTAGCACGACTGCGGCTGATGACATGCCCTGACCTTTTTTGCCTTCAGCTATGGGTGCCGTACCCTCCTACCCTCACACATGCCACTCAAAGCTCCTTGCGTGGAGCTCTCGCACCACCTATGACAGCAACTGTGCTAAGCCGCCACCCTTCTTCAGCACCATCGCACCTACCACAAGGTAGCTGAATCAGAGGGAAAAGGAGGTCGCCAATGGAGGGAAGTTGTACCCCCTGACAGCTAAGCTCCAACTACGGTGTCGCTTATGTCCTTCCCAGGACGGGCGGGAAAACGCCTCGGCGCAGCGCAGCGCTGGCCGGGAGCGGCCGGCACGGCACCGAGCGCGCTCCCCACTCCCTCCCGCCCGCGCCGCTGCGGAGACCCCGGGTTCGCCGGAATCGGCCACATGCTGCACGGAGGGCAGCGCGGCAAAGGCGGCCTCCCCTCGTCGCCCGGGGAAGGCCGGCCTCGGATCCCCGCTCTCTCCACCGGCACGGGCAGTGCCAGCAGCCTCTCGCTGTGGCCGCCGCTGGCCGAAAGCCTCGCCGCGCACCGCCCGGCCGGCCCCGCCGCTCCGCGGGGTCACACGGCACCTGCCGTGGGCGGCCGCCGAGCGACAGGAAGCAGAAGCGCTCACCGCCGCGCCGCTCGCCGCCCCGCCCGGGCGCTCCTCTCCTCGCGCTACCACGATGGCGCCGGCCCGCCCCGCCTTCCCCGTCGCCTGCGGCGCAACGCGGCTGCTCCGAGCCACGCAGCACGCGTGCGGCCGGGCCCTGCCGAGCTGCCGGCGGAGCCGGGGCACAGCCCGGGCGGGAGAGCTTCCGGCGAGGCTGGGCGGGCGGCGAGCGCGGCCGAGCGTGAGCGCGCAAGGCGGGCGGCGGGCGGCGGCGCGATGGAGAGCTAGATGGAGGCGGCAGCACCGCGCGGCATAAAATAGCTGATCGTCCGGCAGCCGCCCGCTCCGCAGCCCCTCGGCTGCTGTCGAGAAGGGCCCCAGCCCTGGCCGCGCCGGTGGCGAGGCGGCTCCGCAGCCCGCGGGCAGCCCTGGCGGGGCAGGGGAGCACTGCGGGCAGCCCCGGGGCCGCGCAGCCGTCTGCAACGCGCGGTGGGAGCCGCTGGGAACTATTTTACACGTTCCGGGGGGCTGGAGAGGAGCACGGAGACCACGCGGCAGGTCGCTGCCGTTAGGGAAAATTAATCCACGATGCCTGAGGTTTATATCCGAAAAGGAGACAGAGGAGTCCTGCAACATTCTTCGACTACAGGGAGAGTCCATGGGGCTTTTCCCATGGCGTCTGTCAAACGGTTGCGGGATGCAGCCCCCTTTTGATGCCAAGTTCCCGGCCACAGCACCCTCTTCCTTTTCCCCACTGGCTGAGGTATTCGGGAGATACAGACTTCCGGAACTGCCTACTCTATGCGCCCCCCTCTAATATGCACCCCCCTCTTGGCATCGAGAAGAAAGAAAAGAACCCCATTCCTAATGCTCTTAAGTCTTTGTTGCCTTGCTCTAGGTTCAGGAATTTAACACGGCCTTGATTAATCAACAGTCTCTGATGATTAGTAACAGTTCTAGAGAACTCCTAGTTTCTTCTGTTACTTCACTAGCCATAACTTCCTAGCCTTGTCTACAGGCCGATTCACACGGTCTCTTTGTAAAGACTCATCCATCTCATTCCTTTTAATCCCTCCTCTTTTTATTTGCTCTGTATTTGTCTTTACAAACCTTAATTACCATGGATTTAATTTTTTTCTTCTGGAGTCTTCTTGGGTTTTGCTATTATTTGCAGTGACATCCTTTTCTGTCCTTTTGTAGTCATTTCTGGATCAGGTAGGCATGGCTGCTAGCGGCATCCCCTTGAGCACCTGCTGAAAGAGCTGCCGCCAGCATGGTGTCACACATGGTAAAAAGATGAGAGTTGCTATAGCATGTAAGAGGAGGAATCGTATTCATTTAGCCCAGAGCTGGCCAGTTAACCATGAAAACATGTCCCATCCCCATCCTTTCAACATTTGGACAGGTCCACGAGCTGACGTTATTTCCTTTGTTATTTGTTTGACCACTTTTCCGCTGTCATCTGCTTGCAAACAGCAGCTCGAGTCATTTAATTTCCCACAAACTCCTCCTTCTTCTGCCAACAGATAATCTAATACCATCCAATGTTGAAATACCGCTTTCCTCATTTAAGTGGGTTGCTCAGCAAAAAGGTCAAGCGCTGTGGCTGGCTGGTTGGTAATTATTTCCGAGACAGCTTGTAACCTAATTATCTCCTTCAAATGATAAATGGGTTCCCAGGCATCTGGGATTAATTCCTTAGGTTTCCAAGGGGCTGGTCCATCGTGTTGGGTAACTTGTTCTGTTGGCCGTTCATCATTTCCCCGTTTTGGGGTGCTCCCTCCAGCCAGGGCTGCATCAGCTGACTGCTTTTCTCTAATTAAATCATCACAGATTTTGATTCCTAAGCGATTTCCCAGAACTTGTAGTAGCAAAAAGAACAACAGTCTACTAAATATACCATATCCCTGACCAGTTTGGAGGTAACCTGAGCTAAGCATGTTGGCCACAAATCCAATACTGTCCTTTCAAAGCCCGTGTTCCATTAGCAAAGGAACCTACCCATGGTCATCAATTGGTGGCTCAAAATACAGCAGGATTCCCGGGCCTAACGGTCCTCCAACAAGAGTTGCCCCACCATAAGGGTCCCAGCATTTGCATTTCCAAGCTCCCGCACAGGGTTCCCACCTACATTTACATCTGCAAGCTGCTTGGTTGGATTTGGAGCAGAACTCACTAAAAGGCTTTGAGTTCCAATCCGGTGTGGCCATTCCCACTGATAATCACAAACAACATGTCTTCTACTTGTGGAATTTTTGTGGGGACTGCTCAAAAACAGGTGGTCAAAAAAACCCCTTGTCCCTCCCCATTGCTTTACAGGCTTCCAAATATTTTTGGTAAGTGTGATAAGAACGCCTTACGCAGCTACTGTTAGTGAGCCGAACAGGTATTTGATTGCATTTGCCTTGATATTTGGAACAATTGGAAGGAGGGCAATTGGGGGTCCAAACCCAGTTGTTCAAGCCCAGAGGGAAAGTCAATTGACAATTGCCTTTTCCTACATAGACACGCCCTATCCTATTTAGGCAATAAGTGCCTGTTGGAGAAGAATGAAGTGGCCATGAACTTCCTTCTTTGGCCCCAAATCCCATCCCACTGTGGCCCTCACATTGACCCACCATTTAGGTTCAGCTGGGCTAGCCAACTATGGCCACTCTTCAGATCCTCCTGGCCCTCCACAGAGCCAGCAATTGCTAAGGTTAAAAACTTTTGCTACTTCTTCTCCTAAGGCTGCAAATTGATTCTCCCACTCCTGGCCTAAACTCAGCTAACCATATCAAAGTAGAATTAGTAAGGAAAATGTTTTAATAGTGTCATCTAATTAGCTAGTCTAATTTTCCCGTTGTCTTCTGCAGCACCTGTGGCAATTGAAGACACAGAAACCACTTAACGTAACAAAATGGCCACAAGTATTAGCCCCCAAGTGAGTGGAGATTCTAGAGGAGGGATGCCTATACAGTCTATTTCAGCAGACGGTCTGAAGGTAGGACTGCGGGGCTTCTTCCGATGTCGAAGCACTGCCTACTGCTCCGGCCCACTCCTGCAGAGTGTCAGTCACGGCCTCCCGGCCTTCTCCTCCAGCTGAGATGTGCAAATCTCCGAGGCTTCAGAGACCTTGACCCGAGAGTGACGGGTTCACCTGTGTTCAGCTTACTTGACGGCTGTTTTCTGTCGTCAGTGACACTTGGAATGGGCCACGCCATTTCACCAGCACTGGCGCTTCTTTCTACTCCTTAATTAGGACTCAATCTCCTGGTTGGATGTTAAAAGCAGCAAAGTCCAAAGGCCGGGCTTGCACCAGCTGAGTTTCCTGTTGAAGGGGTTTCACAAGAAGCAGGATCCTGGCCACAGATGGTTTTAAAAATGCATCACTTGCCTCTACCCCCCCCCACTGGGTGGAGACTTACCAGGGCAATTGCAAACAACGATTGAAAGGGAGATAACTGAATCTCTCTTCTGGCTTGGGCCCTCATTCTCACCAAAGCCAATGTCCAAAGCCCTACCCATGGCATCTTGGTTTCTATTACCAGCTTCAAAAGGTGTTTATTTCTCTCTTCATTGTTTTCTACCCGAGCCGAGCTCTGGGGGTGCCAGGGCCTATGGAGGTTCCATTGTGTTCCTAAAGAAGCCAAAACCCCTTGAAGGATCTTTCCTGCAAAATGAGTTCCCCTATCTGAATCTATTGCTTCTACAATGCTGTATCTTGGAATGATTTGTTCCAAAAATGCCTTAAGAACTGATCCTGTCATTACTGAAGTAGTTGGAAATACTTCTGGCCACCTTGCTAGCTGACATACGATTACCAGAAGATATTAAGCCTTGCCATTTGGGGCATCTCCGGAAAATCCACCTGGCATCTTTGGAAGGGCCATGCAGCCCAAGGCCTCCCTCCTCTAGCAAGTTACTTTGTAACTTGGCTGTTGGCTTTAGCACAGATCAAGCAACCTTCAACAGCTCCTTTTGCCAGTCTAAAAAGACCCCCAGCAACATACATCATGAGATAGGCTTCTGCCAATCCTCAGGAAGTGCAAGAACTCTCTTAATGGAGTTGCTTTAATATTGGTAGGGCCAAAGGTTCTGGTATCTCTTGTTTGCCATCCCTTGGAAACCAATTCTTGCCTTTTTTCTCTGCCACACGACTTTTAACTGTATGTCAAACTGCTGCGGTAGAAAAGACAGCTTCCTGGGCAGTGATGGAGTCACGGGGAGCAAAGGGGGCATCTTGGAGAGTTCTGGCAGAAGTGTGGCTTTCTGAGTTTCTTCATCCACCAAAAAGGAGACAGAGGAGTCCTGTAACATTCTTCAACTCCAGGGAGAGGCCATGGGGCTTTTGCCATGGAGTCTCTCAAATGATTGCGGGATGCAGCTCCCTTCTGATGCTAAGTTCCTGGCAACAGCACCCTCTGAGGTACTCGGGAATTACAGACTTCCGGAACTGCCTACTCTATGCCCCCCTCTAATATGCACTCCCCTTTTGGAATGGAAAAGGAAGAAAACCAAACTATTCCTAATGCTAGGAAGTCTTTGCTGCCTTGCTCTAGGTTCAGGAATTTAGCAGGGCCTTGGCTGAGCAACAGTCTCTGTTGATTAGTAACAGTTTCTAGAACGAATACTTTCTTCTGTTACTTCCCCCCCTGTAAATTCCTAGCCTTGTCTAAGGAGAGATTCACACGGTCTCTTTGTAAAGACACATCTATCTTACTCCTTTCACGCCCACACCTTCCTTGCGGTGGAACGGCTCTCCCCGGCACAGCACCTGGCACAAAACCCCCGTATACGCACACACACACCTGCACTTACCCTGCACTCCACTGCACACACACACACACACACACCTCCCGCACACTAACACCCCCTCCACATCCCCACCATGCTACTTGCAGTGGCCCCGCCCCTGCCATCCCCACCGGCTGGCAGCACCCACTCCTCGCATGCTTCCCCATGCCTTGCATTTCCTTGCTGCCCCCTCTGTAGCCTTCCCTCAACCTGCCTTTTCTCCCCTGCCTTGCACTGACTTGCTCACCCATCCCCCACCTGACTTCCTTTCACATTCGTCTAGGTCTGGCCTCACCTTTCCTTTTCCTTCTAGGACCCTCATTGCCTTGCCTCGCCTCGCAAAGCCACCACTTGCCTTGCCTTGCCCTTGAACCCCTCCCTTGCCTTGCATGACCTTGCTCACCCCTCCCCCACCTGGAATTCAACACCCCTTTTCAATGACATTTCTGGGCCTTGCCCTGCCCTTTCTGCTCCTCCGAGGAATCTCAAAGCTCTCAAGCATCTCCGGTGTTTCAGGATCCCATGAGAGGAAGACCAGGGGAGGACGCATGTTGCCACACTCATCTCTGTGGGCAGCCTTTGTCTGGGAGCAATCCTTGCATGTCTTGAACCTTGGAGGGGCAATTCACATTTTGCCCTTGAGCTCGGGGACCAGAAAGAGAGTTCTTTTGCATACAAGGGAAGGCAGGTAGCTCAAGTCTTTTAGGTACAGAGGAGAGATGACCCACGCGGGATCAAGGCCACACAGAGCACTTGGTCCTGGCCACTTTTGTGCACCAGCAGTCCTTGAATGTACTTCTCACCTGCCTTGCCTGGCCTTGCCTTGGCAACACAACACTTGCCTTGCCTTGCCCTGCTAGCCCTCTGGAGCCTTGCATTCCTTTGCAGGGCCCTGCCCCGCACATGACCTGCCTACTGTTTTCCTCCAGGGCCTTGGCTTGCTGAGCCCTTCCTGTTTCTGCCTGGCCTTCCCATCAGTGGCCCTTCCTTCCTACAGCCAGCCTTGCCTCTAACTTCTGGGCCTTCTCTTGCCTACCAGTCCATTTGCTTTCCCCTCACTGCTCTGGCCTTGCCTACCTCTCCCTTGACTTGCCCACAATTGCCTGCACTCGGTTTGCAGCGCCTTGCCTGCATGGAAGGCAAGGGAAAGAGTGGTAGGCCGGGCAAAGCAAAGCCAGCAAGTTGTAGGCAGTGCGAGGCAAGGCAGACGCAGGCAAAGGAAGCAGAGCAAGGGTAGCTTAAGAAGAACTAGACAAGGCAAGGCCAAGAGACTCGGAGTGCCTTTCCTTGGGAAGGCAAGGACATAGTGCCAGTGTTGCTGGAGCAGATGTTAAGGTACTGTGGGGAGGAATAGTCCAGCAAGACATTTCTCTTCTGGCCCCTGTGCGTGTAGAGGCAATTGTTGGACATATTCAATACTGGAGGCGGATCAGTCGCTGGATGTGTTGTATTTTGGAGGAAGGGATGCCGTTTCTTTGGAGATGGGCTTGTAGTTGCTCTCTTTGGCAAGGAAGGCAGGTTTGGATGTGCACATCAGGTACTCCTAGGGATTTTAAAGGCTTTTCCCAACAGGCAGAGCTCTCTCTGGGTTCGAGCTGTTGAGCTGTCAGTGGGAATGCAAAGGCCAAGCTCTTAAGCTATTTGTCCTGGTGCCTTCAGTGTGTGAGCAGTCCCTGGTGCCGTTGCCTTTGGATCCTGACTCTGGGAGAGGGAAGGCTTAGGATGGTACCTAGAGCTGAGAAGGAGAGTGCTGAGAACAGCGTGTGTGCTGCTAGTTTGAGGGGTGCAGGTGAAGTTGTAGGCAGCAAGATCTTCCTCAGCTGGCACTGTTTTGAGCCCTGTTTTTGCCAGATGGTTTCAAGTTGGTGGGCGGAATCTGCGAGAGGGAAAAGATTTGTTTGGGCCAAAGAGGTGTGGTGTAAAGAAGAGTGTGCTCTTGGAAGGGGAAGATGAGGGCAACCTTTTTGTCCTGACACCGTTGATTTGAGTGCAGGGCCGTTTGCAAGTTGCCTCTGTCTGCCCTTGGGGTGGTTTCGAGCTGGGCCAGGTGCTTGGCCTTCTTTTGCAAGTCTGCAGCGCCGTCGTGTGGTTGTTTCCATGAGCGCTGACAGTGCCCGGCAAAAAGCGCTTGGCTGGCGCGGCCCCAGTCGTGTGGAAGCAGTTGGTGGAAGAGCTCCGCTGTGCATCCTGCCTCTTGGAGACATAAAAGGATGTAACCCTGCGCGTAGGGGGGAAGCAAGACGAATCTTTTCATTGTTGGCTGAGCAGTTTCTACGCGGCAAGAGTAAAGGCAGTTTCAGCACGGCCTCTTTCTTTCAGAACCTTTTCTGTGCCATCATGAACATGCTCAACATGCCACTCGCACCCGCTGAACTGCATCAAAGGCCCTGGAGATAGGCACTTTCCTTCAAGCTCTCTGTAGCATCCTACCCTCCACCTCTGGCGGATCCCAAAGCCCTTCCAAACATCCAGCAGCTGCACGCAGAGAACAAGTGCTAAAACAAGGCGTTGGCCTTCCTAGTCCTTTTAAAGTCTGTGAACTAGGCGAAACATTCCAGTGAGCAGCACTTTCCTTCGCAACTATATCTAGAGCATCATCACATTCTCTCCAAGTGGGTAAGTCCACCCTTGCAGCGCAGCGTTTGCAGCCACAGTTCGGACTGAGAGATAGGCCAGGTGAGAAAGCATTTCTTGACTATCCCTCTTCTCTGGAAGACTTGATACTCGCAGCGCGACCACGTCCACACACCTTCAGTGTGGCCAGGTTCAAGCAGCTAGAGCTCCCAGAGATGGGAGAGTCAGGAGAGAAGACGTTCCAAAAGTACCGTGTACTTACAGCAGCATTAAAACTGTGCACAGCAGTCTGCAGCACTGTAGACTGCGGCTTCTCCGACAGACGAGCCATCCCATTGTTGCCTCTCGCAGCCTGCTTGCTAGCTGCTCTCCTGAAGAAAAGAACTAGAAGAAAAAGCCAATGCTGGGCTGCACCTTCCCCTTGCCTTACGTAAAGCCACCTAAACTCCCCGCTGCACTCTCTACTTCCCCTCTCCTTGGAAGCGACCACTGTGTTTGCTGCATCTCGAAGCCTAAAGTTAAGCGCCAGTGGTTTTGGGGATGGTTGGAAGAGGGATAAGTAGTAGCACAAGGAAGTAGTTGTCGTTGAACTTCCTCCTTCTCAATGCTAACGTGAATTGGGCAGGCAGGCGAGTGCTAGCCACGCTCCTTTCTCAGTTTGTACGCTGCGGACACGAGTCCGGTGCTCTGCGCCTTCGTTCGGCCTCTTTAGTACCCATGTCGCTCTTTCATTCAGCCGGAGTCGAAGCGTCGTCAACTTCTCGCCCAGAGAGCACGGTGCCGGCAGCGAAATGCCCCAGCCGACTGCTTCTGCCGACACACGCCTGGTCTATGCACTTTCCCTCGCAGCGACATACAGCAGCACTTTCGGTCTTTCTTGTCGTCCAAATGTAAAGGGAAAGATTCTCTGCTATGTCCCGCCCAGAGAACAGTTTTAGGTCAACCAGCACGCCCAGAGCTTGCCCTCGACGCGTGGAAACTTGTGTTTGCACCACATTCAAGTGGTAGCCGTCTTTCCTTTACAGGCTGCAGAACGCCGTCAGATCCCGGTGCTCTCTGCACCTGCCTTCTCAGTTCCAATACCGCCGCGCACAATACAGCTTTGCAGGAAGCAAACACGCGGATAGTCATGTCGCTCAGAAGAACGTGCAAAGACGAAAAGATGTTCTTCCTTTCTCCTCGTCGCCCATATTGTGGTGCTGTATTAAAAGCCTTGGCCAGCGAAAGGCTAATCCAGCAAGTGTTTCTCACCTGATGCATTTCGCTGAGGGAGAGCTGAGGAAAATCCTTGCACAGCACACTGCGGATGCGTGCAGTACACATGCTGAAGAGAGCCACAGCTAAAAGCAATCGCTGGGCTTCAGTTCTGTCCAGACGGCAGAAGGCGAAGAACGAAGCAGCTGGGCACCGCGTTAACGTACTCAGTGGACCGAATTTCAAATGTCCAGCCAAGAGCTGCTTCACAAGCAGATTCAGCTGAGAATGCTCTGGATGGTTCACAAAGTAAGGCGTAGCCGTTGCACTCTATCACACTATCAGGCCAGAAGAAGTTTCTTACACCTTCAATGCTGCAGAGTCCATGCAGCTGGAGCACACGCAGTAGGACGCGTCCAGATAGACGGCGTTCTTCAAGTACCCCCCTCCTCCAAGCAGCCTTGAAACTGAGCACAACACACTGCGGCTCGGGAGCTTCCTTCTCAGATAGACGTGCCGTCACGTTATTCACTCTCGCAGCTCCGTTGCCCACTAGCAGCAGGTGCTACCAAAGCAAAATGCTCCAGAAGTAAAAAGCACTGCTGAGCAAACCTTTTCCTTTGCCTCACGTAAAGCACTGTAAACTGTCCGCTGCACTCTTTATTTCCATTCTCCGCTGCATCTACCACTGTCATCTCTGCATCTCGAAGCATAAAGCTCGGCACAATTCTTCCCAGGGAAAGCTGGAAGAGAAATAGGTAGCAGCACAAGTAGCTGCAAGTGGAACTTTTGTTTTCAACTGCTAACGTGAATCCGCAAAGAAGCGAGCGGCTGCCACGCTTCTTCTTGCAGCCTGTGCGATGCGCACACCAGCTCGGTGCTCTGCGCCCTCATTCGTATGCTCTTCGTACCATGTCGCGCTTTTCATTCAGCCGGAGTCGAAGCGTCGTCTACTTCTCGCCCGGAGAGCACGGTGCCGGAAGAGAAATGCCCCAGCCGACTGCCCTTCCGAAACACACCAGGGCTATGCACTTTTCTCGCAGCGACATACAGCAGCACTTTCGGTCTTTTCTTGTCGTCCAAATGTAAAGGGAAAGATTCTCAGCAATGTCGGGCACAGAGAACAGTTTTAGGTCAACAAGCACGCCCAGAGCTTGCCCGCGACTCGTGGAAACTTGTGTTTGCACACATTCCAGTGGCAGCCCTCTTTCCTTTACAGCCTGCAGAGCGCCGTCAGATCGCGGTGCTCTCTGCACCTGCCTTCTCCCTTTCAAGTACCACTGCGCAGAATATAGCCTTGCAGGAAGCAATGACGCGGATAGTCGTCTCGCAGAGAAGAACGTGCAAAGACGAAAAGATGTTCTTCTTTGCTCCTCCTCGTCGCCCAGATTGTGGTGCTGTACTGAAAGCCATGGCCAGCGAAAGGCTAATCCAGCAAGTGTTTCTCACCTGATGCATTTCGCTGAGGGAGAGCTGAGGAAAATCCTTGCACAGCACACTGCGGATGCGTGCAGTACACATGCTGAAGAGCGGCAAAACTCAAAGCCATCGCTGGGCTTCAGTTCTGTCCAGACCGCAGAAGGCGAAGAACGAAGCAGCTGGGCACCGCGTTAACGTACTCAGTGGACCGAATTTCAAATGTCCAGCCAAAAGCTGCTTCATAAGCAGATTCAGCTGAGAATGCTCTGGCTGCTTCACAAAGTAAGGCGCAGCCGTTTCCATTCATCACACTACCTGGCCAGAAGCAGTATCCTACACCTTCAATGCTGCAGAGTCCATGCAGCTGGAGCACACGCAGTAGGACGCGTCCAGATAGACGGCGTTCTTCAAGTACCCCCCTCCTCCAAGCAGCCTTGAAACTGAGCACAACACACTGCGGCTCGGGAGCTTCCTTCTCAGATAGACGTGCCGTCACGTTATTCACTCTCGCAGCTCCGTTGCCCACTAGCAGCAGGTGCTACCAAAGCAAAATGCTCCAGAAGTAAAAAGCACTGCTGAGCAAACCTTTTCCTTTGCCTCACGTAAAGCACTGTAAACTGTCCGCTGCACTCTTTATTTCCATTCTCCGCTGCATCTACCACTGTCATCTCTGCATCTCGAAGCATAAAGCTCGGCACAATTCTTCCCAGGGAAAGCTGGAAGAGAAATAGGTAGCAGCACAAGTAGCTGCAAGTGGAACTTTTGTTTTCAACTGCTAACGTGAATCCGCAAAGAAGCGAGCGGCAGCCACGCTTCTTCTTGCAGCCTGTGCGATGCGCACACCAGCTCGGTGCTCTGCGCCCTCATTCGTATGCTCTTCGTACCATGTCGCGCTTTTCATTCAGCCGGAGTCGAAGCGTCGTCTACTTCTCGCCCGGAGAGCACGGTGCCGGAAGAGAAATGCCCCAGCCGACTGCCCTTCCGAAACACACCAGGGCTATGCACTTTTCTCGCAGCGACATACAGCAGCACTTTCGGTCTTTTCTTGTCGTCCAAATGTAAAGGGAAAGATTCTCAGCAATGTCGGGCACAGAGAACAGTTTTAGGTCAACAAGCACGCCCAGAGCTTGCCCGCGACTCGTGGAAACTTGTGTTTGCACACATTCCAGTGGCAGCCCTCTTTCCTTTACAGCCTGCAGAGCGCCGTCAGATCGCGGTGCTCTCTGCACCTGCCTTCTCCCTTTCAAGTACCACTGCGCAGAATATAGCCTTGCAGGAAGCAATGACGCGGATAGTCGTCTCGCAGAGAAGAACGTGCAAAGACGAAAAGATGTTCTTCTTTGCTCCTCCTCGTCGCCCAGATTGTGGTGCTGTACTGAAAGCCATGGCCAGCGAAAGGCTAATCCAGCAAGTGTTTCTCACCTGATGCATTTCGCTGAGGGAGAGCTGAGGAAAATCCTTGCACAGCACACTGCGGATGCGTGCAGTACACATGCTGAAGAGCGGCAAAACTCAAAGCCATCGCTGGGCTTCAGTTCTGTCCAGACCGCAGAAGGCGAAGAACGAAGCAGCTGGGCACCGCGTTAACGTACTCAGTGGACCGAATTTCAAATGTCCAGCCAAAAGCTGCTTCATAAGCAGATTCAGCTGAGAATGCTCTGGCTGCTTCACAAAGTAAGGCGCGGCCGTTTCCATTCATCACACTACCTGGCCAGAAGCAGTATCCTACACCTTCAATGCTGCAGCGTCCATGCAGCTGGAGCACACGCAGTAGGACGCGTCGAGATAGAAGGCGTTCTTCAAGTACCCCCTTCTCCAAGCAGCCTTGAAACTGAGCACAACACACTGCGGCTCGGGAGCTTCCTTCTCAGATAGACGTGCCGTCACGTTATTCACTCTCGCAGCACAATTCTTCCCAGGGAAAGCTGGAAGAGAAATAGGTAGCAGCACAAGTAGCTGCAAGTGGAACTTTTGTTTTCAACTGCTAACGTGAATCCGCAAAGAAGCGAGCGGCAGCCACGCTTCTTCTTGCAGCCTGTGCGATGCGCACACCAGCTCGGTGCTCTGCGCCCTCATTCGTATGCTCTTCGTACCATGTCGCGCTTTTCATTCAGCCGGAGTCGAAGCGTCGTCTACTTCTCGCCTGAGAGCACGGTGCCGGCAGAGAAACGCTCCGGGCTTCTGCCTCTGCCGAAACACGCCTGGGCTATCCCTCTCAGCGTTAAGTAGCACAAAATGCTGTCTGCGTTGTGGTCTTAATCTTAAGGGAAAGATTCTCGGCTTCGGCTAGCACAGAGAACTTTGCTGGGACAATACATGTGTTTTATTATCCTTTCTCGCAAGAAGACTATGGTGCTTCTTTGGAACTGTTGGCCAGTGTAAGGCTAATCCAGCAAGTGCTTCTCTCCTGACACATTTCTCTGAGCGAGAGCTTCGGCGGACAGTTGGGCTCTGCGAAGCAGAAAGTCTGTGCTTGCACGTAGCGCTGAGGAGAATCTGTGCACAGCGCGCTCTGGATGCGTGCAGTACACACACTAAAGAGAGCCAAAGCTCAATGTCTCAGTTCTGTCCAGCGCCGGAAATTGAGAAGAACGCAGCCCCAGAGCTCTGGGCTGGAGTGTGCGATGGTTATGAGCTGTGCCGCTCTTCTGCGTGTCTACTGCACGCATCCATAGTGTACAGTGCAAGGATTTTCCTCAGCTCTCGCTCAGCGAAATGCATTAGAAGGGAAGCACATGCTAGATTAGCCATTCGTTAGCCCACGCTTTCAGTAGAGCACCACAATCTGGGCGACGAGGAAAAGCAAAGAAGAACATCTTTTCGTCTTTGCACGATCTTCTCTGCGAGACATCTCTCCACGTCTTTGCTTCCTGCAAGGCTGTAAGGTGCGCGGTGGTACTTGGAAGGGAGAAGGCAGGTGCAGAGAGCACCGCGATCTGACGGCGCTCTGCAGGCTGTAAAGGAAAGAAAGCTACCACTTGAATATGGTGCAAATACCAATTTCCACGCGTCGCGGGTAAGCTCCGGGTAAGCTTGGTGACCTAAAACTGGGCGCTGAGTGAGACGTAACCGAGAATCTTTCCCTTTGCATTCCGGCTCCAACGCAAACAGAATGTGATGCTACTTAGCGCTGCGAAGGAAAGTGCATAGCCCTGGTGTGTTTGGGAAGAATCAGCAGCCTGGAGCGTTTTTCTGGAGCCTTTCTCCGCTGGCACCGTGCTCTCTGGGCGAGAAGTAGACGACGCTTCGACTCCGGCAGAATGAAAGCGCGACATGGTACGAAGAGCATTAAAGAATGAGGGCAGAGCACCGAGCTGGTGTGTGCATCGCACAGGCTGCAAGAGGAAGCCTGGCTGTCACTCGCTTGTTTCCGGATTCACGTTAGCGTTTTAAAACAGAAAGTTCCACTTGCAGCTACTTGTGCTGCTGCCTATTTCTCTTCCAGCGTTCCCTGGGAGGAATTGTGCCGAGCTTTATGCTTCGAGATGCAGAGATAACAGTGGTAGATGCGGCGGAGAATGGAAATACAGAGCACAGCGGACAGTTTATGGTGCTTTACGTGAGGCAAGGGAAAGTGCAGCCCGGCAGTGCTTTTTACTTCTGGAGCATTTTGCTTTGGTAGCAGCTGCTGCAAGTGGGCAACGGAGCTGCGAGAGTGAATAACGTGACGGCACGTCTATCTGAGAAGGAAGCTCCCGAGCCGCAGTGTGTTGTGCTCAGTTTCAAGGCTGCTTGGAGGAGGGGGGTACTTGAAGAACGCCGTCTATCTGGACGCGTCCTACTGCGTGTGCTCCAGCTGCATGGACGCTGCAGCATTGAAGGTGTAGGATACTGCTTCTGGCCAGGTAGTGTGATGAATGGAAACGGCTGCGCCTTACTTTGTGAAGCAGCCAGAGCATTCTCAGCTGAATCTGCTTATGAAGCAGCTTTTGGCTGGACATTTGAAATTCGGTCCACTGAGTACGTTAACGCGGTGCCCAGTTGCTTCGTTCTTTGCCTTCTGCGGTCTGGACAAAACTGAAGCCCAGCGATGGCTTTGCGTTTTGGCGCTCTTCAGCGCGAACACTGCACGCATCCACAGTGTGCTGTGCACGGATTTTCCTCAGCTCGACGTACAATCATTTTCTTGCTGTTTCCAGAGTCTAAACTCTTCGTGAAACTCTCGCTCAGCGAGATGCGTCAGGAATGAGGCACTTGCTGGATGAGCTTTTCGCTAGCCAAGACTTTCAATACAGCACCACAATTCAGGCAAGAAGCAGGAGAAAGGAAGATCATCCTTTCGTCCTTCCACGTTCTTCTCTGCGAGATGACTACCCGTGTCTTTGCTTCCTGCAAGGCTGTAAGAGGCGCGGTAGTACTTAGAACTGAGAAGGCAGGTGCAGAGAGCACGGCGGTCTGACGGTGCTCTGCAGGCTGTAAAGGAAAGACGGCAGCCACTTGAATGTGGTGCAAACACAAGTTTCCACGCGTCGAGGGCAAGCTCTGGGCGTGCTGGTTGACCTAAAACTGTTCTCTGGGCGGGACATAGCAGAGAATCTTTCCCTTTACATTTGGACGACAAGAAAGACCGAAAGTGCTGCTGTATGTCGCTGCGAGGGAAAGTGCATAGACCAGGCGTGTGTCGGCAGAAGCAGTCGGCTGGGGCATTTCGCTGCCGGCACCGTGCTCTCTGGGCGAGAAGTAGACGACGCTTCGACTCCGGCTGAATGAAAGAGCGACATGGGTACTAAAGAGGCCGAACGAAGGCGCAGAGCACCGGACTCGTGTCCGCAGCGTACAAACTGAGAAAGGAGCGTGGCTAGCACTCGCCTGCCTGCCCAATTCACGTTAGCATTGAGAAGGAGGAAGTTCAACGACAACTACTTCCTTGTGCTACTACTTATCCTTCTTCCAACCATCCTTGGAAACTTTGGCGCTTAACTTTAGGCTTCGAGATGCAGCAAACACAGTGGTCGCTTCCAAGGAGAGGGGAAGTAGAGAGTGCAGCGGGGAGTTTAGGTGGCTTTACGTAAGGCAAGGGGAAGGTGCAGCCCAGCATTGGCTTTTTCTTCTAGTTCTTTTCTTCAGGAGAGCAGCTAGCAAGCAGGCTGCGAGAGGCAACAATGGGATGGCTCGTCTGTCGGAGAAGCCGCAGTCTACAGTGCTGCAGACTGCTGTGCACAGTTTTAATGCTGCTGTAAGTACACGGTACTTTTGGAACGTCTTCTCTCCTGACTCTCCCATCTCTGGGAGCTCTAGCTGCTTGAACCTGGCCACACTGAAGGTGTGTGGACGTGGTTGCGCTGCGAGTATCAAGACTTCCAGAGAAGAGGGATAGTCAAGAAATGCTTTCTCACCTGGCCTATCTCTCAGTCCGAACTGTGGCTGCAAACGCTGCGCTGCAAGGGTGGACTTACCCACTTGGAGAGAATGTGATGATGCTCTAGATATAGTTGCGAAGGAAAGTGCTGCTCACTGGAATGTTTCGCCTAGTTCACAGACTTTAAAAGGACTAGGAAGGCCAACGCCTTGTTTTAGCACTTGTTCTCTGCGTGCAGCTGCTGGATGTTTGGAAGGGCTTTGGGATCCGCCAGAGGTGGAGGGTACGATGCTACAGAGAGCTTGAAGGAAAGCGCCTATCTCCAGGGCCTTTGATGCAGTTCAGCGGGTGCGAGTGGCATGTTGAGCATGTTCATGATGGCACAGAAAAGGTTCTGAAAGAAAGAGGCCGTGCTGAAACTGCCTTTACTTTTGCCGCTTAGAAACTGCTCAGCCAACAATGAAAAGATTCGTCTTGCTTCCCCCCTACGCGCAGGGTTACATCCTTTTATGTCTCCAAGAGGCAGGATGCACAGCGGAGCTCTTCCACCAACTGCTTCCACACGACTGGGGCCGCGCCAGCCAAGCGCTTTTTGCCGGGCACTGTCAGCGCTCATGGAAACAACCACACGACGGCGCTGCAGACTTGCAAAAGAAGGCCAAGCACCTGGCCCAGCTCGAAACCACCCCAAGGGCAGACAGAGGCAACTTGCAAACGGCCCTGCACTCAAATCAACGGTGTCAGGACAAAAAGGTTGCCCTCATCTTCCCCTTCCAAGAGCACACTCTTCTTTACACCACACCTCTTTGGCCCATACAAATCTTTTCCCTCTCGCAGATTCCGCCCACCAACTTGAAACCATCTGGCAAAAACAGGGCTCAAAACAGTGCCAGCTGAGGAAGATCTTGCTGCCTACAACTTCACCTGCACCCCTCAAACTAGCAGCACACACGCTGTTCTCAGCACTCTCCTTCTCAGCTCTAGGTACCATCCTAAGCCTTCCCTCTCCCAGAGTCAGGATCCAAAGGCAACGGCACCAGGGACTGCTCACACACTGAAGGCACCAGGACAAATAGCTTAAGAGCTTGGCCTTTGCATTCCCACTGACAGCTCAACAGCTCGAACCCAGAGAGAGCTCTGCCTGTTGGGAAAAGCCTTTAAAATCCCTAGGAGTACCTGATGTGCACATCCAAACCTGCCTTCCTTGCCAAAGAGAGCAACTACAAGCCCATCTCCAAAGAAACGGCATCCCCTCCTCCAAAATACAACACATCCAGCGACTGATCCGCCTCCAGTATTGAATATGTCCAACAATTGCCCCCACACGCACAGGGGCCAGAAGAGAAATGTCTTGCTGGACTATTCCTCCCCACAGTACCTTAACATCTGCTCCAGCAACACTGGCACTATGTCCTTGCCTTCCCAAGGAAAGGCACTCCGAGTCTCTTGGCCTTGCCTTGTCTAGTTCTTCTTAAGGTACCCTTGCTCTGCTTCCTTTGCCTACGTCTGCCTTGCCTCGCACTGCCTACAACTTGCTGGCTTTGCTTTGCCCGGCCTACCACTCTTTCCCTTGCCTTCCATGCAGGCAAGGCGCTGCAAACCGAGTGCAGGCAATTGTGGGCAAGTCAAGGGAGAGGTAGGCAAGGCCAGAGCAGTGAGGGGAAAGCAAATGGAGTGGTAGACAAGAGAAGGTCCAGAAGTTAGAGGCAAGGCTGGCTGTAGGAAGGAAGGGCCACTGATGGGAAGGCCAGGCAGAAACAGGAAGGGCTCAGCAAGCCAAGGCCCTGGAGGAAAGCAGTAGGCAGGTCATGTGCGGGGCAGGGCCCTGCAAAGGAATGCAAGGCTCCAGAGGGCTAGCAGGGCAAGGCAAGGCAAGTGTTGTGTTGCCAAGGCAAGGCCAGGCAAGGCAGGTGAGAAGTACATTCAAGGACTGCTGGTGCACAAAAGTGGCCAGGACCAAGTGCTCTGTGTGGCCTTGATCCCGCGTGGGTCATCTCTCCTCTGTACCTAAAAGACTTGAGCTACCTGCCTTCCCTTGTATGCAAAAGAACTCTCTTTCTGGTCCCCGAGCTCAAGGGCAAAATGTGAATTGCCCCTCCAAGGTTCAAGACATGCAAGGATTGCTCCCAGACAAAGGCTGCCCACAGAGATGAGTGTGGCAACATGCGTCCTCCCCTGGTCTTCCTCTCATGGGATCCTGAAACACCGGAGATGCTTGAGAGCTTTGAGATTCCTCGGAGGAGCAGAAAGGGCAGGGCAAGGCCCAGAAATGTCATTGAAAAGGGGTGTTGAATTCCAGGTGGGGGAGGGGTGAGCAAGGTCATGCAAGGCAAGGGAGGGGTTCAAGGGCAAGGCAAGGCAAGTGGTGGCTTTGCGAGGCGAGGCAAGGCAATGAGGGTCCTAGAAGGAAAAGGAAAGGTGAGGCCAGACCTAGACGAATGTGAAAGGAAGTCAGGTGGGGGATGGGTGAGCAAGTCAGTGCAAGGCAGGGGAGAAAAGGCAGGTTGAGGGAAGGCTACAGAGGGGGCAGCAAGGAAATGCAAGGCATGGGGAAGCATGCGAGGAGTGGGTGCTGCCAGCCGGTGGGGATGGCAGGGGCGGGGCCACTGCAAGTAGCATGGTGGGGATGTGGAGGGGGTGTTAGTGTGCGGGAGGTGTGTGTGTGTGTGTGTGTGCAGTGGAGTGCAGGGTAAGTGCAGGTGTGTGTGTGCGTATACGGGGGTTTTGTGCCAGGTGCTGTGCCGGGGAGAGCCGTTCCACCGCAAGGAAGGTGTGGGAGTGAAAGGAGTAAGATAGATGTGTCTTTACAAAGAGACCGTGTGAATCTCTCCTTAGACAAGGCTAGGAATTTACAGGGGGGGAAGTAACAGAAGAAAGTATTCGTTCTAGAAACTGTTACTAATCAACAGAGACTGTTGCTCAGCCAAGGCCCTGCTAAATTCCTGAACCTAGAGCAAGGCAGCAAAGACTTCCCAGCATTAGGAATAGTTTGGTTTTCTTCCTTTTCCATTCCAAAAGGGGAGTGCATATTAGAGGGGGGCATAGAGTAGGCAGTTCCGGAAGTCTGTAATTCCCGAGTACCTCAGAGGGTGCTGTTGCCAGGAACTTAACATCAGAAGGGGGCTGCTTCCCGCAATCATTTGAGAGACTCCATGGCAAAAGCCCCATGGCCTCTCCCTGGAGTTGAAGAATGTTACAGGACTCCTCTGTCTCCTTTTTGGTGGATGAAGAAACTCAGAAAGCCACACTTCTGCCAGAACTCTCCAAGATGCCCCCTTTGGTCCCCGTGACTCCATCACTGCCCAGGAAGCTGTCTTTTCTACCACAGCAGTTTGACATACAGTTAAAAGTCGTGTGGCAGAGAAAAAAGGCAAGAATTGGTTTCCAAGGGATGGCAAACGAGATACCAGAACCTTTGGCCCTACCAATATTAAAGCAACTCCATTAAGAGAGTTCTTGCACTTCCTGAGGATTGGCAGAAGCCTATCTCATGATGTATGTTGCTGGGGGTCTTTTTAGACTGGCAAAAGGAGCTGTTGAAGGTTGCTTGATCTGTGCTAAAGCCAACAGCCAAGTTACAAAGTAACTTGCTAGAGGAGGGAGGCCTTGGGCTGCATGGCCCTTCCAAAGATGCCAGGTGGATTTTCCGGAGATGCCCCAAGTGGCAAGGCTTAATATCTTCTGGTAATCGTATGTCAGCTAGCAAGGTGGCCAGAAGTATTTCCAACTACTTCAGTAATGACAGGATCTGTTCTTAAGGCATTTTTGGAACAAATCATTCCAAGATACAGCATTGTAGAAGCAATAGATTCAGATAGGGGAACTCATTTTGCAGGAAAGATCCTTCAAGGGGTTTTGGCTTCTTTAGGAACACAATGGAACCTCCATAGGCCCTGGCACCCCCAGAGCTCGGCTCGGGTAGAAAACAATGAAGAGAGAAATAAACACCTTTTGAAGCTGGTAATAGAAACCAAGATGCCATGGGTAGGGCTTTGGACATTGGCTTTGGTGAGAATGAGGGCCCAACCCAGAAGAGAGATTCAGTTATCTCCCTTTCAATCGTTGTTTGCAATTGCCCTCCTGGTAAGTCTCCACCCAGTGGGGGGGGTAGAGGCAAGTGATGCATTTTTAAAACCATCTGTGGCCAGGATCCTGCTTCTTGTGAAACCCCTTCAACAGGAAACTCAGCTGGCGCAAGCCCGGCCTTTGGACTTTGCTGCTTTTAACATCCAACCAGGAGATTGAGTCCTAATTAAGGAGTAGAAAGAAGCGCCAGTGCTGGTGAAATGGCGTGGCCCATTCCAAGTGTCACTGACGACAGAAAACAGCCGTCAAGTAAGCTGAACACAGGTGAACCCGTCACTCTCGGGTCAAGGTCTCTGAAGCCTCGGAGATTTGCACATCTCAGCTGGAGGAGAAGGCCGGGAGGCCGTGACTGACACTCTGCAGGAGTGGGCCGGAGCAGTAGGCAGTGCTTCGACATCGGAAGAAGCCCCGCAGTCCTACCTTCAGACCGTCTGCTGAAATAGACTGTAAAGGCATCCCTCCTCTAGAATCTCCACTCACTTGGGGGCTAATACTTGTGGCCATTTTGTTACGTTAAGTGGTTTCTGTGTCTTCAATTGCCACAGGTGCTGCAGAAGACAACGGGAAAATTAGACTAGCTAATTAGATGACACTATTAAAACATTTTCCTTACTAATTCTACTTTGATATGGTCAGCTGAGTTTAGGCCAGGAGTGGGAGAATCAATTTGCAGCCTTAGGAGAAGAAGTAGCAAAAGTTTTTAACCTTAGCAATTGCTGGCTCTGTGGAAGGCCAGGAGGATCTGAAGAGTGGCCACAGTTGGCTAGCCCAGCTGAACCTAAATGGTGGGTCAATGTGAGGGCCCACAGTGGGATGGGATTTGGGGCCAAAGAAGGAAGTTCACGGCCACTTCATTCTTCTCCAACAGGCACTTATTGCCTAATAGGATAGGGCGTGTCTATGTAGGAAAAGGCAATTGTCAATTGACTTTCCCTCTGGGCTTGAACAACTGGGTTTGGACCCCCAATTGCCCTCCTTCCAATTGTTCCAAATATCAAGGCAAATGCAATCAAATACCTGTTCGGCTCACTAACAGTAGCTGCGTAAGGCGTTCTTATCACACTTACCAAAAATATTTGGAAGCCTGTAAAGCAATGGGGAGGGACAAGGGGTTTTTTTGACCACCTGTTTTTGAGCAGTCCCCACAAAAATTCCACAAGTAGAAGACATGTTGTTTGTGATTATCAGTGGGAATGGCCACACCGGATTGGAACTCAAAGCCTTTTAGTGAGTTCTGCTCCAAATCCAACCAAGCAGCTTGCAGATGTAAATGTAGGTGGGAACCCTGTGCGGGAGCTTGGAAATGCAAATGCTGGGACCCTTATGGTGGGGCAACTCTTGTTGGAGGACCGTTAGGCCCGGGAATCCTGCTGTATTTTGAGCCACCAATTGATGACCATGGGTAGGTTCCTTTGCTAATGGAACACGGGCTTTGAAAGGACAGTATTGGATTTGTGGCCAACATGCTTAGCTCAGGTTACCTCCAAACTGGTCAGGGATATGGTATATTTAGTAGACTGTTGTTCTTTTTGCTACTACAAGTTCTGGGAAATCGCTTAGGAATCAAAATCTGTGATGATTTAATTAGAGAAAAGCAGTCAGCTGATGCAGCCCTGGCTGGAGGGAGCACCCCAAAACGGGGAAATGATGAACGGCCAACAGAACAAGTTACCCAACACGATGGACCAGCCCCTTGGAAACCTAAGGAATTAATCCCAGATGCCTGGGAACCCATTTATCATTTGAAGGAGATAATTAGGTTACAAGCTGTCTCGGAAATAATTACCAACCAGCCAGCCACAGCGCTTGACCTTTTTGCTGAGCAACCCACTTAAATGAGGAAAGCGGTATTTCAACATTGGATGGTATTAGATTATCTGTTGGCAGAAGAAGGAGGAGTTTGTGGGAAATTAAATGACTCGAGCTGCTGTTTGCAAGCAGATGACAGCGGAAAAGTGGTCAAACAAATAACAAAGGAAATAACGTCAGCTCGTGGACCTGTCCAAATGTTGAAAGGATGGGAATGGGACATATTTTCATAGTTAACTGGCCAGCTATGGGCTAAATGAATACGATTTCTCCTCTTATATGCTATCGCAATTCTCATCTTTTTACCATGCGTGACACCATGCTGGCTGCAGCTCTTTCAGCAGGTGCTCAAGGGGATGCCGCTAGCAGCCATGCCTACCTGATCCAGAAATGACTACAAAAGGACAGAAAAGAATGTCACTGCAAATAATAGCAAAACCCAAGAAGACTCCAGAAGAAAAAATTAAATCCATGGTAATTAAGGTTTGTAAAGACAAATACAGAGCAAATAAAAAGAGGAGGGATTAAAAGGAATGAGATGGATGAGTCTTTACAAAGAGACCGTGTGAATCGGCCTGTAGACAAGGCTAGGAAGTTATGGCTAGTGAAGTAACAGAAGAAACTAGGAGTTCTCTAGAACTGTTACTAATCATCAGAGACTGTTGATTAATCAAGGCCGTGTTAAATTCCTGAACCTAGAGCAAGGCAACAAAGACTTAAGAGCATTAGGAATGGGGTTCTTTTCTTTCTTCTCGATGCCAAGAGGGGGGTGCATATTAGAGGGGGGCGCATAGAGTAGGCAGTTCCGGAAGTCTGTATCTCCCCAATACCTCAGCCAGTGGGGAAAAGGAAGAGGGTGCTGTGGCCGGGAACTTGGCATCAAAAGGGGGCTGCATCCCGCAACCGTTTGACAGACGCCATGGGAAAAGCCCCATGGACTCTCCCTGTAGTCGAAGAATGTTGCAGGACTCCTCTGTCTCCTTTTCGGATATAAACCTCAGGCATCGTGGATTAATTTTCCCTAACGGCAGCGACCTGCCGCGTGGTCTCCGTGCTCCTCTCCAGCCCCCCGGGACGTGTAAAATAGTTCCCAGCGGCTCCCACCGCGCGTTGCAGACGGCTGCGCGGCCCCGGGGCTGCCCGCAGTGCTCCCCTGCCCCGCCAGGGCTGCCCGCGGCCAGGGCCGGGGCCCTTCTCGACAGCAGCCGAGGGGCTGCGGAGCGGGCGGCTGCCGGACGATCAGCTATTTTATGCCGCGCGGTGCTGCCGCCTCCATCTAGCTCTCCATCACGCCGCCGCCCGCCGCCCGCCTGGCGCGCTCACGCTCGGCCGCGCTCGCCGCCCGCCCAGCCTCGCCGGAAGCTCTCCCGCCCGTGCTGTGCCCCGGCTCCGCCGGCAGCTCGGCAGGGCCCGGCCGCACGCGTGCTGCGTGGCTCGGAGCAGCCGCGTTGCGCCGCAGGCGACGGGGAAGGCGGGGCGGGCCGGCGCCATCGTGGTAGCGCGAGGAGAGGAGCGCCCGGGCGGGGCGGCGAGCGGCGCGGCGGTGAGCGCTTCTGCTTCCTGTCGCTCGGCGGCCGCCCACGGCAGGTGCCGTGTGACCCCGCGGAGCGGCGGGGCCGGCCGGGCGGTGCGCGGCGAGGCTTTCGGCCAGCGGCGGCCACAGCGAGAGGCTGCTGGCACTGCCCGTGCCGGTGGAGAGAGCGGGGATCCGAGGCCGGCCTTCCCCGGGCGACGAGGGGAGGCCGCCTTTGCCGCGCTGCCCTCCGTGCAGCATGTGGCCGATTCCGGCGAACCCGGGGTCTCCGCAGCGGCGCGGGCGGGAGGGAGTGGGGAGCGCGCTCGGTGCCGTGCCGGCCGCTCCCGGCCAGCGCTGCGCTGCGCCGAGGCGTTTTCCCGCCCGTCCTGGGAAGGACATAAGCGACACCGTAGTTGGAGCTTAGCTGTCAGGGGGAACAACTTCTCTCTGTGAAAAACGAAGTTCACTCTCCTGTGAGAATTTAAAGGGGTTTAATATAAAGACAATAAGAGACACATCAAATAAAGCAACGGGGTAACAGCCAGTTGCCTTGGCGCTCTGCCAAGAGCACACCTGATGCCAGAGGTCAGTCCTTTTTATACCGTTTTTACTGTCTGTTCTTTATTCATATTAAAACTTTTCCTGGAGCTGTTCTGCATGGCCACTCCTTGGTTCCGCCTTTTTAGAGCATGCGTAGTCTTCTGCCTTGTGGTTTTATTTCTCTTGATTCTTGGGGTTGGGCCCGCTAGGCAAGAGTCGATGGTAGGGTGGATTTCTTAATTCTCCAGACAGTCAGGGCTGATTGCAGCTTTGGGCCTCTTCGTCTCTCCGGGCAGAGTGGTGATAAAATCTCCCGGACTCTCCTGGCCGCCCGTTCTCCGGGCGGAGTAGCCTTTGGGCCCTTTTGCTCCCTAGACAAAGTGTTGATTAGCAGCTTTTCGGGCCTCATCCTCTGTTCGTTTGGAGGTTATCTTACGTGCTCACACTTGCTAACATTCTTGCTAAAAAGAGAGAAAACTACATCCACACAGCAGAAAGCATTTCTAACGTTATATAATATCTACTTTATACTTTGCGAGAAGCTAATATAATATATGTTTATAACAATCCCCCCTTTTCTATTTTATAAATCATTTGGCTTGAGCAATAATTCTTTTTTCTTGGCTTCTAATGTCTGTTCGTTCTTTTCACAGATCAATTTGGCTTCTTCAAGAGGGTCTTTTGTATCACTTTGTCTTTTTAATACCATAATTTTTTGTGCTGTTCCAGACATAGCCAACTTTGGGTCAGTAGGCATTGCCACAACTTGCATGCCTTGAACTATGCTGGTGATTAGCCGAATAAAGCGGGGGATCAAGCAAGGGAGAAATATTAGACTAGCTGTAGCACATAAGAGGAAGAAACCTAGCTTCTTCCACCATTCTTTCCCCAATATGCCATCCCACCAGTTAGCAGACATCATTGATTCCCATTTTTGGACTGGTACATGGGCTATTTTTCTGATTTGGTTGGCCATATCTAGAACGGCATCCCCATTGTCATCAATTTTTAAACAACAGTCCGATGTATTGAACTTCCTGCACACACCGCCTTCTTCGGCCAGTAAATAGTCTAAAGCCAGCCTATTTTGATGTATTGCAGCTCTGGTTTGGCGTTGCTGGCTGACTATTAATTCCATAGCCCCAGCTGTTTCATTGGTTATGATTTCTACAAGAGCTTGGAGTCTGATGATACGATTCAGCATGTAAATTGGGGTCTGATATCCCCAGCTTCCATCTTGTGCTTAGGTAGCTGGCCCATCTGTTTCTAATATTCGTTCAGGGGGCCATTCCTCATCTTTCCATTTTTGGAATCCTCCAATTAAATCTCTTTTCTTTCTTTTGAAGTCTTCATAGAGAGGTATACCTAATTGATCTCCCACTGGTTCTGGGAAAAGGAAAAACCCTGGTTGAATGATTCTTAGTGTACAACTCCCTTTCCAATGTGAAGGGAGTCTTGGGGATGCCCTTTTCCCACATATCCAAAAGAAGCCATCTGGTGCTTTCCAATAATCACCTTCTTGTTGATTTATATTCTCCCCAAATTTGGCTATTTCTGGGATTCCAAAATAAGGATTTTTCCTCGTGTCATTACACTGAAAGAGTCCAACTTCATGATCATATACACAGTCTTTTCCTTTTTTCTGGGCTCAATACCAAGTTGGTTTTTCTGGGACCCACCACCTTGAAGTTTTGTTACTCACTTTATAGCTTTTACAGGGAGTGTTTCCTACTTCATTAAGAAAGTTTATCCCAGTTCGCCAGAGGCATTCTTCCCCTATCACTGTTGAACTTAAAATCCACCCCTCAGGTCGGTTCCCCCCTCTTATATTTGTCCGGTTCCATTTAAGGAGTTCTACCGGGCCTACGCTGCTACCTTTCCGTGGCCATTCTTCTGTCATTAAAGCTCCTCCACAGACCCAACAGTTGGTTATGTTAAGTTCTTTACCTATCCTCTCCCCCAATTCCACAAACAGGTTTTTTCCTAACCTTGGGGTTTTTTCCTCTTTGTTGTTTGAGCTTTGCATACAGGTCCTGGCGTGGTGAGGTGAATATAGGGCGAGGTTGCTGTGCTGGCTTTGTATCTTTACTTACCACTTGCTCTTTTACCAAATCTTGGACTGTTCCCCTGGTGGCAGCTGTGGAGCAAATCTATTTTTCTCCTTTTGGACAATTGCTTCTTAGTCTGTTTCCACTTGTTCCTAAATTTTCTGTAATCCAATATTTTTCTCCTTTATGCATGCAAATACCTAATTTGGATGAGTCATAACAGTGACTGTTGGTATGGGTATGAGTAATAAGAAAGAAGCCCCGGTGTCTTTCCATGTAGAGCTTTCGATAGCATTTGTAACATGGTCTTGCCGGTGTCCCAAAAGGGACCAGGAGAAGTGACAAAAGAAGGAATAACAGAGGTCCGGCATGGCTTATACTCCCACCTCCCTTGCCTATGAGGTTGCAACCCATAGCAGGTGTATTGGATCTTCTCGGTGGCGAGTACAGTGGCCGACCCGGTCTTGCCCTCTATTTCCTTGTCACTTCCTTTGTAGCTTTTAGGCAAATTTCTTTTGGCACCTTTTTAACTGTAGTATCTTATCGTATCTTAGGTGTTTCCCATTCAACAGGCACTAGTAATTCCCATCTGCAGAGCAAAGTTATTGCTTTTGTTGCTTATGATTTTGTCTGGATAGGGGGTTGATTTTGTGCTTGACACCCTTTACAACTAGGGTGTCGACGGTGTGAAATGCCAATTTCCCTCTAGATTAATTACTTATATTTGACGTGGTTGGCATGCCCCGTGTTAGAATGATTCAAACAGGGTATATGATGTGGCACTGATGGAAGTTGTGATTCTCCCCCTTCTTAATACAAATCACAGGCTAGAATCAGGACATGAGAGTTCCCTGTTTGATCCAGTCCCAACCCTTCCTGTTTGAAGTGAGAATATTCTTCTCCACGATGTCCCAGAATTTGTCCAGGGGCCACTGATATAAATTTGGCTTTTACTTCTCAGTTAGGTGTGATTCTTTGCATATCCCTTGGATTATTTAGATTGTTCTAGCTCATTGCCACCTGGTCTCCGTTTAAGAATCAATTTGGTATCACCTGGTTTGGATATTACAGTCCACTCTTCAGGTTCTTTTACAGGTCCTTTGATTCTGCTGGCATGGATCTACCCTCGTTCCTTGGTCTGGATTGCGGCCTCAGTCATCAGCAGTACCTGAAAAGGACCCTCCCATTGTGGAGTCAAAGATTGTTCTTTCCATGTTTTTACTAGTACCCATTCCCCTGAATGGATATTATGAATTTTGAACTCCAAAGCTGTGGTTTGAGGGATCATTCCTTTCAGCCGCAAATTTTCAAGTGTTCTGGCAATTGCGGTGACATATTTTTTGACACTTACTTCTCCTACTTCATAAGTGGCTGTTTCATGTTGAGCAGTAAGGAAGGGTAATCCGAACATCATCTCATAAGGAGACACTCCCAGGTCTGACCTGGGCTGTGTTCGGCCTCTCAACAGAGCCAAAGGTAAGCATTTTACCCATGACATTTGAGTTTCAATCATTAATTTTGTTAAAGTTTTTTTCAAAGTCTGGTTCACTCTTTCTACTTGGCCTGAACTTTGTGGGTGCCAGGGGGTATGTAATTCCCATTTTATTCCCAAGGCTTGAGTTATTTGTTGTAAGACTTTGGATGTAAAATGTGTTCTTCTATCTGAGTTTATTTTATTAACCATTCCATATCTGGGAATAATTTGTTCCAGAAGGGTTTTGCATACTTATGTTAGCTGTAGCTCTAGTAGCAGGAACTGCTTCTACCCAACAAGTTAGGTGGTCTGCTATTACTAATAGGAACTTCCATCTCTGTATTTGAGGAAGTTTAGTGAAATCTACTTGGATACTTTGGAATGGTCGCAGAGCTAACTCACGGCCTCCTAATGTTGTTTTTCTCATTATTTTCCTAGTCACTCTTTGGCAAGTTCTACAGTTCCCAGTTATTTGTTTTGCTACCCCAAAGATTCCAATACACCCATAATTTTTTAGAAAATGATCACACAAGCTAGCTTGAGTACCCCAATGAGTTTTTTGATGCATATCTTCTAATATTCTCTTAGTGAGTGGCTTATTAAGTAACTGTCTCCCATCAGGAAGTTTCCGTTTTCCAGATTGATCTTGTTCTCCCCCTATCTTAAATAATTCTTTTTCTTCTTCTTTACTAAATTTGGGGATTTCCAATTCTCCCCTTTCTGGGGTCAGGATTAACAGAATTGGTTCAGTCCCATTTTCTGCTGCATCTTTGGCTTCTTGGTCTGCTAGGTTATTCCCTCTTATTTCTGGGGTCATCCCTTCTTGGTGTCCTTTGATATGCACTACGGCTATTTCTTCAGGCAATTTTAATGCTTCCAACACTTCTGAAATCAGGCCTTCATGTATCAGTTCTTTCCCCTTTGAATTTAGTAAACCCCTTTCTTCCCAGATCTTTCCAAAGGTATGTACTTTGAATCAGTATAGACGGTCCCCTTTTTGTGTGCTAAATGCTCCAGTGCTCTCTTTAGAGCGTATAATTCACAAGACTGCGCCGACCAATTTGAAGGTAGTTTTCCTTTTTCGATGGCCTGCATATTTATCCCATCGACTAAGGCATATCTTGACATTCTTTTTCCTTGCAAGCATCTGGATGAACCATCCACATATATTCTTTCCTCTTCTAAGAGGGCTTGTTCAGCTAGATCTTCTCGAACTTTTGTTTGGTATTGAGTAATTTCTAAGCAATCATGTGCCAGGTCATCTTTTGGTTCTCCATACAGGAATTGGGCCGGATTGAGGCTTTTGCTTGCTTCTATAGTTAGATCATTACTGTCAATCAGAATTGCTTCATATTTTAATAGCCTGGAGTCTGTTAACCATTTTTCAGCTTTTTGATTTAGCACATTTCGGACCGCATGGGGTGTGTATACAATCAGTTTACTTCCAAAGGTGAGCTTACGGCTCTCCTCCACCAAAATAGCGGTAGCTGCTATGGCTTGAATGCATACTGGCCAGCCACGGCTTACTGGGTCCAATAGTTTAGCTAAATAAGCTATTGGTCTTCTCACCCCTCCCCATTCCTGGACTAATACACCATGAGCTACTCCATTTTCTGCATTCACATATAAATGAAAGGGTTTTTCTAGTGAGGGTAAGCTTAGGGCTGGTACCGAGGCTAGTTTCAACTTCAGTTTTTCTAATTTATTATCATCATCATCTTTGGTCCATTGTATATTGTCTCCCCCTGTTAATTTTTCATATAAAAATTTTACTGCTTGTGTATATCTTTCAATCCATAATCTGCAATATCCCAGTAGCCCCAGCAGTCTCCTAACCTCCTTTTTTGAAGAGGGAGGAGGGAGGGATAAAATCCCTGTAATTGTTTCAGGACTTAGTTGTCAGCTACCTTTGCTTATCAGGTGGCCGAGATATTTTACTTCTGATTCCACAAACTGTAATTTCCTTTTTGATGCCTTTAGTCCCTTTTTCCCAAGAAAATTTAGAAGCTTTATGGTAGCTCCTTTAACTTTCATTTCATCTTCTCCTGATATTAGAAGGTCATCTCCATATTGGATAAATTGTATTCCTGGGGGAGTGGGGAAGGTTTGTAGTATTTCTCCCAAGGCTTGCCCAAATAAATTTGGGGCCTCACAATAGCCCTGTGGCAGTTTAGTCCACCTCAACTGGTTCTTTTTCCCTGTGTTTGGATCTTCCCATTCAAAGGCAAAAATATTTCGGCTTTCCTCTGCCAGTGGGCAGGCCCAAAAGGCATTTTTAAGATCTACCACACTAAACCACTGATGTTGAGGTGGAATTTTGCTTAAAAGAGTGCAGGGATTAGGAACCATAGGGTAGCAGGCCCGTGTTCTTTTGTTTACTTCTCTTAAATCTTGCACTAATTTATAATTTCCATCAGATTTCTTTACTGGGAGAATAGGGCTATTATGAGGGGATTTACAAGGTTCTAGTGTCCCATCCTTTATTAATTCTTCTATCACTGGTTTTAAGCCTTTTCTCCCTTCTAAAGATATAGGGTACTGATGTACACAAATGGGACCTTCTTCTTTTTCAATTGTGACCCTTATGGGGTCAAGATCTAGTCCACCCCTATTCCCTTCCCTAGCCCAAACCTCTCTGTTAATTTTGCTTTCATCTTCTTGGCTAAGTTTAAACACTTTGGCCGTCATTTTCCCTTCTTCTGGTATGACTCCAATCCCCAGTTGGATTTGTAAATCCCTTCCCAATAAATTGCTGCCAGCCTCAGGAGCTAACAAAGCATCCCCTATCCCTATTTTTGTTTCCCCTTCAATAACCACATCTTTAACGACAGAGACCTTAAATCCTTCCCCCTTTGCTCCTGTTACTTTTACCATATCATTACTCCCTTTTGGAATATTCATCACACAAGTCTTTTCTGCCCCAGTGTCAACTATAAATTCCAATACTTCCTCTTCGGGGCCTACTTTTAAAGTTATCAAAGGCTCCAGATGGTATTTATCCCCCCAAAAATAGAGCCCATGATTTCCCTATTTTTCTTCTGTGCGTGTCTCTTGAAATCTTTTCAGATCCCTCCTCAGGTGGGGGCATTCTCTTTGATAATGCCCTTCTTCCTTGCAATAGAAACAGGCATCCCTGGGTTGTTCTTGGAATCTTGATTGTGCTGAGGTTTTATTTTTCTCTTTTCCACCATTTCTGAATCTGGAATGTTTAGGAGTGTTACCTGAGGGCTTTAGATTTTTTTTGGAAGGTACTCTCTCGCATAGTGGCTATCATGATCTTTGCTCCCACTTTGGCTTTTTCTTCATCCCTCCGGACATATATATCTTTTGAGCTTCCCTTACTAGGTCTTGTAATGGTTTCTCATACCAATCTTCTATTTTTTCCAATTTTTTTCTAATATCTGGCCAGGCATGAGTGACAAAGTGAACTCTTAGCAGGGCTTGCCCTGCTAGGGACTCCGGGTCTCTCCCAGAATATTGTTTCATATTCTTTCGGAGCCTCTCCAGCCACTCAGTCGGGGTTTCTTCCTTCCCTTGCTGCCCCTCAAAGGCCTTTCTGACATTTTGTCCTCAGAGTGCCCCCTCTTTTATTCCCTTGATTATCAAATTACAATAATCATTCATATGTCCCCTCCCAGCTTCATCATTTTGGTTCCAGTTAGGAGGTGTAATGGGCATTTTCTGATCCCCGGGTGGACCTTGTTGGTTTTCTTTTCCCCAAATTTTTATTCCAGCAATTCTAATCATTTCTCTTTCTTCTTGGGAGAATATTATTTTCATTATTGATTGCATTTCTTCCCAAGTGAAAATGTTGGGACCTAAGAACTGGTCCAACATTTCAGCTGTACCTATGGGGTCTTCTAATAATCCTTTAATTTCTTTTTTGAAATTCCTAACCTCTGTAGAGGTTAGAGGAGCACTCACAAAGCCGCTTCCCCCTCCTCCCGTAGGTACTTCTCTTAACGGAAAGAAATGAATTTCTCGGCTTCCCTCTGTTTGTTTAGCAATGGAGGGCTTGTTGGGCTGCCTCGGAGCCTTAATGGCACCTCCTGTATTCTGGTATGGTGCTCCTTCGTTAAGAAGAGGGTTGATTTGGGAAGAAAGCACCGAACTCCCCTGGGGAGGAGGGGCAGATTCAAAGTCTGGCGCTGAAGCTGAATATTCTGTGGTGCAGAGGGTGGGGGTGGGGTATGGCAGTGAAGCCAGATATTCCGGAGCACAGGAGGCGGGCACCGGGGCTAAAGCCGGGTTTCTCAAGGCAGGAGAGGTAGGGGCTGAAGCCGGGACGTGTGACCTTTCCCTTGATGCAATTGAGGGTGCTGGGATTCCCGAGATATATGGGAAGGGTGGGATCCCCGGCATGGGCGGGGGCAGGGCTCCCCCCCAGCTCCATTGGGGCGGGAGGGCTGCCGGGGGAAAGGCCCCCGGTGCGGGCGGAGGGGGGGCTGGCGGGGGAAGCCCCGGAGCCAGGGGGAGGAGGGCAGCTTCTGGTGCTGGCGGCGGAGGCAATACTTCTAAAGGGTCTCAGCCTTTTTTCTCTTCTGTTTGCTTTTCCTCTGCGGTTTCTGATATTTTGAAGACTTTGGTTCCCAGAGGTTTTGTAATTCCTGTCCAGCAAGAAGCATATTCTCTCTCCTCAGGGTGAGATGGCTCTTTTGAATTTACAAATACATTTAGAGCCTGGCAAATCCATGCCTCATCAGACCCGTATTTTGGCCAGTACACATGATCAGATCTGATTTCCTTTTTTACCCACTCTTTCATGCAGAATTGAATCATTTTTACTTTCTCTTTTCCTTTTGTAGAAGGATCAGTTTCCCAGTTTGCGAGTTTGACCCCGAGGGGACTGTCTCGGGGTATATCCTCTGGCACCCTTTTATAATTTGAACTTAATTTACTAGGTTGTTGTCCCATTTTCCCAGGAGTTCTCTATTACTCAAAATACCAATTTATCCCCCCCTTTGAAATACTAATTCATTCCTTTAAAACACCAATCTTCACTGCTGTAAAATACTACCCACCCTTTCACAGTACAAAAAACACCAAAAAATTTATTAGAGCCCACCTTCCCCAAAAACAAAGTTAACTTCGAATTACACAGTTTTTCATTCACACATTCACTCTTTTTTAATATTTGTTCACTCACTCATTCCTACTCACAACAGAATAATAAGGTACCTCTTTCAAGTCACTTGTTAGTATCCACCCATGGGTATGATATAATCCTTAGGATTCTGGGTGCTCTTGGATTTCCCTCAACCCAGCATTGCTAGCATCCAAACCCCAACCTCTCTTGGGGTACTTTTAGGCCCTGGGTGCTCTTGGAGTTTTCCTCAACCCAGCATATGGGGGGGTAGCTCCCACTTTGCAACCCCTTCTCTGGGACCCCGTCCCAGTCACCCCCGGAGATTCTTTCACTCCGCTTATCTCTCGCTTTGTCTCCTCGCTGGCCGCTGTTCTCGTGAACAAGACGGAACGGCAGCACTCAGAGACTGCCACACTCGCTTCGCAGATCTGGGGGCAACCAGCCCACGTCTCATTCACACACGCTCATCTCCCGTAACCACCCCCTTTTTCTTTGGACAATACTTCCCAGTCCTGTTTCTTTTCCAGTGTCTGTGGGATTTTTGTCGAGAGCGCTCTCTTTCATTTGCTTTATTTTTGTGTCTTTCTTGTCCTCCGGGTGTTGCCCTGCTGCCACCAAATCACGCCAGAGGATGCTAAGCAAAGGTCCTGCCAACTTGGGCGGGAGGCGCCTTACCCTTGCTTCTTGAATCCTCCCACGCTTTTCAGAGGCGAGGTGTAGCTCCGGGACGAGCCCTTAATTGTGAAAAACGAGGTTCACTCTCCTGTGAGAATTTAAAGGGTTTAATATAAAGACAATAAGAGACACATCAAATAAAGCAACGGGGTAATGGCCGGGTGCCTTGGTGCTCTGCCAAGAGCACACCTGATGCCAGAGGTGAGTCTTTTTTATACCATTTTTACTGTCTGTTCTTTATTCATATTAAAACTTTTCCTGGAGCTGTTCTGCATGGCCACTCCTTGGTTCCGCCTTTTTAGAGCATGCGTAGTCTTCTGCCTTGTGGTTTTATTTCTCTTGATTCTTGGGGTTGGGCCCGCTAGGCAAGAGTCGATGGTAGGGTGGATTTCTTAATTCTCCAGACAGACAGGGCTGATTGCAGCTTTGGGCCTCTTCGTCTCTCCGGGCAGAGTGGTGATAACGGCTCTTGGACTCTCCTGGCCGCCTGTTCTCCGGGCGGAGTAGCCTTTGGGCCCTTTTGCTCCCTAGACAAAGTGTTGATTAGCAGCTTTTCGGGCCTCATCCTCTGTTCGTTTGGAGGTTATCTTACGTGCTCACACTTGTTAACATTCTTGCTAAAAAGAGAGAAAACTACATCCACACAGCAAAAAGCATTTCTAACATTATATAATATCTACTTTATACTTTGCGAGAAGCCAATATAATATATGTTTATAACACCTCCATTGGCGACCTCCTTTTCCCTCTGATTCAGCTACCTTGTGGTAGGTGCGATGGTGCTGAAGAAGGGTGGCGGCTTGGCACAGTTGCTGTCACAGGTGGATCTTTGAGTGGCATGTGTGAGGGTAGGAGGGTACGGCACCCATAGCTGAAGGCAAAAAAGGTCAGGGCATGTCATCAGCCGCAGTCGTGCTAAGTTGTTCATCTATGCAAACTGCTTGCCGAGTTGTTCCTTTCTTAGGTAATGGGGGCTTGTATCAACCAGAACTGCAAATGGTCAGTATTTGCAGAGAAGGTTACTTGGACTGTTGTTGAAGTGAGTGTAGCAGTTTCTATGGCATTCTGCAAAAAAAGTGACAGGTCTCCCTGTGTTCCCCAGTTCTTAACAAAGATGAAGTTAACAAACCCCTGAAAAGAGGTTTTGCAAAACTTCAGGGATATTTTCCTACTAGTACTGTAGAGACAACCATAGTCACCTTGTCTTTCCAAAAGTGAAGGTTCCCTATTTTTGTCCAAGAGCATCAAGTGCTTTTGATCAGCGTTTGTGTGCATGCATTAGCCTCGTTCTTGCTCTTCCTTGGAGAACTTTTACAATACTCACATGATCTGTGTAGGCTGCAGACTGCAGTGGTGAACTTCAAGGCTTCCAGCAGAAGGGAGATGCTGTCCACGTTTTGGATTCTCCTTAGCCTGAACCTTCAATGTCCAATAACGCAGCGTTTGGTGCTCGAGGCACTGACTCTGGCGTGCCCCTGGTCAGAGACAGTCCAGCTGCGTTACCTCCACGCGTCGCTGAAGCGACTTCGGGATCAGGAAAAGAGCTTGCTGGGCTAGCTAGCTGGCTTCTTTGCAGAGGGAAACACGGCAGGAGCCGTTGATGTCGGCTCACGTTAGCTCAGAGACAAAGGAAGAGAGGGGCTGTTCAGGTCTGGCTTCTAACAGGTTTAATGCGATAGGATGAGGATGAGGTCGGATTGATGGGAATCCGCTCCTCGGAGCCTTGTCCTCAGTTTTATAGGGAATTTGAAAACCCCCTGTAACTATTCCTGAAAAGACCTGCCTTGCTAAATTAGTGCCTTTTAAGTCTTGTGTCCCCAGGATAGAACAACAAACTCACAAAGATAACAGCAGTGGATCTACAGGACTTCTGCAGGCCTTCTGGACTGCAGACATCTCTGACCAAAGGCCACAGATGACGTGTACCCTGATCCTGCCGAACGCCCGTCCGCCCTGGACTCAGCTTCAAGGTTTGATTGATACTGGTGCTGATGTAACTATCATCTCCTTCTCTGCGTGGCCTCCCTCATGGCCTTTACCCCCAGTGGGATCGGCCATCACAGGATGAGGATGAACCACACAGAGCTATTGAAGCGAACGGCCTGTGACGGTGAAGGACTCAGAGGGGCACACAGCTACAATTAGGCCTTATGTTACTACCACTTCCCTTAACCTTTGGGGACGGGATGTGTTGGCAGCCTGGGGCATACGGATCGGGACAAATTTTTAGCAGGGGTCACTGTGCGCAAAGGTGCACAGTATCCTACACTGCCTTTGCAGTGGTTGATTAACACACCAATCCGAGTCAGACTCTGCTTAGTTAGTTGAATTAAGGGCTGTTATCATGGCTTTTCAACGATTCTCACAGGAACCTTTGAATTTGGTTACTGAAGCCGACTAGCAAAAGCTCGTATACAATTAATCACCTTACGGTACCACAAAATTCAAAGAATCCTGTTCTTCTGAATCACTTTCTCTCATTGCAATCTGCAGGCAAGAGACAACTGCCCTGGGCAAAAGTCTGGGTGTGGAATTTACTCACTAACCAGTGGGAAGGCCTGCGGGAACTTATGGTTTGGGGTCGTGGCTATGCTTGCGTTTCTACAGATACTGGGGTACGGTGGCTAGCTGCAAAATGTGTTCGCCCTGCCCTACGGCACCAGAGGCAGAACAGGCAACCTCCAAATGATGACCAGAACACCAACCATCCAAGTGGCCACCAGAATGTAGATCATCAGCCATCAGACTCTTCTGATGATGACCAAGATGTTGACCATCAGGCAGATGGTCCTTCTACAAGCAGAGACTGGGATGGTCCTTCCACAAGCAGAGACTGAACTTTAAATTTCTTGTTATGGAGTCAGATCGTTAAAGCCTTAAGGACATATTTAGAATTAATAACTGATGTAAATTTCTATTTAGGATTAATAGTGGAGTTGTTATCTTATCAAACAAAAAGGGGGAATTGTAGATACCAAAATGCTGCTAGCGAGGATTTTCTTGCTATTTTCTAAGTCTGTGAGAGACTTTTCTCTCTCACAGAAGAGGTAGCAGAGTATGTAAACAACCAAGCCACCTGCAACCTTGAAAAGTCTGGTTTATGGTCTAGTAGAAAAATATTTTGACAATGGATGGTTTAGGATTTTAGCCAATCACCCCAAGGGGGGGGGCTGATCCTTTGTCCAATTAGACTATGAAGAAAAAAGTCTGTAAAAGAGTTTGTGAAATAATTAAATGAATAAATCTTGGTGCACAATTCCTGCCTGCTGGATCTTCTCTCCTCCTCCTCCCTATGGCTGCGGGACACAGTGATACACCCTAGGGCCCAGGCCTGCGGTAATAGACCACAATTACAAGTGAACTGCAACACAAGCAGCTAACACATTCCTCCTGTGATAAATGAGTGAACGATAAATTTTGTCTTTCGCATCTATCACTTTAACATTTAGAAGTGAGAATGTACTATGTAGAAATAGTGTTAAGGTAAAATATAGGTAAGTAAAAACAAGACTAGAGTAAATTGTAACTTCGAATGAGTGGTAACATGTTGGGAAACGTAGGAAGAAACACATGATAATAAATGTCCTTTCAGTTGAGAAATTACAGAGGTGGAAACCAAGACATCTTCAAGAAACAAAGAAGATAAACCGCATGCATCCCAGGAAGTCTGTTATCTCATCAAAACTCACACCTCCCAAAGAACCCATCAACTACAAATTAGGTTGGAGACTGAGGAGGCACCGGAGGGGGGTGCCTGCCTTCAATTCTGGAGCTACTCAGAGGACCGAGGTGGCAGTGTGCTGGCGTGTGCTGGCGCAAGGGGGCAGAGACGGAGGGGGGAAAGTTGAGTGAAGTGTAAATGACTTTCTGGGCTTAAGGACTATGTTTAAAGAAGTACTAAAGTTCACAGTAAAATGAATGGAGCCACGCCTCTAGCAATATTGCTAAGTGCTCCTGCACTGTGATATGCCTTTGTTCTACTAATAAATGCTCAATATTATGCTGCTGAAAATTCCGCTTGGGAATTCATCTTTCTCACTTCTTCCCTTAAAATCAGTTCTAAGAATTTAGTGTGAAATACATTTAGGCTTGGTCCACATTATTTTTAGTTCAAATAAACACATCTAAATTTTTTCCATCTTTCCCATTAAAGGATTTTGGTTTTGGCTCATTCTTTCAGCATTTTGCCAGCAATCTGCTCAATGCTCTTTCCTTAGGAATGAAAGCTGTAGCCTGATATTACAAAGTGTTTGGTGAAACCTTTACCATGACTCTCAAGTCGCAACATGCCAGATAATCACTGGTTTTCAAAGCTGCTTGAAGATAGAAGGAAAGCGTCAAAGGTTTATGCATGAATCAGCATCCCCTTGTCACAACGTCATGCTGCAGTGATCCTTGCAGAGCTCTAAGACTGGATTTAAAGGAGAAAAGCTCAATACTGGCTCCTGAGCCAGCAGGATGAAACATCCAAGATTGTACATATATTACTTCTGTGCTAAAACTACTGTATGAAAACGTCTTACCATTATGGCAGTTTTATAGTACTCCATAGGAGACATCTCTTTAAATGACTCTAATATCCTTTCAGTGCTAAAATTGAGAAGGGGGTTGATCCATAGTTAACTCATGTAAACACGAGTGAACTACTAAGAGACAGCAAATGTTAATCACAAAACCTAAGCAGCAGGATTCGCCTTAATCTTGTCAAGATAAGAGGAACAGGATCTTTTGAAAACCGGCACAGAGATCGCTGCATCAGCCACCGAAGAACTGCGCATGCTCCAGAAAGAAAGGTAAAAAGTGCATTGTGACAAAGACTACTGATCTTCATCAGAAAGACCCTCGAGGAAGAAGAGGAGCCTTCCTCAGTGCGCCCATCAGCGTACACAGCGCATGCATGGCACGTATGCTAATGATATTAATGACTTCCGAGAAGTAATTTCTAGAACCACTCCTATCCCAAGAATTGTGATGAATGTTCATAAATTTTACACATAATGCTGGACTGTATGGAGTGCTCTGTGTGTGTGTGTTAGGAGGAGTGATCCCCCATGCACCCAGCGCCGAATAAAGCAAATACCCGCTTCTCTGACTCTGAAGCATCTCTAGGCCTGGTTTTGGGCAATTCAAAATAGGTGAATACACATTACAACTACAGCTGAAGTTGTTGCATAGGCAGATTGAAGAGGAAAGGATTTCATCTTCATCACTCTCCTTCTTTCTTGTTTTTACAAGTTCAATTAAGAACTTGTAAAAAATCTGATATCACTGATGCTCACCACTCTTCCAATTAGACTACGCTCACTTAGGCAACGAAGTCCAGAGCTTCGGATATCTCCCGCTTCTGCCCTAGGAATTGCTTCCAGTGCTGTACCTTTGCTCCAGCTGCGAAACCAAACCAGCAGAACCAAGGAAGTTCTCTCTGAATGAACCATTGCTCTTGAAGGCTACAACGGTAGTCATGGCAGTGAACACTGCTCTTCACTGGGCCATTCCTCTGAAAAAAAACCATGCACCACCTCTCAACCTAAACCGTTAAGCCTCCTGCTGATGCTGACTGACAAAGCGTCCAACTGCACTTAGATTCCAACAGCTACTTCCAATGACCTGTCAACAGAGCTTTGCAGACTTGCAACAGAGCAACAAACTAAAGGGGCTATGTTTCATGGCTGTTTTTCAAACATCATTGACTTATGTCCCTTTGCCAGCTTAAGTGAAGGTGGCCCATCCACCTTGGTCAAAATCAGCAGAATTTTGGCCCAATTTGTTGTTACGCAACACATCATGACACAATCTCTTGGTGTTGATGCAAAATTCCCACTGAAGTGCATGTCGTTACATGACTTAAGGCTACCTACTCACAGAGTGTCCACTCCACTGCCACACCCATTTTCTGGCCACCTTGAAATGACTGAGCTGTCTTACTGTTCCCAACATTCCTCAGGGGTACGTGACCACCATAGCCTCCCTTCTGAAGTTTAGGAACCTAAGTAGTACTAGCAATAGCAGTTTATCCAAAATCCATTTGCTCCATCAACAAACTCCGAGCAAGCGCTGAGAATTAGTTTCAAGACTTCTACATATATTTACAGGGAGCTTTTTGTTTGCTTGTTTGTTTTTAAAGCAGATGGAGTAGTGCGATGTTTCCCTGAGGCTACCAGGGCTGCGAGGCAGGCAGGCAGAGCCCTGGCATGGGTGGCACAGGGGACCCCGGGCGCTGACGGCTGCCACCAGCGCAGGCCAGCTCGGAACTGGCAGGCAGGGCTGCACCCCGCGTCTGCCACAACAGCTGCAGCTTCTGCAGCCTGAAACACAGCTGGCTCAGGGGTTCAAATTAAGAGCCAAAACCTTTTGCTGCTCAATTTGGGGCAGAGAAAGGTCATCACTTCTAGCATGGCATAAGCCTGCCACTACATTTCTGTGAAGGAAAATCACCTTGTTAGAGTGAAACTCCTGAGTAAAATACTGAAGCGCTTTCAGATTCGTATTATCTGACATTTCTGTGACCTTCTTTTATACCTGCATTGTTTCCTACTGCTGGTTTTGGGCACAAGTTCTGTGTACACTATTCTGGAAACAAAAAAATAACCCAAAACCAACACCCACTCCTCCCCCACCATCACTCCTTCCCCAGCCCCAAGCCTAACAAAACCAGCCTGCAGAATGTGCAGGATTTCAAATGAGAACAAGCATAGATGGGACATCAAAAGATGGATTCTCCTTAGACATTTGTGCATGCAGTGCTCTGCAATCAACTCCTAAATTCTACTCCTCGTACACCAAATATTTGTCTTGGGAACTCCTTGTTCTCCATTCCAACCCTTCTGAGAGGATAATCGAGGAGTTACTCTACATATTTTAAGCACATGTTGCACTAGTCAAATCCAATGCACAGCATTACTTGACTAACTGAGGCGGTGGCAAGGTCAATTAAGACCTGTTCATGTCTTAATTTGGAGCTCTTCCAACTGCTTGAAAAGTGAAGCCTTGGACGTTGAAGGTTCAGGCTAAGGAGAATCCAAAATGTGGATAGCATCTCCCTTCTGCTGGAAGCCTTGAAGTTCACCACTGCAGTCTGCAGCCTACACAGATCATGTGAGTATTGTAAAAGTTCTCCAAGGAAGAGCAAGAACGAGGCTAATGCATGCACACAAACGCTGATCAAAAGCACTTGATGCTCTTGGACAAAAATAGGGAACCTTCACTTTTGGAAAGACAAGGTGACTATGGTTGTCTCTACAGTACTAGTAGGAAAATATCCCTGAAGTTTTGCAAAACCTCTTTTCAGGGGTTTGTTAACTTCATCTTTGTTAAGAACTGGGGAACACAGGGAGACCTGTCACTTTTTTTGCAGAATGCCATAGAAACTGCTACACTCACTTCAACAACAGTCCAAGTAACCTTCTCTGCAAATACTGACCATTTGCAGTTCTGGTTGATACAAGCCCCCATTACCTAAGAAAGGAACAACTCGGCAAGCAGTTTGCAAAGATGAACAACTTAGCACGACTGCGGCTGATGACATGCCCTGACCTTTTTTGCCTTCAGCTATGGGTGCCGTACCCTCCTACCCTCACACATGCCACTCAAAGCTCCTTGCGTGGAGCTCTCGCACCACCTATGACAGCAACTGTGCCAAGCCGCCACCCTTCTTCAGCACCATCGCACCTACCACAAGGTAGCTGAATCAGAGGGAAAAGGAGGTCGCCAATGGAGGGAAGTTGTACCCCCTGACAGCTAAGCTCCAACTACGGTGTCGCTTATGTCCTTCCCAGGACGGGCGGGAAAACGCCTCGGCGCAGCGCAGCGCTGGCCGGGAGCGGCCGGCACGGCACCGAGCGCGCTCCCCACTCCCTCCCGCCCGCGCCGCTGCGGAGACCCCGGGTTCGCCGGAATCGGCCACATGCTGCACGGAGGGCAGCGCGGCAAAGGCGGCCTCCCCTCGTCGCCCGGGGAAGGCCGGCCTCGGATCCCCGCTCTCTCCACCGGCACGGGCAGTGCCAGCAGCCTCTCGCTGTGGCCGCCGCTGGCCGAAAGCCTCGCCGCGCACCGCCCGGCCGGCCCCGCCGCTCCGCGGGGTCACACGGCACCTGCCGTGGGCGGCCGCCGAGCGACAGGAAGCAGAAGCGCTCACCGCCGCGCCGCTCGCCGCCCCGCCCGGGCGCTCCTCTCCTCGCGCTACCACGATGGCGCCGGCCCGCCCCGCCTTCCCCGTCGCCTGCGGCGCAACGCGGCTGCTCCGAGCCACGCAGCACGCGTGCGGCCAGGCCCTGCCGAGCTGCCGGCGGAGCCGGGGCACAGCCCGGGCGGGAGAGCTTCCGGCGAGGCTGGGCGGGCGGCGAGCGCGGCCGAGCGTGAGCGCGCCAGGCGGGCGGCGGGCGGCGGCGCGATGGAGAGCTAGATGGAGGCGGCAGCACCGCGCGGCATAAACTAGCTGATCGTCCGGCAGCCGCCCGCTCCGCAGCCCCTCGGCTGCTGTCGAGAAGGGCCCCAGCCCTGGCCGCGCCGGTGGCGAGGCGGCTCCGCAGCCCGCGGGCAGCCCTGGCGGGGCAGGGGAGCACTGCGGGCAGCCCCGGGGCCGCGCAGCCGTCTGCAACGCGCGGTGGGAGCCGCTGGGAACTATTTTACACGTTCCGGGGGGCTGGAGAGGAGCACGGAGACCACGCGGCAGGTCGCTGCCGTTAGGGAAAATTAATCCACGATGCCTGAGGTTTATATCCGAAAAGGAGACAGAGGAGTCCTGCAACATTCTTCGACTACAGGGAGAGTCCATGGGGCTTTTCCCATGGCGTCTGTCAAACGGTTGCGGGATGCAGCCCCCTTTTGATGCCAAGTTCCCGGCCACAGCACCCTCTTCCTTTTCCCCACTGGCTGAGGTATTCGGGAGATACAGACTTCCGGAACTGCCTACTCTATGCGCCCCCCTCTAATATGCACCCCCCTCTTGGCATCGAGAAGAAAGAAAAGAACCCCATTCCTAATGCTCTTAAGTCTTTGTTGCCTTGCTCTAGGTTCAGGAATTTAACACGGCCTTGATTAATCAACAGTCTCTGATGATTAGTAACAGTTCTAGAGAACTCCTAGTTTCTTCTGTTACTTCACTAGCCATAACTTCCTAGCCTTGTCTACAGGCCGATTCACACGGTCTCTTTGTAAAGACTCATCCATCTCATTCCTTTTAATCCCTCCTCTTTTTATTTGCTCTGTATTTGTCTTTACAAACCTTAATTACCATGGATTTAATTTTTTTCTTCTGGAGTCTTCTTGGGTTTTGCTATTATTTGCAGTGACATCCTTTTCTGTCCTTTTGTAGTCATTTCTGGATCAGGTAGGCATGGCTGCTAGCGGCATCCCCTTGAGCACCTGCTGAAAGAGCTGCCGCCAGCATGGTGTCACACATGGTAAAAAGATGAGAGTTGCTATAGCATGTAAGAGGAGGAATCGTATTCATTTAGCCCAGAGCTGGCCAGTTAACCATGAAAACATGTCCCATCCCCATCCTTTCAACATTTGGACAGGTCCACGAGCTGACGTTATTTCCTTTGTTATTTGTTTGACCACTTTTCCGCTGTCATCTGCTTGCAAACAGCAGCTCGAGTCATTTAATTTCCCACAAACTCCTCCTTCTTCTGCCAACAGATAATCTAATACCATCCAATGTTGAAATACCGCTTTCCTCATTTAAGTGGGTTGCTCAGCAAAAAGGTCAAGCGCTGTGGCTGGCTGGTTGGTAATTATTTCCGAGACAGCTTGTAACCTAATTATCTCCTTCAAATGATAAATGGGTTCCCAGGCATCTGGGATTAATTCCTTAGGTTTCCAAGGGGCTGGTCCATCGTGTTGGGTAACTTGTTCTGTTGGCCGTTCATCATTTCCCCGTTTTGGGGTGCTCCCTCCAGCCAGGGCTGCATCAGCTGACTGCTTTTCTCTAATTAAATCATCACAGATTTTGATTCCTAAGCGATTTCCCAGAACTTGTAGTAGCAAAAAGAACAACAGTCTACTAAATATACCATATCCCTGACCAGTTTGGAGGTAACCTGAGCTAAGCATGTTGGCCACAAATCCAATACTGTCCTTTCAAAGCCCGTGTTCCATTAGCAAAGGAACCTACCCATGGTCATCAATTGGTGGCTCAAAATACAGCAGGATTCCCGGGCCTAACGGTCCTCCAACAAGAGTTGCCCCACCATAAGGGTCCCAGCATTTGCATTTCCAAGCTCCCGCACAGGGTTCCCACCTACATTTACATCTGCAAGCTGCTTGGTTGGATTTGGAGCAGAACTCACTAAAAGGCTTTGAGTTCCAATCCGGTGTGGCCATTCCCACTGATAATCACAAACAACATGTCTTCTACTTGTGGAATTTTTGTGGGGACTGCTCAAAAACAGGTGGTCAAAAAAACCCCTTGTCCCTCCCCATTGCTTTACAGGCTTCCAAATATTTTTGGTAAGTGTGATAAGAACGCCTTACGCAGCTACTGTTAGTGAGCCGAACAGGTATTTGATTGCATTTGCCTTGATATTTGGAACAATTGGAAGGAGGGCAATTGGGGGTCCAAACCCAGTTGTTCAAGCCCAGAGGGAAAGTCAATTGACAATTGCCTTTTCCTACATAGACACGCCCTATCCTATTTAGGCAATAAGTGCCTGTTGGAGAAGAATGAAGTGGCCATGAACTTCCTTCTTTGGCCCCAAATCCCATCCCACTGTGGCCCTCACATTGACCCACCATTTAGGTTCAGCTGGGCTAGCCAACTATGGCCACTCTTCAGATCCTCCTGGCCCTCCACAGAGCCAGCAATTGCTAAGGTTAAAAACTTTTGCTACTTCTTCTCCTAAGGCTGCAAATTGATTCTCCCACTCCTGGCCTAAACTCAGCTAACCATATCAAAGTAGAATTAGTAAGGAAAATGTTTTAATAGTGTCATCTAATTAGCTAGTCTAATTTTCCCGTTGTCTTCTGCAGCACCTGTGGCAATTGAAGACACAGAAACCACTTAACGTAACAAAATGGCCACAAGTATTAGCCCCCAAGTGAGTGGAGATTCTAGAGGAGGGATGCCTATACAGTCTATTTCAGCAGACGGTCTGAAGGTAGGACTGCGGGGCTTCTTCCGATGTCGAAGCACTGCCTACTGCTCCGGCCCACTCCTGCAGAGTGTCAGTCACGGCCTCCCGGCCTTCTCCTCCAGCTGAGATGTGCAAATCTCCGAGGCTTCAGAGACCTTGACCCGAGAGTGACGGGTTCACCTGTGTTCAGCTTACTTGACGGCTGTTTTCTGTCGTCAGTGACACTTGGAATGGGCCACGCCATTTCACCAGCACTGGCGCTTCTTTCTACTCCTTAATTAGGACTCAATCTCCTGGTTGGATGTTAAAAGCAGCAAAGTCCAAAGGCCGGGCTTGCACCAGCTGAGTTTCCTGTTGAAGGGGTTTCACAAGAAGCAGGATCCTGGCCACAGATGGTTTTAAAAATGCATCACTTGCCTCTACCCCCCCCCACTGGGTGGAGACTTACCAGGGCAATTGCAAACAACGATTGAAAGGGAGATAACTGAATCTCTCTTCTGGCTTGGGCCCTCATTCTCACCAAAGCCAATGTCCAAAGCCCTACCCATGGCATCTTGGTTTCTATTACCAGCTTCAAAAGGTGTTTATTTCTCTCTTCATTGTTTTCTACCCGAGCCGAGCTCTGGGGGTGCCAGGGCCTATGGAGGTTCCATTGTGTTCCTAAAGAAGCCAAAACCCCTTGAAGGATCTTTCCTGCAAAATGAGTTCCCCTATCTGAATCTATTGCTTCTACAATGCTGTATCTTGGAATGATTTGTTCCAAAAATGCCTTAAGAACTGATCCTGTCATTACTGAAGTAGTTGGAAATACTTCTGGCCACCTTGCTAGCTGACATACGATTACCAGAAGATATTAAGCCTTGCCACTTGGGGCATCTCCGGAAAATCCACCTGGCATCTTTGGAAGGGCCATGCAGCCCAAGGCCTCCCTCCTCTAGCAAGTTACTTTGTAACTTGGCTGTTGGCTTTAGCACAGATCAAGCAACCTTCAACAGCTCCTTTTGCCAGTCTAAAAAGACCCCCAGCAACATACATCATGAGATAGGCTTCTGCCAATCCTCAGGAAGTGCAAGAACTCTCTTAATGGAGTTGCTTTAATATTGGTAGGGCCAAAGGTTCTGGTATCTCTTGTTTGCCATCCCTTGGAAACCAATTCTTGCCTTTTTTCTCTGCCACACGACTTTTAACTGTATGTCAAACTGCTGCGGTAGAAAAGACAGCTTCCTGGGCAGTGATGGAGTCACGGGGAGCAAAGGGGGCATCTTGGAGAGTTCTGGCAGAAGTGTGGCTTTCTGAGTTTCTTCATCCACCAAAAAGGAGACAGAGGAGTCCTGTAACATTCTTCAACTCCAGGGAGAGGCCATGGGGCTTTTGCCATGGAGTCTCTCAAATGATTGCGGGATGCAGCTCCCTTCTGATGCTAAGTTCCTGGCAACAGCACCCTCTGAGGTACTCGGGAATTACAGACTTCCGGAACTGCCTACTCTATGCCCCCCTCTAATATGCACTCCCCTTTTGGAATGGAAAAGGAAGAAAACCAAACTATTCCTAATGCTAGGAAGTCTTTGCTGCCTTGCTCTAGGTTCAGGAATTTAGCAGGGCCTTGGCTGAGCAACAGTCTCTGTTGATTAGTAACAGTTTCTAGAACGAATACTTTCTTCTGTTACTTCCCCCCCTGTAAATTCCTAGCCTTGTCTAAGGAGAGATTCACACGGTCTCTTTGTAAAGACACATCTATCTTACTCCTTTCACGCCCACACCTTCCTTGCGGTGGAACGGCTCTCCCCGGCACAGCACCTGGCACAAAACCCCCGTATACGCACACACACACCTGCACTTACCCTGCACTCCACTGCACACACACACACACACACACCTCCCGCACACTAACACCCCCTCCACATCCCCACCATGCTACTTGCAGTGGCCCCGCCCCTGCCATCCCCACCGGCTGGCAGCACCCACTCCTCGCATGCTTCCCCATGCCTTGCATTTCCTTGCTGCCCCCTCTGTAGCCTTCCCTCAACCTGCCTTTTCTCCCCTGCCTTGCACTGACTTGCTCACCCATCCCCCACCTGACTTCCTTTCACATTCGTCTAGGTCTGGCCTCACCTTTCCTTTTCCTTCTAGGACCCTCATTGCCTTGCCTCGCCTCGCAAAGCCACCACTTGCCTTGCCTTGCCCTTGAACCCCTCCCTTGCCTTGCATGACCTTGCTCACCCCTCCCCCACCTGGAATTCAACACCCCTTTTCAATGACATTTCTGGGCCTTGCCCTGCCCTTTCTGCTCCTCCGAGGAATCTCAAAGCTCTCAAGCATCTCCGGTGTTTCAGGATCCCATGAGAGGAAGACCAGGGGAGGACGCATGTTGCCACACTCATCTCTGTGGGCAGCCTTTGTCTGGGAGCAATCCTTGCATGTCTTGAACCTTGGAGGGGCAATTCACATTTTGCCCTTGAGCTCGGGGACCAGAAAGAGAGTTCTTTTGCATACAAGGGAAGGCAGGTAGCTCAAGTCTTTTAGGTACAGAGGAGAGATGACCCACGCGGGATCAAGGCCACACAGAGCACTTGGTCCTGGCCACTTTTGTGCACCAGCAGTCCTTGAATGTACTTCTCACCTGCCTTGCCTGGCCTTGCCTTGGCAACACAACACTTGCCTTGCCTTGCCCTGCTAGCCCTCTGGAGCCTTGCATTCCTTTGCAGGGCCCTGCCCCGCACATGACCTGCCTACTGCTTTCCTCCAGGGCCTTGGCTTGCTGAGCCCTTCCTGTTTCTGCCTGGCCTTCCCATCAGTGGCCCTTCCTTCCTACAGCCAGCCTTGCCTCTAACTTCTGGACCTTCTCTTGTCTACCACTCCATTTGCTTTCCCCTCACTGCTCTGGCCTTGCCTACCTCTCCCTTGACTTGCCCACAATTGCCTGCACTCGGTTTGCAGCGCCTTGCCTGCATGGAAGGCAAGGGAAAGAGTGGTAGGCCGGGCAAAGCAAAGCCAGCAAGTTGTAGGCAGTGCGAGGCAAGGCAGACGTAGGCAAAGGAAGCAGAGCAAGGGTACCTTAAGAAGAACTAGACAAGGCAAGGCCAAGAGACTCGGAGTGCCTTTCCTTGGGAAGGCAAGGACATAGTGCCAGTGTTGCTGGAGCAGATGTTAAGGTACTGTGGGGAGGAATAGTCCAGCAAGACATTTCTCTTCTGGCCCCTGTGCGTGTGGGGGCAATTGTTGGACATATTCAATACTGGAGGCGGATCAGTCGCTGGATGTGTTGTATTTTGGAGGAGGGGATGCCGTTTCTTTGGAGATGGGCTTGTAGTTGCTCTCTTTGGCAAGGAAGGCAGGTTTGGATGTGCACATCAGGTACTCCTAGGGGTTTTAAAGGCTTTTCCCAACAGGCAGAGCTCTCTCTGGGTTCGAGCTGTTGAGCTGTCAGTGGGAATGCAAAGGCCAAGCTCTTAAGCTATTTGTCCTGGTGCCTTCAGTGTGTGAGCAGTCCCTGGTGCCGTTGCCTTTGGATCCTGACTCTGGGAGAGGGAAGGCTTAGGATGGTACCTAGAGCTGAGAAGGAGAGTGCTGAGAACAGCGTGTGTGCTGCTAGTTTGAGGGGTGCAGGTGAAGTTGTAGGCAGCAAGATCTTCCTCAGCTGGCACTGTTTTGAGCCCTGTTTTTGCCAGATGGTTTCAAGTTGGTGGGCGGAATCTGCGAGAGGGAAAAGATTTGTTTGGGCCAAAGAGGTGTGGTGTAAAGAAGAGTGTGCTCTTGGAAGGGGAAGATGAGGGCAACCTTTTTGTCCTGACACCGTTGATTTGAGTGCAGGGCCGTTTGCAAGTTGCCTCTGTCTGCCCTTGGGGTGGTTTCGAGCTGGGCCAGGTGCTTGGCCTTCTTTTGCAAGTCTGCAGCGCCGTCGTGTGGTTGTTTCCATGAGCGCTGACAGTGCCCGGCAAAAAGCGCTTGGCTGGCGCGGCCCCAGTCGTGTGGAAGCAGTTGGTGGAAGAGCTCCGCTGTGCATCCTGCCTCTTGGAGACATAAAAGGATGTAACCCTGCGCGTAGGGGGGAAGCAAGACGAATCTTTTCATTGTTGGCTGAGCAGTTTCTACGCGGCAAAAGTAAAGGCAGTTTCAGCACGGCCTCTTTCTTTCAGAACCTTTTCTGTGCCATCATGAACATGCTCAACATGCCACTCGCACCCGCTGAACTGCATCAAAGGCCCTGGAGATAGGCACTTTCCTTCAAGCTCTCTGTAGCATCCTACCCTCCACCTCTGGCGGATCCCAAAGCCCTTCCAAACATCCAGCAGCTGCACGCAGAGAACAAGTGCTAAAACAAGGCGTTGGCCTTCCTAGTCCTTTTAAAGTCTGTGAACTAGGCGAAACATTCCAGTGAGCAGCACTTTCCTTCGCAACTATATCTAGAGCATCATCACATTCTCTCCAAGTGGGTAAGTCCACCCTTGCAGCGCAGCGTTTGAAGCCACAGTTCGGACTGAGAGATAGGCCAGGTGAGAAAGCATTTCTTGACTATCCCTCTTCTCTGGAAGACTTGATACTCGCAGCGCGACCACGTCCACACACCTTCAGTGTGGCCAGGTTCAAGCAGCTAGAGCTCCCAGAGATGGGAGAGTCAGGAGAGAAGACGTTCCAAAAGTACCGTGTACTTACAGCAGCATTAAAACTGTGCACAGCAGTCTGCAGCACTGTAGACTGCGGCTTCTCCGACAGACGAGCCATCCCATTGTTGCCTCTCGCAGCCTGCTTGCTAGCTGCTCTCCTGAAGAAAAGAACTAGAAGAAAAAGCCAATGCTGGGCTGCACCTTCCCCTTGCCTTACGTAAAGCCACCTAAACTCCCCGCTGCACTCTCTACTTCCCCTCTCCTTGGAAGCGACCACTGTGTTTGCTGCATCTCGAAGCCTAAAGTTAAGCGCCAGTGGTTTTGGGGATGGTTGGAAGAGGGATAAGTAGTAGCACAAGGAAGTAGTTGTCGTTGAACTTCCTCCTTCTCAATGCTAACGTGAATTGGGCAGGCAGGCGAGTGCTAGCCACGCTCCTTTCTCAGTTTGTACGCTGCGGACACGAGTCCGGTGCTCTGCGCCTTCGTTCGGCCTCTTTAGTACCCATGTCGCTCTTTCATTCAGCCGGAGTCGAAGCGTCGTCAACTTCTCGCCCAGAGAGCACGGTGCCGGCAGCGAAATGCCCCAGCCGACTGCTTCTGCCGACACACGCCTGGTCTATGCACTTTCCCTCGCAGCGACATACAGCAGCACTTTCGGTCTTTCTTGTCGTCCAAATGTAAAGGGAAAGATTCTCTGCTATGTCCCGCCCAGAGAACAGTTTTAGGTCAACCAGCACGCCCAGAGCTTGCCCTCGACGCGTGGAAACTTGTGTTTGCACCACATTCAAGTGGCTGCCGTCTTTCCTTTACAGGCTGCAGAACGCCGTCAGATCCCGGTGCTCTCTGCACCTGCCTTCTCAGTTCCAATACCGCCGCGCACAATACAGCTTTGCAGGAAGCAAACACGCGGATAGTCATGTCGCTCAGAAGAACGTGCCAGGACGAAAAGATGTTCTTCCTTTCTCCTCGTCGCCCATATTGTGGTGCTGTATTAAAAGCCTTGGCCAGCGAAAGGCTAATCCAGCAAGTGTTTCTCACCTGACGCATCTCGCTGAGGGAGAGCTGAGGAAAATCCTTGCACAGCACACTGCGGATGCGTGCAGTACACATGCTGAAGAGAGCCACAGCTAAAAGCCATCGCTGGGCTTCAGTTCTGTCCAGACGGCAGAAGGCGAAAAACGAAGCAGCTGGGCACCGCGTTAACGTACTCAGTGGACCGAATTTCAAATGTCCAGCCAAGAGCTGCTTCACAAGCAGATTCAGCTGAGAATGCTCTGGATGGTTCACAAAGTAAGGCGTAGCCGTTGCACTCTATCACACTATCAGGCCAGAAGAAGTTTCTTACACCTTCAATGCTGCAGAGTCCATGCAGCTGGAGCACACGCAGTAGGACGCGTCCAGATAGACGGCGTTCTTCAAGTACCCCCCTCCTCCAAGCAGCCTTGAAACTGAGCACAACACACTGCGGCTCGGGAGCTTCCTTCTCAGATAGACGTGCCGTCACGTTATTCACTCTCGCAGCTCCGTTGCCCACTAGCAGCAGGTGCTACCAAAGCAAAATGCTCCAGAAGTAAAAAGCACTGCTGAGCAAACCTTTTCCTTTGCCTCACGTAAAGCACTGTAAACTGTCCGCTGCACTCTTTATTTCCATTCTCCGCTGCATCTACCACTGTCATCTCTGCATCTCGAAGCATAAAGCTCGGCACAATTCTTCCCAGGGAAAGCTGGAAGAGAAATAGGTAGCAGCACAAGTAGCTGCAAGTGGAACTTTTGTTTTCAACTGCTAACGTGAATCCGCAAAGAAGCGAGCGGCAGCCACGCTTCTTCTTGCAGCCTGTGCGATGCGCACACCAGCTCGGTGCTCTGCGCCCTCATTCGTATGCTCTTCGTACCATGTCGCGCTTTTCATTCAGCCGGAGTCGAAGCGTCGTCTACTTCTCGCCCGGAGAGCACGGTGCCGGAAGAGAAATGCCCCAGCCGACTGCCCTTCCGAAACACACCAGGGCTATGCACTTTTCTCGCAGCGACATACAGCAGCACTTTCGGTCTTTTCTTGTCGTCCAAATGTAAAGGGAAAGATTCTCAGCAATGTCGGGCACAGAGAACAGTTTTAGGTCAACAAGCACGCCCAGAGCTTGCCCGCGACTCGTGGAAACTTGTGTTTGCACACATTCCAGTGGCAGCCCTCTTTCCTTTACAGCCTGCAGAGCGCCGTCAGATCGCGGTGCTCTCTGCACCTGCCTTCTCCCTTTCAAGTACCACTGCGCAGAATATAGCCTTGCAGGAAGCAATGACGCGGATAGTCGTCTCGCAGAGAAGAACGTGCAAAGACGAAAAGATGTTCTTCTTTGCTCCTCCTCGTCGCCCAGATTGTGGTGCTGTACTGAAAGCCATGGCCAGCGAAAGGCTAATCCAGCAAGTGTTTCTCACCTGATGCATTTCGCTGAGGGAGAGCTGAGGAAAATCCTTGCACAGCACACTGCGGATGCGTGCAGTACACATGCTGAAGAGCGGCAAAACTCAAAGCCATCGCTGGGCTTCAGTTCTGTCCAGACGGCAGAAGGCGAAGAACGAAGCAGCTGGGCACCGCGTTAACGTACTCAGTGGACCGAATTTCAAATGTCCAGCCAAAAGCTGCTTCATAAGCAGATTCAGCTGAGAATGCTCTGGCTGCTTCACAAAGTAAGGCGCAGCCGTTTCCATTCATCACACTACCTGGCCAGAAGCAGTATCCTACACCTTCAATGCTGCAGCGTCCATGCAGCTGGAGCACACGCAGTAGGACGCGTCGAGATAGAAGGCGGTCTTCAAGTACCCCCTTCTCCAAGCAGCCTTGAAACTGAGCACAACTCACTGCGGCTCGGGAGCTTCCTTCTCAGATAGACGTGCCGTCACGTTATTCACTCTCGCAGCACAATTCTTCCCAGGGAAAGCTGGAAGAGAAATAGGTAGCAGCACAAGTAGCTGCAAGTGGAACTTTTGTTTTCAACTGCTAACGTGAATCCGCAAAGAAGCGAGCGGCAGCCACGCTTCTTCTTGCAGCCTGTGCGATGCGCACACCAGCTCGGTGCTCTGCGCCCTCATTCGTATGCTCTTCGTACCATGTCGCGCTTTTCATTCAGCCGGAGTCGAAGCGTCGTCTACTTCTCGCCTGAGAGCACGGTGCCGGCAGAGAAACGCTCCGGGCTTCTGCCTCTGCCGAAACACGCCTGGGCTATCCCTCTCAGCGTTAAGTAGCACAAAATGCTGTCTGCGTTGTGGTCTTAATCTTAAGGGAAAGATTCTCGGCTTCGGCTAGCACAGAGAACTTTGCTGGGACAATACTTGTGTTTTATTATCCTTTCTCGCAAGAAGACTATGGTGCTTCTTTGGAACTGTTGGCCAGTGTAAGGCTAATCCAGCAAGTGCTTCTCTCCTGACACATTTCTCTGAGCGAGAGCTTCGGCGGACAGTTGGGCTCTGCGAAGCAGAAAGTCTGTGCTTGCACGTAGCGCTGAGGAGAATCTGTGCACAGCGCGCTCTGGATGCGTGCAGTACACACACTAAAGAGAGCCAAAGCTCAATGTCTCAGTTCTGTCCAGCGCCGGAAATTGAGAAGAACGCAGCCCCAGAGCTCTGGGCTGGAGTGTGCGATGGTTATGAGCTGTGCCGCTCTTCTGCGTGTCTACTGCACGCATCCATAGTGTACAGTGCAAGGATTTTCCTCAGCTCTCGCTCAGCGAAATGCATTAGAAGGGAAGCACATGCTAGATTAGCCATTCGTTAGCCCACGCTTTCAGTAGAGCACCACAATCTGGGCGACGAGGAAAAGCAAAGAAGAACATCTTTTCGTCTTTGCACGATCTTCTCTGCGAGACATCTCTCCACGTCTTTGCTTCCTGCAAGGCTGTAAGGTGCGCGGTGGTACTTGGAAGGGAGAAGGCAGGTGCAGAGAGCACCGCGATCTGACGGCGCTCTGCAGGCTGTAAAGGAAAGAAAGCTACCACTTGAATATGGTGCAAATACCCATTTCCACGCGTCGCGGGTAAGCTCCGGGTAAGCTTGGTGACCTAAAACTGGGCGCTGAGTGAGACGTAACCGAGAATCTTTCCCTTTGCATTCCGGCTCCAACGCAAACAGAATGTGATGCTACTTAGCGCTGCGAAGGAAAGTGCATAGCCCTGGTGTGTTTGGGAAGAATCAGCAGCCTGGAGCGTTTTTCTGGAGCCTTTCTCCGCTGGCACCGTGCTCTCTGGGCGAGAAGTAGACGACGCTTCGACTCCGGCAGAATGAAAGCGCGACATGGTACGAAGAGCATTAAAGAATGAGGGCAGAGCACCGAGCTGGTGTGTGCATCGCACAGGCTGCAAGAGGAAGCCTGGCTGTCACTCGCTTGTTTCCGGATTCACGTTAGCGTTTTAAAACAGAAAGTTCCACTTGCAGCTACTTGTGCTGCTGCCTATTTCTCTTCCAGCGTTCCCTGGGAGGAATTGTGCCGAGCTTTATGCTTCGAGATGCAGAGATAACAGTGGTAGATGCGGCGGAGAATGGAAATACAGAGCACAGCGGACAGTTTATGGTGCTTTACGTGAGGCAAGGGAAAGTGCAGCCCGGCAGTGCTTTTTACTTCTGGAGCATTTTGCTTTGGTAGCAGCTGCTGCAAGTGGGCAACGGAGCTGCGAGAGTGAATAACGTGACGGCACGTCTATCTGAGAAGGAAGCTCCCGAGCCGCAGTGTGTTGTGCTCAGTTTCAAGGCTGCTTGGAGGAGGGGGGTACTTGAAGAACGCCGTCTATCTGGACGCGTCCTACTGCGTGTGCTCCAGCTGCATGGACGCTGCAGCATTGAAGGTGTAGGATACTGCTTCTGGCCAGGTAGTGTGATGAATGGAAACGGCTGCGCCTTACTTTGTGAAGCAGCCAGAGCATTCTCAGCTGAATCTGCTTATGAAGCAGCTTTTGGCTGGACATTTGAAATTCGGTCCACTGAGTACGTTAACGCGGTGCCCAGTTGCTTCGTTCTTTGCCTTCTGCGGTCTGGACAAAACTGAAGCCCAGCGATGGCTTTGCGTTTTGGCGCTCTTCAGCGCGAACACTGCACGCATCCACAGTGTGCTGTGCACGGATTTTCCTCAGCTCGACGTACAATCATTTTCTTGCTGTTTCCAGAGTCTAAACTCTTCGTGAAACTCTCGCTCAGCGAGATGCGTCAGGAATGAGGCACTTGCTGGATGAGCTTTTCGCTAGCCAAGACTTTCAATACAGCACCACAATTCAGGCAAGAAGCAGGAGAAAGGAAGATCATCCTTTCGTCCTTCCACGTTCTTCTCTGCGAGATGACTACCCGTGTCTTTGCTTCCTGCAAGGCTGTAAGAGGCGCGGTAGTACTTAGAACTGAGAAGGCAGGTGCAGAGAGCACGGCGGTCTGACGGTGCTCTGCAGGCTGTAAAGGAAAGACGGCAGCCACTTGAATGTGGTGCAAACACAAGTTTCCACGCGTCGAGGGCAAGCTCTGGGCGTGCTGGTTGACCTAAAACTGTTCTCTGGGCGGGACATAGCAGAGAATCTTTCCCTTTACATTTGGACGACAAGAAAGACCGAAAGTGCTGCTGTATGTCGCTGCGAGGGAAAGTGCATAGACCAGGCGTGTGTCGGCAGAAGCAGTCGGCTGGGGCATTTCGCTGCCGGCACCGTGCTCTCTGGGCGAGAAGTAGACGACGCTTCGACTCCGGCTGAATGAAAGAGCGACATGGGTACTAAAGAGGCCGAACGAAGGCGCAGAGCACCGGACTCGTGTCCGCAGCGTACAAACTGAGAAAGGAGCGTGGCTAGCACTCGCCTGCCTGCCCAATTCACGTTAGCATTGAGAAGGAGGAAGTTCAACGACAACTACTTCCTTGTGCTACTACTTATCCCTCTTCCAACCATCCCCAAAACCACTGGCGCTTAACTTTAGGCTTCGAGATGCAGCAAACACAGTGGTCGCTTCCAAGGAGAGGGGAAGTAGAGAGTGCAGCGGGGAGTTTAGGTGGCTTTACGTAAGGCAAGGGGAAGGTGCAGCCCAGCATTGGCTTTTTCTTCTAGTTCTTTTCTTCAGGAGAGCAGCTAGCAAGCAGGCTGCGAGAGGCAACAATGGGATGGCTCGTCTGTCGGAGAAGCCGCAGTCTACAGTGCTGCAGACTGCTGTGCACAGTTTTAATGCTGCTGTAAGTACACGGTACTTTTGGAACGTCTTCTCTCCTGACTCTCCCATCTCTGGGAGCTCTAGCTGCTTGAACCTGGCCACACTGAAGGTGTGTGGACGTGGTCGCGCTGCGAGTATCAAGTCTTCCAGAGAAGAGGGATAGTCAAGAAATGCTTTCTCACCTGGCCTATCTCTCAGTCCGAACTGTGGCTTCAAACGCTGCGCTGCAAGGGTGGACTTACCCACTTGGAGAGAATGTGATGATGCTCTAGATATAGTTGCGAAGGAAAGTGCTGCTCACTGGAATGTTTCGCCTAGTTCACAGACTTTAAAAGGACTAGGAAGGCCAACGCCTTGTTTTAGCACTTGTTCTCTGCGTGCAGCTGCTGGATGTTTGGAAGGGCTTTGGGATCCGCCAGAGGTGGAGGGTACGATGCTACAGAGAGCTTGAAGGAAAGCGCCTATCTCCAGGGCCTTTGATGCAGTTCAGCGGGTGCGAGTGGCATGTTGAGCATGTTCATGATGGCACAGAAAAGGTTCTGAAAGAAAGAGGCCGTGCTGAAACTGCCTTTACTTTTGCCGCTTAGAAACTGCTCAGCCAACAATGAAAAGATTCGTCTTGCTTCCCCGCTACGCGCAGGGTTACATCCTTTTATGTCTCCAAGAGGCAGGATGCACAGCGGAGCTCTTCCACCAACTGCTTCCACACGACTGGGGCCGCGCCAGCCAAGCGCTTTTTGCCGGGCACTGTCAGCGCTCATGGAAACAACCACACGACGGCGCTGCAGACTTGCAAAAGAAGGCCAAGCACCTGGCCCAGCTCGAAACCACCCCAAGGGCAGACAGAGGCAACTTGCAAACGGCCCTGCACTCAAATCAACGGTGTCAGGACAAAAAGGTTGCCCTCATCTTCCCCTTCCAAGAGCACACTCTTCTTTACACCACACCTCTTTGGCCCATACAAATCTTTTCCCTCTCGCAGATTCCGCCCACCAACTTGAAACCATCTGGCAAAAACAGGGCTCAAAACAGTGCCAGCTGAGGAAGATCTTGCTGCCTACAACTTCACCTGCACCCCTCAAACTAGCAGCACACACGCTGTTCTCAGCACTCTCCTTCTCAGCTCTAGGTACCATCCTAAGCCTTCCCTCTCCCAGAGTCAGGATCCAAAGGCAACGGCACCAGGGACTGCTCACACACTGAAGGCACCAGGACAAATAGCTTAAGAGCTTGGCCTTTGCATTCCCACTGACAGCTCAACAGCTCGAACCCAGAGAGAGCTCTGCCTGTTGGGAAAAGCCTTTAAAACCCCTAGGAGTACCTGATGTGCACATCCAAACCTGCCTTCCTTGCCAAAGAGAGCAACTACAAGCCCATCTCCAAAGAAACGGCATCCCCTCCTCCAAAATACAACACATCCAGCAACTGATCCGCCTCCAGTATTGAATATGTCCAACAATTGCCCCCACACGCACAGGGGCCAGAAGAGAAATGTCTTGCTGGACTATTCCTCCCCACAGTACCTTAACATCTGCTCCAGCAACACTGGCACTATGTCCTTGCCTTCCCAAGGAAAGGCACTCCGAGTCTCTTGGCCTTGCCTTGTCTAGTTCTTCTTAAGGTACCCTTGCTCTGCTTCCTTTGCCTACGTCTGCCTTGCCTCGCACTGCCTACAACTTGCTGGCTTTGCTTTGCCCGGCCTACCACTCTTTCCCTTGCCTTCCATGCAGGCAAGGCGCTGCAAACTGAGTGCAGGCAATTGTGGGCAAGTCAAGGGAGAGGTAGGCAAGGCCAGAGCAGTGAGGGGAAAGCAAATGGAGTGGTAGACAAGAGAAGGTCCAGAAGTTAGAGGCAAGGCTGGCTGTAGGAAGGAAGGGCCACTGATGGGAAGGCCAGGCAGAAACAGGAAGGGCTCAGCAAGCCAAGGCCCTGGAGGAAAACAGTAGGCAGGTCATGTGCTGGGCATGGCCGTGCAAAGGAATGCAAGGCTCCAGAGGGCTAGCAGGGCAAGGCAAGGCAACTGTTGTGTTGCCAAGGCAAGGCCAGGCAAGGCAGGTGAGAAGTACATTCAAGGACTGCTGGTACACAAAAGTGGCCAGGACCAAGTGCTCTGTGTGGCCTTGATCCCGCGTGGGTCATCTCTCCTCTGTACCTAAAAGACTTGAGCTACCTGCTTTCCCTTGTATGCAAAAGAACTCTCTTTCTGGTCCCCGAGCTCAAGGGCAAAATGTGAATTGCCCCTCCAAGGTTCAAGACATGCAAGGATTGCTCCCAGACAAAGGCTGCCCACAGAGATGAGTGTGGCAACATGCGTCCTCCCCTGGTCTTCCTCTCATGGGATCCTGAAACACCGGAGATGCTTGAGAGCTTTGAGATTCCTCGGAGGAGCAGAAAGGGCAGGGCAAGGCCCAGAAATGTCATTGAAAAGGGGTGTTGAATTCCAGGTGGGGGAGGGGTGAGCAAGGTCATGCAAGGCAAGGGAGGGGTTCAAGGGCAAGGCAAGGCAAGTGGTGGCTTTGCGAGGCGAGGCAAGGCAATGAGGGTCCTAGAAGGAAAAGGAAAGGTGAGGCCAGACCTAGACGAATGTGAAAGGAAGTCAGGTGGGGGATGGGTGAGCAAGTCAGTGCAAGGCAGGGGAGAAAAGGCAGGTTGAGGGAAGGCTACAGAGGGGGCAGCAAGGAAATGCAAGGCATGGGGAAGCATGCGAGGAGTGGATGCTGCCAGCCGGTGGGGATGGCAGGGGCGGGGCCACTGCAAGTAGCATGGTGGGGATGTGGAGGGGGTGTTAGTATGCGGGAGGTGTGTGTGTGTGTGTGTGCAGTGGAGTGCAGGGTAAGTGCAGGTGTGTGTGTGCGTATACGGGGGTTTTGTGCCAGGTGCTGTGCCGGGGAGAGCCGTTCCACCGCAAGGAAGGTGTGGGAGTGAAAGGAGTAAGATAGATGTGTCTTTACAAAGAGACCATGTGAATCTCTCCTTAGACAAGGCTAGGAATTTACAGGGGGGGAAGTAACAGAAGAAAGTATTCGTTCTAGAAACTGTTACTAATCAACAGAGACTGTTGCTCAGCCAAGGCCCTGCTAAATTCCTGAACCTAGAGCAAGGCAGCAAAGACTTCCCAGCATTAGGAATAGTTTGGTTTTCTTCCTTTTCCATTCCAAAAGGGGACTGCATATTAGAGGGGGGCGTAGAGTAGGCAGTTCCGGAAGTCTGTAATTCCCGAGTACCTCAGAGGGTGCTGTTGCCAGGAACTTAACATCAGAAGGGGGCTGCTTCCCGCAATCATTTGAGAGACTCCATGGCAAAAGCCCCATGGCCTCTCCCTGGAGTTGAAGAATGTTACAGGACTCCTCTGTCTCCTTTTTGGTGGATGAAGAAACTCAGAAAGCCACACTTCTGCCAGAACTCTCCAAGATGCCCCCTTTGCTCCCCGTGACTCCATCACTGCCCAGGAAGCTGTCTTTTCTACCACAGCAGTTTGACATACAGTTAAAAGTCGTGTGGCAGAGAAAAAAGGCAAGAATTGGTTTCCAAGGGATGGCAAACAAGAGATACCAGAACCTTTGGCCCTACCAATATTAAAGCAACTCCATTAAGAGAGTTCTTGCACTTCCTGAGGATTGGCAGAAGCCTATCTCATGATGTATGTTGCTGGGGGTCTTTTTAGACTGGCAAAAGGAGCTGTTGAAGGTTGCTTGATCTGTGCTAAAGCCAACAGCCAAGTTACAAAGTAACTTGCTAGAGGAGGGAGGCCTTGGGCTGCATGGCCCTTCCAAAGATGCCAGGTGGATTTTCCGGAGATGCCCCAAGTGGCAAGGCTTAATATCTTCTGGTAATCGTATGTCAGCTAGCAAGGTGGCCAGAAGTATTTCCAACTACTTCAGTAATGACAGGATCTGTTCTTAAGGCATTTTTGGAACAAATCATTCCAAGATACAGCATTGTAGAAGCAATAGATTCAGATAGGGGAACTCATTTTGCAGGAAAGATCCTTCAAGGGGTTTTGGCTTCTTTAGGAACACAATGGAACCTCCATAGGCCCTGGCACCCCCAGAGCTCGGCTCGGGTAGAAAACAATGAAGAGAGAAATAAACACCTTTTGAAGCTGGTAATAGAAACCAAGATGCCATGGGTAGGGCTTTGGACATTGGCTTTGGTGAGAATGAGGGCCCAAGCCAGAAGAGAGATTCAGTTATCTCCCTTTCAATCGTTGTTTGCAATTGCCCTCCTGGTAAGTCTCCACCCAGTGGGGGGGGTAGAGGCAAGTGATGCATTTTTAAAACCATCTGTGGCCAGGATCCTGCTTCTTGTGAAACCCCTTCAACAGGAAACTCAGCTGGTGCAAGCCCGGCCTTTGGACTTTGCTGCTTTTAACATCCAACCAGGAGATTGAGTCCTAATTAAGGAGTAGAAAGAAGCGCCAGTGCTGGTGAAATGGCGTGGCCCATTCCAAGTGTCACTGACGACAGAAAACAGCCGTCAAGTAAGCTGAACACAGGTGAACCCGTCACTCTCGGGTCAAGGTCTCTGAAGCCTCGGAGATTTGCACATCTCAGCTGGAGGAGAAGGCCGGGAGGCCGTGACTGACACTCTGCAGGAGTGGGCCGGAGCAGTAGGCAGTGCTTCGACATCGGAAGAAGCCCCGCAGTCCTACCTTCAGACCGTCTGCTGAAATAGACTGTAAAGGCATCCCTCCTCTAGAATCTCCACTCACTTGGGGGCTAATACTTGTGGCCATTTTGTTACGTTAAGTGGTTTCTGTGTCTTCAATTGCCACAGGTGCTGCAGAAGACAACGGGAAAATTAGACTAGCTAATTAGATGACACTATTAAAACATTTTCCTTACTAATTCTACTTTGATATGGTCAGCTGAGTTTAGGCCAGGAGTGGGAGAATCAATTTGCAGCCTTAGGAGAAGAAGTAGCAAAAGTTTTTAACCTTAGCAATTGCTGGCTCTGTGGAAGGCCAGGAGGATCTGAAGAGTGGCCATAGTTGGCTAGCCCAGCTGAACCTAAATGGTGGGTCAATGTGAGGGCCCACAGTGGGATGGGATTTGGGGCCAAAGAAGGAAGTTCACGGCCACTTCATTCTTCTCCAACAGGCACTTATTGCCTAATAGGATAGGGCGTGTCTATGTAGGAAAAGGCAATTGTCAATTGACTTTCCCTCTGGGCTTGAACAACTGGGTTTGGACCCCCAATTGCCCTCCTTCCAATTGTTCCAAATATCAAGGCAAATGCAATCAAATACCTGTTCGGCTCACTAACAGTAGCTGCGTAAGGCGTTCTTATCACACTTACCAAAAATATTTGGAAGCCTGTAAAGCAATGGGGAGGGACAAGGGGTTTTTTTGACCACCTGTTTTTGAGCAGTCCCCACAAAAATTCCACAAGTAGAAGACATGTTGTTTGTGATTATCAGTGGGAATGGCCACACCGGATTGGAACTCAAAGCCTTTTAGTGAGTTCTGCTCCAAATCCAACCAAGCAGCTTGCAGATGTAAATGTAGGTGGGAACCCTGTGCGGGAGCTTGGAAATGCAAATGCTGGGACCCTTATGGTGGGGCAACTCTTGTTGGAGGACCGTTAGGCCCGGGAATCCTGCTGTATTTTGAGCCACCAATTGATGACCATGGGTAGGTTCCTTTGCTAATGGAACACGGGCTTTGAAAGGACAGTATTGGATTTGTGGCCAACATGCTTAGCTCAGGTTACCTCCAAACTGGTCAGGGATATGGTATATTTAGTAGACTGTTGTTCTTTTTGCTACTACAAGTTCTGGGAAATCGCTTAGGAATCAAAATCTGTGATGATTTAATTAGAGAAAAGCAGTCAGCTGATGCAGCCCTGGCTGGAGGGAGCACCCCAAAACGGGGAAATGATGAACGGCCAACAGAACAAGTTACCCAACACGATGGACCAGCCCCTTGGAAACCTAAGGAATTAATCCCAGATGCCTGGGAACCCATTTATCATTTGAAGGAGATAATTAGGTTACAAGCTGTCTCGGAAATAATTACCAACCAGCCAGCCACAGCGCTTGACCTTTTTGCTGAGCAACCCACTTAAATGAGGAAAGCGGTAGTTCAACATTGGATGGTATTAGATTATCTGTTGGCAGAAGAAGGAGGAGTTTGTGGGAAATTAAATGACTCGAGCTGCTGTTTGCAAGCAGATGACAGCGGAAAAGTGGTCAAACAAATAACAAAGGAAATAACGTCAGCTCGTGGACCTGTCCAAATGTTGAAAGGATGGGAATGGGACATATTTTCATAGTTAACTGGCCAGCTATGGGCTAAATGAATACGATTTCTCCTCTTATATGCTATCGCAATTCTCATCTTTTTACCATGCGTGACACCATGCTGGCTGCAGCTCTTTCAGCAGGTGCTCAAGGGGATGCCGCTAGCAGCCATGCCTACCTGATCCAGAAATGACTACAAAAGGACAGAAAAGGATGTCACTGCAAATAATAGCAAAACCCAAGAAGACTCCAGAAGAAAAAATTAAATCCATGGTAATTAAGGTTTGTAAAGACAAATACAGAGCAAATAAAAAGAGGAGGGATTAAAAGGAATGAGATGGATGAGTCTTTACAAAGAGACCGTGTGAATCGGCCTGTAGACAAGGCTAGGAAGTTATGGCTAGTGAAGTAACAGAAGAAACTAGGAGTTCTCTAGAACTGTTACTAATCATCAGAGACTGTTGATTAATCAAGGCCGTGTTAAATTCCTGAACCTAGAGCAAGGCAACAAAGACTTAAGAGCATTAGGAATGGGGTTCTTTTCTTTCTTCTCGATGCCAAGAGGGGGGTGCATATTAGAGGGGGGCGCATAGAGTAGGCAGTTCCGGAAGTCTGTATCTCCCGAATACCTCAGCCAGTGGGGAAAAGGAAGAGGGTGCTGTGGCCGGGAACTTGGCATCAAAAGGGGGCTGCATCCCGCAACCGTTTGACAGACGCCATGGGAAAAGCCCCATGGACTCTCCCTGTAGTCGAAGAATGTTGCAGGACTCCTCTGTCTCCTTTTCGGATATAAACCTCAGGCATCGTGGATTAATTTTCCCTAACGGCAGCGACCTGCCGCGTGGTCTCCGTGCTCCTCTCCAGCCCCCCGGGACGTGTAAAATAGTTCCCAGCGGCTCCCACCGCGCGTTGCAGACGGCTGCGCGGCCCCGGGGCTGCCCGCAGTGCTCCCCTGCCCCGCCAGGGCTGCTCGCGGCCAGGGCCGGGGCCCTTCTCGACAGCAGCCGAGGGGCTGCGGAGCGGGCGGCTGCCGGACGATCAGCTATTTTATGCCGCGCGGTGCTGCCGCCTCCATCTAGCTCTCCATCACGCCGCCGCCCGCCGCCCGCCTGGCGCGCTCACGCTCGGCCGCGCTCGCCGCCCGCCCAGCCTCGCCGGAAGCTCTCCCGCCCGGGCTGTGCCCCGGCTCCGCCGGCAGCTCGGCAGGGCCCGGCCGCACGCGTGCTGCGTGGCTCGGAGCAGCCGCGTTGCGCCGCAGGCGACGGGGAAGGCGGGGCGGGCCGGCGCCATCGTGGTAGCGCGAGGAGAGGAGCGCCCGGGCGGGGCGGCGAGCGGCGCGGCGGTGAGCGCTTCTGCTTCCTGTCGCTCGGCGGCCGCCCACGGCAGGTGCCGTGTGACCCCGCGGAGCGGCGGGGCCGGCCGGGCGGTGCGCGGCGAGGCTTTCGGCCAGCGGCGACCACAGCGAGAGGCTGCTGGCACTGCCCGTGCCGGTGGAGAGAGCGGGGATCCGAGGCCGGCCTTCCCCGGGCGACGAGGGGAGGCCGCCTTTGCCGCGCTGCCCTCCGTGCAGCATGTGGCCGATTCCGGCGAACCCGGGGTCTCCGCAGCGGCGCGGGCGGGAGGGAGTGGGGAGCGCGCTCGGTGCCGTGCCGGCCGCTCCCGGCCAGCGCTGCGCTGCGCCGAGGCGTTTTCCCGCCCGTCCTGGGAAGGACATAAGCGACACCGTAGTTGGAGCTTAGCTGTCAGGGGGAACAACTTCTCTCTGTGAAAAACGAAGTTCACTCTCCTGTGAGAATTTAAAGGGGTTTAATATAAAGACAATAAGAGACACATCAAATAAAGCAACGGGGTAACAGCCAGTTGCCTTGGCGCTCTGCCAAGAGCACACCTGATGCCAGAGGTCAGTCCTTTTTATACCGTTTTTACTGTCTGTTCTTTATTCATATTAAAACTTTTCCTGGAGCTGTTCTGCATGGCCACTCCTTGGTTCCGCCTTTTTAGAGCGTGCCTAGTCTTCTGCCTTGTGGTTTTATTTCTCTTGATTCTTGGGGTTGGGCCCGCTAGGCAAGAGTCGATGGTAGGGTGGATTTCTTAATTCTCCAGACAGTCAGGGCTGATTGCAGCTTTGGGCCTCTTCGTCTCTCCGGGCAGAGTGGTGATAAAATCTCCCGGACTCTCCTGGCCGCCCGTTCTCCGGGCGGAGTAGCCTTTGGGCCCTTTTGCTCCCTAGACAAAGTGTTGATTAGCAGCTTTTCGGGCCTCATCCTCTGTTCGTTTGGAGGTTATCTTACGTGCTCACACTTGCTAACATTCTTGCTAAAAAGAGAGAAAACTACATCCACACAGCAGAAAGCATTTCTAACGTTATATAATATCTACTTTATACTTTGCGAGAAGCTAATATAATATATGTTTATAACAATCCCCCCTTTTCTATTTTATAAATCATTTGGCTTGAGCAATAATTCTTTTTTCTTGGCTTCTAATGTCTGTTCGTTCTTTTCACAGATCAATTTGGCTTCTTCAAGAGGGTCTTTTGTATCACTTTGTCTTTTTAATACCATAATTTTTTGTGCTGTTCCAGACATAGCCAACTTTGGGTCAGTAGGCATTGCCACAACTTGCATGCCTTGAACTATGCTGGTGATTAGCCGAATAAAGCGGGGGATCAAGCAAGGGAGAAATATTAGACTAGCTGTAGCACATAAGAGGAAGAAACCTAGCTTCTTCCACCATTCTTTCCCCAATATGCCATCCCACCAGTTAGCAGACATCATTGATTCCCATTTTTGGACTGGTACATGGGCTATTTTTCTGATTTGGTTGGCCATATCTAGAACGGCATCCCCATTGTCATCAATTTTTAAACAACAGTCCGATGTATTGAACTTCCTGCACACACCGCCTTCTTCGGCCAGTAAATAGTCTAAAGCCAGCCTATTTTGATGTATTGCAGCTCTGGTTTGGCGTTGCTGGCTGACTATTAATTCCATAGCCCCAGCTGTTTCATTGGTTATGATTTCTACAAGAGCTTGGAGTCTGATGATACGATTCAGCATGTAAATTGGGGTCTGATATCCCCAACTTCCATCTTGTGCTTAGGTAGCTGGCCCATCTGTTTCTAATATTCGTTCAGGGGGCCATTCCTCATCTTTCCATTTTTGGAATCCTCCAATTAAATCTCTTTTCTTTCTTTTGAAGTCTTCATAGAGAGGTATACCTAATTGATCTCCCACTGGTTCTGGGAAAAGGAAAAACCCTGGTTGAATGATTCTTAGTGTACAACTCCCTTTCCAATGTGAAGGGAGTCTTGGGGATGCCCTTTTCCCACATATCCAAAAGAAGCCATCTGGTGCTTTCCAATAATCACCTTCTTGTTGATTTATATTCTCCCCAAATTTGGCTATTTCTGGGATTCCAAAATAAGGATTTTTCCTCGTGTCATTACACTGAAAGAGTCCAACTTCATGATCATATACACAGTCTTTTCCTTTTTTCTGGGCTCAATACCAAGTTGGTTTTTCTGGGACCCACCACCTTGAAGTTTTGTTACTCACTTTATAGCTTTTACAGGGAGTGTTTCCTACTTCATTAAGAAAGTTTATCCCAGTTCGCCAGAGGCATTCTTCCCCTATCACTGTTGAACTTAAAATCCACCCCTCAGGTCGGTTCCCCCCTCTTATATTTGTCCGGTTCCATTTAAGGAGTTCTACCGGGCCTACGCTGCTACCTTTCCGTGGCCATTCTTCTGTCATTAAAGCTCCTCCACAGACCCAACAGTTGGTTATGTTAAGTTCTTTACCTATCCTCTCCCCCAATTCCACAAACAGGTTTTTTCCTAACCTTGGGGTTTTTTCCTCTTTGTTGTTTGAGCTTTGCATACAGGTCCTGGCGTGGTGAGGCGAATATAGGGCGAGGTTGCTGTGCTGGCTTTGTATCTTTACTTACCACTTGCTCTTTTACCAAATCTTGGACTGTTCCCCTGGTGGCAGCTGTGGAGCAAATCTATTTTTCTCCTTTTGGACAATTGCTTCTTAGTCTGTTTCCACTTGTTCCTAAATTTTCTGTAATCCAATATTTTTCTCCTTTATGCATGCAAATACCTAATTTGGATGAGTCATAACAGTGACTGTTGGTATGGGTATGAGTAATAAGAAAGAAGCCCCGGTGTCTTTCCATGTAGAGCTTTCGATAGCATTTGTAACATGGTCTTGCCGGTGTCCCAAAAGGGACCAGGAGAAGTGACAAAAGAAGGAATAACAGAGGTCCGGCATGGCTTATACTCCCACCTCCCTTGCCTATGAGGTTGCAACCCATAGCAGGTGTATTGGATCTTCTCGGTGGCGAGTACAGTGGCCGACCCGGTCTTGCCCTCTATTTCCTTGTCACTTCCTTTGTAGCTTTTAGGCAAATTTCTTTTGGCACCTTTTTAACTGTAGTATCTTATCGTATCTTAGGTGTTTCCCATTCAACAGGCACTAGTAATTCCCATCTGCAGAGCAAAGTTATTGCTTTTGTTGCTTATGATTTTGTCTGGATAGGGGGTTGATTTTGTGCTTGACACCCTTTACAACTAGGGTGTCGACGGTGTGAAATGCCAATTTCCCTCTAGATTAATTACTTATATTTGACGTGGTTGGCATGCCCCGTGTTAGAATGATTCAAACAGGGTATATGATGTGGCACTGATGGAAGTTGTGATTCTCCCCCTTCTTAATACAAATCACAGGCTAGAATCAGGACATGAGAGTTCCCTGTTTGATCCAGTCCCAACCCTTCCTGTTTGAAGTGAGAATATTCTTCTCCACGATGTCCCAGAATTTGTCCAGGGGCCACTGATATAAATTTGGCTTTTACTTCTCAGTTAGGTGTGATTCTTTGCATATCCCTTGGATTATTTAGATTGTTCTAGCTCATTGCCACCTGGTCTCCGTTTAAGAATCAATTTGGTATCACCTGGTTTGGATATTACAGTCCACTCTTCAGGTTCTTTTACAGGTCCTTTGATTCTGCTGGCATGGATCTACCCTCGTTCCTTGGTCTGGATTGCGGCCTCAGTCATCAGCAGTACCTGAAAAGGACCCTCCCATTGTGGAGTCAAAGATTGTTCTTTCCATGTTTTTACTAGTACCCATTCCCCTGAATGGATATTATGAATTTTGAACTCCAAAGCTGTGGTTTGAGGGATCATTCCTTTCAGCCGCAAATTTTCAAGTGTTCTGGCAATTGCGGTGACATATTTTTTGACACTTACTTCTCCTACTTCATAAGTGGCTGTTTCATGTTGAGCAGTAAGGAAGGGTAATCCGAACATCATCTCATAAGGAGACACTCCCAGGTCTGACCTGGGCTGTGTTCGGCCTCTCAACAGAGCCAAAGGTAAGCATTTTACCCATGACATTTGAGTTTCAATCATTAATTTTGTTAAAGTTTTTTTCAAAGTCTGGTTCACTCTTTCTACTTGGCCTGAACTTTGTGGGTGCCAGGGGGTATGTAATTCCCATTTTATTCCCAAGGCTTGAGTTATTTGTTGTAAGACTTTGGATGTAAAATGTGTTCTTCTATCTGAGTTTATTTTATTAACCATTCCATATCTGGGAATAATTTGTTCCAGAAGGGTTTTGCATACTTATGTTAGCTGTAGCTCTAGTAGCAGGAACTGCTTCTACCCAACAAGTTAGGTGGTCTGCTATTACTAATAGGAACTTCCATCTCTGTATTTGAGGAAGTTTAGTGAAATCTACTTGGATACTTTGGAATGGTCGCAGAGCTAACTCACGGCCTCCTAATGTTGTTTTTCTCATTATTTTCCTAGTCACTCTTTGGCAAGTTCTACAGTTCCCAGTTATTTGTTTTGCTACCCCAAAGATTCCAATACACCCATAATTTTTTAGAAAATGATCACACAAGCTAGCTTGAGTACCCCAATGAGTTTTTTGATGCATATCTTCTAATATTCTCTTAGTGAGTGGCTTATTAAGTAACTGTCTCCCATCAGGAAGTTTCCGTTTTCCAGATTGATCTTGTTCTCCCCCTATCTTAAATAATTCTTTTTCTTCTTCTTTACTAAATTTGGGGATTTCCAATTCTCCCCTTTCTGGGGTCAGGATTAACAGAATTGGTTCAGTCCCATTTTCTGCTGCATCTTTGGCTTCTTGGTCTGCTAGGTTATTCCCTCTTATTTCTGGGGTCATCCCTTCTTGGTGTCCTTTGATATGCACTACGGCTATTTCTTCAGGCAATTTTAATGCTTCCAACACTTCTGAAATCAGGCCTTCATGTATCAGTTCTTTCCCCTTTGAATTTAGTAAACCCCTTTCTTCCCAGATCTTTCCAAAGGTATGTACTTTGAATCAGTATAGACGGTCCCCTTTTTGTGTGCTAAATGCTCCAGTGCTCTCTTTAGAGCGTATAATTCACAAGACTGCGCCGACCAATTTGAAGGTAGTTTTCCTTTTTCGATGGCCTGCATATTTATCCCATCGACTAAGGCATATCTTGACATTCTTTTTCCTTGCAAGCATCTGGATGAACCATCCACATATATTCTTTCCTCTTCTAAGAGGGCTTGTTCAGCTAGATCTTCTCGAACTTTTGTTTGGTATTGAGTAATTTCTAAGCAATCATGTGCCAGGTCATCTTTTGGTTCTCCATACAGGAATTGGGCCGGATTGAGGCTTTTGCTTGCTTCTATAGTTAGATCATTACTGTCAATCAGAATTGCTTCATATTTTAATAGCCTGGAGTCTGTTAACCATTTTTCAGCTTTTTGATTTAGCACATTTCGGACCGCATGGGGTGTGTATACAATCAGTTTACTTCCAAAGGTGAGCTTACGGCTCTCCTCCACCAAAATAGCGGTAGCTGCTATGGCTTGAATGCATACTGGCCAGCCACGGCTTACTGGGTCCAATAGTTTAGCTAAATAAGCTATTGGTCTTCTCACCCCTCCCCATTCCTGGACTAATACACCATGAGCTACTCCATTTTCTGCATTCACATATAAATGAAAGGGTTTTTCTAGTGAGGGTAAGCTTAGGGCTGGTACCGAGGCTAGTTTCAACTTCAGTTTTTCTAATTTATTATCATCATCATCTTTGGTCCATTGTATATTGTCTCCCCCTGTTAATTTTTCATATAAAAATTTTACTGCTTGTGTATATCTTTCAATCCATAATCTGCAATATCCCAGTAGCCCCAGCAGTCTCCTAACCTCCTTTTTTGAAGAGGGAGGAGGGAGGGATAAAATCCCTGTAATTGTTTCAGGACTTAGTTGTCAGCTACCTTTGCTTATCAGGTGGCCGAGATATTTTACTTCTGATTCCACAAACTGTAATTTCCTTTTTGATGCCTTTAGTCCCTTTTTCCCAAGAAAATTTAGAAGCTTTATGGTAGCTCCTTTAACTTTCATTTCATCTTCTCCTGATATTAGAAGGTCATCTCCATATTGGATAAATTGTATTCCTGGGGGAGTGGGGAAGGTTTGTAGTATTTCTCCCAAGGCTTGCCCAAATAAATTTGGGGCCTCACAATAGCCCTGTGGCAGTTTAGTCCACCTCAACTGGTTCTTTTTCCCTGTGTTTGGATCTTCCCATTCAAAGGCAAAAATATTTCGGCTTTCCTCTGCCAGTGGGCAGGCCCAAAAGGCATTTTTAAGATCTACCACACTAAACCACTGATGTTGAGGTGGAATTTTGCTTAAAAGAGTGCAGGGATTAGGAACCATAGGGTAGCAGGCCCGTGTTCTTTTGTTTACTTCTCTTAAATCTTGCACTAATTTATAATTTCCATCAGATTTCTTTACTGGGAGAATAGGGCTATTATGAGGGGATTTACAAGGTTCTAGTGTCCCATCCTTTTATTAATTCTTCTATCACTGGTTTTAAGCCTTTTCTCCCTTCTAAAGATATAGGGTACTGATGTACACAAATGGGACCTTCTTCTTTTTCAATTGTGACCCTTATGGGGTCAAGATCTAGTCCACCCCTATTCCCTTCCCTAGCCCAAACCTCTCTGTTAATTTTGCTTTCATCTTCTTGGCTAAGTTTAAACACTTTGGCCGTCATTTTCCCTTCTTCTGGTATGACTCCAATCCCCAGTTGGATTTGTAAATCCCTTCCCAATAAATTGCTGCCAGCCTCAGGAGCTAACAAAGCATCCCCTATCCCTATTTTTGTTTCCCCTTCAATAACCACATCTTTAATGACAGAGACCTTAAATCCTTCCCCCTTTGCTCCTGTTACTTTTACCATATCATTACTCCCTTTTGGAATATTCATCACACAAGTCTTTTCTGCCCCAGTGTCAACTATAAATTCCAATACTTCCTCTTCGGGGCCTACTTTTAAAGTTATCAAAGGCTCCAGATGGTATTTATCCCCCCAAAAATAGAGCCCATGATTTCCCTATTTTTCTTCTGTGCGTGTCTCTTGAAATCTTTTCAGATCCCTCCTCAGGTGGGGGCATTCTCTTTGATAATGCCCTTCTTCCTTGCAATAGAAACAGGCATCCCTGGGTTGTTCTTGGAATCTTGATTGTGCTGAGGTTTTATTTTTCTCTTTTCCACCATTTCTGAATCTGGAATGTTTAGGAGTGTTACCTGAGGGCTTTAGATTTTTTTTGGAAGGTACTCTCTCGCATAGTGGCTATCATGATCTTTGCTCCCACTTTGGCTTTTTCTTCATCCCTCCGGACATATATATCTTTTGAGCTTCCCTTACTAGGTCTTGTAATGGTTTCTCATACCAATCTTCTATTTTTTCCAATTTTTTTCTAATATCTGGCCAGGCATGAGTGACAAAGTGAACTCTTAGCAGGGCTTGCCCTGCTAGGGACTCCGGGTCTCTCCCAGAATATTGTTTCATATTCTTTCGGAGCCTCTCCAGCCACTCAGTCGGGGTTTCTTCCTTCCCTTGCTGCCCCTCAAAGGCCTTTCTGACATTTTGTCCTCAGAGTGCCCCCTCTTTTATTCCCTTGATTATCAAATTACAATAATCATTCATATGTCCCCTCCCAGCTTCATCATTTTGGTTCCAGTTAGGAGGTGTAATGGGCATTTTCTGATCCCCGGGTGGACCTTGTTGGTTTTCTTTTCCCCAAATTTTTATTCCAGCAATTCTAATCATTTCTCTTTCTTCTTGGGAGAATATTATTTTCATTATTGATTGCATTTCTTCCCAAGTGAAAATGTTGGGACCTAAGAACTGGTCCAACATTTCAGCTGTACCTATGGGGTCTTCTAATAATCCTTTAATTTCTTTTTTGAAATTCCTAACCTCTGTAGAGGTTAGAGGAGCACTCACAAAGCCGCTTCCCCCTCCTCCCGTAGGTACTTCTCTTAACGGAAAGAAATGAATTTCTCGGCTTCCCTCTGTTTGTTTAGCAATGGAGGGCTTGTTGGGCTGCCTCGGAGCCTTAATGGCACCTCCTGTATTCTGGTATGGTGCTCCTTCGTTAAGAAGAGGGTTGATTTGGGAAGAAAGCACCGAACTCCCCTGGGGAGGAGGGGCAGATTCAAAGTCTGGCGCTGAAGCTGAATATTCTGTGGTGCAGAGGGTGGGGGTGGGGTATGGCAGTGAAGCCAGATATTCCGGAGCACAGGAGGCGGGCACCGGGGCTAAAGCCGGGTTTCTCAAGGCAGGAGAGGTAGGGGCTGAAGCCGGGACGTGTGACCTTTCCCTTGATGCAATTGAGGGTGCTGGGATTCCCGAGATATATGGGAAGGGTGGGATCCCCGGCATGGGCGGGGGCAGGGCTCCCCCCCAGCTCCATTGGGGCGGGAGGGCTGCCGGGGGAAAGGCCCCCGGTGCGGGCGGAGGGGGGGCTGGCGGGGGAAGCCCCGGAGCCAGGGGGAGGAGGGCAGCTTCTGGTGCTGGCGGCGGAGGCAATACTTCTAAAGGGTCTCAGCCTTTTTTCTCTTCTGTTTGCTTTTCCTCTGCGGTTTCTGATATTTTGAAGACTTTGGTTCCCAGAGGTTTTGTAATTCCTGTCCAGCAAGAAGCATATTCTCTCTCCTCAGGGTGAGATGGCTCTTTTGAATTTACAAATACATTTAGAGCCTGGCAAATCCATGCCTCATCAGACCCGTATTTTGGCCAGTACACATGATCAGATCTGATTTCCTTTTTTACCCACTCTTTCATGCAGAATTGAATCATTTTTACTTTCTCTTTTCCTTTTGTAGAAGGATCAGTTTCCCAGTTTGCGAGTTTGACCCCGAGGGGACTGTCTCGGGGTATATCCTCTGGCACCCTTTTATAATTTGAACTTAATTTACTAGGTTGTTGTCCCATTTTCCCAGGAGTTCTCTATTACTCAAAATACCAATTTATCCCCCCCTTTGAAATACTAATTCATTCCTTTAAAACACCAATCTTCACTGCTGTAAAATACTACCCACCCTTTCACAGTACAAAAAACACCAAAAAATTTATTAGAGCCCACCTTCCCCAAAAACAAAGTTAACTTCGAATTACACAGTTTTTCATTCACACATTCACTCTTTTTTAATATTTGTTCACTCACTCATTCCTACTCACAACAGAATAATAAGGTACCTCTTTCAAGTCACTTGTTAGTATCCACCCATGGGTATGATATAATCCTTAGGATTCTGGGTGCTCTTGGATTTCCCTCAACCCAGCATTGCTAGCATCCAAACCCCAACCTCTCTTGGGGTACTTTTAGGCCCTGGGTGCTCTTGGAGTTTTCCTCAACCCAGCATATGGGGGGGTAGCTCCCACTTTGCAACCCCTTCTCTGGGACCCCGTCCCAGTCACCCCCGGAGATTCTTTCACTCCGCTTATCTCTCGCTTTGTCTCCTCGCTGGCCGCTGTTCTCGTGAACAAGACGGAACGGCAGCACTCAGAGACTGCCACACTCGCTTCGCAGATCTGGGGGCAACCAGCCCACGTCTCATTCACACACGCTCATCTCCCGTAACCACCCCCTTTTTCTTTGGACAATACTTCCCAGTCCTGTTTCTTTTCCAGTGTCTGTGGGATTTTTGTCGAGAGCGCTCTCTTTCATTTGCTTTATTTTTGTGTCTTTCTTGTCCTCCGGGTGTTGCCCTGCTGCCACCAAATCACGCCAGAGGATGCTAAGCAAAGGTCCTGCCAACTTGGGCGGGAGGCGCCTTACCCTTGCTTCTTGAATCCTCCCACGCTTTTCAGAGGCGAGGTGTAGCTCCGGGACGAGCCCTTAATTGTGAAAAACGAGGTTCACTCTCCTGTGAGAATTTAAAGGGTTTAATATAAAGACAATAAGAGACACATCAAATAAAGCAACGGGGTAATGGCCGGGTGCCTTGGTGCTCTGCCAAGAGCACACCTGATGCCAGAGGTGAGTCTTTTTTATACCATTTTTACTGTCTGTTCTTTATTCATATTAAAACTTTTCCTGGAGCTGTTCTGCATGGCCACTCCTTGGTTCCGCCTTTTTAGAGCATGCGTAGTCTTCTGCCTTGTGGTTTTATTTCTCTTGATTCTTGGGGTTGGGCCCGCTAGGCAAGAGTCGATGGTAGGGTGGATTTCTTAATTCTCCAGACAGACAGGGCTGATTGCAGCTTTGGGCCTCTTCGTCTCTCCGGGCAGAGTGGTGATAACGGCTCTTGGACTCTCCTGGCCGCCTGTTCTCCGGGCGGAGTAGCCTTTGGGCCCTTTTGCTCCCTAGACAAAGTGTTGATTAGCAGCTTTTCGGGCCTCATCCTCTGTTCGTTTGGAGGTTATCTTACGTGCTCACACTTGTTAACATTCTTGCTAAAAAGAGAGAAAACTACATCCACACAGCAAAAAGCATTTCTAACATTATATAATATCTACTTTATACTTTGCGAGAAGCCAATATAATATATGTTTATAACACCTCCATTGGCGACCTCCTTTTCCCTCTGATTCAGCTACCTTGTGGTAGGTGCGATGGTGCTGAAGAAGGGTGGCGGCTTGGCACAGTTGCTGTCACAGGTGGATCTTTGAGTGGCATGTGTGAGGGTAGGAGGGTACGGCACCCATAGCTGAAGGCAAAAAAGGTCAGGGCATGTCATCAGCCGCAGTCGTGCTAAGTTGTTCATCTATGCAAACTGCTTGCCGAGTTGTTCCTTTCTTAGGTAATGGGGGCTTGTATCAACCAGAACTGCAAATGGTCAGTATTTGCAGAGAAGGTTACTTGGACTGTTGTTGAAGTGAGTGTAGCAGTTTCTATGGCATTCTGCAAAAAAAGTGACAGGTCTCCCTGTGTTCCCCAGTTCTTAACAAAGATGAAGTTAACAAACCCCTGAAAAGAGGTTTTGCAAAACTTCAGGGATATTTTCCTACTAGTACTGTAGAGACAACCATAGTCACCTTGTCTTTCCAAAAGTGAAGGTTCCCTATTTTTGTCCAAGAGCATCAAGTGCTTTTGATCAGCGTTTGTGTGCATGCATTAGCCTCGTTCTTGCTCTTCCTTGGAGAACTTTTACAATACTCACATGATCTGTGTAGGCTGCAGACTGCAGTGGTGAACTTCAAGGCTTCCAGCAGAAGGGAGATGCTGTCCACGTTTTGGATTCTCCTTAGCCTGAACCTTCAATGTCCAATAACGCAGCGTTTGGTGCTCGAGGCACTGACTCTGGCGTGCCCCTGGTCAGAGACAGTCCAGCTGCGTTACCTCCACGCGTCGCTGAAGCGACTTCGGGATCAGGAAAAGAGCTTGCTGGGCTAGCTAGCTGGCTTCTTTGCAGAGGGAAACACGGCAGGAGCCGTTGATGTCGGCTCACGTTAGCTCAGAGACAAAGGAAGAGAGGGGCTGTTCAGGTCTGGCTTCTAACAGGTTTAATGCGATAGGATGAGGATGAGGTCGGATTGATGGGAATCCGCTCCTCGGAGCCTTGTCCTCAGTTTTATAGGGAATTTGAAAACCCCCTGTAACTATTCCTGAAAAGACCTGCCTTGCTAAATTAGTGCCTTTTAAGTCTTGTGTCCCCAGGATAGAACAACAAACTCACAAAGATAACAGCAGTGGATCTACAGGACTTCTGCAGGCCTTCTGGACTGCAGACATCTCTGACCAAAGGCCACAGATGACGTGTACCCTGATCCTGCCGAACGCCCGTCCGCCCTGGACTCAGCTTCAAGGTTTGATTGATACTGGTGCTGATGTAACTATCATCTCCTTCTCTGCGTGGCCTCCCTCATGGCCTTTACCCCCAGTGGGATCGGCCATCACAGGATGAGGATGAACCACACAGAGCTATTGAAGCGAACGGCCTGTGACGGTGAAGGACTCAGAGGGGCACACAGCTACAATTAGGCCTTATGTTACTACCACTTCCCTTAACCTTTGGGGACGGGATGTGTTGGCAGCCTGGGGCATACGGATCGGGACAAATTTTTAGCAGGGGTCACTGTGCGCAAAGGTGCACAGTATCCTACACTGCCTTTGCAGTGGTTGATTAACACACCAATCCGAGTCAGACTCTGCTTAGTTAGTTGAATTAAGGGCTGTTATCATGGCTTTTCAACGATTCTCACAGGAACCTTTGAATTTGGTTACTGAAGCCGACTAGCAAAAGCTCGTATACAATTAATCACCTTACGGTACCACAAAATTCAAAGAATCCTGTTCTTCTGAATCACTTTCTCTCATTGCAATCTGCAGGCAAGAGACAACTGCCCTGGGCAAAAGTCTGGGTGTGGAATTTACTCACTAACCAGTGGGAAGGCCTGCGGGAACTTATGGTTTGGGGTCGTGGCTATGCTTGCGTTTCTACAGATACTGGGGTACGGTGGCTAGCTGCAAAATGTGTTCGCCCTGCCCTACGGCACCAGAGGCAGAACAGGCAACCTCCAAATGATGACCAGAACACCAACCATCCAAGTGGCCACCAGAATGTAGATCATCAGCCATCAGACTCTTCTGATGATGACCAAGATGTTGACCATCAGGCAGATGGTCCTTCTACAAGCAGAGACTGGGATGGTCCTTCCACAAGCAGAGACTGAACTTTAAATTTCTTGTTATGGAGTCAGATCGTTAAAGCCTTAAGGACATATTTAGAATTAATAACTGATGTAAATTTCTATTTAGGATTAATAGTGGAGTTGTTATCTTATCAAACAAAAAGGGGGAATTGTAGATACCAAAATGCTGCTAGCGAGGATTTTCTTGCTATTTTCTAAGTCTGTGAGAGACTTTTCTCTCTCACAGAAGAGGTAGCAGAGTATGTAAACAACCAAGCCACCTGCAACCTTGAAAAGTCTGGTTTATGGTCTAGTAGAAAAATATTTTGACAATGGATGGTTTAGGATTTTAGCCAATCACCCCAAGGGGGGGGGCTGATCCTTTGTCCAATTAGACTATGAAGAAAAAAGTCTGTAAAAGAGTTTGTGAAATAATTAAATGAATAAATCTTGGTGCACAATTCCTGCCTGCTGGATCTTCTCTCCTCCTCCTCCCTATGGCTGCGGGACACAGTGATACACCCTAGGGCCCAGGCCTGCGGTAATAGACCACAATTACAAGTGAACTGCAACACAAGCAGCTAACACATTCCTCCTGTGATAAATGAGTGAACGATAAATTTTGTCTTTCGCATCTATCACTTTAACATTTAGAAGTGAGAATGTACTATGTAGAAATAGTGTTAAGGTAAAATATAGGTAAGTAAAAACAAGACTAGAGTAAATTGTAACTTCGAATGAGTGGTAACATGTTGGGAAACGTAGGAAGAAACACATGATAATAAATGTCCTTTCAGTTGAGAAATTACAGAGGTGGAAACCAAGACATCTTCAAGAAACAAAGAAGATAAACCGCATGCATCCCAGGAAGTCTGTTATCTCATCAAAACTCACACCTCCCAAAGAACCCATCAACTACAAATTAGGTTGGAGACTGAGGAGGCACCGGAGGGGGGTGCCTGCCTTCAATTCTGGAGCTACTCAGAGGACCGAGGTGGCAGTGTGCTGGCGTGTGCTGGCGCAAGGGGGCAGAGACGGAGGGGGGAAAGTTGAGTGAAGTGTAAATGACTTTCTGGGCTTAAGGACTATGTTTAAAGAAGTACTAAAGTTCACAGTAAAATGAATGGAGCCACGCCTCTAGCAATATTGCTAAGTGCTCCTGCACTGTGATATGCCTTTGTTCTACTAATAAATGCTCAATATTATGCTGCTGAAAATTCCGCTTGGGAATTCATCTTTCTCACTTCTTCCCTTAAAATCAGTTCTAAGAATTTAGTGTGAAATACATTTAGGCTTGGTCCACATTATTTTTAGTTCAAATAAACACATCTAAATTTTTTCCATCTTTCCCATTAAAGGATTTTGGTTTTGGCTCATTCTTTCAGCATTTTGCCAGCAATCTGCTCAATGCTCTTTCCTTAGGAATGAAAGCTGTAGCCTGATATTACAAAGTGTTTGGTGAAACCTTTACCATGACTCTCAAGTCGCAACATGCCAGATAATCACTGGTTTTCAAAGCTGCTTGAAGATAGAAGGAAAGCGTCAAAGGTTTATGCATGAATCAGCATCCCCTTGTCACAACGTCATGCTGCAGTGATCCTTGCAGAGCTCTAAGACTGGATTTAAAGGAGAAAAGCTCAATACTGGCTCCTGAGCCAGCAGGATGAAACATCCAAGATTGTACATATATTACTTCTGTGCTAAAACTACTGTATGAAAACGTCTTACCATTATGGCAGTTTTATAGTACTCCATAGGAGACATCTCTTTAAATGACTCTAATATCCTTTCAGTGCTAAAATTGAGAAGGGGGCTGATCCATAGTTAACTCATGTAAACACGAGTGAACTACTAAGAGACAGCAAATGTTAATCACAAAACCTAAGCAGCAGGATTCGCCTTAATCTTGTCAAGATAAGAGGAACAGGATCTTTTGAAAACCGGCACAGAGATCGCTGCATCAGCCACCGAAGAACTGCGCATGCTCCAGAAAGAAAGGTAAAAAGTGCATTGTGACAAAGACTACTGATCTTCATCAGAAAGACCCTCGAGGAAGAAGAGGAGCCTTCCTCAGTGCGCCCATCAGCGTACACAGCGCATGCATGGCACGTATGCTAATGATATTAATGACTTCCGAGAAGTAATTTCTAGAACCACTCCTATCCCAAGAATTGTGATGAATGTTCATAAATTTTACACATAATGCTGGACTGTATGGAGTGCTCTGTGTGTGTGTGTTAGGAGGAGTGATCCCCCATGCACCCAGCGCCGAATAAAGCAAATACCCGCTTCTCTGACTCTGAAGCATCTCTAGGCCTGGTTTTGGGCAATTCAAAATAGGTGAATACACATTACAACTACAGCTGAAGTTGTTGCATAGGCAGATTGAAGAGGAAAGGATTTCATCTTCATCACTCTCCTTCTTTCTTGTTTTGACAGAATTAAGAACTTGTAAAAAATCTGATATCACTGATGCTCACCACTCTTCCAATTAGACTACGCTCACTTAGGCAACGAAGTCCAGAGCTTCGGATATCTCCCGCTTCTGCCCTAGGAATTGCTTCCAGTGCTGTACCTTTGCTCCAGCTGCGAAACCAAACCAGCAGAACCAAGGAAGTTCTCTCTGAATGAACCATTGCTCTTGAAGGCTACAACGGTAGTCATGGCAGTGAACACTGCTCTTCACTGGGCCATTCCTCTGAAAAAAAACCATGCACCACCTCTCAACCTAAACCGTTAAGCCTCCTGCTGATGCTGACTGACAAAGCGTCCAACTGCACTTAGATTCCAACAGCTACTTCCAATGACCTGTCAACAGAGCTTTGCAGACTTGCAACAGAGCAACAAACTAAAGGGGCTATGTTTCATGGCTGTTTTTCAAACATCATTGACTTATGTCCCTTTGCCAGCTTAAGTGAAGGTGGCCCATCCACCTTGGTCAAAATCAGCAGAATTTTGGCCCAATTTGTTGTTACGCAACACATCATGACACAATCTCTTGGTGTTGATGCAAAATTCCCACTGAAGTGCATGTCGTTACATGACTTAAGGCTACCTACTCACAGAGTGTCCACTCCACTGCCACACCCATTTTCTGGCCACCTTGAAATGACTGAGCTGTCTTACTGTTCCCAACATTCCTCAGGGGTACGTGACCACCATAGCCTCCCTTCTGAAGTTTAGGAACCTAAGTAGTACTAGCAATAGCAGTTTATCCAAAATCCATTTGCTCCATCAACAAACTCCGAGCAAGCGCTGAGAATTAGTTTCAAGACTTCTACATATATTTACAGGGAGCTTTTTGTTTGCTTGTTTGTTTTTAAAGCAGATGGAGTAGTGCGATGTTTCCCTGAGGCTACCAGGGCTGCGAGGCAGGCAGGCAGAGCCCTGGCATGGGTGGCACAGGGGACCCCGGGCGCTGACGGCTGCCACCAGCGCAGGCCAGCTCGGAACTGGCAGGCAGGGCTGCACCCCGCGTCTGCCACAACAGCTGCAGCTTCTGCAGCCTGAAACACAGCTGGCTCAGGGGTTCAAATTAAGAGCCAAAACCTTTTGCTGCTCAATTTGGGGCAGAGAAAGGTCATCACTTCTAGCATGGCATAAGCCTGCCACTACATTTCTGTGAAGGAAAATCACCTTGTTAGAGTGAAACTCCTGAGTAAAATACTGAAGCGCTTTCAGATTCGTATTATCTGACATTTCTGTGACCTTCTTTTATACCTGCATTGTTTCCTACTGCTGGTTTTGGGCACAAGTTCTGTGTACACTATTCTGGAAACAAAAAAATAACCCAAAACCAACACCCACTCCTCCCCCACCATCACTCCTTCCCCAGCCCCAAGCCTAACAAAACCAGCCTGCAGAATGTGCAGGATTTCAAATGAGAACAAGCATAGATGGGACATCAAAAGATGGATTCTCCTTAGACATTTGTGCATGCAGTGCTCTGCAATCAACTCCTAAATTCTACTCCTGGTACACCAAATATTTGTCTTGGGAACTCCTTGTTCTCCATTCCAACCCTTCTGAGAGGGTAATCGAGGAGTTACTCTACATATTTTAAGCACATGTTGCACTAGTCAAACCCAATGCACAGCATTACTTGACTAACTGAGGCGGTGGCAAGGTCAATTAAGACCTGTTCATGTCTTAATTTGGAGCTCTTCCAACTGCTTGAAAAGTGAAGCCTTGGACGTTGAAGGTTCAGACTAAGGAGAATCCAAAATGTGGATAGCATCTCCCTTCTGCTGGAAGCCTTGAAGTTCACCACTGCAGTCTGCAGCCTACACAGATCATGTGAGTATTGTAAAAGTTCTCCAAGGAAGAGCAAGAACGAGGCTAATGCATGCACACAAACGCTGATCAAAAGCACTTGATGCTCTTGGACAAAAATAGGGAACCTTCACTTTTGGAAAGACAAGGTGACTATGGTTGTCTCTACAGTACTAGTAGGAAAATATCCCTGAAGTTTTGCAAAACCTCTTTTCAGGGGTTTGTTAACTTCATCTTTGTTAAGAACTGGGGAACACAGGGAGACCTGTCACTTTTTTTGCAGAATGCCATAGAAACTGCTACACTCACTTCAACAACAGTCCAAGTAACCTTCTCTGCAAATACTGACCATTTGCAGTTCTGGTTGATACAAGCCCCCATTACCTAAGAAAGGAACAACTCGGCAAGCAGTTTGCAAAGATGAACAACTTAGCACGACTGCGGCTGATGACATGCCCTGACCTTTTTTGCCTTCAGCTATGGGTGCCGTACCCTCCTACCCTCACACATGCCACTCAAAGCTCCTTGCGTGGAGCTCTCGCACCACCTATGACAGCAACTGTGCCAAGCCGCCACCCTTCTTCAGTACCATCGCACCTACCACAAGGTAGCTGAATCAGAGGGAAAAGGAGGTCGCCAATGGAGGGAAGTTGTACCCCCTGACAGCTAAGCTCCAACTACGGTGTCGCTTATGTCCTTCCCAGGACGGGCGGGAAAACGCCTCGGCGCAGCGCAGCGCTGGCCGGGAGCGGCCGGCACGGCACCGAGCGCGCTCCCCACTTCCCTCCCGCCCGCGCCGCTGCGGAGACCCCGGGTTCGCCGGAATCGGCCACATGCTGCACGGAGGGCAGCGCGGCAAAGGCGGCCTCCCCTCGTCGCCCGGGGAAGGCCGGCCTCGGATCCCCGCTCTCTCCACCGGCACGGGCAGTGCCAGCAGCCTCTCGCTGTGGCCGCCGCTGGCCGAAAGCCTCGCCGCGCACCGCCCGGCCGGCCCCGCCGCTCCGCGGGGTCACACGGCACCTGCCGTGGGCGGCCGCCGAGCGACAGGAAGCAGAAGCGCTCACCGCCGCGCCGCTCGCCGCCCCGCCCGGGCGCTCCTCTCCTCGCGCTACCACGATGGCGCCTGCCCGCCCCGCCTTCCCCGTCGCCTGCGGCGCAACGCGGCTGCTCCGAGCCACGCAGCACGCGTGCGGCCGGGCCCTGCCGAGCTGCCGGCGGAGCCGGGGCACAGCCCGGGCGGGAGAGCTTCCGGCGAGGCTGGGCGGGCGGCGAGCGCGGCCGAGCGTGAGCGCGCCCAGGCGGGCGGCGGGCGGCGGCGCGATGGAGAGCTAGATGGAGGCGGCAGCACCGCGCGGCATAAAATAGCTGATCGTCCGGCAGCCGCCCGCTCCGCAGCCCCTCGGCTGCTGTCGATAAGGGCCCCAGCCCTGGCCGCGCCGGTGGCGAGGCGGCTCCGCAGCCCGCGGGCAGCCCTGGCGGGGCAGGGGAGCACTGCGGGCAGCCCCGGGGCCGCGCAGCCGTCTGCAACGCGCGGTGGGAGCCGCTGGGAACTATTTTACACGTCCCGGGGGGCTGGAGAGGAGCACGGAGACCACGCGGCAGGTCGCTGCCGTTAGGGAAAATTAATCCACGATGCCTGAGGTTTATATCCGAAAAGGAGACAGAGGAGTCCTGCAACATTCTTCGACTACAGGGAGAGTCCATGGGGCTTTTCCCATGGCGTCTGTCAAACGGTTGCGGGATGCAGCCCCCTTTTGATGCCAAGTTCCCGGCCACAGCACCCTCTTCCTTTTCCCCACTGGCTGAGGTATTCGGGAGATACAGACTTCCGGAACTGCCTACTCTATGCGCCCCCCTCTAATATGCACCCCCCTCTTGGCATCGAGAAGAAAGAAAAGAACCCCATTCCTAATGCTCTTAAGTCTTTGTTGCCTTGCTCTAGGTTCAGGAATTTAACACGGCCTTGATTAATCAACAGTCTCTGATGATTAGTAACAGTTCTAGAGAACTCCTAGTTTCTTCTGTTACTTCACTAGCCATAACTTCCTAGCCTTGTCTACAGGCCGATTCACACGGTCTCTTTGTAAAGACTCATCCATCTCATTCCTTTTAATCCCTCCTCTTTTTATTTGCTCTGTATTTGTCTTTACAAACCTTAATTACCATGGATTTAATTTTTTTCTTCTGGAGTCTTCTTGGGTTTTGCTATTATTTGCAGTGACATCCTTTTCTGTCCTTTTGTAGTCATTTCTGGATCAGGTAGGCATGGCTGCTAGCGGCATCCCCTTGAGCACCTGCTGAAAGAGCTGCAGCCAGCATGGTGTCACACATGGTAAAAAGATGAGAATTGCTATAGCATATAAGAGGAGGAATCGTATTCATTTAGCCCAGAGCTGGCCAGTTAACCATGAAAACATGTCCCATCCCCATCCTTTCAACATTTGGACAGGTCCACGAGCTGACGTTATTTCCTTTGTTATTTGTTTGACCACTTTTCCGCTGTCATCTGCTTGCAAACAGCAGCTCGAGTCATTTAATTTCCCACAAACTCCTCCTTCTTCTGCTAACAGATAATCTAATACCATCCAATGTTGAATTACCGCTTTCCTCATTTAAGTGGGTTGCTCAGCAAAAAGGTCAAGCGCTGTGGCTGGCTGGTTGGTAATTATTTCTGAGACAGCTTGTAACCTAATTATCTCCTTCAAATGATAAATGGGTTCCCAGGCATCTGGGATTAATTCCTTAGGTTTCCAAGGGGCTGGTCCATCGTGTTGGGTAACTTGTTCTGTTGGCCGTTCATCATTTCCCCGTTTTGGGGTGCTCCCTCCAGCCAGGGCTGCATCAGCTGACTGCTTTTCTCTAATTAAATCATCACAGATTTTGATTCCTAAGCGATTTCCCAGAACTTGTAGTAGCAAAAAGAACAACAGTCTACTAAATATACCATATCCCTGACCAGTTTGGAGGTAACCTGAGCTAAGCATGTTGGCCACAAATCCAATACTGTCCTTTCAAAGCCCGTGTTCCATTAGCAAAGGAACCTACCCATGGTCATCAATTGGTGGCTCAAAATACAGCAGGATTCCCGGGCCTAACGGTCCTCCAACAAGAGTTGCCCCACCATAAGGGTCCCAGCATTTCCAAGCTCCCGCACAGGGTTCCCACCTACATTTACATCTGCAAGCTGCTTGGTTGGATTTGGAGCAGAACTCACTAAAAGGCTTTGAGTTCCAATCCGGTGTGGCCATTCCCACTGATAATCACAAACAACATGTCTTCTACTTGTGGAATTTTTGTGGGGACTGCTCAAAAACAGGTGGTCAAAAAAACCCCTTGTCCCTCCCCATTGCTTTACAGGCTTCCAAATATTTTTGGTAAGTGTGATAAGAACGCCTTACGCAGCTACTGTTAGTGAGCCGAACAGGTATTTGATTGCATTTGCCTTGATATTTGGAACAATTGGAAGGAGGGCAATTGGGGGTCCAAACCCAGTTGTTCAAGCCCAGAGGGAAAGTCAATTGACAATTGCCTTTTCCTACAAAGACACGCCCTATCCTATTTAGGCAATAAGTGCCTGTTGGAGAAGAATGAAGTGGCCATGAACTTCCTTCTTTGGCCCCAAATCCCATCCCACTGTGGCCCTCACATTGACCCACCATTTAGGTTCAGCTGGGCTAGCCAACTATGGCCACTCTTCAGATCCTCCTGGCCTTCCACAGAGCCAGCAATTGCTAAGGTTAAAAACTTTTGCTACTTCTTCTCCTAAGGCTGCAAATTGATTCTCCCACTCCTGGCCTAAACTCAGCTGACCATATCAAAGTAGAATTAGTAAGGAAAATGTTTTAATAGTGTCATCTAATTAGCTAGTCTAATTTTCCCGTTGTCTTCTGCAGCACCTGTGGCAATTGAAGACACAGAAACCACTTAACGTAACAAAATGGCCACAAGTATTAGCCCCCAAGTGAGTGGAGATTCTAGAGGAGGGATGCCTTTACAGTCTATTTCAGCAGACGGTCTGAAGGTAGGACTGCGGGGCTTCTTCCGATGTCGAAGCACTGCCTACTGCTCCGGCCCACTCCTGCAGAGTGTCAGTCACGGCCTCCCGGCCTTCTCCTCCAGCTGAGATGTGCAAATCTCCGAGGCTTCAGAGACCTTGACCCGAGAGTGATGGGTTCACCTGTGTTCAGCTTACTTGACGGCTGTTTCTGTCGTCAGTGACACTTGGAATGGGCCACACCATTTCACCAGCACTGGCGCTTCTTTCTACTCCTTAACTAGGACTCAATCTCCTGGTTGGATGTTAAAAGCAGCAAAGTCCAAAGGCCGGGCTTGCGCCAGCTGAGCTTCCTGTTGAAGGGGTTTCACAAGAAGCAGGATCCTGGCCACAGATGGTTTTAAAAATGCATCACTTGCCTCTACCCCCCCACTAGGTGGAGACTTACCAGGGCAATTGCAAACAACGATTGAAAGGGAGATAACTGAATCTCTCTTCTGGGTTGGGCCCTCATTCTCACCAAAGCCAATGTCCAAAGCCCTACCCATGGCATCTTGGTTTCTATTACCAGCTTCAAAAGGTGTTTATTTCTCTCTTCATTGTTTTCTACCCGAGCCGAGCTCTGGGGGTGCCAGGGCCTATGGAGGTTCCATTGTGTTCCTAAAGAAGCCAAAACCCCTTGAAGGATCTTTCCTGCAAAATGAGTTCCCCTATCTGAATCTATTGCTTCTACAATGCTGTATCTTGGAATGATTTGTTCCAAAAATGCCTTAAGAACTGATCCTGTCATTACTGAAGTAGTTGGAAATACTTCTGGCCACCTTGCTAGCTGACATACGATTACCAGAAGATATTAAGCCTTGCCACTTGGGGCATCTCCGGAAAATCCACCTGGCATCTTTGGAAGGGCCATGCAGCCCAAGGCCTCCCTCCTCTAGCAAGTTACTTTGTAACTTGGCTGTTGGCTTTAGCACAGATCAAGCAACCTTCAACAGCTCCTTTTGCCAGTCTAAAAAGACCCCCAGCAACATACATCATGAGATAGGCTTCTGCCAATCCTCAGGAAGTGCAAGGACTCTCTTAATGGAGTTGCTTTAATATTGGTAGGGCCAAAGGTTCTGGTATCTCTTGTTTGCCATCCCTTGGAAACCAATTCTTGCCTTTTTTCTCTGCCACACGACTTTTAACTGTATGTCAAACTGCTGTGGTAGAAAAGACAGCTTCCTGGGCAGTGATGGAGTCACGGGGAGCAAAGGGGGCATCTTGGAGAGTTCTGGCAGAAGTGTGGCTTTCTGAGTTTCTTCATCCACCAAAAAGGAGACAGAGGAGTCCTGTAACATTCTTCAACTCCAGGGAGAGGCCATGGGGCTTTTGCCATGGAGTCTCTCAAATGATTGCGGGAAGCAGCCCCCTTCTGATGTTAAGTTCCTGGCAACAGCACCCTCTGAGGTACTCGGGAATTACAGACTTCCGGAACTGCCTACTCTATGCCCCCCTCTAATATGCACTCCCCTTTTGGAATGGAAAAGGAAGAAAACCAAACTATTCCTAATGCTGGGAAGTCTTTGCTGCCTTGCTCTAGGTTCGGGAATTTAGCAGGGCCTTGGCTGAGCAACAGTCTCTGTTGATTAGTAACAGTTTCTAGAACGAATACTTTCTTCTGTTACTTCCCTCCCTGTAAATTCCTAGCCTTGTCTAAGGAGAGATTCACACGGTCTCTTTGTAAAGACACATCTATCTTACTCCTTTCACTCCCACACCTTCCTTGCGGTGGAACGGCTCTCCCCGGCACAGCACCTGGCACAAAACCCCCGTATACGCACACACACACCTGCACTTACCCTGCACTCCACTGCACACACACACACACACACACCTCCCGCACACTAACACCCCCTCCACATCCCCACCATGCTACTTGCAGTGGCCCCGCCCCTGCCATCCCCACCGGCTGGCAGCACCCACTCCTCGCATGCTTCCCCATGCCTTGCATTTCCTTGCTGCCCCCTCTGTAGCCTTCCCTCAACCTGCCTTTTCTCCCCTGCCTTGCACTGACTTGCTCACCCATCCCCCACCTGACTTCCTTTCACATTCGTCTAGGTCTGGCCTCACCTTTCCTTTTCCTTCTAGGACCCTCATTGCCTTGCCTCGCCTCGCAAAGCCACCACTTGCCTTGCCTTGCCCTTGAACCCCTCCCTTGCCTTGCATGACCTTGCTCACCCCTCCCCCACCTGGAATTCAACACCCCTTTTCAATGACATTTCTGGGCCTTGCCCTGCCCTTTCTGCTCCTCCGAGGAATCTCAAAGCTCTCAAGCATCTCCGGTGTTTCAGGATCCCATGAGAGGAAGACCAGGGGAGGACGCATGTTGCCACACTCATCTCTGTGGGCAGCCTTTGTCTGGGAGCAATCCTTGCATGTCTTGAACCTTGGAGGGGCAATTCACATTTTGCCCTTGAGCTCGGGGACCAGAAAGAGAGTTCTTTTGCATACAAGGGAAAGCAGGTAGCTCAAGTCTTTTAGGTACAGAGGAGAGATGACCCACGCGGGATCAAGGCCACACAGAGCACTTGGTCCTGGCCACTTTTGTGTACCAGCAGTCCTTGAATGTACTTCTCACCTGCCTTGCCTGGCCTTGCCTTGGCAACACAACAGTTGCCTTGCCTTGCCCTGCTAGCCCTCTGGAGCCTTGCATTCCTTTGCACGGCCATGCCCAGCACATGACCTGCCTACTGTTTTCCTCCAGGGCCTTGGCTTGCTGAGCCCTTCCTGTTTCTGCCTGGCCTTCCCATCAGTGGCCCTTCCTTCCTACAGCCAGCCTTGCCTCTAACTTCTGGACCTTCTCTTGTCTACCACTCCATTTGCTTTCCCCTCACTGCTCTGGCCTTGCCTACCTCTCCCTTGACTTGCCCACAATTGCCTGCACTCGGTTTGCAGCGCCTTGCCTGCATGGAAGGCAAGGGAAAGAGTGGTAGGCCGGGCAAAGCAAAGCCAGCAAGTTGTAGGCAGTGCGAGGCAAGGCAGACGTAGGCAAAGGAAGCAGAGCAAGGGTACCTTAAGAAGAACTAGACAAGGCAAGGCCAAGAGACTCGGAGTGCCTTTCCTTGGGAAGGCAAGGACATAGTGCCAGTGTTGCTGGAGCAGATGTTAAGGTACTGTGGGGAGGAATAGTCCAGCAAGACATTTCTCTTCTGGCCCCTGTGCGTGTGGGGGCAATTGTTGGACATATTCAATACTGGAGGCGGATCAGTCGCTGGATGTGTTGTATTTTGCAGGAGGGGATGCCGTTTCTTTGGAGATGGGCTTGTAGTTGCTCTCTTTGGCAAGGAAGGCAGGTTTGGATGTGCACATCAGGTACTCCTAGGGATTTTAAAGGCTTTTCCCAACAGGCAGAGCTCTCTCTGGGTTCGAGCTGTTGAGCTGTCGGTGGGAATGCAAAGGCCAAGCTCTTAAGCTATTTGTCCTGGTGCCTTCAGTGTGTGAGCAGTCCCTGGTGCCGTTGCCTTTGGATCCTGACTCTGGGAGAGGGAAGGCTTAGGATGGTACCTAGAGCTGAGAAGGAGAGTGCTGAGAACAGCGTGTGTGCTGCTAGTTTGAGGGGTGCAGGTGAAGTTGTAGGCAGCAAGATCTTCCTCAGCTGGCACTGTTTTGAGCCCTGTTTTTGCCAGATGGTTTCAAGCTGGTGGGCGGAATCTGCGAGAGGGAAAAGATTTGTTTGGGCCAAAGAGGTGTGGTGTAAAGAAGAGTGTGCTCTTGGAAGGGGAAGATGAGGGCAACCTTTTTGTCCTGACACCGTTGATTTGAGTGCAGGGCCGTTTGCAAGTTGCCTCTGTCTGCCCTTGGGGTGGTTTCGAGCTGGGCCAGGTGCTTGGCCTTCTTTTGCAAGTCTGCAGCGCCGTCGTGTGGTTGTTTCCATGAGCGCTGACAGTGCCCGGCAAAAAGCGCTTGGCTGGCGCGGCCCCAGTCGTGTGGAAGCAGTTGGTGGAAGAGCTCCGCTGTGCATCCTGCCTCTTGGAGACATAAAAGGATGTAACCCTGCGCGTAGCGGGGAAGCAAGACGAATCTTTTCATTGTTGGCTGAGCAGTTTCCAAGCGGCAAAAGTAAAGGCAGTTTCAGCACGGCCTCTTTCTTTCAGAACCTTTTCTGTGCCATCATGAACATGCTCAACATGCCACTCGCACCCGCTGAACTGCATCAAAGGCTCTGGAGATAGGCACTTTCCTTCAAGCTCTCTGTAGCATCCTACCCTCCACCTCTGGCGGATCCCAAAGCCCTTCCAAACATCCAGCAGCTGCACGCAGAGAACAAGTGCTAGAACAAGGCGTTGGCCTTCCTAGTCCTTTTAAAGTCTGTGAACTAGGCGAAACATTCCAGTGAGCAGCACTTTCCTTCGCAACTATATCTAGAGCATCATCACATTCTCTCCAAGTGGGTAAGTCCACCCTTGCAGCGCAGCGTTTGCAGCCACAGTTCGGACTGAGAGATAGGCCAGGTGAGAAAGCATTTCTTGACTATCCCTCTTCTCTGGAAGACTTGATACTCACAGCGCGACCACGTCCACACACCTTCAGTGTGGCCAGGTTCAAGCAGCTAGAGCTCCCATAGATGGGAGAGTCAGGAGAGAAGACGTTCCAAAAGTACCGTGTACTTACAGCAGCATTAAAACTGTGCACAGCAGTCTGCAGCACTGTAGACTGCGGCTTCTCCGACAGACGAGCCATCCCATTGTTGCCTCTCGCAGCCTGCTTGCTAGCTGCTCTCCTGAAGAAAAGAACTAGAAGAAAAAGCCAATGCTGGGCTGCACCTTCCCCTTGCCTTACGTAAAGCCACCTAAACTCCCCGCTGCACTCTCTACTTCCCCTCTCCTTGGAAGCGACCACTGTGTTTGCTGCATCTCGAAGCCTAAAGTTAAGCGCCAAAGTTTCCAAGGATGGTTGGAAGAGGGATAAGTAGTAGCACAAGGAAGTAGTTGTCGTTGAACTTCCTCCTTCTCAATGCTAACGTGAATTGGGCAGGCAGGCGAGTGCCAGCCATGCTCCTTTCTCAGTTTGTACGCTGCGGACACCAGCCCGGTGCTCTGCGCCTTCGTTCGGCCTCTTTAGTACCCATGTCGCTCTTTCATTCAGCCGGAGTCGAAGCGTCGTCTACTTCTCGCCCAGAGAGCACGGTGCCGGCAGCGAAATGCCCCAGCCGACTGCTTCTGCTGACACGCGCCTGGTCTATGCACTTTCCCTCGCAGCGACATACAGCAGCACTTTCGGTCTTTCTTGTCGTCCAAATGTAAAGGGAAAGAGTCTCAGCTCCGTCTCGCACAGTTTTAGGTCAACAAGCTTACCCGGAGCTTACCCGCGACGCGTGGAAACTTGTGTTTGCACCACATTCAAGTGGTTGCCTTCTTTCCTTTACAGCCTGCAGAGCACCGTCAGACCGCCGTGCTCTCTGCACCTGCCTTCTCAGTTCTAAGTACTACCGCGCCCCTTACAGCCTTGCAGGAAGCAAAGACACGGGTCGTCATCTCGCAGAGAAGAACGTGGAAGGACGAAAAGATGATCTTCCTTTCTCCTGCTTCTTGCCTGAATTGTGGTGCTGTATTGAAAGTCTTGGCTAGCGAAAAGCTCATCCAGCAAGTGCCTCATTCCTGACGCATCTCGCTGAGCGAGAGTTTCACGAAGAGTTTAGACTCTGGAAACAGCAAGAAAATGATTGTACGTCGAGCTGAGGAAAATCCGTGCGCAGCACACTGTGGATGCGTGCAGTGTTCGCGCTGAAGAGCGCCAAAACGCAAAGCCATCGCTGGGCTTCAGTTTTGTCCAGACCGCAGAAGGCAAAGAACGAAGCAACTGGGCACCGCGTTAACGTACTCAGTGGACCGAATTTCAAATGTCCAGCCAAAAGCTGCTTCATAAGCAGATTCAGCTGAGAATGCTCTGGCTGCTTCACAAAGTAAGGCGCAGCCGTTTCCATTCATCACACTACCTGGCCAGAAGCAGTATCCTACACCTTCAATGCTGCAGCGTCCATGCAGCTGGAGCACACGCAGTAGGACGCGTCGAGATAGAAGGCGGTCTTCAAGTACCCCCCTCCTCCAAGCAGCCTTGAAACTGAGCACAACACACTGCGGCTCGGGAGCTTCCTTCTCAGATAGACGTGCCGTCACGTTATTCACTCTCGCAGCTCCGTTGCCCACTTGCATCAGCTGCTACCAAAGCAAAATGCTCCAGAAGTAAAAAGCACTGCCGGGCTGCGCTTTCCCTTGCCTCACGTAAAGCACCATAAACTGTCCGCTGTGCTCTGTATTTCCATTCTCCGCCGCATCTACCACTGTTATCTCTGCATCTCGAAGCATAAAGCTCGGCACAATTCCTCCCAGGGAACGCTGGAAGAGAAATAGGCAGCAGCACAAGTAGCTGCAAGTGGAACTTTCTGTTTTAAAACGCTAACGTGAATCCGGAAACAAGCGAGCGGCAGCCAGGCTTCCTCTTGCAGCCTGTGCGATGCACACACCAGCTCGGCCCTCTGCCCTCATTCTTTAATGCTCTTCGTACCATGTCGCGCTTTCATTCTGCCGGAGTCGAAGCGTCGTCTACTTCTCGCCCAGAGAGCACGGTGCCAGCGGAGAAAGGCTCCAGAAAAACGCTCCAGGCTGCTGATTCTTCCCAAACACACCAGGGCTATGCACTTTCCCTCGCAGCGCTAAGTAGCATCACATTCTGTTTGCGTTGGAGCCGGAATGCAAAGGGAAAGATTCTCGGTTACGTCTCACTCAGCGCCCAGTTTTAGGTCACCAAGCTTACCCGGAGCTTACCCGCGACGCGTGGAAATTGGTATTTGCACCACATTCAAGTGGTAGCTTTCTTTCCTTTAAGCCTGCAGAGCGCCGTCAGATCGCGGTGCTCTCTGCACCTGCCTTCTCCCTTCCAAGTACCACCGCGCACCTTACAGCCTTGCAGGAAGCAAAGACGTGGAGAGATGTCTCGCAGAGAAGATCGTGCAAAGACGAAAAGATGTTCTTCTTTGCTTTTCCTCGTCGCCCAGATTGTGGTGCTCTACTGAAAGCGTGGGCTAACGAATGGCTAATCTAGCATGTGCTTCCCTTCTAATGCATTTCGCTGAGCGAGAGCTGAGGAAAATCCTTGCACTGTACACTATGGATGCGTGCAGTAGACACGCAGAAGAGCGGCACAGCTCATAACCATCGCACACTCCAGCCCAGAGCTCTGGGGCTGCGTTCTTCTCAATTTCCGGCGCTGGACAGAACTGAGACATTGAGCTTTGGCTCTCTTTAGTGTGTGTACTGCACGCATCCAGAGCGCGCTGTGCACAGATTCTCCTCAGCGCTACGTGCAAGCACAGACTTTCTGCTTCGCAGAGCCCAACTGTCCGCCGAAGCTCTCGCTCAGAGAAATGTGTCAGGAGAGAAGCACTTGCTGGATTAGCCTTACACTGGCCAACAGTTCCAAAGAAGCACCATAGTCTTCTTGCGAGAAAGGATAATAAAACACATGTATTGTCCCAGCAAAGTTCTCTGTGCTAGCCGAAGCAGAGAATCTTTCCCTTAAGATTAAGACCACAACGCAGACAGCATTTTGTGCTACTTAACGCTGAGAGGGATAGCCCAGGCGTGTTTCGGCAGAGGCAGAAGCCCGGAGCGTTTCTCTGCCGGCACCGTGCTCTCAGGCGAGAAGTAGACGACGCTTCGACTCCGGCAGAATGAAAAGCGCGACATGGTACGAAGAGCATACGAATGAGGGCGCAGAGCACCGAGCTGGTGTGCGCATCGCACAGGCTGCAAGAAGAAGCGTGGCTGCCGCTCGCTTCTTTGCGGATTCACATTAGCAGTTGAAAACAAAAGTTCCACTTGCAGCTACTTGTGCTGCTACCTATTTCTCTTCCAGCTTTCCCTGGGAAGAATTGTGCCGAGCTTTATGCTTCGAGATGCAGAGATGACAGTGGTAGATGCGGCGGAGAAGGGAAATACAGAGTACAGCGGACAGTTTATGGTGCTTCACGTGCGGCAAGGCGAAAGTACAGCCCGGCAGTGCTTTTTACTTCTGGAGCATTTTGCTTTGGTAGCAGCTGCTGCAAGTGGGCAACGGAGCTGCGAGAGTGAATAACGTGACGGCACGTCTATCTGAGAAGGAAGCTCCCGAGCCGCAGTGTATTGTGCTCAGTTTCAAGGCTGCTTGGAGGAGGGGGGTACTTGAAGAACGCCGTCTATCTGGACGCGTCCTTCTTGGTGTGCTCCAGCTGCATGGACTCTGCAGCATTGAAGGTGTAAGAAACTTCTTCTGGCCTGATAGTGTGATAGAGTGCAACGGCTACGCCTTACTTTGTGAACCAGCCAGAGCATTCTCAGCTGAATCTGCTTATGAAGCAGCTTTTGGCTGGACATTTGAAATTCGGTCCACTGAGTACGTTAACGCGGTGCCCAGCTGCTTCGTTCTTCGCCTTCTGCGGTCTGGACAGAACTGAAGCCCAGCGATGGCTTTGAGTTTTGCCGCTCTTCAGCATGTGTACTGCACGCATCCGCAGTGTGCTGTGCAAGGATTTTCCTCAGCTCTCCCTCAGCGAAATGCATCAGGTGAGAAACACTTGCTGGATTAGCCTTTCGCTGGCCATGGCTTTCAGTACAGCACCACAATCTGGGCGACGAGGAGGAGCAAAGAAGAACATCTTTTCGTCTTTGCACGTTCTTCTCTGCGAGACGACTATCCGCGCCTTTGCTTCCTGCAAGGCTGTATTGTGCGCAGTGGTACTTGGAAGGGAGAAGGCAGGTGCAGAGAGCACCGCGATCTGACGGCGCTCTGCAGGCTGTAAAGGAAAGAGGGCTGCCACTGGAATGTGTGCAAACACAAGTTTCCACGAGTCGCGGGCAAGCTCTGGGCGTGCTTGTTGACCTAAAACTGTTCTCTGTGCCCGACATTGCTGAGAATCTTTCCCTTTACATTTGGACGACAAGAAAAGACCGAAAGTGCTGCTGTATGTCGCTGCGAGAAAAGTGCATAGCCCTGGTGTGTTTCGGAAGGGCAGTCGGCTGGGGCATTTCTCTGCCGGCACCGTGCTCTCCGGGCGAGAAGTAGACGACGCTTCGACTCCGGCAGAATGAAAAGCGCGACATGGTACGAAGAGCATACGAATGAGGGCGCAGAGCACCGAGCTGGTGTGCGCATCGCACAGGCTGCAAGAAGAAGCGTGGCTGCCGCTCGCTTCTTTTCGGATTCACGTTAGCAGTTGAAAACAAAAGTTCCACTTGCAGCTACTTGTGCTGCTACCTATTTCTCTTCCAGCTTTCCCTGGGAAGAATTGTGCCGAGCTTTATGCTTCGAGATGCAGAGATGACAGTGGTAGATGCAGCGGAGAATGGAAATAAAGAGTGCAGCGGACAGTTTACAGTGCTTTACGTGAGGCAAAGGAAAAGGTTTGCTCAGCAGTGCTTTTTACTTCTGGAGCATTTTGCTTTGGTAGCACCTGCTGCTAGTGGGCAACGGAGCTGCGAGAGTGAATAACGTGACGGCACGTCTATCTGAGAAGGAAGCTCCCGAGCCGCAGTGTATTGTGCTCAGTTTCAAGGCTGCTTGGAGGAGGGGGTACTTGAAGAACGCCGTCTATCTGGACGCGTCCTACTGCGTGTGCTCCAGCTGCATGGACTCTGCAGCATTGAAGGTGTAAGAAACTTCTTCTGGCCTGATAGTGTGATAGAGTGCAACGGCTACGCCTTACTTTGTGAACCAGCCAGAGCATTCTCAGCTGAATCTGCTTGTGAAGCAGCTCTTGGCTGAACATTTGAAATTCGGTCCACTGAGTACGTTAACGCGGTGCCCAGCTGCTTCGTTCTTCGCCTTCTGCCGTCTGGACAGAACTGAAGCCCAGCGATTGCTTTTAGCTGTGGCTCTCTTCAGCATGTGTACTGCACGCATCCGCAGTGTGCTGTGCAAGGATTTTCCTCAGCTCTCCCTCAGCGAAATGCATCAGGTGAGAAACACTTGCTGGATCAGCCTTTCGCTGGCCAAGGCTTTTAATACAGCACCACAATATGGGCGACGAGGAGAAAGGAAGAACATCTTTTCGTCCTGGCACGTTCTTCTGAGCGACATGACTATCCGCGTGTTTGCTTCCTGCAAAGCTGTATTGTGCGCGGCGGTATTGGAACTGAGAAGGCAGGTGCAGAGAGCACCGGGATCTGACGGCGTTCTGCAGCCTGTAAAGGAAAGACGGCTACCACTTGAATGTGGTGCAAACACAAGTTTCCACGCGTCGAGGGCAAGCTCTGGGCGTGCTGGTTGACCTAAAACTGTTCTCTGGGCGGGACATAGCAGAGAATCTTTCCCTTTCCATTTGGACGACAAGAAAGACCGAAAGTGCTGCTGTATGTCGCTGCGAGGGAAAGTGCATAGACCAGGCGTGTGTCGGCAGAAGCAGTCGGCTGGGGCATTTCGCTGCCGGCACCGTGCTCTCTGGGCGAGAAGTAGACGACGCTTCGACTCCGGCTGAATGAAAGAGCGACATGGGTACTAAAGAGGCCGAACGAAGGCGCAGAGCACCGGACTCGTGTCCGCAGCGTACAAACTGAGAAAGGAGCGTGGCTAGCACTCGCCTGCCTGCCCAATTCACGTTAGCATTGAGAAGGAGGAAGTTCAACGACAACTACTTCCTTGTGCTACTACTTATCCCTCTTCCAACCATCCCCAAAACCACTGGCGCTTAACTTTAGGCTTCGAGATGCAGCAAACACAGTGGTCGCTTCCAAGGAGAGGGGAAGTAGAGAGTGCAGCGGGGAGTTTAGGTGGCTTTACGTAAGGCAAGGGGAAGGTGCAGCCCAGCATTGGCTTTTTCTTCTAGTTCTTTTCTTCAGGAGAGCAGCTAGCAAGCAGGCTGCGAGAGGCAACAATGGGATGGCTCGTCTGTCGGAGAAGCCGCAGTCTACAGTGCTGCAGACTGCTGTGCACAGTTTTAATGCTGCTGTAAGTACACGGTACTTTTGGAACGTCTTCTCTCCTGACTCTCCCATCTCTGGGAGCTCTAGCTGCTTGAACCTGGCCACACTGAAGGTGTGTGGACGTGGTCGCGCTGCGAGTATCAAGTCTTCCAGAGAAGAGGGATAGTCAAGAAATGCTTTCTCACCTGGCCTATCTCTCAGTCCGAACTGTGGCTGCAAACGCTGCGCTGCAAGGGTGGACTTACCCACTTGGAGAGAATGTGATGATGCTCTAGATATAGTTGCGAAGGAAAGTGCTGCTCACTGGAATGTTTCGCCTAGTTCACAGACTTTAAAAGGACTAGGAAGGCCAACGCCTTGTTCTAGCACTTGTTCTCTGCGTGCAGCTGCTGGATGTTTGGAAGGGCTTTGGGATCCGCCAGAGGTGGAGGGTAGGATGCTACAGAGAGCTTGAAGGAAAGTGCCTATCTCCAGAGCCTTTGATGCAGTTCAGCGGGTGCGAGTGGCATGTTGAGCATGTTCATGATGGCACAGAAAAGGTTCTGAAAGAAAGAGGCCGTGCTGAAACTGCCTTTACTTTTGCCGCTTGGAAACTGCTCAGCCAACAATGAAAAGATTCGTCTTGCTTCCCCGCTACGCGCAGGGTTACATCCTTTTATGTCTCCAAGAGGCAGGATGCACAGCGGAGCTCTTCCACCAACTGCTTCCACACGACTGGGGCCGCGCCAGCCAAGCGCTTTTTGCCGGGCACTGTCAGCGCTCATGGAAACAACCACACGACGGCGCTGCAGACTTGCAAAAGAAGGCCAAGCACCTGGCCCAGCTCGAAACCACCCCAAGGGCAGACAGAGGCAACTTGCAAACGGCCCTGCACTCAAATCAACGGTGTCAGGACAAAAAGGTTGCCCTCATCTTCCCCTTCCAAGAGCACACTCTTCTTTACACCACACCTCTTTGGCCCAAACAAATCTTTTCCCTCTCGCAGATTCCGCCCACCAGCTTGAAACCATCTGGCAAAAACAGGGCTCAAAACAGTGCCAGCTGAGGAAGATCTTGCTGCCTACAACTTCACCTGCACCCCTCAAACTAGCAGCACACACGCTGTTCTCAGCACTCTCCTTCTCAGCTCTAGGTACCATCCTAAGCCTTCCCTCTCCCAGAGTCAGGATCCAAAGGCAACGGCACCAGGGACTGCTCACACACTGAAGGCACCAGGACAAATAGCTTAAGAGCTTGGCCTTTGCATTCCCACCGACAGCTCAACAGCTCGAACCCAGAGAGAGCTCTGCCTGTTGGGAAAAGCCTTTAAAATCCCTAGGAGTACCTGATGTGCACATCCAAACCTGCCTTCCTTGCCAAAGAGAGCAACTACAAGCCCATCTCCAAAGAAACGGCATCCCCTCCTGCAAAATACAACACATCCAGCGACTGATCCGCCTCCAGTATTGAATATGTCCAACAATTGCCCCCACACGCACAGGGGCCAGAAGAGAAATGTCTTGCTGGACTATTCCTCCCCACAGTACCTTAACATCTGCTCCAGCAACACTGGCACTATGTCCTTGCCTTCCCAAGGAAAGGCACTCCGAGTCTCTTGGCCTTGCCTTGTCTAGTTCTTCTTAAGGTACCCTTGCTCTGCTTCCTTTGCCTACGTCTGCCTTGCCTCGCACTGCCTACAACTTGCTGGCTTTGCTTTGCCCGGCCTACCACTCTTTCCCTTGCCTTCCATGCAGGCAAGGCGCTGCAAACCGAGTGCAGGCAATTGTGGGCAAGTCAAGGGAGAGGTAGGCAAGGCCAGAGCAGTGAGGGGAAAGCAAATGGAGTGGTAGACAAGAGAAGGTCCAGAAGTTAGAGGCAAGGCTGGCTGTAGGAAGGAAGGGCCACTGATGGGAAGGCCAGGCAGAAACAGGAAGGGCTCAGCAAGCCAAGGCCCTGGAGGAAAACAGTAGGCAGGTCATGTGCTGGGCATGGCCGTGCAAAGGAATGCAAGGCTCCAGAGGGCTAGCAGGGCGAGGCAAGGCAACTGTTGTGTTGCCAAGGCAAGGCCAGGCAAGGCAGGTGAGAAGTACATTCAAGGACTGCTGGTACACAAAAGTGGCCAGGACCAAGTGCTCTGTGTGGCCTTGATCCCGCGTGGGTCATCTCTCCTCTGTACCTAAAAGACTTGAGCTACCTGCTTTCCCTTGTATGCAAAAGAACTCTCTTTCTGGTCCCCGAGCTCAAGGGCAAAATGTGAATTGCCCCTCCAAGGTTCAAGACATGCAAGGATTGCTCCCAGACAAAGGCTGCCCACAGAGATGAGTGTGGCAACATGCGTCCTCCCCTGGTCTTCCTCTCATGGGATCCTGAAACACCGGAGATGCTTGAGAGCTTTGAGATTCCTCGGAGGAGCAGAAAGGGCAGGGCAAGGCCCAGAAATGTCATTGAAAAGGGGTGTTGAATTCCAGGTGGGGGAGGGGTGAGCAAGGTCATGCAAGGCAAGGGAGGGGTTCAAGGGCAAGGCAAGGCAAGTGGTGGCTTTGCGAGGCGAGGCAAGGCAATGAGGGTCCTAGAAGGAAAAGGAAAGATGAGGCCAGACCTAGACGAATGTGAAAGGAAGTCAGGTGGGGGATGGGTGAGCAAGTCAGTGCAAGGCAGGGGAGAAAAGGCAGGTTGAGGGAAGGCTACAGAGGGGGCAGCAAGGAAATGCAAGGCATGGGGAAGCATGCGAGGAGTGGGTGCTGCCAGCCGGTGGGGATGGCAGGGGCGGGGCCACTGCAAGTAGCATGGTGGGGATGTGGAGGGGGTGTTAGTGTGCGGGAGGTGTGTGTGTGTGTGTGTGTGTGTGCAGTGGAGTGCAGGGTAAGTGCAGGTGTGTGTGTGCGTATACGGGGGTTTTGTGCCAGGTGCTGTGCCGGGGAGAGCCGTTCCACCGCAAGGAAGGTGTGGGAGTGAAAGGAGTAAGATAGATGTGTCTTTACAAAGAGACCGTGTGAATCTCTCCTTAGACAAGGCTAGGAATTTACAGGGAGGGAAGTAACAGAAGAAAGTATTCGTTCTAGAAACTGTTACTAATCAACAGAGACTGTTGCTCAGCCAAGGCCCTGCTAAATTCCCGAACCTAGAGCAAGGCAGCAAAGACTTCCCAGCATTAGGAATAGTTTGGTTTTCTTCCTTTTCCATTCCAAAAGGGGAGTGCATATTAGAGGGGGGCATAGAGTAGGCAGTTCCGGAAGTCTGTAATTCCCGAGTACCTCAGAGGGTGCTGTTGCCAGGAACTTAACATCAGAAGGGGGCTGCTTCCCGCAATCATTTGAGAGACTCCATGGCAAAAGCCCCATGGCCTCTCCCTGGAGTTGAAGAATGTTACAGGACTCCTCTGTCTCCTTTTTGGTGGATGAAGAAACTCAGAAAGCCACACTTCTGCCAGAACTCTCCAAGATGCCCCCTTTGCTCTCCGTGACTCCATCACTGCCCAGGAAGCTGTCTTTTCTACCACAGCAGTTTGACATACAGTTAAAAGTCGTGTGGCAGAGAAAAAAGGCAAGAATTGGTTTCCAAGGGATGGCAAACAAGAGATACCAGAACCTTTGGCCCTACCAATATTAAAGCAACTCCATTAAGAGAGTCCTTGCACTTCCTGAGGATTGGCAGAAGCCTATCTCATGATGTATGTTGCTGGGGGTCTTTTTAGACTGGCAAAAGGAGCTGTTGAAGGTTGCTTGATCTGTGCTAAAGCCAACAGCCAAGTTACAAAGTAACTTGCTAGAGGAGGGAGGCCTTGGGCTGCATGGCCCTTCCAAAGATGCCAGGTGGATTTTCCGGAGATGCCCCAAGTGGCAAGGCTTAATATCTTCTGGTAATCGTATGTCAGCTAGCAAGGTGGCCAGAAGTATTTCCAACTACTTCAGTAATGACAGGATCAGTTCTTAAGGCATTTTTGGAACAAATCATTCCAAGATACAGCATTGTAGAAGCAATAGATTCAGATAGGGGAACTCATTTTGCAGGAAAGATCCTTCAAGGGGTTTTGGCTTCTTTAGGAACACAATGGAACCTCCATAGGCCCTGGCACCCCCAGAGCTCGGCTCGGGTAGAAAACAATGAAGAGAGAAATAAACACCTTTTGAAGCTGGTAATAGAAACCAAGATGCCATGGGTAGGGCTTTGGACATTGGCTTTGGTGAGAATGAGGGCTCAACCCAGAAGAGAGATTCAGTTATCTCCCTTTCAATCGTTGTTTGCAATTGCCCTGGTAAGTCTCCACCTAGTGGGGGGGTAGAGGCAAGTGATGCATTTTTAAAACCATCTGTGGCCAGGATCCTGCTTCTTGTGAAACCCCTTCAACAGGAAACTCAGCTGGCGCAAGCCCGGCCTTTGGACTTTGCTGCTTTTAACATCCAACCAGGAGATTGAGTCCTAATTAAGGAGTAGAAAGAAGCGCCAGTGCTGGTGAAATGGCGTGGCCCATTCCAAGTGTCACTGACGACAGAAAACAGCCGTCAAGTAAGCTGAACACAGGTGAACCCGTCACTCTCGGGTCAAGGTCTCTGAAGCTTCAGAGATTTGCACATCTCAGCTGGAGGAGAAGGCCGGGAGGCCGTGACTGACACTCTGCAGGAGTGGGCCGGAGCAGTAGGCAGTGCTTCGACATCGGAAGAAGCCCCGCAGTCCTACCTTCAGACCGTCTGCTGAAATAGACTGTAAAGGCATCCCTCCTCTAGAATCTCCACTCACTTGGGGGCTAATACTTGTGGCCATTTTGTTACGTTAAGTGGTTTCTGTGTCTTCAATTGCCACAGGTGCTGCAGAAGACAACGGGAAAATTAGACTAGCTAATTAGATGACACTATTAAAACATTTTCCTTACTAATTCTACTTTGATATGGTCAGCTGAGTTTAGGCCAGGAGTGGGAGAATCAATTTGCAGCCTTAGGAGAAGAAGTAGCAAAAGTTTTTAACCTTAGCAATTGCTGGCTCTGTGGAAGGCCAGGAGGATCTGAAGAGTGGCCATAGTTGGCTAGCCCAGCTGAACCTAAATGGTGGGTCAATGTGAGGGCCCACAGTGGGATGGGATTTGGGGCCAAAGAAGGAAGTTCACGGCCACTTCATTCTTCTCCAACAGGCACTTATTGCCTAATAGGATAGGGCGTGTCTATGTAGGAAAAGGCAATTGTCAATTGACTTTCCCTCTGGGCTTGAACAACTGGGTTTGGACCCCCAATTGCCCTCCTTCCAATTGTTCCAAATATCAAGGCAAATGCAATCAAATACCTGTTCGGCTCACTAACAGTAGCTGCGTAAGGCGTTCTTATCACACTTACCAAAAATATTTGGAAGCCTGTAAAGCAATGGGGAGGGACAAGGGGTTTTTTTGACCACCTGTTTTTGAGCAGTCCCCACAAAAATTCCACAAGTAGAAGACATGTTGTTTGTGATTATCAGTGGGAATGGCCACACCGGATTGGAACTCAAAGCCTTTTAGTGAGTTCTGCTCCAAATCCAACCAAGCAGCTTGCAGATGTAAATGTAGGTGGGAACCCTGTGCGGGAGCTTGGAAATGCAAATGCTGGGACCCTTATGGTGGGGCAACTCTTGTTGGAGGACCGTTAGGCCCGGGAATCCTGCTGTATTTTGAGCCACCAATTGATGACCATGGGTAGGTTCCTTTGCTAATGGAACACGGGCTTTGAAAGGACAGTATTGGATTTGTGGCCAACATGCTTAGCTCAGGTTACCTCCAAACTGGTCAGGGATATGGTATATTTAGTAGACTGTTGTTCTTTTTGCTACTACAAGTTCTGGGAAATCGCTTAGGAATCAAAATCTGTGATGATTTAATTAGAGAAAAGCAGTCAGCTGATGCAGCCCTGGCTGGAGGGAGCACCCCAAAACGGGGAAATGATGAACGGCCAACAGAACAAGTTACCCAACACGATGGACCAGCCCCTTGGAAACCTAAGGAATTAATCCCAGATGCCTGGGAACCCATTTATCATTTGAAGGAGATAATTAGGTTACAAGCTGTCTCGGAAATAATTACCAACCAGCCAGCCACAGCGCTTGACCTTTTTGCTGAGCAACCCACTTAAATGAGGAAAGCGGTAATTCAACATTGGATGGTATTAGATTATCTGTTGGCAGAAGAAGGAGGAGTTTGTGGGAAATTAAATGACTCGAGCTGCTGTTTGCAAGCAGATGACAGCGGAAAAGTGGTCAAACAAATAACAAAGGAAATAACGTCAGCTCGTGGACCTGTCCAAATGTTGAAAGGATGGGAATGGGACATATTTTCATAGTTAACTGGCCAGCTATGGGCTAAATGAATACGATTTCTCCTCTTATATGCTATCGCAATTCTCATCTTTTTACCATGTGTGACACCATGCTGGCTGCAGCTCTTTCAGCAGGTGCTCAAGGGGATGCCGCTAGCAGCCATGCCTACCTGATCCAGAAATGACTACAAAAGGACAGAAAAGAATGTCACTGCAAATAATAGCAAAACCCAAGAAGACTCCAGAAGAAAAAATTAAATCCATGGTAATTAAGGTTTGTAAAGACAAATACAGAGCAAATAAAAGGAGGAGGGATTAAAAGGAATGAGATGGATGAGTCTTTACAAAGAGACCGTGTGAATCGGCCTGTAGACAAGGCTAGGAAGTTATGGCTAGTGAAGTAACAGAAGAAACTAGGAGTTCTCTAGAACTGTTACTAATCATCAGAGACTGTTGATTAATCAAGGCCGTGTTAAATTCCTGAACCTAGAGCAAGGCAACAAAGACTTAAGAGCATTAGGAATGGGGTTCTTTTCTTTCTTCTCGATGCCAAGAGGGGGGTGCATATTAGAGGGGGGCGCATAGAGTAGGCAGTTCCGGAAGTCTGTATCTCCCGAATACCTCAGCCAGTGGGGAAAAGGAAGAGGGTGCTGTGGCCGGGAACTTGGCATCAAAAGGGGGCTGCATCCCGCAACCGTTTGACAGACGCCATGGGAAAAGCCCCATGGACTCTCCCTGTAGTCGAAGAATGTTGCAGGACTCCTCTGTCTCCTTTTCGGATATAAACCTCAGGCATCGTGGATTAATTTTCCCTAACGGCAGCGACCTGCCGCGTGGTCTCCGTGCTCCTCTCCAGCCCCCCGGGACGTGTAAAATAGTTCCCAGCGGCTCCCACCGCGCGTTGCAGACGGCTGCGCGGCCCCGGGGCTGCCCGCAGTGCTCCCCTGCCCCGCCAGGGCTGCCCGCGGGCTGCGGAGCCGCCTCGCCACCGGCGCGGCCAGGGCCGGGGCCCTTCTCGACAGCAGCCGAGGGGCTGCGGAGCGGGCGGCTGCCGGACGATCAACTATTTTATGCCGCGCGGTGCTGCCGCCTCCATCTAGCTCTCCATCGCGCCGCCGCCCGCCTGGCGCGCTCACGCTCGGCCGCGCTCGCCGCCCGCCCAGCCTCGCCGGAAGCTCTCCCGCCCGGGCTGTGCCCCGGCTCCGCCGGCAGCTCGGCAGGGCCCGGCCGCACGCGTGCTGCGTGGCTCGGAGCAGCCGCGTTGCGCCGCAGGCGACGGGGAAGGCGGGGCGGGCCGGCGCCATCGTGGTAGCGCGAGGAGAGGAGCGCCCGGGCGGGGCGGCGAGCGGCGCGGCGGTGAGCGCTTCTGCTTCCTGTCGCTTGGCGGCCGCCCACGGCAGGTGCCGTGTGACCCCGCGGAGCGGCGGGGCCGGCCGGGCGGTGCGCGGCGAGGCTTTCGGCCAGCGGCGACCACAGCGAGAGGCTGCTGGCACTGCCCGTGCCGGTGGAGAGAGCGGGGATCCGAGGCCGGCCTTCCCCGGGCGACGAGGGGAGGCCGCCTTTGCCGCGCTGCCCTCCGTGCAGCATGTAGCCGATTCCGGCGAACCCGGGGTCTCCGCAGCGGCGCGGGCGGGAGGGAGTGGGGAGCGCGCTCGGTGCCGTGCCGGCCGCTCCCGGCCAGCGCTGCGCTGCGCCGAGGCGTTTTCCCGCCCGTCCTGGGAAGGACATAAGCGACACCGTAGTTGGAGCTTAGCTGTCAGGGGGAACAACTTCTCTCTGTGAAAAACGAAGTTCACTCTCCTGTGAGAATTTAAAGGGGTTTAATATAAAGACAATAAGAGACACATCAAATAAAGCAACGGGGTAACAGCCAGTTGCCTTGGCGCTCTGCCAAGAGCACACCTGATGCCAGAGGTCAGTCCTTTTTATACCGTTTTTACTGTCTGTTCTTTATTCATATTAAAACTTTTCCTGGAGCTGTTCTGCATGGCCACTCCTTGGTTCCGCCTTTTTAGAGCGTGCCTAGTCTTCTGCCTTGTGGTTTTATTTCTCTTGATTCTTGGGGTTGGGCCCGCTAGGCAAGAGTCGATGGTAGGGTGGATTTCTTAATTCTCCAGACAGTCAGGGCTGATTGCAGCTTTGGGCCTCTTCGTCTCTCCGGGCAGAGTGGTGATAAAATCTCCCGGACTCTCCTGGCCGCCCGTTCTCCGGGCGGAGTAGCCTTTGGGCCCTTTTGCTCCCTAGACAAAGTGTTGATTAGCAGCTTTTCGGGCCTCATCCTCTGTTCGTTTGGAGGTTATCTTACGTGCTCACACTTGCTAACATTCTTGCTAAAAAGAGAGAAAACTACATCCACACAGCAGAAAGCATTTCTAACGTTATATAATATCTACTTTATACTTTGCAAGAAGCTAATATAATATATGTTTATAACAATTCCCCCTTTTCTATTTTATAAATCATTTGGCTTGAGCAATAATTCTTTTTTCTTGGCTTCTAATGTCTGTTCGTTCTTTTCACAGATCAATTTGGCTTCTTCAAGAGGGTCTTTTATATCACTTTGTCTTTTTAATACCATAATTTTTTGTGCTGTTCCAGACATAGCCAACTTTGGGTCAGTAGGCATTGCCACAACTTGCATGCCTTGAACTATGCTGGTGATTAGCCGAATAAAGCAGGGGATCAAGCAAGGGAGAAATATTAGACTAGCTGTAGCACATAAGAGGAAGAAACCTAGCTTCTTCCACCATTCTTTCCCCAATATGCCATCCCACCAGTTAGCAGACATCATTGATTCCCATTTTTGGACTGGTACATGGGCTATTTTTCTGATTTGGTTGGCCATATCTAGAACGGCATCCCCATTGTCATCAATTTTTAAACAACAGTCCGATGTATTGAACTTCCTGCACACACCGCCTTCTTCGGCCAGTAAATAGTCTAAAGCCAGCCTATTTTGATGTATTGCAGCTCTGGTTTGGCGTTGCTGGCTGACTATTAATTCCATAGCCCCAGCTGTTTCATTGGTTATGATTTCTACAAGAGCTTGGAGTCTGATGATACGATTCAGCATGTAAATTGGGGTCTGATATCCCCAGCTTCCATCTTGTGCTTAGGTAGCTGGCCCATCTGTTTCTAATATTCGTTCAGGGGGCCATTCCTCATCTTTCCATTTTTGGAACCCTCCAATTAAATCTCTTTTCTTTCTTTTGAAGTCTTCATAGAGAGGTATACCTAATTGATCTCCCACTGGTTCTGGGAAAAGGAAAAACCCTGGTTGAATGATTCTTAGTGTACAACTCCCTTTCCAATGTGAAGGGAGTCTTGGGGATGCCCTTTTCCCACATATCCAAAAGAAGCCATCTGGTGCTTTCCAATAATCACCTTCTTGTTGATTTATATTCTCCCCAAATTTGGCTATTTCTGGGATTCCAAAATAAGGATTTTTCCTCGTGTCATTACACTGAAAGAGTCCAACTTCATGATCATATACACAGTCTTTTCCTTTTTTCTGGGCTCAATACCAAGTTGGTTTTTCTGGGACCCACCACCTTGAAGTTTTGTTACTCACTTTATAGCTTTTACAGGGAGTGTTTCCTACTTCATTAAGAAAGTTTATCCCAGTTCGCCAGAGGCATTCTTCCCCTATCACTGTTGAACTTAAAATCCACCCCTCAGGTCGGTTCCCCCCTCTTATATTTGTCCGGTTCCATTTAAGGAGTTCTACCGGGCCTACGCTGCTACCTTTCCGTGGCCATTCTTCTGTCATTAAAGCTCCTCCACAGACCCAACAGTTGGTTATGTTAAGTTCTTTACCTATCCTCTCCCCCAATTCCACAAACAGGTTTTTTCCTAACCTTGGGGTTTTTTCCTCTTTGTTGTTTGAGCTTTGCATACAGGTCCTGGCGTGGTGAGGCGAATATAGGGCGAGGTTGCTGTGCTGGCTTTGTATCTTTACTTACCACTTGCTCTTTTACCAAATCTTGGACTGTTCCCCTGGTGGCAGCTGTGGAGCAAATCTATTTTTCTCCTTTTGGACAATTGCTTCTTAGTCTGTTTCCACTTGTTCCTAAATTTTCTGTAATCCAATATTTTTCTCCTTTATGCATGCAAATACCTAATTTGGATGAGTCATAACAGTGACTGTTGGTATGGGTATGAGTAATAAGAAAGAAGCCCCGGTGTCTTTCCATGTAGAGCTTTCGATAGCATTTGTAACATGGTCTTGCCGGTGTCCCAAAAGGGACCAGGAGAAGTGACAAAAGAAGGAATAACAGAGGTCCGGCATGGCTTATACTCCCACCTCCCTTGCCTATGAGGTTGCAACCCATAGCAGGTGTATTGGATCTTCTCGGTGGCGAGTACAGTGGCCGACCCGGTCTTGCCCTCTATTTCCTTGTCACTTCCTTTGTAGCTTTTAGGCAAATTTCTTTTGGCACCTTTTTAACTGTAGTATCTTATCGTATCTTAGGTGTTTCCCATTCAACAGGCACTAGTAATTCCCATCTGCAGAGCAAAGTTATTGCTTTTGTTGCTTATGATTTTGTCTGGATAGGGGGTCGATTTTGTGCTTGACACCCTTTACAACTAGGGTGTCGACGGTGTGAAATGCCAATTTCCCTCTAGATTAATTACTTATATTTGACGTGGTTGGCATGCCCCGTGTTAGAATGATTCAAACAGGGTATATGATGTGGCACTGATGGAAGTTGTGATTCTCCGCCTTCTTAATACAAATCACAGGCTAGAATCAGAACATGAGAGTTCCCTGTTTGATCCAGTCCCAACCCTTCCTGTTTGAAGTGAGAATATTCTTCTCCACGATGTCCCAGAATTTGTCCAGGGGCCACTGATATAAATTTGGCTTTTACTTCTCAGTTAGGTGTGATTCTTTGCATATCCCTTGGATTATTTAGATTGTTCTAGCTCATTGCCACCTGGTCTCCGTTTAAGAATCAATTTGGTATCACCTGGTTTGGATATTACAGTCCACTCTTCAGGTTCTTTTACAGGTCCTTTGATTCTGCTGGCATGGATCTACCCTCGTTCCTTGGTCTGGATTGCGGCCTCAGTCATCAGCAGTACCTGAAAAGGACCCTCCCATTGTGGAGTCAAAGATTGTTCTTTCCATGTTTTTACTAGTACCCATTCCCCTGAATGGATATTATGAATTTTGAACTCCAAAGCTGTGGTTTGAGGGATCATTCCTTTCAGCCGCAAATTTTCAAGTGTTCTGGCAATTGCGGTGACATATTTTTTGACACTTACTTCTCCTACTTCATAAGTGGCTGTTTCATGTTGAGCAGTAAGGAAGGGTAATCCGAACATCATCTCATAAGGAGACACTCCCAGGTCTGACCTGGGCTGTGTTCGGCCTCTCAACAGAGCCAAAGGTAAGCATTTTACCCATGACATTTGAGTTTCAATCATTAATTTTGTTAAAGTTTTTTTCAAAGTCTGGTTCACTCTTTCTACTTGGCCTGAACTTTGTGGGTGCCAGGGGGTATGTAATTCCCATTTTATTCCCAAGGCTTGAGTTATTTGTTGTAAGACTTTGGATGTAAAATGTGTTCTTCTACCTGAGTTTATTTTATTAACCATTCCATATCTGGGAATAATTTGTTCCAGAAGGGTTTTGCATACTATGTTAGCTGTAGCTCTAGTAGCAGGAACTGCTTCTACCCAACAAGTTAGGTGGTCTGCTATTACTAATAGGAACTTCCATCTCTGTACTTGAGGAAGTTTAGTGAAATCTACTTGGATACTTTGGAATGGTCGCAGAGCTAACTCACGGCCTCCTAATGTTGTTTTTCTCATTATTTTCCTAGTCACTCTTTGGCAAGTTCTACAGTTCCCAGTTATTTGTTTTGCTACCCCAAAGATTCCAATACACCCATAATTTTTTAGAAAATGATCACACAAGCTAGCTTGAGTACCCCAATGAGTTTTTTGATGCATATCTTCTAATATTCTCTTAGTGAGTGGCTTATTAAGTAACTGTCTCCCATCAGGAAGTTTCCGTTTTCCAGATTGATCTTGTTCTCCCCCTATCTTAAATAATTCTTTTTCTTCTTCTTTACTAAATTTGGGGATTTCCAATTCTCCCCTTTCTGGGGTCAGGATTAACAGAATTGGTTCAGTCCCATTTTCTGCTGCATCTTTGGCTTCTTGGTCTGCTAGGTTATTCCCTCTTATTTCTGGGGTCATCCCTTCTTGGTGTCCTTTGATATGCACTACGGCTATTTCTTCAGGCAATTTTAATGCTTCCAACACTTCTGAAATCAGGCCTTCATGTATCAGTTCTTTCCCCTTTGAATTTAGTAAACCCCTTTCTTCCCAGATCTTTCCAAAGGTATGTACTTTGAATCAGTATAGACGGTCCCCTTTTTGTGTGCTAAATGCTCCAGTGCTCTCTTTAGAGCGTATAATTCACAAGACTGCGCCGACCAATTTGAAGGTAGTTTTCCTTTTTCGATGGCCTGCATATTTATCCCATCGACTAAGGCATATCTTGACATTCTTTTTCCTTGCAAGCATCTGGATGAACCATCCACATATATTCTTTCCTCTTCTAAGAGGGCTTGTTCAGCTAGATCTTCTCGAACTTTTGTTTGGTATTGAGTAATTTCTAAGCAATCATGTGCCAGGTCATCTTTTGGTTCTCCATACAGGAATTGGGCCGGATTGAGGCTTTTGCTTGCTTCTATAGTTAGATCATTACTGTCAATCAGAATTGCTTCATATTTTAATAGCCTGGAGTCTGTTAACCATTTTTCAGCTTTTTGATTTAGCACATTTCGGACCGCATGGGGTGTGTATACAATCAGTTTACTTCCAAAGGTGAGCTTACGGCTCTCCTCCACCAAAATAGCGGTAGCTGCTATGGCTTGAATGCATACTGGCCAGCCACGGCTTACTGGGTCCAATAGTTTAGCTAAATAAGCTATTGGTCTTCTCACCCCTCCCCATTCCTGGACTAATACACCATGAGCTACTCCATTTTCTGCATTCACATATAAATGAAAGGGTTTTTCTAGTGAGGGTAAGCTTAGGGCTGGTACCGAGGCTAGTTTCAACTTCAGTTTTTCTAATTTATTATCATCATCATCTTTGGTCCATTGTATATTGTCTCCCCCTGTTAATTTTTCATATAAAAATTTTACTGCTTGTGTATATCTTTCAATCCATAATCTGCAATATCCCAGTAGCCCCAGCAGTCTCCTAACCTCCTTTTTTGAAGAGGGAGGAGGGAGGGATAAAATCCCTGTAATTGTTTCAGGACTTAGTTGTCAGCTACCTTTGCTTATCAGGTGGCCGAGATATTTTACTTCTGATTCCACAAACTGTAATTTCCTTTTTGATGCCTTTAGTCCCTTTTTCCCAAGAAAATTTAGAAGCTTTATGGTAGCTCCTTTAACTTTCATTTCATCTTCTCCTGATATTAGAAGGTCATCTCCATATTGGATAAATTGTATTCCTGGGGGAGTGGGGAAGGTTTGTAGTATTTCTCCCAAGGCTTGCCCAAATAAATTTGGGGCCTCACAATAGCCCTGTGGCAGTTTAGTCCACCTCAACTGGTTCTTTTTCCCTGTGTTTGGATCTTCCCATTCAAAGGCAAAAATATTTCGGCTTTCCTCTGCCAGTGGGCAGGCCCAAAAGGCATTTTTAAGATCTACCACACTAAACCACTGATGTTGAGGTGGAATTTTGCTTAAAAGAGTGCAGGGATTAGGAACCATAGGGTAGCAGGCCCGTGTTCTTTTGTTTACTTCTCTTAAATCTTGCACTAATTTATAATTTCCATCAGATTTCTTTACTGGGAGAATAGGGCTATTATGAGGGGATTTACAAGGTTCTAGTGTCCCATCCTTTATTAATTCTTCTATCACTGGTTTTAAGCCTTTTCTCCCTTCTAAAGATATAGGGTACTGATGTACACAAATGGGACCTTCTTCTTTTTCAATTGTGACCCTTATGGGGTCAAGATCTAGTCCACCCCTATTCCCTTCCCTAGCCCAAACCTCTCTGTTAATTTTGCTTTCATCTTCTTGGCTAAGTTTAAACACTTTGGCCGTCATTTTCCCTTCTTCTGGTATGACTCCAATCCCCAGTTGGATTTGTAAATCCCTTCCCAATAAATTGCTGCCAGCCTCAGGAGCTAACAAAGCATCCCCTATCCCTATTTTTGTTTCCCCTTCAATAACCACATCTTTAATGACAGGGACCTTAAATCCTTCCCCCTTTGCTCCTGTTACTTTTACCATATCATTACTTACATCCCACCCTTTTGGAATATTCATCACACAAGTCTTTTCTGCCCCAGTGTCAACTATAAATTCCAATACTTCCTCTTCGGGGCCTACTTTTAAAGTTATCAAAGGCTCCAGATGGTATTTATCCCCCCCAAAATAGAGCCCATGATTTCCCTATTTTTCTTCTCTGTGTGTCTCTTGAAATCTTTTCAGATCCCTCCTCAGGTGGGGGCATTCTCTTTGATAATGCCCTTCTTCCTTGCATAAGAAACAGGCATCCCTGGGTTGTTCTTGGAATCTTGATTGTGCTGAGGTTTTATTTTTCTCTTTTCCACCATTTCTAAATCTGGAATGTTTAGGAGTGTTACCTGAGGGCTTTAGATTTTTTTTGGAAGGTACTCTCTCGCATAGTGGCTATCATGATCTTTGCTCCCACTTTGGCTTTTTCTTCATCCCTCCGGACATATATATCTTTTGAGCTTCCCTTACTAGGTCTTGTAATGGTTTCTCATACCAATCTTCTATTTTTTCCAATTTTTTTCTAATATCTGGCCAGGCATGAGTGACAAAGTGAACTCTTAGCAGGGCTTGCCCTGCTAGGGACTCCGGGTCTCTCCCAGAATATTGTTTCATATTCTTTCGGAGCCTCTCCAGCCACTCAGTCGGGGTTTCTTCCTTCCCTTGCTGCCCCTCAAAGGCCTTTCTGACATTTTGTCCTCAGAGTGCCCCCTCTTTTATTCCCTTGATTATCAAATTACAATAATCATTCATATGTCCCCTCCCAGCTTCATCATTTTGGTTCCAGTTAGGAGGTGTAATGGGCATTTTCTGATCCCCGGGTGGACCTTGTTGGTTTTCTTTTCCCCAAATTTTTATTCCAGCAATTCTAATCATTTCTCTTTCTTCTTGGGAGAATATTATTTTCATTATTGATTGCATTTCTTCCCAAGTGAAAATGTTGGGACCTAAGAACTGGTCCAACATTTCAGCTGTACCTATGGGGTCTTCTAATAATCCTTTAATTTCTTTTTTGAAATTCCTAACCTCTGTAGAGGTTAGAGGAGCACTCACAAAGCCGCTTCCCCCTCCTCCCGTAGGTACTTCTCTTAACGGAAAGAAATGAATTTCTCGGCTTCCCCTCTGTTTGTTTAGCAATGGAGGGCTTGTTGGGCTGCCTCGGAGCCTTAATGGCACCTCCTGTATTCTGGTATGGTGCTCCTTCGTTAAGAAGAGGGTTGATTTGGGAAGAAAGCACCGAACTCCCCTGGGGAGGAGGGGCAGATTCAAAGTCTGGCGCTGAAGCTGAATATTCTGTGGTGCAGAGGGTGGGGGTGGGGTATGGCAGTGAAGCCAGATATTCCGGAGCACAGGAGGCGGGCACCGGGGCTAAAGCCGGGTTTCTCAAGGCAGGAGAGGTAGGGGCTGAAGCCGGGACGTGTGACCTTTCCCTTGATGCAATTGAGGGTGCTGGGATTCCCGAGATATATGGGAAGGGTGGGATCCCCGGCATGGGCGGGGGCAGGGCTCCCCCCCAGCTCCATTGGGGCGGGAGGGCTGCCGGGGGAAAGGCCCCCGGTGCGGGCGGAGGGGGGGCTGGCAGGGGAAGCCCCGGAGCCAGGGGGAGGAGGGCAGCTTCTGGTGCTGGCGGCGGAGGCAATACTTCTAAAGGGTCTCAGCCTTTTTTCTCTTCTGTTTGCTTTTCCTCTGCGGTTTCTGATATTTTGAAGACTTTGGTTCCCAGAGGTTTTGTAATTCCTGTCCAGCAAGAAGCATATTCTCTCTCCTCAGGGTGAGATGGCTCTTTTGAATTTACAAATACATTTAGAGCCTGGCAAATCCATGCCTCATCAGACCCGTATTTTGGCCAGTACACATGATCAGATCTGATTTCCTTTTTTACCCACTCTTTCATGCAGAATTGAATCATTTTTACTTTCTCTTTTCCTTTTGTAGAAGGATCAGTTTCCCAGTTTGCGAGTTTGACCCCGAGGGGACTGTCTCAGGGTATATCCTCTGGCACCCTTTTATAATTTGAACTTAATTTACTAGGTTGTTGTCCCATTTTTCCAGGAGTTCTCTATTACTCAAAATACCAATTTATCCCCCCCTTTGAAATACTAATTCATTCCTTTAAAACACCAATCTTCACTGCTGTAAAATACTACCCACCCTTTCACAGTACAAAAAACACCAAAAAATTTATTAGAGCCCACCTTCCCCAAAAACAAAGTTAACTTCGAATTACACAGTTTTTCATTCACACATTCACTCTTTTTAAATATTTGTTCACTCACTCATTCCTACTCACAACAGAATAATAAGGTACCTCTTTCAAGTCACTTGTTAGTATCCACCCATGGGTATGATATAATCCTCAGGATTCTGGGTGCTCTTGGATTTCCCTCAACCCAGCATTGCTAGCATCCAAACCCCAACCTCTCTTGGGGTACTTTTAGGCCCTGGGTGCTCTTGGGGTTTTCCTCAACCCAGCATATGGGGGGGTAGCTCCCACTTTGCAACCCCTTCTCTGGGACCCCGTCCCAGTCACCCCCGGAGATTCTTTCACTCCGCTTATCTCTCGCTTTGTCTCCTCGCTGGCCGCTGTTCTCGTGAACAAGACGGAACGGCAGCACTCAGAGACTGCCACACTCACTTCGCAGATCTGGGGGCAACCAGCCCACGTCTCATTCACACACGCTCATCTCCCGTAACCACCCCCTTTTTCTTTGGACAATACTTCCCAGTCCTGTTTCTTTTCCAGTGTCTGTGGGATTTTTGTCGAGAGCGCTCTCTTTCATTTGCTTTATTTTTGTGTCTTTCTTGTCCTCCGGGTGTTGCCCTGCTGCCACCAAATCACGCCAGAGGATGCTAAGCAAAGGTCCTGCCAACTTGGGCGGGAGGCGCCTTACCCTTGCTTCTTGAATCCTCCCACGCTTTTCAGAGGCGAGGTGTAGCTCCGGGACGAGCCCTTAATTGTGAAAAACGAGGTTCACTCTCCTGTGAGAATTTAAAGGGTTTAATATAAAGACAATAAGAGACACATCAAATAAAGCAACGGGGTAATGGCCGGGTGCCTTGGTGCTCTGCCAAGAGCACACCTGATGCCAGAGGTGAGTCTTTTTTATACCATTTTTACTGTCTGTTCTTTATTCATATTAAAACTTTTCCTGGAGCTGTTCTGCATGGCCACTCCTTGGTTCCGCCTTTTTAGAGCATGCGTAGTCTTCTGCCTTGTGGTTTTATTTCTCTTGATTCTTGGGGTTGGGCCCGCTAGGCAAGAGTCGATGGTAGGGTGGATTTCTTAATTCTCCAGACAGACAGGGCTGATTGCAGCTTTGGGCCTCTTCGTCTCTCCGGGCAGAGTGGTGATAACGGCTCTTGGACTCTCCTGGCCGCCTGTTCTCCGGGCGGAGTAGCATTTGGGCCCTTTTGCTCCCTAGACAAAGTGTTGATTAGCAGCTTTTCGGGCCTCATCCTCAGTTCGTTTGGAGGTTATCTTACGTGCTCACACTTGTTAACATTCTTGCTAAAAAGAGAGAAAACTACATCCACACAGCAAAAAGCATTTCTAACATTATATAATATCTACTTTATACTTTGCGAGAAGCCAATATAATATATGTTTATAACACCTCCATTGGCGACCTCCTTTTCCCTCTGATTCAGCTACCTTGTGGTAGGTGCGATGGTGCTGAAGAAGGGTGGCGGCTTGGCACAGTTGCTGTCACAGGTGGATCTTTGAGTGGCATGTGTGAGGGTAGGAGGGTACGGCACCCATAGCTGAAGGCAAAAAAGGTCAGGGCATGTCATCAGCCGCAGTCGTGCTAAGTTGTTCATCTATGCAAACTGCTTGCCGAGTTGTTCCTTTCTTAGGTAATGGGGGCTTGTATCAACCAGAACTGCAAATGGTCAGTATTTGCAGAGAAGGTTACTTGGACTGTTGTTGAAGTGAGTGTAGCAGTTTCTATGGCATTCTGCAAAAAAAGTGACAGGTCTCCCTGTGTTCCCCAGTTCTTAACAAAGATGAAGTTAACAAACCCCTGAAAAGAGGTTTTGCAAAACTTCAGGGATATTTTCCTACTAGTACTGTAGAGACAACCATAGTCACCTTGTCTTTCCAAAAGTGAAGGTTCCCTATTTTTGTCCAAGAGCATCAAGTGCTTTTGATCAGCGTTTGTGTGCATGCATTAGCCTCGTTCTTGCTCTTCCTTGGAGAACTTTTACAATACTCACATGATCTGTGTAGGCTGCAGACTGCAGTGGTGAACTTCAAGGCTTCCAGCAGAAGGGAGATGCTGTCCACGTTTTGGATTCTCCTTAGCCTGAACCTTCAATGTCCAATAACGCAGCGTTTGGTGCTCGAGGCACTGACTCTGGCGTGCCCCTGGTCAGAGACAGTCCAGCTGCGTTACCTCCACGCGTCGCTGAAGCGACTTCGGGATCAGGAAAAGAGCTTGCTGGGCTAGCTAGCTGGCTTCTTTGCAGAGGGAAACACGGCAGGAGCCGTTGATGTCGGCTCACGTTAGCTCAGAGACAAAGGAAGAGAGGGGCTGTTCAGGTCTGGCTTCTAACAGGTTTAATGCGATAGGATGAGGATGAGGTCGGATTGATGGGAATCCGCTCCTCGGAGCCTTGTCCTCAGTTTTATAGGGAATTTGAAAACCCCCTGTAACTATTCCTGAAAAGACCTGCCTTGCTAAATTAGTGCCTTTTAAGTCTTGTGTCCCCAGGATAGAACAACAAACTCACAAAGATAACGGCAGTGGATCTACAGGACTTCTGCAGGCCTTCTGGACTGCAGACATCTCTGACCAAAGGCCACAGATGACGTGTACCCTGATCCTGCCGAACGCCCGTCCGCCCTGGACTCAGCTTCAAGGTTTGATTGATACTGGTGCTGATGTAACTATCATCTCCTTCTCTGCGTGGCCTCCCTCATGGCCTTTACCCCCAGTGGGATCGGCCATCACAGGATGAGGATGAACCACACAGAGCTATTGAAGCGAACGGCCTGTGACGGTGAAGGACTCAGAGGGGCACACAGCTACAATTAGGCCTTATGTTACTACCACTTCCCTTAACCTTTGGGGACGGGATGTGTTGGCAGCCTGGGGCATACGGATCGGGACAAATTTTTAGCAGGGGTCACTGTGCGCAAAGGTGCACAGTATCCTACACTGCCTTTGCAGTGGTTGATTAACACACCAATCCGAGTCAGACTCTGCTTAGTTAGTTGAATTAAGGGCTGTTATCATGGCTTTTCAACGATTCTCACAGGAACCTTTGAATTTGGTTACTGAAGCCGACTAGCAAAAGCTCGTATACAATTAATCACCTTACGGTACCACAAAATTCAAAGAATCCTGTTCTTCTGAATCACTTTCTCTCATTGCAATCTGCAGGCAAGAGACAACTGCCCTGGGCAAAAGTCTGGGTGTGGAATTTACTCACTAACCAGTGGGAAGGCCTGCGGGAACTTATGGTTTGGGGTCGTGGCTATGCTTGCGTTTCTACAGATACTGGGGTATGGTGGCTAGCTGCAAAATGTGTTCGCCCTGCCCTACGGCACCAGAGGCAGAACAGGCAACCTCCAAATGATGACCAGAACACCAACCATCCAAGTGGCCACCAGAATGTAGATCATCAGCCATCAGACTCTTCTGATGATGACCAAGATGTTGACCATCAGGCACATGATCCTTCTACAAGCAGAGACTGGGATGGTCCTTCCACAAGCAGAGACTGAACTTTAAATTTCTTGTTATGGAGTCAGATCGTTAAAGCCTTAAGGACATATTTAGAATTAATAACTGATGTAAATTTCTATTTAGGATTAATAGTGGAGTTGTTATCTTATCAAACAAAAAGGGGGAATTGTAGATACCAAAATGCTGCTAGCGAGGATTTTCTTGCTATTTTCTAAGTCTGTGAGAGACTTTTCTCTCTCACAGAAGAGGTAGCAGAGTATGTAAACAACCAAGCCACCTGCAACCTTGAAAAGTCTGGTTTATGGTCTAGTAGAAAAATATTTTGACAATGGATGGTTTAGGATTTTAGCCAATCACCCCAAGGGGGGGGGCTGATCCTTTGTCCAATTAGACTATGAAGAAAAAAGTCTGTAAAAGAGTTTGTGAAATAATTAAATGAATAAATCTTGGTGCACAATTCCTGCCTGCTGGATCTTCTCTCCTCCTCCTCCCTATGGCTGCGGGACACAGTGATACACCCTAGGGCCCAGGCCTGCGGTAATAGACCACAATTACAAGTGAACTGCAACACAAGCAGCTAACACATTCCTCCTGTGATAAATGAGTGAACGATAAATTTTGTCTTTCGCATCTATCACTTTAACATTTAGAAGTGAGAATGTACTATGTAGAAATAGTGTTAAGGTAAAATATAGGTAAGTAAAAACAAGACTAGAGTAAATTGTAACTTCGAATGAGTGGTAACATGTTGGGAAACGTAGGAAGAAACACATGATAATAAATGTCCTTTCAGTTGAGAAATTACAGAGGTGGAAACCAAGACATCTTCAAGAAACAAAGAAGATAAACCGCATGCATCCCAGGAAGTCTGTTATCTCATCAAAACTCACACCTCCCAAAGAACCCATCAACTACAAATTAGGTTGGAGACTGAGGAGGCACCGGAGGGGGGTGCCTGCCTTCAATTCTGGAGCTACTCAGAGGACCGAGGTGGCAGTGTGCTGGCGTGTGCTGGCGCAAGGGGGCAGAGACGGAGGGGGGAAAGTTGAGTGAAGTGTAAATGACTTTCTGGGCTTAAGGACTATGTTTAAAGAAGTACTAAAGTTCACAGTAAAATGAATGGAGCCACGCCTCTAGCAATATTGCTAAGTGCTCCTGCACTGTGATATGCCTTTGTTCTACTAATAAATGCTCAATATTATGCTGCTGAAAATTCCGCTTGGGAATTCATCTTTCTCACTTCTTCCCTTAAAATCAGTTCTAAGAATTTAGTGTGAAATACATTTAGGCTTGGTCCACATTATTTTTAGTTCAAATAAACACATCTAAATTTTTTCCATCTTTCCCATTAAAGGATTTTGGTTTTGGCTCATTCTTTCAGCATTTTGCCAGCAATCTGCTCAATGCTCTTTCCTTAGGAATGAAAGCTGTAGCCTGATATTACAAAGTGTTTGGTGAAACCTTTACCATGACTCTCAAGTCGCAACATGCCAGATAATCACTGGTTTTCAAAGCTGCTTGAAGATAGAAGGAAAGCGTCAAAGGTTTATGCATGAATCAGCATCCCCTTGTCACAACGTCATGCTGCAGTGATCCTTGCAGAGCTCTAAGACTGGATTTAAAGGAGAAAAGCTCAATACTGGCTCCTGAGCCAGCAGGATGAAACATCCAAGATTGTACATATATTACTTCTGTGCTAAAACTACTGTATGAAAACGTCTTACCATTATGGCAGTTTTATAGTACTCCATAGGAGACATCTCTTTAAATGACTCTAATATCCTTTCAGTGCTAAAATTGAGAAGGGGGTTGATCCATAGTTAACTCATGTAAACACGAGTGAACTACTAAGAGACAGCAAATGTTAATCACAAAACCTAAGCAGCAGGATTCGCCTTAATCTTGTCAAGATAAGAGGAACAGGATCTTTTGAAAACCAGCACAGAGATCGCTGCATCAGCCACCGAAGAACTGCGCATGCTCCAGAAAGAAAGGTAAAAAGTGCATTGTGACAAAGACTACTGATCTTCATCAGAAAGACCCTCGAGGAAGAAGAGGAGCCTTCCTCAGTGCGCCCATCAGCGTACACAGCGCATGCATGGCACGTATGCTAATGATATTAATGACTTCCGAGAAGTAATTTCTAGAACCACTCCTATCCCAAGAATTGTGATGAATGTTCATAAATTTTACACATAATGCTGGACTGTATGGAGTGCTCTGTGTGTGTGTGTTAGGAGGAGTGATCCCCCATGCACCCAGCGCTGAATAAAGCAAATACCCGCTTCTCTGACTCTGAAGCATCTCTAGGCCTGGTTTTGGGCAATTCAAAATAGGTGAATACACATTACAACTACAGCTGAAGTTGTTGCGTAGGCAGATTGAAGAGGAAAGGATTTCATCTTCATCACTCTCCTTCTTTCTTGTTTTGACAGAATTAAGAACTTGTAAAAAATCTGATATCACTGATGCTCACCACTCTTCCAATTAGACTACGCTCACTTAGGCAACGAAGTCCAGAGCTTCGGATATCTCCCGCTTCTGCCCTAGGAATTGCTTCCAGTGCTGTACCTTTGCTCCAGCTGCGAAACCAAACCAGCAGAACCAAGGAAGTTCTCTCTGAATGAACCATTGCTCTTGAAGGCTACAACGGTAGTCATGGCAGTGAACACTGCTCTTCACTGGGCCATTCCTCTGAAAAAAAACCATGCACCACCTCTCAACCTAAACCGTTAAGCCTCCTGCTGATGCTGACTGACAAAGCGTCCAACTGCACTTAGATTCCAACAGCTACTTCCAATGACCTGTCAACAGAGCTTTGCAGACTTGCAACAGAGCAACAAACTAAAGGGGCTATGTTTCATGGCTGTTTTTCAAACATCATTGACTTATGTCCCTTTGCCAGCTTAAGTGAAGGTGGCCCATCCACCTTGGTCAAAATCAGCAGAATTTTGGCCCAATTTGTTGTTACGCAACACATCATGACACAATCTCTTGGTGTTGATGCAAAATTCCCACTGAAGTGCATGTCGTTACATGACTTAAGGCTACCTACTCACAGAGTGTCCACTCCACTGCCACACCCATTTTCTGGCCACCTTGAAATGACTGAGCTGTCTTACTGTTCCCAACATTCCTCAGGGGTACGTGACCACCATAGCCTCCCTTCTGAAGTTTAGGAACCTAAGTAGTACTAGCAATAGCAGTTTATCCAAAATCCATTTGCTCCATCAACAAACTCCGAGCAAGCGCTGAGAATTAGTTTCAAGACTTCTACATATATTTACAGGGAGCTTTTTGTTTGCTTGTTTGTTTTTAAAGCAGATGGAGTAGTGCGATGTTTCCCTGAGGCTACCAGGGCTGCGAGGCAGGCAGGCAGAGCCCTGGCATGGGTGGCACAGGGGACCCCGGGCGCTGACGGCTGCCACCAGCGCAGGCCAGCTCGGAACTGGCAGGCAGGGCTGCACCCTGCGTCTGCCACAACAGCTGCAGCTTCTGCAGCCTGAAACACAGCTGGCTCAGGGGTTCAAATTAAGAGCCAAAACCTTTTGCTGCTCAATTTGGGGCAGAGAAAGGTCATCACTTCTAGCATGGCATAAGCCTGCCACTACATTTCTGTGAAGGAAAATCACCTTGTTAGAGTGAAACTCCTGAGTAAAATACTGAAGTGCTTTCAGATTCGTATTATCTGACATTTCTGTGACCTTCTTTTATACCTGCATTGTTTCCTACTGCTGGTTTTGGGCACAAGTTCTGTGTACACTATTCTGGAAACAAAAAAATAACCCAAAACCAACACCCACTCCTCCCCCACCATCACTCCTTCCCCAGCCCCAAGCCTAACAAAACCAGCCTGCAGAATGTGCAGGATTTCAAATGAGAACAAGCATAGATGGGACATCAAAAGATGGATTCTCCTTAGACATTTGTGCATGCAGTGCTCTGCAATCAACTCCTAAATTCTACTCCTGGTACACCAAATATTTGTCTTGGGAACTCCTTGTTCTCCATTCCAACCCTTCTGAGAGGGTAATCGAGGAGTTACTCTACATATTTTAAGCACATGTTGCACTAGTCAAATCCAATGCACAGCATTACTTGACTAACTGAGGCGGTGGCAAGGTCAATTAAGACCTGTTCATGTCTTAATTTGGAGCTCTTCCAACTGCTTGAAAAGTGAAGCCTTGGACGTTGAAGGTTCAGACTAAGGAGAATCCAAAATGTGGATAGCATCTCCCTTCTGCTGGAAGCCTTGAAGTTCACCACTGCAGTCTGCAGCCTACACAGATCATGTGAGTATTGTAAAAGTTCTCCAAGGAAGAACAAGAACGAGGCTAATGCATGCACACAAACGCTGATCAAAAGCACTTGATGCTCTTGGACAAAAATAGGGAACCTTCACTTTTGGAAAGACAAGGTGACTATGGTTGTCTCTACAGTACTAGTAGGAAAATATCCCTGAAGTTTTGCAAAACCTCTTTTCAGGGGTTTGTTAACTTCATCTTTGTTAAGAACTGGGGAACACAGGGAGACCTGTCACTTTTTTTGCAGAATGCCATAGAAACTGCTACACTCACTTCAACAACAGTCCAAGTAACCTTCTCTGCAAATACTGACCATTTGCAGTTCTGGTTGATACAAAACCCCATTACCTAAGAAAGGAACAACTCGGCAAGCAGTTTGCAAAGATGAACAACTTAGCACGACTGCGGCTGATGACATGCCCTGACCTTTTTTGCCTTCAGCTATGGGTGCCGTACCCTCCTACCCTCACACATGCCACTCAAAGCTCCTTGCGTGGAGCTCTCGCACCACCTATGACAGCAACTGTGCCAAGCCGCCACCCTTCTTCAGCACCATCGCACCTACCACAAGGTAGCTGAATCAGAGGGAAAAGGAGGTCGCCAATGGAGGGAAGTTGTACCCCCTGACAGCTAAGCTCCAACTACGGTGTCGCTTATGTCCTTCCCAGGACGGGCGGGAAAACGCCTCGGCGCAGCGCAGCGCTGGCCGGGAGCGGCCGGCACGGCACCGAGCGCGCTCCCCACTTCCCTCCCGCCCGCGCCGCTGCGGAGACCCCGGGTTCGCCGGAATCGGCCACATGCTGCACGGAGGGCAGCGCGGCAAAGGCGGCCTCCCCTCGTCGCCCGGGGAAGGCCGGCCTCGGATCCCCGCTCTCTCCACCGGCACGGGCAGTGCCAGCAGCCTCTCGCTGTGGCCGCCGCTGGCCGAAAGCCTCGCCGCGCACCGCCCGGCCGGCCCCGCCGCTCCGCGGGGTCACACGGCACCTGCCGTGGGCGGCCGCCAAGCGACAGGAAGCAGAAGCGCTCACCGCCGCGCCGCTCGCCGCCCCGCCCGGGCGCTCCTCTCCTCGCGCTACTACGATGGCGCCTGCCCGCCCCGCCTTCCCCGTCGCCTGCGGCGCAACGCGGCTGCTCCGAGCCACGCAGCACGCGTGCGGCCGGGCCCTGCCGAGCTGCCGGCGGAGCCGGGGCACAGCCCGGGCGGGAGAGCTTCCGGCGAGGCTGGGCGGGCGGCGAGCGCGGCCGAGCGTGAGCGCGCCCAGGCGGGCGGCGGGCGGCGGCGCGATGGAGAGCTAGATGGAGGCGGCAGCACCGCGCGGCATAAAATAGCTGATCGTCCGGCAGCCGCCCGCTCCGCAGCCCCTCGGCTGCTGTCGAGAAGGGCCCCAGCCCTGGCCGCGCCGGTGGCGAGGCGGCTCCGCAGCCCGCGGGCAGCCCTGGCGGGGCAGGGGAGCACTGCGGGCAGCCCCGGGGCCGCGCAGCCGTCTGCAACGCGCGGTGGGAGCCGCTGGGAACTATTTTACACGTCCCGGGGGGCTGGAGAGGAGCACGGAGACCACGCGGCAGGTCGCTGCCGTTAGGGAAAATTAATCCACGATGCCTGAGGTTTATATCCGAAAAGGAGACAGAGGAGTCCTGCAACATTCTTCGACTACAGGGAGAGTCCATGGGGCTTTTCCCATGGCGTCTGTCAAACGGTTGCGGGATGCAGCCCCCTTTTGATGCCAAGTTCCCGGCCACAGCACCCTCTTCCTTTTCCCCACTGGCTGAGGTATTCGGGAGATACAGACTTCCGGAACTGCCTACTCTATGCGCCCCCCTCTAATATGCACCCCCCTCTTGGCATCGAGAAGAAAGAAAAGAACCCCATTCCTAATGCTCTTAAGTCTTTGTTGCCTTGCTCTAGGTTCAGGAATTTAACACGGCCTTGATTAATCAACAGTCTCTAATGATTAGTAACAGTTCTAGAGAACTCCTAGTTTCTTCTGTTACTTCACTAGCCATAACTTCCTAGCCTTGTCTACAGGCCGATTCACACGGTCTCTTTGTAAAGACTCATCCATCTCATTCCTTTTAATCCCTCCTCTTTTTATTTGCTCTGTATTTGTCTTTACAAACCTTAATTACCATGGATTTAATTTTTTCTTCTGGAGTCTTCTTGGGTTTTGCTATTATTTGCAGTGACATCCTTTTCTGTCCTTTTGTAGTCATTTCTGGATCAGGTAGGCATGGCTGCTAGCGGCATCCCCTTGAGCACCTGCTGAAAGAGCTGCAGCCAGCATGGTGTCACACATGGTAAAAAGATGAGAGTTGCTATAGCATATAAGAGGAGGAATCGTATTCATTTAGCCCAGAGCTGGCCAGTTAACCATGAAAACATGTCCCATCCCCATCCTTTCAACATTTGGACAGGTCCACGAGCTGACGTTATTTCCTTTGTTATTTGTTTGACCACTTTTCCGCTGTCATCTGCTTGCAAACAGCAGCTCGAGTCATTTAATTTCCCACAAACTCCTCCTTCTTCTGCTAACAGATAATCTAATACCATCCAATGTTGAATTACCGCTTTCCTCATTTAAGTGGGTTGCTCAGCAAAAAGGTCAAGCGCTGTGGCTGGCTGGTTGGTAATTATTTCTGAGACAGCTTGTAACCTAATTATCTCCTTCAAATGATAAATGGGTTCCCAGGCATCTGGGATTAATTCCTTAGGTTTCCAAGGGGCTGGTCCATCGTGTTGGGTAACTTGTTCTGTTGGCCGTTCATCATTTCCCCGTTTTGGGGTGCTCCCTCCAGCCAGGGCTGCATCAGCTGACTGCTTTTCTCTAATTAAATCATCACAGATTTTGATTCCTAAGCGATTTCCCAGAACTTGTAGTAGCAAAAAGAACAACAGTCTACTAAATATACCATATCCCTGACCAGTTTGGAGGTAACCTGAGCTAAGCATGTTGGCCACAAATCCAATACTGTCCTTTCAAAGCCCGTGTTCCATTAGCAAAGGAACCTACCCATGGTCATCAATTGGTGGCTCAAAATACAGCAGGATTCCCGGGCCTAACGGTCCTCCAACAAGAGTTGCCCCACCATAAGGGTCCCAGCATTTGCATTTCCAAGCTCCCGCACAGGGTTCCCACCTACATTTACATCTGCAAGCTGCTTGGTTGGATTTGGAGCAGAACTCACTAAAAGGCTTTGAGTTCCAATCCGGTGTGGCCATTCCCACTGATAATCACAAACAACATGTCTTCTACTTGTGGAATTTTTGTGGGGACTGCTCAAAAACAGGTGGTCAAAAAAACCCCTTGTCCCTCCCCATTGCTTTACAGGCTTCCAAATATTTTTGGTAAGTGTGATAAGAACGCCTTACGCAGCTACTGTTAGTGAGCCGAACAGGTATTTGATTGCATTTGCCTTGATATTTGGAACAATTGGAAGGAGGGCAATTGGGGGTCCAAACCCAGTTGTTCAAGCCCAGAGGGAAAGTCAATTGACAATTGCCTTTTCCTACAAAGACACGCCCTATCCTATTTAGGCAATAAGTGCCTGTTGGAGAAGAATGAAGTGGCCATGAACTTCCTTCTTTGGCCCCAAATCCCATCCCACTGTGGCCCTCACATTGACCCACCATTTAGGTTCAGCTGGGCTAGCCAACTATGGCCACTCTTCAGATCCTCCTGGCCTTCCACAGAGCCAGCAATTGCTAAGGTTAAAAACTTTTGCTACTTCTTCTCCTAAGGCTGCAAATTGATTCTCCCACTCCTGGCCTAAACTCAGCTGACCATATCAAAGTAGAATTAGTAAGGAAAATGTTTTAATAGTGTCATCTAATTAGCTAGTCTAATTTTCCCGTTGTCTTCTGCAGCACCTGTGGCAATTGAAGACACAGAAACCACTTAACGTAACAAAATGGCCACAAGTATTAGCCCCCAAGTGAGTGGAGATTCTAGAGGAGGGATGCCTTTACAGTCTATTTCAGCAGACGGTCTGAAGGTAGGACTGCGGGGCTTCTTCCGATGTCGAAGCACTGCCTACTGCTCCGGCCCACTCCTGCAGAGTGTCAGTCACGGCCTCCCGGCCTTCTCCTCCAGCTGAGATGTGCAAATCTCTGAGGCTTCAGAGACCTTGACCCGAGAGTGATGGGTTCACCTGTGTTCAGCTTACTTGACGGCTGTTTCTGTCGTCAGTGACACTTGGAATGGGCCACACCATTTCACCAGCACTGGCGCTTCTTTCTACTCCTTAACTAGGACTCAATCTCCTGGTTGGATGTTAAAAGCAGCAAAGTCCAAAGGCCGGGCTTGCGCCAGCTGAGCTTCCTGTTGAAGGGGTTTCACAAGAAGCAGGATCCTGGCCACAGATGGTTTTAAAAATGCATCACTTGCCTCTACCCCCCCACTAGGTGGAGACTTACCAGGGCAATTGCAAACAACGATTGAAAGGGAGATAACTGAATCTCTCTTCTGGGTTGGGCCCTCATTCTCACCAAAGCCAATGTCCAAAGCCCTACCCATGGCATCTTGGTTTCTATTACCAGCTTCAAAAGGTGTTTATTTCTCTCTTCATTGTTTTCTACCCGAGCCGAGCTCTGGGGGTGCCAGGGCCTATGGAGGTTCCATTGTGTTCCTAAAGAAGCCAAAACCCCTTGAAGGATCTTTCCTGCAAAATGAGTTCCCCTATCTGAATCTATTGCTTCTACAATGCTGTATCTTGGAATGATTTGTTCCAAAAATGCCTTAAGAACTGATCCTGTCATTACTGAAGTAGTTGGAAATACTTCTGGCCACCTTGCTAGCTGACATACGATTACCAGAAGATATTAAGCCTTGCCACTTGGGGCATCTCCGGAAAATCCACCTGGCATCTTTGGAAGGGCCATGCAGCCCAAGGCCTCCCTCCTCTAGCAAGTTACTTTGTAACTTGGCTGTTGGCTTTAGCACAGATCAAGCAACCTTCAACAGCTCCTTTTGCCAGTCTAAAAAGACCCCCAGCAACATACATCATGAGATAGGCTTCTGCCAATCCTCAGGAAGTGCAAGGACTCTCTTAATGGAGTTGCTTTAATATTGGTAGGGCCAAAGGTTCTGGTATCTCTTGTTTGCCATCCCTTGGAAACCAATTCTTGCCTTTTTTCTCTGCCACACGACTTTTAACTGTATGTCAAACTGCTGTGGTAGAAAAGACAGCTTCCTGGGCAGTGATGGAGTCACGGGGAGCAAAGGGGGCATCTTGGAGAGTTCTGGCAGAAGTGTGGCTTTCTGAGTTTCTTCATCCACCAAAAAGGAGACAGAGGAGTCCTGTAACATTCTTCAACTCCAGGGAGAGGCCATGGGGCTTTTGCCATGGAGTCTCTCAAATGATTGCGGGAAGCAGCCCCCTTCTGATGTTAAGTTCCTGGCAACAGCACCCTCTGAGGTACTCGGGAATTACAGACTTCCGGAACTGCCTACTCTATGCCCCCCTCTAATATGCACTCCCCTTTTGGAATGGAAAAGGAAGAAAACCAAACTATTCCTAATGCTGGGAAGTCTTTGCTGCCTTGCTCTAGGTTCAGGAATTTAGCAGGGCCTTGGCTGAGCAACAGTCTCTGTTGATTAGTAACAGTTTCTAGAACGAATACTTTCTTCTGTTACTTCCCCCCCTGTAAATTCCTAGCCTTGTCTAAGGAGAGATTCACACGGTCTCTTTGTAAAGACACATCTATCTTACTCCTTTCACTCCCACACCTTCCTTGCGGTGGAACGGCTCTCCCCGGCACAGCACCTGGCACAAAACCCCCGTATACGCACACACACACCTGCACTTACCCTGCACTCCACTGCACACACACACACACACACACCTCCCGCACACTAACACCCCCTCTACATCCCCACCATGCTACTTGCAGTGGCCCCGCCCCTGCCATCCCCACCGGCTGGCAGCACCCACTCCTCGCATGCTTCCCCATGCCTTGCATTTCCTTGCTGCCCCCTCTGTAGCCTTCCCTCAACCTGCCTTTTCTCCCCTGCCTTGCACTGACTTGCTCACCCATCCCCCACCTGACTTCCTTTCACATTCGTCTAGGTCTGGCCTCATCTTTCCTTTTCCTTCTAGGACCCTCATTGCCTTGCCTCGCCTCGCAAAGCCACCACTTGCCTTGCCTTGCCCTTGAACCCCTCCCTTGCCTTGCATGACCTTGCTCACCTCTCCCCCACCTGGAATTCAACACCCCTTTTCAATGACATTTCTGGGCCTTGCCCTGCCCTTTCTGCTCCTCCGAGGAATCTCAAAGCTCTCAAGCATCTCCGGTGTTTCAGGATCCCATGAGAGGAAGACCAGGGGAGGACGCATGTTGCCACACTCATCTCTGTGGGCAGCCTTTGTCTGGGAGCAATCCTTGCATGTCTTGAACCTTGGAGGGGCAATTCACATTTTGCCCTTGAGCTCGGGGACCAGAAAGAGAGTTCTTTTGCATACAAGGGAAAGCAGGTAGCTCAAGTCTTTTAGGTACAGAGGAGAGATGACCCACGCGGGATCAAGGCCACACAGAGCACTTGGTCCTGGCCACTTTTGTGTACCAGCAGTCCTTGAATGTACTTCTCACCTGCCTTGCCTGGCCTTGCCTTGGCAACACAACAGTTGCCTTGCCTTGCCCTGCTAGCCCTCTGGAGCCTTGCATTCCTTTGCACGGCCATGCCCAGCACATGACCTGCCTACTGTTTTCCTCCAGGGCCTTGGCTTGCTGAGCCCTTCCTGTTTCTGCCTGGCCTTCCCATCAGTGGCCCTTCCTTCCTACAGCCAGCCTTGCCTCTAACTTCTGGACCTTCTCTTGTCTACCACTCCATTTGCTTTCCCCTCACTGCTCTGGCCTTGCCTACCTCTCCCTTGACTTGCCCACAATTGCCTGCACTCGGTTTGCAGCGCCTTGCCTGCATGGAAGGCAAGGGAAAGAGTGGTAGGCCGGGCAAAGCAAAGCCAGCAAGTTGGAGGCAGTGCGAGGCAAGGCAGACGCAGGCAAAGGAAGCAGAGCAAGGGTACCTTAAGAAGAACTAGACAAGGCAAGGCCAAGAGACTCGGAGTGCCTTTCCTTGGGAAGGCAAGGACATAGTGCCAGTGTTGCTGGAGCAGATGTTAAGGTACTGTGGGGAGGAATAGTCCAGCAAGACATTTCTCTTCTGGCCCCTGTGCGTGTGGGGGCAATTGTTGGACATATTCAATACTGGAGGCGGATCAGTCGCTGGATGTGTTGTATTTTGGAGGAGGGGATGCCGTTTCTTTGGAGATGGGCTTGTAGTTGCTCTCTTTGGCAAGGAAGGCAGGTTTGGATGTGCACATCAGGTACTCCTAGGGATTTTAAAGGCTTTTCCCAACAGGCAGAGCTCTCTCTGGGTTCGAGCTGTTGAGCTGTCAGTGGGAATGCAAAGGCCAAGCTCTTAAGCTATTTGTCCTGGTGCCTTCAGTGTGTGAGCAGTCCCTGGTGCCGTTGCCTTTGGATCCTGACTCTGGGAGAGGGAAGGCTTAGGATGGTACCTAGAGCTGAGAAGGAGAGTGCTGAGAACAGCGTGTGTGCTGCTAGTTTGAGGGGTGCAGGTGAAGTTGTAGGCAGCAAGATCTTCCTCAGCTGGCACTGTTTTGAGCCCTGTTTTTGCCAGATGGTTTCAAGTTGGTGGGCGGAATCTGCGAGAGGGAAAAGATTTGTTTGGGCCATTTGTTTGGTCTGGCTCTTGGAGTGTGGTGTAAAGAAGAGTGTGCTCTTGGAAGGGGAAGATGAGGGCAACCTTTTTGTCCTGACACCGTTGATTTGAGTGCAGGGCCGTTTGCAAGTTGCCTCTGTCTGCCCTTGGGGTGGTTTCGAGCTGGGCCAGGTGCTTGGCCTTCTTTTGCAAGTCTGCAGCGCCGTCGTGTGGTTGTTTCCATGAGCGCTGACAGTGCCCGGCAAAAAGCGCTTGGCTGGCGCGGCCCCAGTCGTGTGGAAGCAGTTGGTGGAAGAGCTCCGCTGTGCATGCTGCCTCTTGGAGACATAAAAGTATGTAACCCTGCGCGTAGCGGGGAAGCAAGACGAATCTTTTCATTGTTGGCTGAGCAGTTTCTAAGCGGCAAAAGTAAAGGCAGTTTCAGCACGGCCTCTTTCTTTCAGAACCTTTTCTGTGCCATCATGAACATGCTCAACATGCCACTCGCACCCGCTGAACTGCATCAAAGGCCCTGGAGATAGGCGCTTTCCTTCAAGCTCTCTGTAGCATCCTACCCTCCACCTCTGGCGGATCCCAAAGCCCTTCCAAACATCCAGCAGCTGCACGCAGAGAACAAGTGCTAGAACAAGGCGTTGGCCTTCCTAGTCCTTTTAAAGTCTGTGAACTAGGCGAAACATTCCAGTGAGCAGCACTTTCCTTCGCAACTATATCTAGAGCATCATCACATTCTCTCCAAGTGGGTAAGTCCACCCTTGCAGCGCAGCGTTTGCAGCCACAGTTCGGACTGAGAGATAGGCCAGGTGAGAAAGCATTTCTTGACTATCCCTCTTCTCTGGAAGACTTGATACTCGCAGCGCGACCACGTCCACACACCTTCAGTGTGGCCAGGTTCAAGCAGCTAGAGCTCCCAGAGATGGGAGAGTCAGGAGAGAAGACGTTCCAAAAGTACCGTGTACTTACAGCAGCATTAAAACTGTGCACAGCAGTCTGCAGCACTGTAGACTGCGGCTTCTCCGACAGACGAGCCATCCCATTGTTGCCTCTCGCAGCCTGCTTGCTAGCTGCTCTCCTGAAGAAAAGAACTAGAAGAAAAAGCCAATGCTGGGCTGCACCTTCCCCTTGCCTTACGTAAAGCCACCTAAACTCCCCGCTGCACTCTCTACTTCCCCTCTCCTTGGAAGCGACCACTGTGTTTGCTGCATCTCGAAGCCTAAAGTTAAGCGCCAGTGGTTTTGGGGATGGTTGGAAGAGGGATAAGTAGTAGCACAAGGAAGTAGTTGTCGTTGAACTTCCTCCTTCTCAATGCTAACGTGAATTGGGCAGGCAGGCGAGTGCTAGCCACGCTCCTTTCTCAGTTTGTACGCTGCGGACACGAGTCCGGTGCTCTGCGCCTTCGTTCGGCCTCTTTAGTACCCATGTCGCTCTTTCATTCAGCCGGAGTCGAAGCGTCGTCTACTTCTCGCCCAGAGAGCACGGTGCCGGCAGCGAAATGCCCCAGCCGACTGCTTCTGCCGACACACGCCTGGTCTATGCACTTTCCCTCGCAGCGACATACAGCAGCACTTTCGGTCTTTCTTGTCGTCCAAATGGAAAGGGAAAGATTCTCTGCTATGTCCCGCCCAGAGAACAGTTTTAGGTCAACCAGCACGCCCAGAGCTTGTCCTCGACGCGTGGAAACTTGTGTTTGCACCACATTCAAGTGGTAGCCGTCTTTCCTTTACAGGCTGCAGAACGCCGTCAGATCCCGGTGCTCTCTGCACCTGCCTTCTCAGTCCCAATACCGCCGCGCACAATACAGCTTTGCAGGAAGCAAACACGCGGATAGTCATGTCGCTCAGAAGAACGTGCCAGGACGAAAAGATGTTCTTCCTTTCTCCTCGTCGCCCATATTGTGGTGCTGTATTAAAAGCCTTGGCCAGCGAAAGGCTAATCCAGCAAGTGTTTCTCACCTGATGCATTTCGCTGAGGGAGAGCTGAGGAAAATCCTTGCACAGCACACTGCGGATGCGTGCAGTACACATGCTGAAGAGAGCCACAGCTAAAAGCAATCGCTGGGCTTCAGTTCTGTCCAGACGGCAGAAGGCGAAGAACGAAGCAGCTGGGAACCGCGTTAACGTACTCAGTGGACCGAATTTCAAATGTTCAGCCAAGAGCTGCTTCACAAGCAGATTCAGCTGAGAATGCTCTGGCTGGTTCACAAAGTAAGGCGTAGCCGTTGCACTCTATCACACTATCAGGCCAGAAGAAGTTTCTTACACCTTCAATGCTGCAGAGTCCATGCAGCTGGAGCACACGCAGTAGGACGCGTCCAGATAGACGGCGTTCTTCAAGTACCCCCCTCCTCCAAGCAGCCTTGAAACTGAGCACAACACACTGCGGCTCGGGAGCTTCCTTCTCAGATAGACGTGCCGTCACGTTATTCACTCTCGCAGCTCCGTTGCCCACTAGCAGCAGGTGCTACCAAAGCAAAATGCTCCAGAAGTAAAAAGCACTGCCGGGCTGCACTTTCCCTTGCCTCACGTAAAGCACTGTAAACTGTCCGCTGTACTCTGTATATCCATTCTCCGCTGCATCTACCACTGTCATCTCTGCATCTCGAAGCATAAAGCTCGGCACAATTCTTCCCAGGGAAAGCTGGAAGAGAAATAGGTAGCAGCACAAGTAGCTGCAAGTGGAACTTTTGTTTTCAACTGCTAACGTGAATCCGCAAAGAAGCGAGCGGCAGCCACGCTTCTTCTTGCAGCCTGTGCGATGCGCACACCAGCTCGGTGCTCTGCGCCCTCATTCGTATGCTCTTCGTACCATGTCGCGCTTTTCATTCTGCCGGAGTCGAAGCGTCGTCTACTTCTCGCCCGGAGAGCACGGTGCCGGAAGAGAAATGCCCCAGCCGACTGCCCTTCCGAAACACACCAGGGCTATGCACTTTTCTCGCAGCGACATACAGCAGCACTTTCGGTCTTTTCTTGTCGTCCAAATGTAAAGGGAAAGATTCTCAGCAATGTCGGGCACAGAGAACAGTTTTAGGTCAACAAGCACGCCCAGAGCTTGCCCGCGACTCGTGGAAACTTGTGTTTGCACACATTCCAGTGGCAGCCCTCTTTCCTTTACAGCCTGCAGAGCGCCGTCAGATCGCGGTGCTCTCTGCACCTGCCTTCTCCCTTTCAAGTACCACTGCGCAGAATATAGCCTTGCAGGAAGCAATGACGCGGATAGTCGTCTCGCAGAGAAGAACGTGCAAAGACGAAAAGATGTTCTTCTTTGCTCCTCCTCGTCGCCCAGATTGTGGTGCTGTACTGAAAGCCATGGCCAGCGAAAGGCTAATCCAGCAAGTGTTTCTCACCTGATGCATTTCGCTGAGGGAGAGCTGAGGAAAATCCTTGCACAGCACACTGCGGATGCGTGCAGTACACATGCTGAAGAGCGGCAAAACTCAAAGCCATCGCTGGGCTTCAGTTCTGTCCAGACCGCAGAAGGCGAAGAACGAAGTAGCTGGGCACCGCGTTAACGTACTCAGTGGACCGAATTTCAAATGTTCAGCCAAAAGCTGCTTCATAAGCAGATTCAGCTGAGAATGCTCTGGCTGCTTCACAAAGTAAGGCGCAGCCGTTTCCATTCATCACACTACCTGGCCAGAAGCAGTATCCTACACCTTCAATGCTGCAGCGTCCATGCAGCTGGAGCACACGCAGTAGGACGCGTCGAGATAGAAGGCGGTCTTCAAGTACCCCCTTCTCCAAGCAGCCTTGAAACTGAGCACAACACACTGCGGCTCGGGAGCTTCCTTCTCAGATAGACGTGCCGTCACGTTATTCACTCTCACAGCTCCGTTGCCCACTTGCAGCAGCTGCTACCAAAGCAAAATGCTCCAGAAGTAAAAAGCACTGCCGGGCTGTACTTTCGCCTTGCCGCACGTGAAGCACCATAAACTGTCCGCTGTACTCTGTATTTCCCTTCTCCGCCGCATCTACCACTGTCATCTCTGCATCTCGAAGCATAAAGCTCGGCACAATTCTTCCCAGGGAAAGCTGGAAGAGAAATAGGTAGCAGCACAAGTAGCTGCAAGTGGAACTTTTGTTTTCAACTGCTAACGTGAATCCGCAAAGAAGCGAGCGGCAGCCACGCTTCTTCTTGCAGCCTGTGCGATGCGCACACCAGCTCGGTGCTCTGCGCCCTCATTCGTATGCTCTTCGTACCATGTCGCGCTTTTCATTCTGCCGGAGTCGAAGCGTCGTCTACTTCTCGCCCGGAGAGCACGGTGCCGGAAGAGAAATGCCCCAGCCGACTGCCCTTCCGAAACACACCAGGGCTATGCACTTTTCTCGCAGCGACATACAGCAGCACTTTCGGTCTTTTCTTGTCGTCCAAATGTAAGGGGAAAGATTCTCAGCAATGTCGGGCACAGAGAACAGTTTTAGGTCAACAAGCACGCCCAGAGCTTGCCCGCGACTCGTGGAAACTTGTGTTTGCACACATTCCAGTGGCAGCCCTCTTTCCTTTACAGCCTGCAGAGCGCCGTCAGATCGCGGTGCTCTCTGCACCTGCCTTCTCCCTTCCAAGTACCACTGCGCACAATACAGCCTTGCAGGAAGCAAAGGCGCGGATAGTCGTCTCGCAGAGAAGAACGTGCAAAGACGAAAAGATGTTCTTCATTGCTCCTCCTCGTCGCCCAGATTGTGGTGCTGTACTGAAAGCCATGGCCAGCGAAAGGCTAATCCAGCAAGTGTTTCTCACCTGATGCATTTCGCTGAGGGAGAGCTGAGGAAAATCCTTGCACAGCACACTGCGGATGCGTGCAGTACACATGCTGAAGAGCGGCAAAACTCAAAGCCATCGCTGGGCTTCAGTTCTGTCCAGACCGCAGAAGGCGAAGAACGAAGCAGCTGGGCACCGCGTTAACGTACTCAGTGGACCGAATTTCAAATGTTCAGCCAAAAGCTGCTTCATAAGCAGATTCAGCTGAGAATGCTCTGGATGGTTCACAAAGTAAGGCGTAGCCGTTGCACTCTATCACACTATCAGGCCAGAAGAAGTTTCTTACACCTTCAATGCTGCAGAGTCCATGCAGCTGGAGCACACCAAGAAGGACGCGTCCAGATAGACGGCGTTCTTCAAGTACCCCCCTCCTCCAAGCAGCCTTGAAACTGAGCACAACACACTGCGGCTCGGGAGCTTCCTTCTCAGATAGACGTGCCGTCACGTTATTCACTCTCGCAGCTCCGTTGCCCACTTGCAGCAGCTGCTACCAAAGCAAAATGCTCCAGAAGTAAAAAGCACTGCCGGGCTGTACTTTCGCCTTGCCGCACGTGAAGCACCATAAACTGTCCGCTGTACTCTGTATTTCCCTTCTCCGCCGCATCTACCACTGTCATCTCTGCATCTCGAAGCATAAAGCTCGGCACAATTCTTCCCAGGGAAAGCTGGAAGAGAAATAGGTAGCAGCACAAGTAGCTGCAAGTGGAACTTTTGTTTTCAACTGCTAACGTGAATCCGCAAAGAAGCGAGCGGCAGCCACGCTTCTTCTTGCAGCCTGTGCGATGCGCACACCAGCTCGGTGCTCTGCGCCCTCATTCGTATGCTCTTCGTACCATGTCGCGCTTTTCATTCTGCCGGAGTCGAAGCGTCGTCTACTTCTCGCCCGGAGAGCACGGTGCCGGAAGAGAAATGCCCCAGCCGACTGCCCTTCCGAAACACACCAGGGCTATGCACTTTTCTCGCAGCGACATACAGCAGCACTTTCGGTCTTTTCTTGTCGTCCAAATGTAAGGGGAAAGATTCTCAGCAATGTCGGGCACAGAGAACAGTTTTAGGTCAACAAGCACGCCCAGAGCTTGCCCGCGACTCGTGGAAACTTGTGTTTGCACACATTCCAGTGGCAGCCCTCTTTCCTTTACAGCCTGCAGAGCGCCGTCAGATCGCGGTGCTCTCTGCACCTGCCTTCTCCCTTCCAAGTACCACTGCGCACAATACAGCCTTGCAGGAAGCAAAGGCGCGGATAGTCGTCTCGCAGAGAAGAACGTGCAAAGACGAAAAGATGTTCTTCATTGCTCCTCCTCGTCGCCCAGATTGTGGTGCTGTACTGAAAGCCATGGCCAGCGAAAGGCTAATCCAGCAAGTGTTTCTCACCTGATGCATTTCGCTGAGGGAGAGCTGAGGAAAATCCTTGCACAGCACACTGCGGATGCGTGCAGTACACATGCTGAAGAGCGGCAAAACTCAAAGCCATCGCTGGGCTTCAGTTCTGTCCAGACCGCAGAAGGCGAAGAACGAAGCAGCTGGGCACCGCGTTAACGTACTCAGTGGACCGAATTTCAAATGTCCAGCCAAAAGCTGCTTCATAAGCAGATTCAGCTGAGAATGCTCTGGCTGGTTCTCAAAGTAAGGCGTAGCCGTTGCACTCTATCACACTATCAGGCCAGAAGAAGTTTCTTACACCTTCAATGCTGCAGAGTCCATGCAGCTGGAGCACACCAAGAAGGACGCGTCCAGATAGACGGCGTTCTTCAAGTACCCCCCTCCTCCAAGCAGCCTTGAAACTGAGCACAACACACTGCGGCTCGGGAGCTTCCTTCTCAGATAGACGTGCCGTCACGTTATTCACTCTCGCAGCTCCGTTGCCCACTTGCAGCAGCTGCTACCAAAGCAAAATGCTCCAGAAGTAAAAAGCACTGCCGGGCTGTACTTTCGCCTTGCCGCACGTGAAGCACCATAAACTGTCCGCTGTACTCTGTATTTCCCTTCTCCGCCGCATCTACCACTGTCATCTCTGCATCTCGAAGCATAAAGCTCGGCACAATTCTTCCCAGGGAAAGCTGGAAGAGAAATAGGTAGCAGCACAAGTAGCTGCAAGTGGAACTTTTGTTTTCAACTGCTAACGTGAATCCGCAAAGAAGCGAGCGGCAGCCACGCTTCTTCTTGCAGCCTGTGCGATGCGCACACCAGCTCGGTGCTCTGCGCCCTCATTCGTATGCTCTTCGTACCATGTCGCGCTTTTCATTCTGCCGGAGTCGAAGCGTCGTCTACTTCTCGCCCGGAGAGCACGGTGCCGGAAGAGAAATGCCCCAGCCGACTGCCCTTCCGAAACACACCAGGGCTATGCACTTTTCTCGCAGCGACATACAGCAGCACTTTCGGTCTTTTCTTGTCGTCCAAATGTAAGGGGAAAGATTCTCAGCAATGTCGGGCACAGAGAACAGTTTTAGGTCAACAAGCACGCCCAGAGCTTGCCCGCGACTCGTGGAAACTTGTGTTTGCACACATTCCAGTGGCAGCCCTCTTTCCTTTACAGCCTGCAGAGCGCCGTCAGATCGCGGTGCTCTCTGCACCTGCCTTCTCCCTTCCAAGTACCACTGCGCACAATATAGCCTTGCAGGAAGCAAAGGCGCGGATAGTCGTCTCGCAGAGAAGAACGTGCAAAGACGAAAAGATGTTCTTCCTTTCTCCTCCTTGTCGCCCAGATTGTGGTGCTGTACTGAAAGCCATGGCCAGCGAAAGGCTAATCCAGCAAGTGTTTCTCACCTGATGCATTTCGCTGAGGAAAATCCTTGCACAGCACACTGTGGATGCGTGCAGTACACATGCTGAAGAGCGGCAAAACTCAAAGCCATCGCTGGGCTTCAGTTCTGTCCAGACCGCAGAAGGCGAAGAACGAAGCAGCTGGGCACCGCGTTAACGTACTCAGTGGACCGAATTTCAAATGTCCAGCCAAAAGCTGCTTCATAAGCAGATTCAGCTGAGAATGCTCTGGCTGCTTCACAAAGTAAGGCGCAGCCGTTTCCATTCATCACACTACCTGGCCAGAAGCAGTATCCTACACCTTCAATGCTGCAGCGTCCATGCAGCTGGAGCACACGCAGTAGGACGCGTCGAGATAGAAGGCGGTCTTCAAGTACCCCCTTCTCCAAGCAGCCTTGAAACTGAGCACAACACACTGCGGCTCGGGAGCTTCCTTCTCAGATAGACGTGCCGTCACGTTATTCACTCTCGCAGCTCCGTTGCCCACTTGCAGCAGCTGCTACCAAAGCAAAATGCTCCAGAAGTAAAAAGCACTGCCGGGCTGTACTTTCGCCTTGCCGCACGTGAAGCACCATAAACTGTCCGCTGTACTCTGTATTTCCCTTCTCCACCGCATCTACCACTGTCATCTCTGCATCTCGAAGCATAAAGCTCGGCACAATTCTTCCCAGGGAAAGCTGGAAGAGAAATAGGTAGCAGCACAAGTAGCTGCAAGTGGAACTTTTGTTTTCAACTGCTAACGTGAATCCGCAAAGAAGCGAGCGGCAGCCACGCTTCTTCTTGCAGCCTGTGCGATGCGCACACCAGCTCGGTGCTCTGCGCCCTCATTCGTATGCTCTTCGTACCATGTCGCGCTTTTCATTCTGCCGGAGTCGAAGCGTCGTCTACTTCTCGCCTGAGAGCACGGTGCCGGCAGAGAAACGCTCCGGGCTTCTGCCTCTGCCGAAACACGCCTGGGCTATCCCTCTCAGCGTTAAGTAGCACAAAATGCTGTCTGCGTTGTGGTCTTAATCTTAAGGGAAAGATTCTCGGCTTCGGCTAGCACAGAGAACTTTGCTGGGACAATACATGTGTTTTATTATCCTTTCTCGCAAGAAGACTATGGTGCTTCTTTGGAACTGTTGGCCAGTGTAAGGCTAATCCAGCAAGTGCTTCTCTCCTGACACATTTCTCTGAGCGAGAGCTTCGGCGGACAGTTGGGCTCTGCGAAGCAGAAAGTCTGTGCTTGCACGTAGCGCTGAGGAGAATCTGTGCACAGCGCGCTCTGGATGCGTGCAGTACACACACTAAAGAGAGCCAAAGCTCAATGTCTCAGTTCTGTCCAGCGCCGGAAACTGAGAAGAACGCAGCCCCAGAGCTCTGGGCTGGAGTGTGCGATGGTTATGAGCTGTGCCGCTCTTCTGCGTGTCTACTGCACGCATCCATAGTGTACAGTGCAAGGATTTTCCTCAGCTCTCGCTCAGCGAAATGCATTAGAAGGGAAGCACATGCTAGATTAGCCATTCGTTAGCCCACGCTTTCAGTAGAGCACCACAATCTGGGCGACGAGGAAAAGCAAAGAAGAACATCTTTTCGTCTTTGCATGATCTTCTCTGCGAGACATCTCTCCACGTCTTTGCTTCCTGCAAGGCTGTAAGGTGCGCGGTGGTACTTGGAAGGGAGAAGGCAGGTGCAGAGAGCACCGCGATCTGACGGCGCTCTGCAGGCTGTAAAGGAAAGAAAGCTACCACTTGAATATGGTGCAAATACCAATTTCCACGCGTCGCGGGTAAGCTCCGGGTAAGCTTGGTGACCTAAAACTGGGCGCTGAGTGAGACGTAACCGAGAATCTTTCCCTTTGCATTCCGGCTCCAACGCAAACAGAATGTGATGCTACTTAGCGCTGCGAAGGAAAGTGCATAGCCCTGGTGTGTTTGGGAAGAATCAGCAGCCTGGAGCGTTTTTCTGGAGCCTTTCTCCGCTGGCACCGTGCTCTCTGGGCGAGAAGTAGACGACGCTTCGACTCCGGCAGAATGAAAGCGCGACATGGTACGAAGAGCATTAAAGAATGAGGGCAGAGGGCCGAGCTGGTGTGTGCATCGCACAGGCTGCAAGAGGAAGCCTGGCTGTCACTCGCTTGTTTCCGGATTCACGTTAGCGTTTTAAAACAGAAAGTTCCACTTGCAGCTACTTGTGCTGCTGCCTATTTCTCTTCCAGCGTTCCCTGGGAGGAATTGTGCCGAGCTTTATGCTTCGAGATGCAGAGATGACAGTGGTAGATGCGGCGGAGAATGGAAATACAGAGCACAGCGGACAGTTTATGGTGCTTTACGTGAGGCAAGGGAAAGTGCAGCCCGGCAGTGCTTTTTACTTCTGGAGCATTTTGCTTTGGTAGCAGCTGCTGCAAGTGGGCAACGGAGCTGCGAGAGTGAATAACGTGACGGCACGTCTATCTGAGAAGGAAGCTCCCGAGCCGCAGTGTGTTGTGCTCAGTTTCAAGGCTGCTTGGAGGAGGGGGGTACTTGAAGACCGCCTTCTATCTCGACGCGTCCTACTGCGTGTGCTCCAGCTGCATGGACGCTGCAGCATTGAAGGTGTAGGATACTGCTTCTGGCCAGGTAGTGTGATGAATGGAAACGGCTGCGCCTTACTTTGTGAAGCAGCCAGAGCATTCTCAGCTGAATCTGCTTATGAAGCAGCTTTTGGCTGGACATTTGAAATTCGGTCCACTGAGTACGTTAACGCGGTGCCCAGTTGCTTCGTTCTTTGCCTTCTGCGGTCTGGACAAAACTGAAGCCCAGCGATGGCTTTGCGTTTTGGCGCTCTTCAGCGCGAACACTGCACGCATCCACAGTGTGCTGTGCACGGATTTTCCTCAGCTCGACGTACAATCATTTTCTTGCTGTTTCCAGAGTCTAAACTCTTCGTGAAACTCTCGCTCAGCGAGATGCGTCAGGAATGAGGCACTTGCTGGATGAGCTTTTCGCTAGCCAAGACTTTCAATACAGCACCACAATTCAGGCAAGAAGCCGGAGAAAGGAAGATCATCTTTTCGTCCTTCCACGTTCTTCTCTGCGAGATGACGACCCGTGTCTTTGCTTCCTGCAAGGCTGTAAGGGGCGCGGTAGTACTTAGAACTGAGAAGGCAGGTGCAGAGAGCACGGCGGTCTGACGGTGCTCTGCAGGCTGTAAAGGAAAGAAGGCAACCACTTGAATGTGGTGCAAACACAAGTTTCCACGCGTCGCGGGTAAGCTCCGGGTAAGCTTGTTGACCTAAAACTGTGCGAGACGGAGCTGAGACTCTTTCCCTTTACATTTGGACGACAAGAAAGACCGAAAGTGCTGCTGTATGTCGCTGCGAGGGAAAGTGCATAGACCAGGCCTGTGTCGGCAGAAGCAGTCGGCTGGGGCATTTCGCTGCCGGCACCGTGCTCTCTGGGCGAGAAGTAGACGACGCTTCGACTCCGGCTGAATGAAAGAGCGACATGGGTACTAAAGAGGCCGAACGAAGGCGCAGAGCACCGGGCTGGTGTCCGCAGCGTACAAACTGAGAAAGGAGCATGGCTGGCACTCGCCTGCCTGCCCAATTCACGTTAGCATTGAGAAGGAGGAAGTTCAACGACAACTACTTCCTTGTGCTACTACTTATCCTTCTTCCAACCATCCTTGGAAACTTTGGCGCTTAACTTTAGGCTTCGAGATGCAGCAAACACAGTGGTCGCTTCCAAGGAGAGGGGAAGTAGAGAGTGCAGCGGGGAGTTTAGGTGGCTTTACGTAAGGCAAGGGGAAGGTGCAGCCCAGCATTGGCTTTTTCTTCTAGTTCTTTTCTTCAGGAGAGCAGCTAGCAAGCAGGCTGCGAGAGGCAACAATGGGATGGCTCGTCTGTCGGAGAAGCCGCAGTCTACAGTGCTGCAGACTGCTGTGCACAGTTTTAATGCTGCTGTAAGTACACGGTACTTTTGGAACGTCTTCTCTCCTGACTCTCCCATCTCTGGGAGCTCTAGCTGCTTGAACCTGGCCACACTGAAGGTGTGTGGACGTGGTCGCGCTGCGAGTATCAAGTCTTCCAGAGAAGAGGGATAGTCAAGAAATGCTTTCTCACCTGGCCTATCTCTCAGTCCGAACTGTGGCTGCAAACGCTGCGCTGCAAGGGTGGACTTACCCACTTGGAGAGAATGTGATGATGCTCTAGATATAGTTGCGAAGGAAAGTGCTGCTCACTGGAATGTTTCGCCTAGTTCACAGACTTTAAAAGGACTAGGAAGGCCAACGCCTTGTTCTAGCACTTGTTCTCTGCGTGCAGCTGCTGGATGTTTGGAAGGGCTTTGGGATCCGCCAGAGGTGGAGGGTAGGATGCTACAGAGAGCTTGAAGGAAAGCGCCTATCTCCAGGGCCTTTGATGCAGTTCAGCGGGTGCGAGTGGCATGTTGAGCATGTTCATGATGGCACAGAAAAGGTTCTGAAAGAAAGAGGCCGTGCTGAAACTGCCTTTACTTTTGCCGCGTAGAAACTGCTCAGCCAACAATGAAAAGATTCGTCTTGCTTCCCCGCTACGCGCAGGGTTACATCCTTTTATGTCTCCAAGAGGCAGCATGCACAGCGGAGCTCTTCCTCCAACTGCTTCCACACGACTGGGGCCGCGCCAGCCAAGCGCTTTTTGCCGGGCACTGTCAGCGCTCATGGAAACAACCACACGACGGCGCTGCAGACTTGCAAAAGAAGGCCAAGCACCTGGCCCAGCTCGAAACCACCCCAAGGGCAGACAGAGGCAACTTGCAAACGGCCCTGCTCTCAAATCAACGGTGTCAGGACAAAAAGGTTGCCCTCATCTTCCCCTTCCAAGAGCACACTCTTCTTTACACCACACCTCTTTGGCCCAAACAAATCTTTTCCCTCTCGCAGATTCCGCCCACCAACTTGAAACCATCTGGCAAAAACAGGGCTCAAAACAGTGCCAGCTGAGGAAGATCTTGCTGCCTACAACTTCACCTGCACCCCTCAAACTAGCAGCACACACGCTGTTCTCAGCACTCTCCTTCTCAGCTCTAGGTACCATCCTAAGCCTTCCCTCTCCCAGAGTCAGGATCCAAAGGCAACGGCACCAGGGACTGCTCACACACTGAAGGCACCAGGACAAATAGCTTAAGAGCTTGGCCTTTGCATTCCCACTGACAGCTCAACAGCTCGAACCCAGAGAGAGCTCTGCCTGTTGGGAAAAGCCTTTAAAATCCCTAGGAGTACCTGATGTGCACATCCAAACCTGCCTTCCTTGCCAAAGAGAGCAACTACAAGCCCATCTCCAAAGAAACGGCATCCCCTCCTGCAAAATACAACACATCCAGCGACTGATCCGCCTCCAGTATTGAATATGTCCAACAATTGCCCCCACACGCACAGGGGCCAGAAATGTCTTGCTGGACTATTCCTCCCCACAGTACCTTAACATCTGCTCCAGCAACACTGGCACTATGTCCTTGCCTTCCCAAGGAAAGGCACTCCGAGTCTCTTGGCCTTGCCTTGTCTAGTTCTTCTTAAGGTACCCTTGCTCTGCTTCCTTTGCCTACGTCTGCCTTGCCTCGCACTGCCTACAACTTGCTGGCTTTGCTTTGCCCGGCCTACCACTCTTTCCCTTGCCTTCCATGCAGGCAAGGCGCTGCAAACCGAGTGCAGGCAATTGTGGGCAAGTCAAGGGAGAGGTAGGCAAGGCCAGAGCAGTGAGGGGAAAGCAAATGGAGTGGTAGACAAGAGAAGGTCCAGAAGTTAGAGGCAAGGCTGGCTGTAGGAAGGAAGGGCCACTGATGGGAAGGCCAGGCAGAAACAGGAAGGGCTCAGCAAGCCAAGGCCCTGGAGGAAAACAGTAGGCAGGTCATGTGCTGGGCATGGCCGTGCAAAGGAATGCAAGGCTCCAGAGGGCTAGCAGGGCAAGGCAAGGCAACTGTTGTGTTGCCAAGGCAAGGCCAGGCAAGGCAGGTGAGAAGTACATTCAAGGACTGCTGGTACACAAAAGTGGCCAGGACCAAGTGCTCTGTGTGGCCTTGATCCCGCGTGGGTCATCTCTCCTCTGTACCTAAAAGACTTGAGCTACCTGCTTTCCCTTGTATGCAAAAGAACTCTCTTTCTGGTCCCCGAGCTCAAGGGCAAAATGTGAATTGCCCCTCCAAGGTTCAAGACATGCAAGGATTGCTCCCAGACAAAGGCTGCCCACAGAGATGAGTGTGGCAACATGCGTCCTCCCCTGGTCTTCCTCTCATGGGATCCTGAAACACCGGAGATGCTTGAGAGCTTTGAGATTCCTCGGAGGAGCAGAAAGGGCAGGGCAAGGCCCAGAAATGTCATTGAAAAGGGGTGTTGAATTCCAGGTGGGGGAGGGGTGAGCAAGGTCATGCAAGGCAAGGGAGGGGTTCAAGGGCAAGGCAAGGCAAGTGGTGGCTTTGCGAGGCGAGGCAAGGCAATGAGGGTCCTAGAAGGAAAAGGAAAGATGAGGCCAGACCTAGACGAATGTGAAAGGAAGTCAGGTGGGGGATGGGTGAGCAAGTCAGTGCAAGGCAGGGGAGAAAAGGCAGGTTGAGGGAAGGCTACAGAGGAGGCAGCAAGGAAATGCAAGGCATGGGGAAGCATGCGAGGAGTGGGTGCTGCCAGCCGGCGGGGATGGCAGGGGCGGGGCCACTGCAAGTAGCATGGTGGGGATGTGGAGGGGGTGTTAGTGTGCGGGAGGTGTGTGTGTGTGTGTGTGTGCAGTGGAGTGCAGGGTAAGTGCAGGTGTGTGTGTGCGTATACGGGGGTTTTGTGCCAGGTGCTGTGCCGGGGAGAGCCGTTCCACCGCAAGGAAGGTGTGGGCGTGAAAGGAGTAAGATAGATGTGTCTTTACAAAGAGACCGTGTGAATCTCTCCTTAGACAAGGCTAGGAATTTACAGGGGGGGAAGTAACAGAAGAAAGTATTCGTTCTAGAAACTGTTACTAATCAACAGAGACTGTTGCTCAGCCAAGGCCCTGCTAAATTCCTGAACCTAGAGCAAGGCAGCAAAGACTTCCCAGCATTAGGAATAGTTTGGTTTTCTTCCTTTTCCATTCCAAAAGGGGAGTGCATATTAGAGGGGGGCGTAGAGTAGGCAGTTCCGGAAGTCTGTAATTCCCGAGTACCTCAGAGGGTGCTGTTGCCAGGAACTTAACATCAGAAGGGGGCTGCTTCCCGCAATCATTTGAGAGACTCCATGGCAAAAGCCCCATGGCCTCTCCCTGGAGTTGAAGAATGTTACAGGACTCCTCTGTCTCCTTTTTGGTGGATGAAGAAACTCAGAAAGCCACACTTCTGCCAGAACTCTCCAAGATGCCCCCTTTGCTCCCCGTGACTCCATCACTGCCCAGGAAGCTGTCTTTTCTACCACAGCAGTTTGACATACAGTTAAAAGTCGTGTGGCAGAGAAAAAAGGCAAGAATTGGTTTCCAAGGGATGGCAAACAAGAGATACCAGAACCTTTGGCCCTACCAATATTAAAGCAACTCCATTAAGAGAGTTCTTGCACTTCCTGAGGATTGGCAGAAGCCTATCTCATGATGTATGTTGCTGGGGGTCTTTTTAGACTGGCAAAAGGAGCTGTTGAAGGTTGCTTGATCTGTGCTAAAGCCAACAGCCAAGTTACAAAGTAACTTGCTAGAGGAGGGAGGCCTTGGGCTGCATGGCCCTTCCAAAGATGCCAGGTGGATTTTCCGGAGATGCCCCAAGTGGCAAGGCTTAATATCTTCTGGTAATCGTATGTCAGCTAGCAAGGTGGCCAGAAGTATTTCCAACTACTTCAGTAATGACAGGATCAGTTCTTAAGGCATTTTTGGAACAAATCATTCCAAGATACAGCATTGTAGAAGCAATAGATTCAGATAGGGGAACTCATTTTGCAGGAAAGATCCTTCAAGGGGTTTTGGCTTCTTTAGGAACACAATGGAACCTCCATAGGCCCTGGCACCCCCAGAGCTCGGCTCGGGTAGAAAACAATGAAGAGAGAAATAAACACCTTTTGAAGCTGGTAATAGAAACCAAGATGCCATGGGTAGGGCTTTGGACATTGGCTTTGGTGAGAATGAGGGCCCAACCCAGAAGAGAGATTCAGTTATCTCCCTTTCAATCGTTGTTTGCAATTGCCCTCCTGGTAAGTCTCCACCCAGTGGGGGGGGTAGAGGCAAGTGATGCATTTTTAAAACCATCTGTGGCCAGGATCCTGCTTCTTGTGAAACCCCTTCAACAGGAAACTCAGCTGGCGCAAGCCCGGCCTTTGGACTTTGCTGCTTTTAACATCCAACCAGGAGATTGAGTCCTAATTAAGGAGTAGAAAGAAGCGCCAGTGCTGGTGAAATGGCGTGGCCCATTCCAAGTGTCACTGACGACAGAAAACAGCCGTCAAGTAAGCTGAACACAGGTGAACCCGTCACTCTCGGGTCAAGGTCTCTGAAGCCTCAGAGATTTGCACATCTCAGCTGGAGGAGAAGGCCGGGAGGCCGTGACTGACACTCTGCAGGAGTGGGCCGGAGCAGTAGGCAGTGCTTCGACATCGGAAGAAGCCCCGCAGTCCTACCTTCAGACCGTCTGCTGAAATAGACTGTAAAGGCATCCCTCCTCTAGAATCTCCACTCACTTGGGGGCTAATACTTGTGGCCATTTTGTTACGTTAAGTGGTTTCTGTGTCTTCAATTGCCACAGGTGCTGCAGAAGACAACGGGAAAATTAGACTAGCTAATTAGATGACACTATTAAAACATTTTCCTTACTAATTCTACTTTGATATGGTCAGCTGAGTTTAGGCCAGGAGTGGGAGAATCAATTTGCAGCCTTAGGAGAAGAAGTAGCAAAAGTTTTTAACCTTAGCAATTGCTGGCTCTGTGGAAGGCCAGGAGGATCTGAAGAGTGGCCATAGTTGGCTAGCCCAGCTGAACCTAAATGGTGGGTCAATGTGAGGGCCACAGTGGGATGGGATTTGGGGCCAAAGAAGGAAGTTCATGGCCACTTCATTCTTCTCCAACAGGCACTTATTGCCTAAATAGGATAGGGCGTGTCTATGTAGGAAAAGGCAATTGTCAATTGACTTTCCCTCTGGGCTTGAACAACTGGGTTTGGACCCCCAATTGCCCTCCTTCCAATTGTTCCAAATATCAAGGCAAATGCAATCAAATACCTGTTCGGCTCACTAACAGTAGCTGCGTAAGGCGTTCTTATCACACTTACCAAAAATATTTGGAAGCCTGTAAAGCAATGGGGAGGGACAAGGGGTTTTTTTGACCACCTGTTTTTGAGCAGTCCCCACAAAAATTCCACAAGTAGAAGACATGTTGTTTGTGATTATCAGTGGGAATGGCCACACCGGATTGGAACTCAAAGCCTTTTAGTGAGTTCTGCTCCAAATCCAACCAAGCAGCTTGCAGATGTAAATGTAGGTGGGAACCCTGTGCGGGAGCTTGGAAATGCAAATGCTGGGACCCTTATGGTGGGGCAACTCTTGTTGGAGGACCGTTAGGCCCGGGAATCCTGCTGTATTTTGAGCCACCAATTGATGACCATGGGTAGGTTCCTTTGCTAATGGAACACGGGCTTTGAAAGGACAGTATTGGATTTGTGGCCAACATGCTTAGCTCAGGTTACCTCCAAACTGGTCAGGGATATGGTATATTTAGTAGACTGTTGTTCTTTTTGCTACTACAAGTTCTGGGAAATCGCTTAGGAATCAAAATCTGTGATGATTTAATTAGAGAAAAGCAGTCAGCTGATGCAGCCCTGGCTGGAGGGAGCACCCCAAAACGGGGAAATGACGAACGGCCAACAGAACAAGTTACCCAACATGATGGACCAGCCCCTTGGAAACCTAAGGAATTAATCCCAGATGCCTGGGAACCCATTTATCATTTGAAGGAGATAATTAGGTTACAAGCTGTCTCGGAAATAATTACCAACCAGCCAGCCACAGCGCTTGACCTTTTTGCTGAGCAACCCACTTAAATGAGGAAAGCGGTAATTCAACATTGGATGGTATTAGATTATCTGTTGGCAGAAGAAGGAGGAGTTTGTGGGAAATTAAATGACTCGAGCTGCTGTTTGCAAGCAGATGACAGCGGAAAAGTGGTCAAACAAATAACAAAGGAAATAACGTCAGCTCGTGGACCTGTCCAAATGTTGAAAGGATGGGAATGGGACATATTTTCATAGTTAACTGGCCAGCTCTGGGCTAAATGAATACGATTTCTCCTCTTATATGCTATCGCAATTCTCATCTTTTTACCATGCGTGACACCATGCTGGCTGCAGCTCTTTCAGCAGGTGCTCAAGGGGATGCCGCTAGCAGCCATGCCTACCTGATCCAGAAATGACTACAAAAGGACAGAAAAGAATGTCACTGCAAATAATAGCAAAACCCAAGAAGACTCCAGAAGAAAAAATTAAATCCATGGTAATTAAGGTTTGTAAAGACAAATACAGAGCAAATAAAAAGAGGAGGGATTAAAAGGAATGAGATGGATGAGTCTTTACAAAGAGACCGTGTGAATCGGCCTGTAGACAAGGCTAGGAAGTTATGGCTAGTGAAGTAACAGAAGAAACTAGGAGTTCTCTAGAACTGTTACTAATCATCAGAGACTGTTGATTAATCAAGGCCGTGTTAAATTCCTGAACCTAGAGCAAGGCAACAAAGACTTAAGAGCATTAGGAATGGGGTTCTTATCTTTCTTCTCGATGCCAAGAGGGGGGTGCATATTAGAGGGGGGCGCATAGAGTAGGCAGTTCCGGAAGTCTGTATCTCCCGAATACCTCAGCCAGTGGGGAAAAGGAAGAGGGTGCTGTGGCCGGGAACTTGGCATCAAAAGGGGGCTGCATCCCGCAACCGTTTGACAGACGCCATGGGAAAAGCCCCATGGACTCTCCCTGTAGTCGAAGAATGTTGCAGGACTCCTCTGTCTCCTTTTCGGATATAAACCTCAGGCATCGTGGATTAATTTTCCCTAACGGCAGCGACCTGCCGCGTGGTCTCCGTGCTCCTCTCCAGCCCCCCGGGACGTGTAAAATAGTTCCCAGCGGCTCCCACCGCGCGTTGCAGACGGCTGCGCGGCCCCAGGGCTGCCCGCAGTGCTCCCCTGCCCCGCCAGGGCTGCCCGCGGGCTGCGGAGCCGCCTCGCCACCGGCGCGGCCAGGGCTGGGGCCCTTCTCGACAGCAGCCGAGGGGCTGCGGAGCGGGCGGCTGCCGGACGATCAGCTATTTTATGCCGCGCGGTGCTGCCGCCTCCATCTAGCTCTCCATCACGCCGCCGCCCGCCGCCCGCCTGGCGCGCTCACGCTCGGCCGCGCTCGCCGCCCGCCCAGCCTCGCCGGAAGCTCTCCCGCCCGTGCTGTGCCCCGGCTCCGCCGGCAGCTCGGCAGGGCCCGGCCGCACGCGTGCTGCGTGGCTCGGAGCAGCCGCGTTGCGCCGCAGGCGACGGGGAAGGCGGGGCGGGCCGGCGCCATCGTGGTAGCGCGAGGAGAGGAGCGCCCGGGCGGGGCGGCGAGCGGCGCGGCGGTGAGCGCTTCTGCTTCCTGTCGCTCGGCGGCCGCCCACGGCAGGTGCCGTGTGAGCCCGCGGAGCGGCGGGGCCGGCCGGGCGGTGCGCGGCGAGGCTTTCGGCCAGCGGCGACCACAGCGAGAGGCTGCTGGCACTGCCCGTGCCGGTGGAGAGAGCGGGGATCCGAGGCCGGCCTTCCCCGGGCGACGAGGGGAGGCCGCCTTTGCCGCGCTGCCCTCCGTGCAGCATGTGGCCGATTCCGGCGAACCCGGGGTCTCCGCAGCGGCGCGGGCGGGAGGGAGTGGGGAGCGCGCTCGGTGCCGTGCCGGCCGCTCCCGGCCAGCGCTGCGCTGCGCCGAGGCGTTTTCCCGCCCGTCCTGGGAAGGACATAAGCGACACCGTAGTTGGAGCTTAGCTGTCAGGGGGAACAACTTCTCTCTGTGAAAAACGAAGTTCACTCTCCTGTGAGAATTTAAAGGGGTTTAATATAAAGACAATAAGAGACACATCAAATAAAGCAACGGCGTAACAGCCAGTTGCCTTGGCGCTCTGCCAAGAGCACACCTGATGCCAGAGGTCAGTCCTTTTTATACCGTTTTTACTGTCTGTTCTTTATTCATATTAAAACTTTTCCTGGAGCTGTTCTGCATGGCCACTCCTTGGTTCCGCCTTTTTAGAGCGTGCCTAGTCTTCTGCCTTGTGGTTTTATTTCTCTTGATTCTTGGGGTTGGGCCCGCTAGGCAAGAGTCGATGGTAGGGTGGATTTCTTAATTCTCCAGACAGACAGGGCTGATTGCAGCTTTGGGCCTCTTCGTCTCTTCAGGCAGAGTGGTGATAAAATCTCCCGGACTCTCCTGGCCGCCCGTTCTCCGGGCGGAGTAGCCTTTGGGCCCTTTTGCTCCCTAGACAAAGTGTTGATTAGCAGCTTTTCGGGCCTCATCCTCTGTTCGTTTGGAGGTTATCTTACGTGCTCACACTTGCTAACATTCTTGCTAAAAAGAGAGAAAACTACATCCACACAGCAGAAAGCATTTCTAACGTTATATAATATCTACTTTATACTTTGCGAGAAGCTAATATAATATATGTTTATAACAATCCCCCCTTTTCTATTTTATAAATCATTTGGCTTGAGCAATAATTCTTTTTTCTTGGCTTCTAATGTCTGTTCGTTCTTTTCACAGATCAATTTGGCTTCTTCAAGAGGGTCTTTTGTATCACTTTGTCTTTTTAATGCCATAATTTTTTGTGCTGTTCCAGACATAGCCAACTTTGGGTCAGTAGGCATTGCCACAACTTGCATGCCTTGAACTATGCTGGTGATTAGCCGAATAAAGCAGGGGATCAAGCAAGGGAGAAATATTAGACTAGCTGTAGCACATAAGAGGAAGAAACCTAGCTTCTTCCACCATTCTTTCCCCAATATGCCATCCCACCAGTTAGCAGACATCATTGATTCCCATTTTTGGACTGGTACATGGGCTATTTTTCTGATTTGGTTGGCCATATCTAGAACGGCATCCCCATTGTCATCAATTTTTAAACAACAGTCCGATGTATTGAACTTCCTGCACACACCGCCTTCTTCGGCCAGTAAATAGTCTAAAGCCAGCCTATTTTGATGTATTGCAGCTCTGGTTTGGCGTTGCTGGCTGACTATTAATTCCATAGCCCCAGCTGTTTCATTGGTTATGATTTCTACAAGAGCTTGGAGTCTGATGATACGATTCAGCATGTAAACTGGGGTCTGATATCCCCAACTTCCATCTTGTGCTTAGGTAGCTGGCCCATCTGTTTCTAATATTCGTTCAGGGGGCCATTCCTCATCTTTCCATTTTTGGAATCCTCCAATTAAATCTCTTTTCTTTCTTTTGAAGTCTTCATAGAGAGGTATACCTAATTGATCTCCCACTGGTTCTGGGAAAAGGAAAAACCCTGGTTGAATGATTCTTAGTGTACAACTCCCTTTCCAATGTGAAGGGAGTCTTGGGGATGCCCTTTTCCCACATATCCAAAAGAAGCCATCTGGTGCTTTCCAATAATCACCTTCTTGTTGATTTATATTCTCCCCAAATTTGGCTATTTCTGGGATTCCAAAATAAGGATTTTTCCTCGTGTCATTACACTGAAAGAGTCCAACTTCATGATCATATACACAGTCTTTTCCTTTTTTCTGGGCTCAATACCAAGTTGGTTTTTCTGGGACCCACCACCTTGAAGTTTTGTTACTCACTTTATAGCTTTTACAGGGAGTGTTTCCTACTTCATTAAGAAAGTTTATCCCAGTTCGCCAGAGGCATTCTTCCCCTATCACTGTTGAACTTAAAATCCACCCCTCAGGTCAGTTCCCCCCTCTTATATTTGTCCGGTTCCATTTAAGGAGTTCTACCGGGCCTACGCTGCTACCTTTCCGTGGCCATTCTTCTGTCATTAAAGCTCCTCCACAGACCCAACAGTTGGTTATGTTAAGTTCTTTACCTATCCTCTCCCCCAATTCCACAAACAGGTTTTTTCCTAACCTTGGGGTTTTTTCCTCTTTGTTGTTTGAGCTTTGCATACAGGTCCTGGCGTGGTGAGGTGAATATAGGGCGAGGTTGCTGTGCTGGCTTTGTATCTTTACTTACCACTTGCTCTTTTACCAAATCTTGGACTGTTCCCCTGGTGGCAGCTGTGGAGCAAATCTATTTTTCTCCTTTTGGACAATTGCTTCTTAGTCTGTTTCCACTTGTTCCTAAATTTTCTGTAATCCAATATTTTTCTCCTTTATGCATGCAAATACCTAATTTGGATGAGTCATAACAGTGACTGTTGGTATGGGTATGAGTAATAAGAAAGAAGCCCCGGTGTCTTTCCATGTAGAGCTTTCGATAGCATTTGTAACATGGTCTTGCCGGTGTCCCAAAAGGGACCAGGAGAAGTGACAAAAGAAGGAATAACAGAGGTCCGGCATGGCTTATACTCCCACCTCCCTTGCCTATGAGGTTGCAACCCATAGCAGGTGTATTGGATCTTCTCGGTGGCGAGTACAGTGGCCGACCCGGTCTTGCCCTCTATTTCCTTGTCACTTCCTTTGTAGCTTTTAGGCAAATTTCTTTTGGCACCTTTTTAACTGTAGTATCTTATCGTATCTTAGGTGTTTCCCATTCAACAGGCACTAGTAATTCCCATCTGCAGAGCAAAGTTATTGCTTTTGTTGCTTATGATTTTGTCTGGATAGGGGGTCGATTTTGTGCTTGACACCCTTTACAACTAGGGTGTCGACGGTGTGAAATGCCAATTTCCCTCTAGATTAATTACTTATATTTGACGTGGTTGGCATGCCCCGTGTTAGAATGATTCAAACAGGGTATATGATGTGGCACTGATGGAAGTTGTGATTCTCCGCCTTCTTAATACAAATCACAGGCTAGAATCAGAACATGAGAGTTCCCTGTTTGATCCAGTCCCAACCCTTCCTGTTTGAAGTGAGAATATTCTTCTCCACGATGTCCCAGAATTTGTCCAGGGGCCACTGATATAAATTTGGCTTTTACTTCTCAGTTAGGTGTGATTCTTTGCATATCCCTTGGATTATTTAGATTGTTCTAGCTCATTGCCACCTGGTCTCCGTTTAAGAATCAATTTGGTATCACCTGGTTTGGATATTACAGTCCACTCTTCAGGTTCTTTTACAGGTCCTTTGATTCTGCTGGCATGGATCTACCCTCGTTCCTTGGTCTGGATTGCGGCCTCAGTCATCAGCAGTACCTGAAAAGGACCCTCCCATTGTGGAGTCAAAGATTGTTCTTTCCATGTTTTTACTAGTACCCATTCCCCTGAATGGATATTATGAATTTTGAACTCCAAAGCTGTGGTTTGAGGGATCATTCCTTTCAGCCGCAAATTTTCAAGTGTTCTGGCAATTGCGGTGACATATTTTTTGACACTTACTTCTCCTACTTCATAAGTGGCTGTTTCATGTTGAGCAGTAAGGAAGGGTAATCCGAACATCATCTCATAAGGAGACACTCCCAGGTCTGACCTGGGCTGTGTTCGGCCTCTCAACAGAGCCAAAGGTAAGCATTTTACCCATGACATTTGAGTTTCAATCATTAATTTTGTTAAAGTTTTTTTCAAAGTCTGGTTCACTCTTTCTACTTGGCCTGAACTTTGTGGGTGCCAGGGGGTATGTAATTCCCATTTTATTCCCAAGGCTTGAGTTATTTGTTGTAAGACTTTGGATGTAAAATGTGTTCTTCTACCTGAGTTTATTTTATTAACCATTCCATATCTGGGAATAATTTGTTCCAGAAGGGTTTTGCATACTATGTTAGCTGTAGCTCTAGTAGCAGGAACTGCTTCTACCCAACAAGTTAGGTGGTCTGCTATTACTAATAGGAACTTCCATCTCTGTACTTGAGGAAGTTTAGTGAAATCTACTTGGATACTTTGGAATGGTCGCAGAGCTAACTCACGGCCTCCTAATGTTGTTTTTCTCATTATTTTCCTAGTCACTCTTTGGCAAGTTCTACAGTTCCCAGTTATTTGTTTTGCTACCCCAAAGATTCCAATACACCCATAATTTTTTAGAAAATGATCACACAAGCTAGCTTGAGTACCCCAATGAGTTTTTTGATGCATATCTTCTAATATTCTCTTAGTGAGTGGCTTATTAAGTAACTGTCTCCCATCAGGAAGTTTCCGTTTTCCAGATTGATCTTGTTCTCCCCCTATCTTAAATAATTCTTTTTCTTCTTCTTTACTAAATTTGGGGATTTCCAATTCTCCCCTTTCTGGGGTCAGGATTAACAGAATTGGTTCAGTCCCATTTTCTGCTGCATCTTTGGCTTCTTGGTCTGCTAGGTTATTCCCTCTTATTTCTGGGGTCATCCCTTCTTGGTGTCCTTTGATATGCACTACGGCTATTTCTTCAGGCAATTTTAATGCTTCCAACACTTCTGAAATCAGGCCTTCATGTATCAGTTCTTTCCCCTTTGAATTTAGTAAACCCCTTTCTTCCCAGATCTTTCCAAAGGTATGTACTTTGAATCAGTATAGACGGTCCCCTTTTTGTGTGTGTCGCGGGTTGGGTTTGTAACCGGGCGGAAACACCAATTTAGTGTAGTGGTTTGGTCTAAAATACTCATTACTGTTTATCTTCTGTGAGATAAGAATTAGGAGAAATGCAAAGCAGGCACCAACTTGAATGAATATAAAGAAGTTTATTAACAGACCTAAAAGAAGAAAAGGAAAAAAAAAATTATACCACCTTTAGAACTCTCCTCCTCCCCCCACCTTCCTCCCTTCTCCCACTGACAATGTAAAGACAACCCTTAAGATGTTCAGTCTGTTTACCACTTCCATAATAACCTTGTTCAGTCCATTTAGAAAGAGAAGTCTCTTCTTGCTCGTGCTATGAAAACAGTATCACACCGAGACAGCCACCCACTTCCAAATATTGTTCAGTCCATTCAGGAAGAGGAGTCTCTCTGCTTACGATGTGAGTCCCTTCCCCCGACTTGCAGCTTTTCCCGCAACTGCTTTCGAGGGTCCACTCTTGAAAGTTTTCTGGGGTACAATTTTAAGGTTGAGCTGTTCAGAAACAAAAAAAAACAGAGGCCCTTCTCCTTCCCTGGGAGCAAAGGGTCATCTTCATCTTTAAGACTATCTCTGGAAGCATCTCTAGGAATTGAGGTTTTTCTCCTTTCCTCTTTGGAGCAACAGTCCTCATCTGGTTCATCTGGTTCATCTCTCTCTGTCCAAACTTCTCATGAAATTACAGCTGCGTCAGCATCTGCCTATCTCAGCGCAGGTGCTTCTGCTTATGAGTTGAACACTCCACCCCCCATATCTTCATGAAATTACAACAGGATACTCTGCTATATCATAGCTTCACGACAGACTTTCAGCTTTAAGCATCTCCTCTCTCTCTTCCCTCAGGTTTTCAGCTCTTCACAGCAATAAAAGGGTTAATCTCACCTCGGCCTTGTAGCTGGAATGTGGCTTATCGCAGTTGGTCACCTGACCTCTGCCGGACAGAGGTGCCGCTTTGCTGAATCTCGGCCACAGTGGAGAGGGGGGGTTCCGAGCCGCTCCGGCTGCCCACGGCAAGGCAGTGGGGGGGGTTCCACGGCTGGAACAGGCCCATGGCTCCAGGCTGGCTGTGGCCCGGCCCGGCCTGGCCCAAGCAGGGCCTGGCCGGGCCTGCTGGCCCCTGCACGGGGCCTGCAGCCACCTGTCCCAGTGCCGGAAACGAGAGAGAGCTGGGGTGGGAGTTTGCTGTTCTTAAGTGTGGATCACAGAGACGGTCACAACTTTAAGTGGCTTAAAGAATTGTCCATATTCAAACTGGCCAGCTGATAGGTTCTATCAGGTCCCAGAGGAAGCTGTAAGCACCCCTTAGCAAGGATATCCCTTCCGGGACTATGCTTGCTAACCTATGACAGTGTGCTAAATGCTCCAGTGCTCTCTTTAGAGCATATAATTCACAAGACTGCGCCGACCAATTTGAAGGTAGTTTTCCTTTTTCGATGGCCTGCATATTTATCCCATCGACTAAGGCATATCTTGACATTCTTTTTCCTTGCAAGCATCTGGATGAACCATCCACATATATTCTTTCCTCTTCTAAGAGGGCTTGTTCAGCTAGATCTTCTCGAACTTTTGTTTGGTATTGAGTAATTTCTAAGCAATCATGTGCCAGGTCATCTTTTGGTTCTCCATACAGGAATTGGGCCGGATTGAGGCTTTTGCTTGCTTCTATAGTTAGATCATTACTGTCAATCAGAATTGCTTCATATTTTAATAGCCTGGAGTCTGTTAACCATTTTTCAGCTTTTTGATTTAGCACATTTCGGACCGCATGGGGTGTGTATACAATCAGTTTACTTCCAAAGGTGAGCTTACGGCTCTCCTCCACCAAAATAGCGGTAGCTGCTATGGCTTGAATGCATACTGGCCAGCCACGGCTTACTGGGTCCAATAGTTTAGCTAAATAAGCTATTGGTCTTCTCACCCCTCCCCATTCCTGGACTAATACACCATGAGCTACTCCATTTTCTGCATTCACATATAAATGAAAGGGTTTTTCTAGTGAGGGTAAGCTTAGGGCTGGTACCGAGGCTAGTTTCAACTTCAGTTTTTCTAATTTATTATCATCATCATCTTTGGTCCATTGTATATTGTCTCCCCCTGTTAATTTTTCATATAAAAATTTTACTGCTTGTGTATATCTTTCAATCCATAATCTGCAATATCCCAGTAGCCCCAGCAGTCTCCTAACCTCCTTTTTTGAAGAGGGAGGAGGGAGGGATAAAATCCCTGTAATTGTTTCAGGACTTAGTTGTCAGCTACCTTTGCTTATCAGGTGGCCGAGATATTTTACTTCTGATTCCACAAACTGTAATTTCCTTTTTGATGCCTTTAGTCCCTTTTTCCCAAGAAAATTTAGAAGCTTTATGGTAGCTCCTTTAACTTTCATTTCATCTTCTCCTGATATTAGAAGGTCATCTCCATATTGGATAAATTGTATTCCTGGGGGAGTGGGGAAGGTTTGTAGTATTTCTCCCAAGGCTTGCCCAAATAAATTTGGGGCCTCACAATAGCCCTGTGGCAGTTTAGTCCACCTCAACTGGTTCTTTTTCCCTGTGTTTGGATCTTCCCATTCAAAGGCAAAAATATTTCGGCTTTCCTCTGCCAGTGGGCAGGCCCAAAAGGCATTTTTAAGATCTACCACACTAAACCACTGATGTTGAGGTGGAATTTTGCTTAAAAGAGTGCAGGGATTAGGAACCATAGGGTAGCAGGCCCGTGTTCTTTTGTTTACTTCTCTTAAATCTTGCACTAATTTATAATTTCCATCAGATTTCTTTACTGGGAGAATAGGGCTATTATGAGGGGATTTACAAGGTTCTAGTGTCCCATCCTTTATTAATTCTTCTATCACTGGTTTTAAGCCTTTTCTCCCTTCTAAAGATATAGGGTACTGATGTACACAAATGGGACCTTCTTCTTTTTCAATTGTGACCCTTATGGGGTCAAGATCTAGTCCACCCCTATTCCCTTCCCTAGCCCAAACCTCTCTGTTAATTTTGCTTTCATCTTCTTGGCTAAGTTTAAACACTTTGGCCGTCATTTTCCCTTCTTCTGGTATGACTCCAATCCCCAGTTGGATTTGTAAATCCCTTCCCAATAAATTGCTGCCAGCCTCAGGAGCTAACAAAGCATCCCCTATCCCTATTTTTGTTTCCCCTTCAATAACCACATCTTTAATGACAGAGACCTTAAATCCTTCCCCCTTTGCTCCTGTTACTTTTACCATATCATTACTCCCTTTTGGAATATTCATCACACAAGTCTTTTCTGCCCCAGTGTCAACTATAAATTCCAATACTTCCTCTTCGGGGCCTACTTTTAAAGTTATCAAAGGCTCCAGATGGTATTTATCCCCCCAAAAATAGAGCCCATGATTTCCCTATTTTTCTTCTGTGCGTGTCTCTTGAAATCTTTTCAGATCCCTCCTCAGGTGGGGGCATTCTCTTTGATAATGCCCTTCTTCCTTGCAATAGAAACAGGTATCCCTGGGTTGTTCTTGGAATCTTGATTGTGCTGAGGTTTTATTTTTCTCTTTTCCACCATTTCTAAATCTGGAATGTTTAGGAGAGTTACCTGAGGGCTTTAGATTTTTTTTGGAAGGTACTCTCTCGCATAGTGGCTATCATGATCTTTGCTCCCACTTTGGCTTTTTCTTCATCCCTCCGGACATATATATCTTTTGAGCTTCCCTTACTAGGTCTTGTAATGGTTTCTCATACCAATCTTCTATTTTTTCCAATTTTTTTCTAATATCTGGCCAGGCATGAGTGACAAAGTGAACTCTTAGCAGGGCTTGCCCTGCTAGGGACTCCGGGTCTCTCCCAGAATATTGTTTCATATTCTTTCGGAGCCTCTCCAGCCACTCAGTCGGGGTTTCTTCCTTCCCTTGCTGCCCCTCAAAGGCCTTTCTGACATTTTGTCCTCAGAGTGCCCCCTCTTTTATTCCCTTGATTATCAAATTACAATAATCATTCATATGTCCCCTCCCAGCTTCATCATTTTGGTTCCAGTTAGGAGGTGTAATGGGCATTTTCTGATCCCCGGGTGGACCTTGTTGGTTTTCTTTTCCCCAAATTTTTATTCCAGCAATTCTAATCATTTCTCTTTCTTCTTGGGAGAATATTATTTTCATTATTGATTGCATTTCTTCCCAAGTGAAAATGTTGGGACCTAAGAACTGGTCCAACATTTCAGCTGTACCTATGGGGTCTTCTAATAATCCTTTAATTTCTTTTTTGAAATTCCTAACCTCTGTAGAGGTTAGAGGAGCACTCACAAAGCCGCTTCCCCCTCCTCCCGTAGGTACTTCTCTTAACGGAAAGAAATGAATTTCTCGGCTTCCCTCTGTTTGTTTAGCAATGGAGGGCTTGTTGGGCTGCCTCGGAGCCTTAATGGCACCTCCTGTATTCTGGTATGGTGCTCCTTCGTTAAGAAGAGGGTTGATTTGGGAAGAAAGCACCGAACTCCCCTGGGGAGGAGGGGCAGATTCAAAGTCTGGCGCTGAAGCTGAATATTCTGTGGTGCAGAGGGTGGGGGTGGGGTATGGCAGTGAAGCCAGATATTCCGGAGCACAGGAGGCGGGCACCGGGGCTAAAGCCGGGTTTCTCAAGGCAGGAGAGGTAGGGGCTGAAGCCGGGACGTGTGACCTTTCCCTTGATGCAATTGAGGGTGCTGGGATTCCCGAGATATATGGGAAGGGTGGGATCCCCGGCATGGGCGGGGGCAGGGCTCCCCCCCAGCTCCATTGGGGCGGGAGGGCTGCCGGGGGAAAGGCCCCCGGTGCGGGCGGAGGGGGGGCTGGCGGGGGAAGCCCCAGAGCCAGGGGGAGGAGGGCAGCTTCTGGTGCTGGCGGCGGAGGCAATACTTCTAAAGGGTCTCAGCCTTTTTTCTCTTCTGTTTGCTTTTCCTCTGCGGTTTCTGATATTTTGAAGACTTTGGTTCCCAGAGGTTTTGTAATTCCTGTCCAGCAAGAAGCATATTCTCTCTCCTCAGGGTGAGATGGCTCTTTTGAATTTACAAATACATTTAGAGCCTGGCAAATCCATGCCTCATCAGACCCGTATTTTGGCCAGTACACATGATCAGATCTGATTTCCTTTTTTACCCACTCTTTCATGCAGAATTGAATCATTTTTACTTTCTCTTTTCCTTTTGTAGAAGGATCAGTTTCCCAGTTTGCGAGTTTGACCCCGAGGGGACTGTCTCGGGGTATATCCTCTGGCACCCTTTTATAATTTGAACTTAATTTACTAGGTTGTTGTCCCATTTTCCCAGGAGTTCTCTATTACTCAAAATACCAATTTATCCCCCCCTTTGAAATACTAATTCATTCCTTTAAAACACCAATCTTCACTGCTGTAAAATACTACCCACCCTTTCACAGTACAAAAAACACCAAAAAATTTATTAGAGCCCACCTTCCCCAAAAACAAAGTTAACTTCGAATTACACAGTTTTTCATTCACACATTCACTCTTTTTTAATATTTGTTCACTCACTCATTCCTACTCACAACAGAATAATAAGGTACCTCTTTCAAGTCACTTGTTAGTATCCACCCATGGGTATGATATAATCCTTAGGATTCTGGGTGCTCTTGGATTTCCCTCAACCCAGCATTGCTAGCATCCAAACCCCAACCTCTCTTGGGGTACTTTTAGGCCCTGGGTGCTCTTGGAGTTTTCCTCAACCCAGCATATGGGGGGGTAGCTCCCACTTTGCAACCCCTTCTCTGGGACCCCGTCCCAGTCACCCCCGGAGATTCTTTCACTCCGCTTATCTCTCGCTTTGTCTCCTCGCTGGCCGCTGTTCTCGTGAACAAGACGGAACGGCAGCACTCAGAGACTGCCACACTCACTTCGCAGATCTGGGGGCAACCAGCCCACGTCTCATTCACACACGCTCATCTCCCGTAACCACCCCCTTTTTCTTTGGACAATACTTCCCAGTCCTGTTTCTTTTCCAGTGTCTGTGGGATTTTTGTCGAGAGCGCTCTCTTTCATTTGCTTTATTTTTGTGTCTTTCTTGTCCTCCGGGTGTTGCCCTGCTGCCACCAAATCACGCCAGAGGATGCTAAGCAAAGGTCCTGCCAACTTGGGCGGGAGGCGCCTTACCCTTGCTTCTTGAATCCTCCCACGCTTTTCAGAGGCGAGGTGCAGCTCCGGGACGAGCCCTTAATTGTGAAAAACGAGGTTCACTCTCCTGTGAGAATTTAAAGGGTTTAATATAAAGACAATAAGAGACACATCAAATAAAGCAACGGGGTAATGGCCGGGTGCCTTGGTGCTCTGCCAAGAGCACACCTGATGCCAGAGGTGAGTCTTTTTTATACCATTTTTACTGTCTGTTCTTTATTCATATTAAAACTTTTCCTGGAGCTGTTCTGCATGGCCACTCCTTGGTTCCGCCTTTTTAGAGCATGCGTAGTCTTCTGCCTTGTGGTTTTATTTCTCTTGATTCTTGGGGTTGGGCCCGCTAGGCAAGAGTCGATGGTAGGGTGGATTTCTTAATTCTCCAGACAGACAGGGCTGATTGCAGCTTTGGGCCTCTTCGTCTCTCCGGGCAGAGTGGTGATAACGGCTCTTGGACTCTCCTGGCCGCCTGTTCTCCGGGCGGAGTAGCCTTTGGGCCCTTTTGCTCCCTAGACAAAGTGTTGATTAGCAGCTTTTCGGGCCTCATCCTCTGTTCGTTTGGAGGTTATCTTACGTGCTCACACTTGTTAACATTCTTGCTAAAAAGAGAGAAAACTACATCCACACAGCAAAAAGCATTTCTAACATTATATAATATCTACTTTATACTTTGCGAGAAGCCAATATAATATATGTTTATAACACCTCCATTGGCGACCTCCTTTTCCCTCTGATTCAGCTACCTTGTGGTAGGTGCGATGGTGCTGAAGAAGGGTGGCGGCTTGGCACAGTTGCTGTCACAGGTGGATCTTTGAGTGGCATGTGTGAGGGTAGGAGGGTACGGCACCCATAGCTGAAGGCAAAAAAGGTCAGGGCATGTCATCAGCCGCAGTCGTGCTAAGTTGTTCATCTATGCAAACTGCTTGCCGAGTTGTTCCTTTCTTAGGTAATGGGGGCTTGTATCAACCAGAACTGCAAATGGTCAGTATTTGCAGAGAAGGTTACTTGGACTGTTGTTGAAGTGAGTGTAGCAGTTTCTATGGCATTCTGCAAAAAAAGTGACAGGTCTCCCTGTGTTCCCCAGTTCTTAACAAAGATGAAGTTAACAAACCCCTGAAAAGAGGTTTTGCAAAACTTCAGGGATATTTTCCTACTAGTACTGTAGAGACAACCATAGTCACCTTGTCTTTCCAAAAGTGAAGGTTCCCTATTTTTGTCCAAGAGCATCAAGTGCTTTTGATCAGCGTTTGTGTGCATGCATTAGCCTCGTTCTTGCTCTTCCTTGGAGAACTTTTACAATACTCACATGATCTGTGTAGGCTGCAGACTGCAGTGGTGAACTTCAAGGCTTCCAGCAGAAGGGAGATGCTGTCCACGTTTTGGATTCTCCTTAGCCTGAACCTTCAATGTCCAATAACGCAGCGTTTGGTGCTCGAGGCACTGACTCTGGCGTGCCCCTGGTCAGAGACAGTCCAGCTGCGTTACCTCCACGCGTCGCTGAAGCGACTTCGGGATCAGGAAAAGAGCTTGCTGGGCTAGCTAGCTGGCTTCTTTGCAGAGGGAAACACGGCAGGAGCCGTTGATGTCGGCTCACGTTAGCTCAGAGACAAAGGAAGAGAGGGGCTGTTCAGGTCTGGCTTCTAACAGGTTTAATGCGATAGGATGAGGATGAGGTCGGATTGATGGGAATCCGCTCCTCGGAGCCTTGTCCTCAGTTTTATAGGGAATTTGAAAACCCCCTGTAACTATTCCTGAAAAGACCTGCCTTGCTAAATTAGTGCCTTTTAAGTCTTGTGTCCCCAGGATAGAACAACAAACTCACAAAGATAACAGCAGTGGATCTACAGGACTTCTGCAGGCCTTCTGGACTGCAGACATCTCTGACCAAAGGCCACAGATGACGTGTACCCTGATCCTGCCGAACGCCCGTCCGCCCTGGACTCAGCTTCAAGGTTTGATTGATACTGGTGCTGATGTAACTATCATCTCCTTCTCTGCGTGGCCTCCCTCATGGCCTTTACCCCCAGTGGGATCGGCCATCACAGGATGAGGATGAACCACACAGAGCTATTGAAGCGAACGGCCTGTGACGGTGAAGGACTCAGAGGGGCACACAGCTACAATTAGGCCTTATGTTACTACCACTTCCCTTAACCTTTGGGGACGGGATGTGTTGGCAGCCTGGGGCATACGGATCGGGACAAATTTTTAGCAGGGCTCACTGTGCGCAAAGGTGCACAGTATCCTACACTGCCTTTGCAGTGGTTGATTAACACACCAATCCGAGTCAGACTCTGCTTAGTTAGTTGAATTAAGGGCTGTTATCATGGCTTTTCAACGATTCTCACAGGAACCTTTGAATTTGGTTACTGAAGCCGACTAGCAAAAGCTCGTATACAATTAATCACCTTACGGTACCACAAAATTCAAAGAATCCTGTTCTTCTGAATCACTTTCTCTCATTGCAATCTGCAGGCAAGAGACAACTGCCCTGGGCAAAAGTCTGGGTGTGGAATTTACTCACTAACCAGTGGGAAGGCCTGCGGGAACTTATGGTTTGGGGTCGTGGCTGTGCTTGCGTTTCTACAGATACTGGGGTACGGTGGCTAGCTGCAAAATGTGTTCGCCCTGCCCTACGGCACCAGAGGCAGAACAGGCAACCTCCAAATGATGACCAGAACACCAACCATCCAAGTGGCCACCAGAATGTAGATCATCAGCCATCAGACTCTTCTGATGATGACCAAGATGTTGACCATCAGGCAGATGGTCCTTCTACAAGCAGAGACTGGGATGGTCCTTCCACAAGCAGAGACTGAACTTTAAATTTCTTGTTATGGAGTCAGATCGTTAAAGCCTTAAGGACATATTTAGAATTAATAACTGATGTAAATTTCTATTTAGGATTAATAGTGGAGTTGTTATCTTATCAAACAAAAAGGGGGAATTGTAGATACCAAAATGCTGCTAGCGAGGATTTTCTTGCTATTTTCTAAGTCTGTGAGAGACTTTTCTCTCTCACAGAAGAGGTAGCAGAGTATGTAAACAACCAAGCCACCTGCAACCTTGAAAAGTCTGGTTTATGGTCTAGTAGAAAAATATTTTGACAATGGATGGTTTAGGATTTTAGCCAATCACCCCAAGGGGGGGGGCTGATCCTTTGTCCAATTAGACTATGAAGAAAAAAGTCTGTAAAAGAGTTTGTGAAATAATTAAATGAATAAATCTTGGTGCACAATTCCTGCCTGCTGGATCTTCTCTCCTCCTCCTCCCTATGGCTGCGGGACACAGTGATACACCCTAGGGCCCAGGCTGCGGTAATAGACCACAATTACAAGTGAACTGCAACACAAGCAGCTAACACATTCCTCCTGTGATAAATGAGTGAACGATAAATTTTGTCTTTCGCATCTATCACTTTAACATTTAGAAGTGAGAATGTACTATGTAGAAATAGTGTTAAGGTAAAATATAGGTAAGTAAAAACAAGACTAGAGTAAATTGTAACTTCGAATGAGTGGTAACATGTTGGGAAACGTAGGAAGAAACACATGATAATAAATGTCCTTTCAGTTGAGAAATTACAGAGGTGGAAACCAAGACATCTTCAAGAAACAAAGAAGATAAACCGCATGCATCCCAGGAAGTCTGTTATCTCATCAAAACTCACACCTCCCAAAGAACCCATCAACTACAAATTAGGTTGGAGACTGAGGAGGCACCGGAGGGGGGTGCCTGCCTTCAATTCTGGAGCTACTCAGAGGACCGAGGTGGCAGTGTGCTGGCGTGTGCTGGCGCAAGGGGGCAGAGACGGAGGGGGGAAAGTTGAGTGAAGTGTAAATGACTTTCTGGGCTTAAGGACTATGTTTAAAGAAGTACTAAAGTTCACAGTAAAATGAATGGAGCCACGCCTCTAGCAATATTGCTAAGTGCTCCTGCACTGTGATATGCCTTTGTTCTACTAATAAATGCTCAATATTATGCTGCTGAAAATTCCGCTTGGGAATTCATCTTTCTCACTTCTTCCCTTAAAATCAGTTCTAAGAATTTAGTGTGAAATACATTTAGGCTTGGTCCACATTATTTTTAGTTCAAATAAACACATCTAAATTTTTTCCATCTTTCCCATTAAAGGATTTTGGTTTTGGCTCATTCTTTCAGCATTTTGCCAGCAATCTGCTCAATGCTCTTTCCTTAGGAATGAAAGCTGTAGCCTGATATTACAAAGTGTTTGGTGAAACCTTTACCATGACTCTCAAGTCGCAACATGCCAGATAATCACTGGTTTTCAAAGCTGCTTGAAGATAGAAGGAAAGCGTCAAAGGTTTATGCATGAATCAGCATCCCCTTGTCACAACGTCATGCTGCAGTGATCCTTGCAGAGCTCTAAGACTGGATTTAAAGGAGAAAAGCTCAATACTGGCTCCTGAGCCAGCAGGATGAAACATCCAAGATTGTACATATATTACTTCTGTGCTAAAACTACTGTATGAAAACGTCTTACCATTATGGCAGTTTTATAGTACTCCATGGGAGACATCTCTTTAAATGACTCTAATATCCTTTCAGTGCTAAAATTGAGAAGGGGGTTGATCCATAGTTAACTCATGTAAACACGAGTGAACTACTAAGAGACAGCAAATGTTAATCACAAAACCTAAGCAGCAGGATTCGCCTTAATCTTGTCAAGATAAGAGGAACAGGATCTTTTGAAAACCGGCACAGAGATCGCTGCATCAGCCACCGAAGAACTGCGCATGCTCCAGAAAGAAAGGTAAAAAGTGCATTGTGACAAAGACTACTGATCTTCATCAGAAAGACCCTCGAGGAAGAAGAGGAGCCTTCCTCAGTGCGCCCATCAGCGTACACAGCGCATGCATGGCACGTATGCTAATGATATTAATGACTTCCGAGAAGTAATTTCTAGAACCACTCCTATCCCAAGAATTGTGATGAATGTTCATAAATTTTACACATAATGCTGGACTGTATGGAGTGCTCTGTGTGTGTGTGTTAGGAGGAGTGATCCCCCATGCACCCAGCGCCGAATAAAGCAAATACCCGCTTCTCTGACTCTGAAGCATCTCTAGGCCTGGTTTTGGGCAATTCAAAATAGGTGAATACACATTACAACTACAGCTGAAGTTGTTGCGTAGGCAGATTGAAGAGGAAAGGATTTCATCTTCATCACTCTCCTTCTTTCTTGTTTTGACAGAATTAAGAACTTGTAAAAAATCTGATATCACTGATGCTCACCACTCTTCCAATTAGACTACGCTCACTTAGGCAACGAAGTCCAGAGCTTCGGATATCTCCCGCTTCTGCCCTAGGAATTGCTTCCAGTGCTGTACCTTTGCTCCAGCTGCGAAACCAAACCAGCAGAACCAAGGAAGTTCTCTCTGAATGAACCATTGCTCTTGAAGGCTACAACGGTAGTCATGGCAGTGAACACTGCTCTTCACTGGGCCATTCCTCTGAAAAAAAACCATGCACCACCTCTCAACCTAAACCGTTAAGCCTCCTGCTGATGCTGACTGACAAAGCGTCCAACTGCACTTAGATTCCAACAGCTACTTCCAATGACCTGTCAACAGAGCTTTGCAGACTTGCAACAGAGCAACAAACTAAAGGGGCTATGTTTCATGGCTGTTTTTCAAACATCATTGACTTATGTCCCTTTGCCAGCTTAAGTGAAGGTGGCCCATCCACCTTGGTCAAAATCAGCAGAATTTTGGCCCAATTTGTTGTTACGCAACACATCATGACACAATCTCTTGGTGTTGATGCAAAATTCCCACTGAAGTGCATGTCGTTACATGACTTAAGGCTACCTACTCACAGAGTGTCCACTCCACTGCCACACCCATTTTCTGGCCACCTTGAAATGACTGAGCTGTCTTACTGTTCCCAACATTCCTCAGGGGTACGTGACCACCATAGCCTCCCTTCTGAAGTTTAGGAACCTAAGTAGTACTAGCAATAGCAGTTTATCCAAAATCCATTTGCTCCATCAACAAACTCCGAGCAAGCGCTGAGAATTAGTTTCAAGACTTCTACATATATTTACAGGGAGCTTTTTGTTTGCTTGTTTGTTTTTAAAGCAGATGGAGTAGTGCGATGTTTCCCTGAGGCTACCAGGGCTGCGAGGCAGGCAGGCAGAGCCCTGGCATGGGTAGCACAGGGGACCCCGGGCGCTGACGGCTGCCACCAGCGCAGGCCAGCTCGGAACTGGCAGGCAGGGCTGCACCCCGCGTCTGCCACAACAGCTGCAGCTTCTGCAGCCTGAAACACAGCTGGCTCAGGGGTTCAAATTAAGAGCCAAAACCTTTTGCTGCTCAATTTGGGGCAGAGAAAGGTCATCACTTCTAGCATGGCATAAGCCTGCCACTACATTTCTGTGAAGGAAAATCACCTTGTTAGAGTGAAACTCCTGAGTAAAATACTGAAGCGCTTTCAGATTCGTATTATCTGACATTTCTGTGACCTTCTTTTATACCTGCATTGTTTCCTACTGCTGGTTTTGGGCACAAGTTCTGTGTACACTATTCTGGAAACAAAAAAATAACCCAAAACCAACACCCACTCCTCCCCCACCATCACTCCTTCCCCAGCCCCAAGCCTAACAAAACCAGCCTGCAGAATGTGCACGATTTCAAATGAGAACAAGCATAGATGGGACATCAAAAGATGGATTCTCCTTAGACATTTGTGCATGCAGTGCTCTGCAATCAACTCCTAAATTCTACTCCTCGTACACCAAATATTTGTCTTGGGAACTCCTTGTTCTCCATTCCAACCCTTCTGAGAGGGTAATCGAGGAGTTACTCTACATATTTTAAGCACATGTTGCACTAGTCAAATCCAATGCACAGCATTACTTGACTAACTGAGGAGGTGGCAAGGTCAATTAAGACCTGTTCATGTCTTAATTTGGAGCTCTTCCAACTGCTTGAAAAGTGAAGCCTTGGACGTTGAAGGTTCAGACTAAGGAGAATCCAAAATGTGGATAGCATCTCCCTTCTGCTGGAAGCCTTGAAGTTCACCACTGCAGTCTGCAGCCTACACAGATCATGTGAGTATTGTAAAAGTTCTCCAAGGAAGAGCAAGAATGAGGCTAATGCATGCACACAAACGCTGATCAAAAGCACTTGATGCTCTTGGACAAAAATAGGGAACCTTCACTTTTGGAAAGACAAGGTGACTATGGTTGTCTCTACAGTACTAGTAGGAAAATATCCCTGAAGTTTTGCAAAACCTCTTTTCAGGGGTTTGTTAACTTCATCTTTGTTAAGAACTGGGGAACACAGGGAGACCTGTCACTTTTTTTGCAGAATGCCATAGAAACTGCTACACTCACTTCAACAACAGTCCAAGTAACCTTCTCTGCAAATACTGACCATTTGCAGTTCTGGTTGATACAAGCCCCCATTACCTAAGAAAGGAACAACTCGGCAAGCAGTTTGCAAAGATGAACAACTTAGCACGACTGCGGCTGATGACATGCCCTGACCTTTTTTGCCTTCAGCTATGGGTGCCGTACCCTCCTACCCTCACACATGCCACTCAAAGCTCCTTGCGTGGAGCTCTCGCACCACCTATGACAGCAACTGTGCCAAGCCGCCACCCTTCTTCAGCACCATCGCACCTACCACAAGGTAGCTGAATCAGAGGGAAAAGGAGGTCGCCAATGGAGGGAAGTTGTACCCCCTGACAGCTAAGCTCCAACTACGGTGTCGCTTATGTCCTTCCCAGGACGGGCGGGAAAACGCCTCGGCGCAGCGCAGCGCTGGCCGGGAGCGGCCGGCACGGCACCGAGCGCGCTCCCCACTCCCTCCCGCCCGCGCCGCTGCGGAGACCCCGGGTTCGCCGGAATCGGCCACATGCTGCACGGAGGGCAGCGCGGCAAAGGCGGCCTCCCCTCGTCGCCCGGGGAAGGCCGGCCTCGGATCCCCGCTCTCTCCACCGGCACGGGCAGTGCCAGCAGCCTCTCGCTGTGGTCGCCGCTGGCCGAAAGCCTCGCCGCGCACCGCCCGGCCGGCCCCGCCGCTCCGCGGGCTCACACGGCACCTGCCGTGGGCGGCCGCCGAGCGACAGGAAGCAGAAGCGCTCACCGCCGCGCCGCTCGCCGCCCCGCCCGGGCGCTCCTCTCCTCGCGCTACCACGATGGCGCCGGCCCGCCCCGCCTTCCCCGTCGCCTGCGGCGCAACGCGGCTGCTCCGAGCCACGCAGCACGCGTGCGGCCGGGCCCTGCCGAGCTGCCGGCGGAGCCGGGGCACAGCACGGGCGGGAGAGCTTCCGGCGAGGCTGGGCGGGCGGCGAGCGCGGCCGAGCGTGAGCGCGCCAGGCGGGCGGCGGGCGGCGGCGTGATGGAGAGCTAGATGGAGGCGGCAGCACCGCGCGGCATAAAATAGCTGATCGTCCGGCAGCCGCCCGCTCCGCAGCCCCTCGGCTGCTGTCGAGAAGGGCCCCGGCCCTGGCCGCGGGCAGCCCTGGCGGGGCAGTGGAGCACTGCGGGCAGCCCCGGGGCCGCGCAGCCGTCTGCAACGCGCGGTGGGAGCCGCTGGGAACTATTTTACACGTCCCGGGGGGCTGGAGAGGAGCACGGAGACCACGCGGCAGGTCGCTGCCGTTAGGGAAAATTAATCCACGATGCCTGAGGTTTATATCCGAAAAGGAGACAGAGGAGTCCTGCAACATTCTTCGACTACAGGGAGAGTCCATGGGGCTTTTCCCATGGCGTCTGTCAAACGGTTGCGGGATGCAGCCCCCTTTTGATGCCAAGTTCCCGGCCACAGCACCCTCTTCCTTTTCCCCACTGGCTGAGGTATTCGGGAGATACAGACTTCCGGAACTGCCTACTCTATGCGCCCCCCTCTAATATGCACCCCCCTCTTGGCATCGAGAAGAAAGAAAAGAACCCCATTCCTAATGCTCTTAAGTCTTTGTTGCCTTGCTCTAGGTTCAGGAATTTAACACGGCCTTGATTAATCAACAGTCTCTGATGATTAGTAACAGTTCTAGAGAACTCCTAGTTTCTTCTGTTACTTCACTAGCCATAACTTCCTAGCCTTGTCTACAGGCCGATTCACACGGTCTCTTTGTAAAGACTCATCCATCTCATTCCTTTTAATCCCTCCTCTTTTTATTTGCTCTGTATTTGTCTTTACAAACCTTAATTACCATGGATTTAATTTTTTCTTCTGGAGTCTTCTTGGGTTTTGCTATTATTTGCAGTGACATTCTTTTCTGTCCTTTTGTAGTCATTTCTGGATCAGGTAGGCATGGCTGCTAGCGGCATCCCCTTGAGCACCTGCTGAAAGAGCTGCAGCCAGCATGGTGTCACGCATGGTAAAAAGATGAGAATTGCTATAGCATATAAGAGGAGGAATCGTATTCATTTAGCCCATAGCTGGCCAGTTAACCATGAAAATATGTCCCATTCCCATCCTTTCAACATTTGGACAGGTCCACGAGCTGACGTTATTTCCTTTGTTATTTGTTTGACCACTTTTCCGCTGTCATCTGCTTGCAAACAGCAGCTCGAGTCATTTAATTTCCCACAAACTCCTCCTTCTTCTGCTAACAGATAATCTAATACTATCCAATGTTGAAATACCGCTTTCCTCATTTAAGTGGGTTGCTCAGCAAAAAGGTCAAGCGCTGTGGCTGGCTGGTTGGTAATTATTTCTGAGACCGCTTGTAACCTAATTATCTCCTTCAAATGATAAATGGGTTCCCAGGCATCTGGGATTAATTCCTTAGGTTTCCAAGGGGCTGGTCCACCGTGTTGGGTATTTTGTTCTGTTGGCCGTTCATCATTTCCCCGTTTTGGGGTGCTCCCTCCAGCCAGGGCTGCATCAGCTGACTGCTTTTCTCTAATTAAATCATCACAGATTTTGATTCCTAAGCGATTTCCCAGAACTTGTAGTAGCAAAAAGAACAACAGTCTACTAAATATACCATATCCCTGACCAGTTTGGAGGTAACCTGAGCTAAGTATGTTGGCCACAAATCCAATACTTTCCTTTCAAAGCCCGTGTTCCATTAGCAAAGGAACCTACCCATGGTCATCAATTGGTGGCTCAAAATACAGCAGGATTCCCGGGCCTAACGGTCCTCCAACAAGAGTTGCCCCACCATAAGGGTCCCAGCATTTGCATTTCCAAGCTCCCGCACAGGGTTCCCACCTACATTTACATCTGCAAGCTGCTTGGTTGGATTTGGAGCAGAACTCACTAAAAGGCTTTGAGTTCCAATCCGGTGTGGCCATTCCCACTGATAATCACAAACAACATGTCTTCTACTTGTGGAATTTTTGTGGGGACTGCTCAAAAACAGGTGGTCAAAAAAAACCCCTTGTCCCTCCCCATTGCTTTACAGGCTTCCAAATATTTTTGGTAAGTGTGGTAAGAACGCCTTACGCAGCTACTGTTAGTGAGCCGAACAGGTATTTGATTGCATTTGCCTTGATATTTGGAACAATTGGAAGGAGGGCAATTGGGGGTCCAAACCCAGTTGTTCAAGCCCAGAGGGAAAGTCAATTGACAATTGCCTTTTCCTACATAGACACGCCCTATCCTATTTAGGCAATAAGTGCCTGTTGGAGAAGAATGAAGTGGCCGTGAACTTCCTTCTTTGGCCCCAAATCCCATCCCATTGTGGCCCTCACATTGACCCACCATTTAGGTTCAGCTGGGCTAGCCAACTATGGCCACTCTTCAGATCCTCCTGGCCCTCCACAGAGCCAGCAATTGCTAAGGTTAAAAACTTTTGCTACTTCTTCTCCTAAGGCTGCAAATTGATTCTCCCACTCCTGGCCTAAACTCAGCTGACCATATCAAAGTAGAATTAGTAAGGAAAATGTTTTAATAGTGTCATCTAATTAGCTAGTCTAATTTTCCCGTTGTCTTCTGCAGCACCTATGCCAATTGAAGACACAGAAACCACTTAACGTAACAAAATGGCCACAAGTATTAGCCCCCAAGTGAGTGGAGATTCTAGAGGAGGGATGCCTTTACAGTCTATTTCAGCAGACGGTCTGAAGGTAGGACTGCGGGGCTTCTTCCGATGTCGAAGCACTGCCTACTGCTCCGGCCCACTCCTGCAGAGTGTCAGTCACGGCCTCCCGGCCTTCTCCTCCAGCTGAGATGTGCAAATCTCCGAGGCTTCAGAGACCTTGACCCGAGAGTGACGGGTTCACCTGTGTTCAGCTTACTTGACGGCTGTTTTCTGTCGTCAGTGACACTTGGAATGGGCCACGCCATTTCACCAGCACTGGCGCTTCTTTCTACTCCTTAATTAGGACTCAATCTCCTGGTTGGATGTTAAAAGCAGCAAAGTCCAAAGGCCGGGCTTGCGCCAGCTGAGCTTCCTGTTGAAGGGGTTTCACAAGAAGCAGGATCCTGGCCACAGATGGTTTTAAAAATGCATCACTTGCCTCTACCCCCCCACTAGGTGGAGACTTACCAGGGCAATTGCAAACAACGATTGAAAGGGAGATAACTGAATCTCTCTTCTGGGTTGAGCCCTCATTCTCACCAAAGCCAATGTCCAAAGCCCTACCCATGGCATCTTGGTTTCTATTACCAGCTTCAAAAGGTGTTTATTTCTCTCTTCATTGTTTTCTACCCGAGCCGAGCTCTGGGGGTGCCAGGGCCTATGGAGGTTCCATTGTGTTCCTAAAGAAGCCAAAACCCCTTGAAGGATCTTTCCTGCAAAATGAGTTCCCCTATCTGAATCTATTGCTTCTACAATGCTGTATCTTGGAATGATTTGTTCCAAAAATGCCTTAAGAACTGATCCTGTCATTACTGAAGTAGTTGGAAATACTTCTGGCCACCTTGCTAGCTGACATACGATTACCAGAAGATATTAAGCCTTGCCACTTGGGGCATCTCCGGAAAATCCACCTGGCATCTTTGGAAGGGCCATGCAGCCCAAGGCCTCCCTCCCCTAGCAAGTTACTTTGTAACTTGGCTGTTGGCTTTAGCACAGATCAAGCAACCTTCAACAGCTCCTTTTGCCAGTCTAAAAAGACCCCCAGCAACATACATCATGAGATAGGCTTCTGCCAATCCTCAGGAAGTGCAAGAACTCTCTTAATGGAGTTGCTTTAATATTGGTAGGGCCAAAGGTTCTGGTATCTCTTGTTTGCCATCCCTTGGAAACCAATTCTTGCCTTTTTTCTCTGCCACACGACTTTTAACTGTATGTCAAACTGCTGTGGTAGAAAAGACAGCTTCCTGGGCAGTGATGGAGTCACGGGGAGCAAAGGGGGCATCTTGGAGAGTTCTGGCAGAAGTGTGGCTTTCTGAGTTTCTTCATCCACCAAAAAGGAGACAGAGGAGTCCTGTAACATTCTTCAACTCCAGGGAGAGGCCATGGGGCTTTTGCCATGGAGTCTCTCAAATGATTGCGGGATGCAGCCCCCTTCTGATGCTAAGTTCCTGGCAACAGCACCCTCTGAGGTACTCGGGAATTACAGACTTCCGGAACTGCCTACTCTACGCCCCCCTCTAATATGCACTCCCCTTTTGGAATGGAAAAGGAAGAAAACCAAACTATTCCTAATGCTGGGAAGTCTTTGCTGCCTTGCTCTAGGTTCAGGAATTTAGCAGGGCCTTGGCTGAGCAACAGTCTCTGTTGATTAGTAACAGTTTCTAGAACGAATACTTTCTTCTGTTACTTCCCTCCCTGTAAATTCCTAGCCTTGTCTAAGGAGAGATTCACACGGTCTCTTTGTAAAGACACATCTATCTTACTCCTTTCACTCCCACACCTTCCTTGCGGTGGAACGGCTCTCCCCGGCACAGCACCTGGCACAAAACCCCCGTATACGCACACACACACCTGCACTTACCCTGCACTCCACTGCACACACACACACACACACACACACCTCCCGCACACTAACACCCCCTCCACATCCCCACCATGCTACTTGCAGTGGCCCCGCCCCTGCCATCCCCGCCGGCTGGCAGCACCCACTCCTCGCATGCTTCCCCATGCCTTGCATTTCCTTGCTGCCCCCTCTGTAGCCTTCCCTCAACCTGCCTTTTCTCCCCTGCCTCGCATTGACTTCCTCACCCATCTCCCACCTGACTTCCTTTCACATTCATCTAGGTCTGGCCTCATCTTTCCTTTTCCTTCTAGGACCCTCATTGCCTTGCCTCGCCTCGCAAAGCCACCACTTGCCTTGCCTTGCCCTTGAACCCCTCCCTTGCCTTGCATGACCTTGCTCACCCCTCCCCCACCTGGAATTCAACACCCCTTTTCAATGACATTTCTGGGCCTTGCCCTGCCCTTTCTGCTCCTCCGAGGAATCTCAAAGCTCTCAAGCATCTCCGGTGTTTCAGGATCCCATGAGAGGAAGACCAGGGGAGGACGCATGTTGCCACACTCATCTCTGTGGGCAGCCTTTGTCTGGGAGCAATCCTTGCATGTCTTGAACCTTGGAGGGGCAATTCACATTTTGCCCTTGAGCTCGGGGACCAGAAAGAGAGTTCTTTTGCATACAAGGGAAAGCAGGTAGCTCAAGTCTTTTAGGTACAGAGGAGAGATGACCCACACAGGATGAAGGCCACACAGAGCACTTGGTCCTGGCCACTTTTATGTACCAGCAGTCCTTGAATGTACTTCTCACCTGCCTTGCCTGGCCTTGCCTGGCCTTGCCTTGGCAACACAACAGTTGCCTTGCCTTGCCCTGCTAGCCCTCTGGAGCCTTGCATTCCTTTGCACGGCCATGCCCTGCCCTTGACCTGCCTACTGCTTTCCTCCAGGGCCTTGGCTTGCTGAGCCCTTCCTGTTTCTGCCTGGCCTTCCCATCAGTGGACTTTCCTTCGTACAGCCAGCCTTGCCTCTAACTTCTGGACCTTCTCTTGTCTACCACTCCATTTGCTTTCCCCTCACTGCTCTGGCCTTGCCTACCTCTCCCTTGACTTGCCCACAATTGCCTGCACTCGGTTTGCAGTGCCTTGCCTGCATGGAAGGCAAGGGAAAGAGTGGTAGGCCGGGCAAAGCAAAGCCAGCAAGTTGGAGGCAGTGCGAGGGAGGGCAGACGTAGGCAAGGGAAGAAGAGCAAGGATACCTTAAGGAGAACTAGACAAGGTACTGACGGCAAGGCCAAGAGACTTAGAGTGCCTTTCCTTGGGAATGCAAGGACATAGTGCCAGTGTTGCTAGGGCAGATGTTAAGGTACTGTGGGGAGGAATAGTCCAGCAAGACATTTCTCTTCTGGCCCCTGTACGTGTGGGGGCAATTGTTGGACATATTCAATACTGGAGGTGGATCAGTCGCTGGATGTGTTGCATTTTGGAGGAGGGGATGCCGTTTCTTTGGAGATGGGCTTGTAGTTGCTCTCTTTGGCAAGGAAGGCAGGTTTGGATGTGCACATCAGGTACTCCTAGGGATTTTAAAGGCTTTTCCCAACAGGCAGAGCACTCTCTGGGTTAGAGCTGTTGAGCTGTCAGTGGGAATGCAAAGGCCAAGCTCTTAAGCTATTTGTCCTGGTGCCTTCAGTGTGTGAGCAGTCCCTGGTTGCCGTTGTCTTTGGATCCTGACTCTGGGAGAGGGAAGGCTTAGGATGGTACCTAGAGCTGAGAAGGAGAGTGCTGAGAACAGCATGTGTGCTGCTAGTTTGAGGGGTGCAGGTGAAGTTGTAGGCAGCAAGATCTTCCTCAGCTGGCACTGTTTTGAGCTCTGTTTTTGCCAGATGGTTTCAAGTTGGTGGGTGGAATCTGCGAGAGGGAAAAGATTTGTTTGGGCCATTTGTTTGGTCTGGCTCTTGGAGTGTGGTGTAAAGAAGAGTGTGCTCTTGGAAGGGGATGATGAGAGAAGTCTTTTTGTCCTGACACCGTTGATTTGAGTGCAGGGCCGTTTGCAAGTTGCCTCTGTCTGCCCTTGGGGTGTTTTCGAGCTGGGCCAGGTGCTTGGCCTTCTTTTGCAAGTCTGCAGCACCATCGTGTGGTTATTTCGAAGAGCGCTGACAGTGCCCGGCAAAAAGCGCTTGACTGGCGGGGCCCCTGTCATGTGGGAGCAGTTGGTGGAGGAGCTCCGCTGTGCATCCTGCCTCTTGGAGACATAAAAGGATGTGATCCTGCGCGTAGCGGGGAAGCAAGACGCACACACCTTCAGTGTGGCCAGGTTCAAGCAGCTAGAGCTCCCAGAGATGGGAGAGTCAGGAGAGAAGACGTTCCAAAAGTACCGTGTACTTACAGCAGCATTAAAACTGTGCACAGCAGTCTGCAGCACTGTAGACTGCGGCTTCTCCGACAGACGTGCCATCTCATTGCTGGCTCTCGCAGCCTGCTTGCTAGCTGCTCTCCTGAAGAAAAGAACTAGAAGAAAAAGCCAATGCTGGGCTGCACCTTCCCCTGCCTTACGTAAAGCCACCTAAACTCCCCGCTGCACTCTCTACTTCCCCTCTCCTAGGCATCGACCACTGTGTTTGCTGCATCTTGGAGCCTAAAGGTAAGCGCCAGTGTTTCCAGGGATGGTTGGAAGAGGGATAAGTAGTAGCACAAGTAAGTAGTTGTCGTTGAACTTCCTCCTTCTCAATGCTAAGGTGAATTGGGCAGGCAGGTGAGTGCCAGCCACGCTCCTTTCTCCGTTTGTACGCTGCGGACACGAGCCCGGTGCTTTGCGCCTTCTAGTACCCGTGTCTCGCTTTCGTTCTTCCGGAGTCGAACCTTTGTCTACTTGTCGCACAGAGAGGACTGTGCCGGCAGAGAAATGCTCCAGCCGACTGCTTCTGCCGACACATGCCTGGTCTATGCACTTTCCCTCACAGCGACATACAGCAGCACATTCGGTCTTTCTTGTCCAAATGTAAAGGGAAAGATTCTCTGCTATGTCTGGCACCGTTTTATGTCAACAAGTTACCGTCGATGCGTGGAAACTTGTATTTGCACCACATTCAAGTGGTAGCCGTCTTTCCTTTACAGCCTGCAGAGCGCTGTCCGATCGCGGTGCTCTCTGCACCTGCCTTCTCACTTCCAAGTACCACCGCGCACCTTCCAGCCTTGCAGGGAGCAAAGACGTCGATAGTCGTCTCGCAGAGAAGAACTTGCCAGGACGAAAAGATGATCTTCCTTTCTCGTGCTTCTTGCCTGAATGGTGGTGCTGTGTTGAAAGTCCTGGCCAGCGAAAAGATAATCCAGCAAGTGTTTCTCACCTGACGCATTTCGCTGATCAAGAGCTACGCGGAGAGTTTAGACTCTGTGAAACAGCAAGAAAATGATTGCACGTCGAGCTGAGGAAAATCCGTGCGCAAGCACATTGTGGACGTGTGCACTGTTTGCGCTGAAGAGCGGCAAAACTCAAAGCCATTGCTGGGCTTCGGGTCAGGCTGCTTTCAGAAGGGGTCCTTGAAGAACGCCTTCTTTCTAGACCCGCCCTTCTGGCAGCGCTCAAGCTGCATGGACGCTGCAGCACTGAAGGTATAAGAAACTGCTTCTGGCCAGGTTGTGTGATTGATGGAGTGAAACGGCTGCGCCTTACTTTGTGAAGCAGCCAGAGCATTCTCAGCTGAATCTGCTTGTGAAGCAGCTCTCTGCTGGTCACTTGAAATTCCATCCACTGAGTATGTTAACGCGGTGCCCAGCTACTTCATTCTTCGCCTTCTGCGGTCTGGACAGAACGGAAGCTCAGCGATGGCTTTGCGTTTTGCCGCTCTTCAGCGTGAACACGGCACGCATCCACAGTGTGCTGTGCACGGATTTTCCTCAGCTTGACTTACAATCATTTTCTTGCTGTTTCACAGAGTCCAAACTCTCCGTGTAGCTGTTGCCCAGCGAAATGCGTCAGGAGAGAAACACTTGCTGGATTATCTTTTCGCTGGCCAGGACTTTCAACACAGCACCACAATTTGGGAAACGAGGAGGAGAAAGGAAGAACTTAATTTCAATCTTGCACCTTCTTCTGTTCCAGAGGACTATCCGCGTCTTTGCTCCCTGCAAGGCTGGAAGGTTCACAGTGGTACTTGGAAGGGAGAAGGCAGGTGCAGAGAGCCCCGCGATCTGACGGCGCTCTGCAGGCTGTAAAGGAAAGAGGGCTGCCACTGGAATGTGGTGCAAACACTGGTTTCCACGGGTCAAGGGTAAGCTCTGGGTGAGCTTGTTGACCTAAAACTGTTCTCTGTGCCAGACATAGCTAAGAATCTTTCCCTTTACATTTGGACGACAAGAAAAGACCCAATGTGGTACTGTATGTCGCTGCGAGGGAAAGTGCATAGCCCTGGTGTGTTTCGGAAGGGCAGTCGGCTGGGGAATTTCTCTGCTGGCACCGTGCTCTCTGTGCGACAAGTAGACGGCGGTTTGGCGCCAGCAGAATGAAAAGCGCGTCATGGTACGAAGAGCATAAGAATGTAGGCGCAGAGCACAGGCTGCAAGAGGAAGCGTGGCTGTCACTCTCTTCTTTGCGGATTCACATTAGCACTTGAAAACAGAAAGTTTAACTTGCAGCTACTTGTGCTGCTATCTATTTCTTTTCCAGCTTTCCCTGGAAGGAATTGTGCCGAGCTTTATGTTTCGAGATGCAGAGATGACAGTGGTAGATGCGGCGGAGAATGGAAATAAAGAGTACAGCGGACAGTTTATGGTGCTTCATGTGAGGCAAAGGGAAAAGAATTCCTGGCACTGGTTTTTACTTCTGGAGCCTTTTTCTTTAATAGCAACTGCTGCAAGTGGGCAATGGAGCTGCGAGAGTGAATAATGTGATGGCACGTCTATCTGAGAAGGAAGCTCCCGAGCCGCAGTGTGTTGTGCTCAGTTTCAAGGCTGCTTGGAGAAGGGGGGTACTTGAAGAACGCCTTCTAGCTGGACGCGTCCTTCTGGGTGTGCTCCAGCTGCATGGACTCTGCAGCACTGAAGGTGTAAGAAACTTCTGGCCAGGCAGTGTGATGGAGTGCATCCGCTGCGCCTTACTTTGTGAAGCAGCCAGAGCATTCTCAGCTGAATCTGCTTGTTAAGCAGCTCTTGGCTGGACATTTGAAATTCGGTCCACTGAATATATTAAGCCGGTGCCCAGCTACTTCATTCTTCGCCTTCTGCGGTCTGGACAGAACGGAAGCGCAGCGATGTCACTTTGCTGTGGCTCTCTTCAGCATGTGTACTGCACGCATCCACAGTGTGCTGTGCACGGATTTTCCTCAGCTCAGCGTACAATAATTTTCTTGCTGTTTCATAGAGTCTAAACTGTCCCTTTTGCTCTCGCTCAGCAAAATGCGTCAGGAGAGAAACACTGCAGGGATCAGACTGGGGACTGATCCCAGCTGGGGGCAGCGAGCCTTGGAATTGGCTGAAGGGAAGAAAGAGGGATCCTTTGAGCACTAGGATCAGCTGTCAATGCGGAGATGGTATCAGACAATTCCTTGGGAGGGTTTAGTTCCTGGGCCAAATCTATCTCCTGCCTTGTGAAGGAGCTCAGAGATCTGGGAAGAGCCCAACAAACTCAGGGAATGCACTGGTAGATAAAACATCCGAGGAACGGTGGGGAAAAGCATCTGAACAGGGGGCCTCGTTTTGTACAGGAACAGTACAAAAAATTGTCCAAAAGAATAGGAATCAAATGGGATTTTACGTATTCCTCGGAGGCCACAATCCAGTGGGAAGGCTGAGGGAAAGAAACAAAGCCTAAAAAGGCAGATGAACGAAATATGCCCAAAGCTTCATGGCCACATTCCCTGACATTGCTGAGGAATTCAGCCAAGCTCCAAGCAAGAGGTGAGACCCTGATTTTGGTGCCAAGGGAAACTCCAAGTTAAGAATAATCCAAATATGAATCACTTCTCACAAAACTCAGCTTTGCAAACCTTTATTTGGTCTAAAAAAGAAAAGATGGGAATGCCCTTGGCAGAAAAGCAGCTGTGAGGCACAGCAGGCTTCAAATGCCTGTCAGCAGGAGCTCCAGGAGAAATGGCTGCTGGCTCCGGGCATCCTGGGCTTTCCAGGCTGGTTTTGTACTGGATTGCAAGGCAGTTTTCCTGCCTCTGGTGGGTGGCACTTGCATCCCACTGGAAAGGGAAAATGTAGAGAGCGGGGCAAGCGGGAAGATGGTTGCTGATGTGTGTCCTTGGATTGCAGTTCCTCCCGGTGAGTCTGTGCTGCTGGAAGTTTGAAGGAGATCAGTCTTGGAGTACGTGTGGATTCACCTGTGGGGTTTGGGAGCGACGCTGGACATGAAATTCCAGGGATGTTCCCCTTGCTGGAGTGAGAAGCAGTGGAAGCACTTTGCTGTCTGCTTCTTCATCGCCTTCACCTCGGTCCCCTGGGGCTCCAGGTAATCCCCTCTCACCTTTGCTTTTCCAAGGGTCTCTAAATGAGGGCTTGAGCTTTGGTGTAGCTCCCTTTACAGGGAGGATCTGTTCCAGGAAACGTCTCCTGGTCTGGACCGATGGAGTGGCAGGAAGAGCAGGAAACCCCACAGCTCCTGTGGCTCCCTCATCTGATTTGCCTGCAGGCAGCAAGGATCATTCCCAAGTATCATCCCCTAGCTCGGTGACTCGGTGAGGTTGTGTTCTCCCAAAGGCCAGGGGGCACTCTGTGTTGCAGCTCACAAAAGGCCAGCTCGGCGGTGCTGGGTTTGGTTTTTGTGTGTAATGAAGGCACTAAAAAATTCCCCTCCTTCACTGGCACAGCCCTGGAGTGGGAGCAGATTCCCCTTATCCCGGAGTTATCCCGCTCCTGCCCTGGATCCCTGCGGTGCCATGTGTTCGCCAAGCTCACAGCACTGCTGTCTCTAAACAAGAAAAACAATCCCTCTTCCTTCTCTTTCCCATCCTTGATATTCCCAGGCCGTGCATCTCCCTGGCTATTCCCTGTGTGAGTCCTCATCTCCATCCCACCTTATCCTGATCAAATAAGGGTCTGAGACGTGTTTAGCAGCAAAAGCATTCCTGTAAAGAAAGCCAAGAGCAAAGAGCATCCAGATGCAGAGAAGTCTTTAGAAAAGCATTCCAGACTTGCAAATGAGGGATGTGTCTTCCTGCATCTCCTGTTGTTTTTCTCTGTCAGGTTTTGGAAGGGTTTCTTTCAGTGATTTCCCGCAGTCCAGGTGTGTCCCTTCTTTTGTCCAAATCCAGTGCCAGAGGATTGAACACCTGACGAGTGGGGTCTGGGATGAAAACAGTTCTCCTAAAATGAGGGAAACAATGCTAGAAGAGAAACGAGCATCCTTTTAATGCCTGGAATAAAAATGCTGGAAAAGGGCACTTTTTATTTGATATGGTGTCATTCTCCTTTTTTTGCCATGGATAAAACTCCACGGTGAGCAGTCAGAGCAGAAATATGAAATGCAGGAGTCTTGGATTCCACAGTGGGATTAACTTCCTTTTTCTGCTCTCTTTCAATCCAGGAAAAACCACTGAACTCACCCCATCTTTGGGACCAAGAGCTTTGGTGTTGGAGTAGCCAAAGCCAGCTAGGGCCCCCCTTGTCCTGCCCATGGTGTGGGTCAGTGACAGGCTCCTCTTCTCTGTGCTGGGATGAACTGCCTAGGGAATGCTATTTCTGACAGCCCGGTCCTAGCCATGGCTACTGGAAATGGGCAGAGGTGAAGAGGCAAGTGCCCGAGTTCCTTGGGGATGATGGAATTGCGGTGCCCAGAGGGGTAGGTTGGGCATTTTTGTGTGTCTGAGGACTGGTTTGTATGCTGGGGAGCCCGGGGAGCCGAGCTCTCAGTGCATTCCCAGCTCTCCCAGGGGTGGGAGCTGGTGCAGGGCTGGGTGACAGCCTCTGGTTGGGCTTGGGGCAGGCACTGGCCCTGGCACAGACATGGGGTGGTTTGGGGATGCTTGGGGAGCAATGGGAGGAAAATGAAGGATGGTGCTGGGCCGAGCGATCAGCCTGTGCTCGTGTCAGCGCAGCCGTGCAGGGCACTGGGATCGGGGTAAAACACCAGCTCTCCTGGTGTTCAGGGATGCAAGGTCTGAGGGACTGGATTTACTTGGGGCTTTCCAGGACAGCAGGAACAAGAGGAAATGTGGTGCCAGAGCTGCGTCCCATCAGGTTGCATTTCCCTCTTTCCCATTCCCATTTCCTCCTCAGTGCAGGTGTCCCCTGCAGCCCATGAGTACGGGGCCGGTGACAACTCCCTGTCTGTAGAGGGATTCCTTATGGAACAAGGGCATATGATACCCCTGGGAAGACTGGACAATGCAGGGTTGCTGAGGAAAAGCCCCTGAACAGGCCCCTGACTGCAGGCAGCCCTGAGAGTCTTTGGCAAGGTATACAGCTGCCCGGCTCCCCCTCTGATTATAGGCCATCTAGAGGGACTGGGCATGAATCTTTGCAAAAGTAGATATAAGTTGGCATAGTTGAACAATGAGGGGAGAAGGATGCTTAATCGTGTCGTTTATGCGGCCAGCTTTCCGGACTCGGTCCCTAACACCTGTCCTCCTCCTTTCCCCCTGTGCCCCTTTTGTTGGACAAGTCTCAAATGGCAACACACCTTCCCAAAGACTGTCTGCTTCCTTAAATCCACGGACCAGCTAGTGCTGTCACTGAACAGCTGAAATGAGCTTTCAGAGCCTGGAAACTAGCAGGAATGACAAACAAATGGATTTGAATCTGGAAATAGGTGAGGTCCACCCACCCACTGCTGCTGATGCAGAGACTGGGGCTCAGGGCATCTGCGCAGCCCTTCCCTTTGGCACTGATCCTGCACTGGAATGTTGTGTTGTTGCCAAACCGAGTCTCAAACCAGGAGAAGGTAAGGCCTGACCATTTGCCCCTGACCCTGGCACACCCACAGTGTGTTACCTGGAGCGTGTGCCTCAGCTGGTGTCACTTGAGTTTCACCAGAGTTGCAAGTTGGCTCCTGCTCTGGGCAATTCCAAGTGACCATCGCATCAGTTCTCCACTAAACACCGTTTAGCCAGACCCAGAGATTTGGCCACATAGTGACTTCTGAACAGAAAATCAAAATGCAGGAAAAGTGCCAGGACCATGGACGGGCCCGGGTACAGCACGGCCTTTGTGGGTCACTGTCACTCCACTCTTATAGTCTCTCCTCATCTTTCTTGTAGGCTCCCTTCAGGTACAGGAGCCATTGCTCACTGGTGTTTTTGACTATTCTCTGTCAAGCAAATGAGTTGAATTTCCTTGTCAAATCTAATATATCCCATCTGGAGCACTAATTGAATTAGATAATTGGATAATTAGTTAAATAGCCAGTTTTTCGGCACGCACACGCACCACCCACACCTATCACTCATCCTAAGCTCTACCCCCCATTCATCACAGGCTCCCACTCCCCACACATGCGTCAGCGCCCCCCTGGCCCATGTCACGCCCCCCCATCCCCAGTCACTGACCCCCTGGCTCGCGTCACGCAGTCCCGCCCCTGGTCACCGCCCACGCCGTGCGCGTCACGCCGCACCGCCCCCGCCACGCGCATCACGCCGCACCGCCCGCCCACGCACGTCACGCCACTATGCCCCCACAGTGAGCGTCACGCCGCGCCGCCCCCGGCGCTGCCCCCGGCACCGCCCCCGCCGCGCGCGTAACGCAGCACCGCCCCTGGCACCGCCCCTGCCTTGCGCGTCATGCCGCTCCGTCCCCAGCACTACCCCTGCTGCGCGCGTCACGCCGCTCGGCCCCCGGCACCACCCCCATCGCGCGTGTCACGTCCCTCCGCCCCCTTCCCTCGCGTGCGTGCCTTGTAGCCCTGCCCCCGGCTCCACCCACAGCCCTGCCCCTCGCTCCACCCCAGCTCTGCCCCTCTCCCCTCACGGCGCTTCCCGCCCCCAGCACCACCCCCCCGCCAGTCTCGCGGCGATCCTGCAGCTGCCACCACCCAGAGCCCACCGGTCCGCCACCCGCCGCTGCCTGCAGCCACCCGCCAGGACCCCGGTGAGCCCCCGCTGCCCCCCCGCCGGTCCCGCACCGCTCCGCCGCCTCACATCGCCCCACACCACCTCCCCGCTGCCCGCCGCTCCCCCCTCCCGCCATTGTGGGTCCCCTCAGGGTATCCGCCGCCCCGTGCTGCCTGCGAGCCCCATCAGGGCAGCCCCCACCCCCTCACAGCAGCCCCTCCCGCCATTGCGGGTCCCCTCAGGGTATCCCCGCCCCTTGCTGCCCGCGGGTCCCCTCAGGGCAGCCCCCGCCACCTCACGGCAGCCCCTCCCACCATTGCAGGTCTCCTCAGGGTATCCCCCGCCGCTTGCCGCCCACGGGCCCTCTCAGAGCACCCCCCCACCCCGCGCCGCCTCACGGCCCCCCCTTCCTGCCATTGCGGGCACCCTCAGGGCACCCCCCACCCCATGCCGCCTGCGGGTCCCCTCAGGGCAGCCCCCGCCGCCTCACGGCAGCCCTTCCCGCCATTGCAGGTCCCCTCAGGGCGGCCCCCCCCGCAAGCCCCCCCTTCCCACCATTTATGCACCACCCCACAGCACCCCTCAGGCCACCATTTTAGCCCACCCAGCGACAGCAGGCAGACCTCCCAGCACCAGGAGAACACTGCAGCCCCCATGGAAGGACAACACCCACACAAAAAAGGTTAGAAAAACACACAGAGGGTGGCAGCCAAGGAGGAACACTGCAGGGGGACAAAATAAAGGCCAAGAGCCCAAGGGGGAGGCAGCAGGAGAACATAATAAAGACCAAGAGCCTGGGGGGGGGGGACCAGGGAATCAGGAGAAAATAATAAAGGCCAGGAGCCTCGGGGGGGGGACCAGGCAATGAAGAGAAAGGGCTCAAAAACCACACACTACAAAACAAACACAAGGAGTATGACACACAAGCCCTGTTCCCTAAACCTAACCTTAACCAGGACCCCAAACCAGACCCCTTTTCCCCCAAAAAGCAGGCACAGGTAGCAGCCCTCCCCACAGCTGGAGGCAATCACCCTGAATGCTGAGCCCATGCCAGCACCCTCCCCACAGCTACAGGTAATAATCGCAAATGCTGAGCCCATGCCATCACCCTCCCCACAGCTGGAGGCAATAATCCCAAATGCTGAGCCCATGCCAGCACCCTCCCCACCTAACCCTAACCCCAAACCCTAACCCCCAGCCCCCTAGCCCTGACCCTGACCATGACCCCTAACCCCAAACCCTAACCCCAAACCCTAACCCTAACCCCCTAGCCCCAGCCCTGACCCTAACCCTATAGCCCCAATACCAATACAATGCCAGAGCCCCACCACCAGGACCACAGCAGGAGCCCACCACACAAGGGACAACGCACACAGGCCAGAGACCAGCAGGTAAGGGTCAGGGGCCAAGGGGGGCACTAGTACATAGGGTGGAGGAGGCAGAGGGACAGGGGCAAGGGCTAGTGCCACATTAGGTGCCACACACTACCATGAGGAGTAGAAGCCAGGTAGCAGTGGCCAGATGACCACAGTAGGGTCAGGGGTCAGCAGTAGGTATCAGGGATCAGGTGACACAAGTAGGAATCAGGTTTCAGGGGTCAGGTGATATCACCAGGTCTTGGTGTCAGGTTACAGGTGTCAGGTGACAGCACCAGGTGTCAGGTCACAGGTGTCAGGTGACAGCGCTAGGTGTCAGGTGTGAGGTCAGGTGACAGCGCAAGGTGTCAGGTTTCAGGCCCCTCCCCTCATGCCACACCCCCACCCCTCCCATAACCCCACCCCCTACCTCTAGGGATCCGTACGCACCTGCGAGGTGAACGTTTAGGGCTTTCCAGGTGGGCATTCCTGAGGGTTTCTGAGGCGTAGGGTCCAGGTCAGGACCCAGGCACCCAGTCAGGGTCCAGGCACAGGTCATGGCCCAGTATCCAGGGCAGGGTTAGGGTTGCAGGGCAGCAGCGCAGGTAAAGGCCAGGGGCGCAGGTTAGGGGCACAGGTGCAGGCTATGGGTGCAGGCGCAGGTGAGGAGCACAGGTCAGGGGTGCAGGTGCCCTCTAGGGGTGCAGGTGCCTACTAGGAGTGCAGGTGCAGGTGAGGAGCATGGGGTAGGGGCACAGGCCAGGGGTGCACATGCAGGCAAGGAGCACAGGTTAGGGGTGCAGTGTAGGAGTACAGGCCGCAGGTGCAGGTTAGGGGTGCAGGCACAGGTGAGGAGCAGGGGCCAGGGGTGCAGGCATAGGGAAGGACCTCAGGTTAGGGGTGGAGGTGCAAATGAGCACAGGTTAGGGGTGCAGGTGCAGGTGGGGACCACACACTAGGGGTGCAGGTGCACATAGGATCACAGGTCAGGGGTGCAAGCCAGGGGTGCAGGTGCAGGGCAAGAGGCAGGGCTAGGGGTGCAGGCGCAGGTGAGGAGCACAGGCTAGGGATAGGGGTGCAGGGTAGGAGGCAAGGTTAGGGGGCATGGGCTAGGGGGCACGGATGAGGGGCTAGGGGTCACAGGTTAGGGTCACAGGCTAGGGGCTAGGGGTCATGGGTCAGGGCCACAGGCCAGGGGCTAGGGTCACAGGCTAGGGTCACAGGCGAGGGTCACAGGGTAGGGGCTAGGGGTCACAAGGCAGGGGCTAGGGGTCACGTGCTTGGGTCACAGGGCAGGGGCTAGGGTCACAGGCTAGGGTCAAAGGCGAGGGTCACAGGGTAGGGGCTAGGGGTCACAGGGCAGGGGCTAGGGGTCACGTGCTTGGGTCACAGGGCAGGGGCTAGGGGTCACGTGCTAGGGCCACAGGCTAGGGACTAGGGGTCACAGGTTAGGGCCATGGGTTAGGGTCACAGGGTAGGGGCTAGAGGTTAGGGCCAGGGTTAGGGGTTAGGGCCAGGGTTAGGGTTTAGGGCCAGGGTTAGGGTTTAGGGTTAGGGTTAGGGTTAGGGCCAGGGTTAGGGTTTAGGGCCGGGGTTAGGGTTAGGGTTAGGGTTAGGGTTAGGGTTAGGGTTAGGGTTAGGGTTGGGGTTGGGGTTGGGGCCGGGGTTAGGGTTAGGGTTAGGGTTAGGGTTAGGGTTAGGGGTTAGGGTTAGGGTTAGGGGTTAGGGTTAGGGTTAGGGTTAGGGTTAGGGTTAGGGTTAGGGTTAGGGTTTGGGGTTAGGGTTAGGGTTAGGGTTAGGGTTAGGGTTAGGGTTAGGGTTAGGGTTAGGGTTAGGGTTAGGGTTAGGGGTTAGGGTTAGGGTTAGGGTTAGGGTTAGGGTTAGGGTTAGGGTTAGGGTTAGGGTTAGGGTTAGGGTTAGGGTTAGGGTTAGGGTTAGGGTTAGGGTTAGGGTTAGGGTTAGGGTTAGGGTTAGGGTTAGGGTTAGGGTTAGGGTTAGGGTTAGGGTTAGGGTTAGGGTTAGGGTTAGGGTTAGGGTTAGGGTTAGGGTTAGGGTTAGGGTTAGGGTTAGGGTTAGGGTTAGGGTTAGGGTTAGGGTTAGGGTTAGGGTTAGGGTTAGGGTTAGGGTTAGGGTTAGGGTTAGGGTTAGGGTTAGGGTTAGGGTTAGGGTTAGGGTTAGGGTTAGGGTTAGGGTTAGGGTTAGGGTTAGGGTTAGGGTTAGGGTTAGGGTTAGGGTTAGGGTTAGGGTTAGGGTTAGGGTTAGGGTTAGGGTTAGGGTTAGGGTTAGGGTTAGGGTTAGGGTTAGGGTTAGGGTTAGGGTTAGGGTTAGGGTTAGGGTTAGGGTTAGGGTTAGGGTTAGGGTTAGGGTTAGGGTTAGGGTTAGGGTTAGGGTTAGGGTTAGGGTTAGGGTTAGGGTTAGGGTTAGGGTTAGGGTTAGGGTTAGGGTTAGGGTTAGGGTTAGGGTTAGGGTTAGGGTTAGGGTTAGGGTTAGGGTTAGGGTTAGGGTTAGGGTTAGGGTTAGGGTTAGGGTTAGGGTTAGGGTTAGGGTTAGGGTTAGGGTTAGGGTTAGGGTTAGGGTTAGGGTTAGGGTTAGGGTTAGGGTTAGGGTTAGGGTTAGGGTTAGGGTTAGGGTTAGGGTTAGGGTTAGGGTTAGGGTTAGGGTTAGGGTTAGGGTTAGGGTTAGGGTTAGGGTTAGGGTTAGGGTTAGGGTTAGGGTTAGGGTTAGGGTTAGGGTTAGGGTTAGGGTTAGGGTTAGGGTTAGGGTTAGGGTTAGGGTTAGGGTTAGGGTTAGGGTTAGGGTTAGGGTTAGGGTTAGGGTTAGGGTTAGGGTTAGGGTTAGGGTTAGGGTTAGGGTTAGGGTTAGGGTTAGGGTTAGGGTTAGGGTTAGGGTTAGGGTTAGGGTTAGGGTTAGGGTTAGGGTTAGGGTTAGGGTTAGGGTTAGGGTTAGGGTTAGGGTTAGGGTTAGGGTTAGGGTTAGGGTTAGGGTTAGGGTTAGGGTTAGGGTTAGGGTTAGGGTTAGGGTTAGGGTTAGGGTTAGGGTTAGGGTTAGGGTTAGGGTTAGGGTTAGGGTTAGGGTTAGGGTTAGGGTTAGGGTTAGGGTTAGGGTTAGGGTTAGGGTTAGGGTTAGGGTTAGGGTTAGGGTTAGGGTTAGGGTTAGGGTTAGGGTTAGGGTTAGGGTTAGGGTTAGGGTTAGGGTTAGGGTTAGGGTTAGGGTTAGGGTTAGGGTTAGGGTTAGGGTTAGGGTTAGGGTTAGGGTTAGGGTTAGGGTTAGGGTTAGGGTTAGGGTTAGGGTTAGGGTTAGGGTTAGGGTTAGGGTTAGGGTTAGGGTTAGGGTTAGGGTTAGGGTTAGGGTTAGGGTTAGGGTTAGGGTTAGGGTTAGGGTTAGGGTTAGGGTTAGGGTTAGGGTTAGGGTTAGGGTTAGGGTTAGGGTTAGGGTTAGGGTTAGGGTTAGGGTTAGGGTTAGGGTTAGGGTTAGGGTTAGGGTTAGGGTTAGGGTTAGGGTTAGGGTTAGGGTTAGGGTTAGGGTTAGGGTTAGGGTTAGGGTTAGGGTTAGGGTTAGGGTTAGGGTTAGGGTTAGGGTTAGGGTTAGGGTTAGGGTTAGGGTTAGGGTTAGGGTTAGGGTTAGGGTTAGGGTTAGGGTTAGGGTTAGGGTTAGGGTTAGGGTTAGGGTTAGGGTTAGGGTTAGGGTTAGGGTTAGGGTTAGGGTTAGGGTTAGGGTTAGGGTTAGGGTTAGGGTTAGGGTTAGGGTTAGGGTTAGGGTTAGGGTTAGGGTTAGGGTTAGGGTTAGGGTTAGGGTTAGGGTTAGGGTTAGGGTTAGGGTTAGGGTTAGGGTTAGGGTTAGGGTTAGGGTTAGGGTTAGGGTTAGGGTTAGGGTTAGGGTTAGGGTTAGGGTTAGGGTTAGGGTTAGGGTTAGGGTTAGGGTTAGGGTTAGGGTTAGGGTTAGGGTTAGGGTTAGGGTTAGGGTTAGGGTTAGGGTTAGGGTTAGGGTTAGGGTTAGGGTTAGGGTTAGGGTTAGGGTTAGGGTTAGGGTTAGGGTTAGGGTTAGGGTTAGGGTTAGGGTTAGGGTTAGGGTTAGGGTTAGGGTTAGGGTTAGGGTTAGGGTTAGGGTTAGGGTTAGGGTTAGGGTTAGGGTTAGGGTTAGGGTTAGGGTTAGGGTTAGGGTTAGGGTTAGGGTTAGGGTTAGGGTTAGGGTTAGGGTTAGGGTTAGGGTTAGGGTTAGGGTTAGGGTTAGGGTTAGGGTTAGGGTTAGGGTTAGGGTTAGGGTTAGGGTTAGGGTTAGGGTTAGGGTTAGGGTTAGGGTTAGGGTTAGGGTTAGGGTTAGGGTTAGGGTTAGGGTTAGGGTTAGGGTTAGGGTTAGGGTTAGGGTTAGGGTTAGGGTTAGGGTTAGGGTTAGGGTTAGGGTTAGGGTTAGGGTTAGGGTTAGGGTTAGGGTTAGGGTTAGGGTTAGGGTTAGGGTTAGGGTTAGGGTTAGGGTTAGGGTTAGGGTTAGGGTTAGGGTTAGGGTTAGGGTTAGGGTTAGGGTTAGGGTTAGGGTTAGGGTTAGGGTTAGGGTTAGGGTTAGGGTTAGGGTTAGGGTTAGGGTTAGGGTTAGGGTTAGGGTTAGGGTTAGGGTTAGGGTTAGGGTTAGGGTTAGGGTTAGGGTTAGGGTTAGGGTTAGGGTTAGGGTTAGGGTTAGGGTTAGGGTTAGGGTTAGGGTTAGGGTTAGGGTTAGGGTTAGGGTTAGGGTTAGGGTTAGGGTTAGGGTTAGGGTTAGGGTTAGGGTTAGGGTTAGGGTTAGGGTTAGGGTTAGGGTTAGGGTTAGGGTTAGGGTTAGGGTTAGGGTTAGGGTTAGGGTTAGGGTTAGGGTTAGGGTTAGGGTTAGGGTTAGGGTTAGGGTTAGGGTTAGGGTTAGGGTTAGGGTTAGGGTTAGGGTTAGGGTTAGGGTTAGGGTTAGGGTTAGGGTTAGGGTTAGGGTTAGGGTTAGGGTTAGGGTTAGGGTTAGGGTTAGGGTTAGGGTTAGGGTTAGGGTTAGGGTTAGGGTTAGGGTTAGGGTTAGGGTTAGGGTTAGGGTTAGGGTTAGGGTTAGGGTTAGGGTTAGGGTTAGGGTTAGGGTTAGGGTTAGGGTTAGGGTTAGGGTTAGGGTTAGGGTTAGGGTTAGGGTTAGGGTTAGGGTTAGGGTTAGGGTTAGGGTTAGGGTTAGGGTTAGGGTTAGGGTTAGGGTTAGGGTTAGGGTTAGGGTTAGGGTTAGGGTTAGGGTTAGGGTTAGGGTTAGGGTTAGGGTTAGGGTTAGGGTTAGGGTTAGGGTTAGGGTTAGGGTTAGGGTTAGGGTTAGGGTTAGGGTTAGGGTTAGGGTTAGGGTTAGGGTTAGGGTTAGGGTTAGGGTTAGGGTTAGGGTTAGGGTTAGGGTTAGGGTTAGGGTTAGGGTTAGGGTTAGGGTTAGGGTTAGGGTTAGGGTTAGGGTTAGGGTTAGGGTTAGGGTTAGGGTTAGGGTTAGGGTTAGGGTTAGGGTTAGGGTTAGGGTTAGGGTTAGGGTTAGGGTTAGGGTTAGGGTTAGGGTTAGGGTTAGGGTTAGGGTTAGGGTTAGGGTTAGGGTTAGGGTTAGGGTTAGGGTTAGGGTTAGGGTTAGGGTTAGGGTTAGGGTTAGGGTTAGGGTTAGGGTTAGGGTTAGGGTTAGGGTTAGGGTTAGGGTTAGGGTTAGGGTTAGGGTTAGGGTTAGGGTTAGGGTTAGGGTTAGGGTTAGGGTTAGGGTTAGGGTTAGGGTTAGGGTTAGGGTTAGGGTTAGGGTTAGGGTTAGGGTTAGGGTTAGGGTTAGGGTTAGGGTTAGGGTTAGGGTTAGGGTTAGGGTTAGGGTTAGGGTTAGGGTTAGGGTTAGGGTTAGGGTTAGGGTTAGGGTTAGGGTTAGGGTTAGGGTTAGGGTTAGGGTTAGGGTTAGGGTTAGGGTTAGGGTTAGGGTTAGGGTTAGGGTTAGGGTTAGGGTTAGGGTTAGGGTTAGGGTTAGGGTTAGGGTTAGGGTTAGGGTTAGGGTTAGGGTTAGGGTTAGGGTTAGGGTTAGGGTTAGGGTTAGGGTTAGGGTTAGGGTTAGGGTTAGGGTTAGGGTTAGGGTTAGGGTTAGGGTTAGGGTTAGGGTTAGGGTTAGGGTTAGGGTTAGGGTTAGGGTTAGGGTTAGGGTTAGGGTTAGGGTTAGGGTTAGGGTTAGGGTTAGGGTTAGGGTTAGGGTTAGGGTTAGGGTTAGGGTTAGGGTTAGGGTTAGGGTTAGGGTTAGGGTTAGGGTTAGGGTTAGGGTTAGGGTTAGGGTTAGGGTTAGGGTTAGGGTTAGGGTTAGGGTTAGGGTTAGGGTTAGGGTTAGGGTTAGGGTTAGGGTTAGGGTTAGGGTTAGGGTTAGGGTTAGGGTTAGGGTTAGGGTTAGGGTTAGGGTTAGGGTTAGGGTTAGGGTTAGGGTTAGGGTTAGGGTTAGGGTTAGGGTTAGGGTTAGGGTTAGGGTTAGGGTTAGGGTTAGGGTTAGGGTTAGGGTT